>NC_135627.1:21022500-21673750 GCF_053574225.1 Canis aureus | reverse complement strand
GAACCAACACAAGTTAACACCAAAATAAAATCCAATTTAAAAAAAAAGAGCAGAAAATACAAACATATTTTTCTAAGGAAGACATATGAATGGCCAACAGACACAGGAAAAAAATGCTCAACATCACTCATCAGCAGGGAAATGCAAATCAAAACCACAATGTGATATGACTTCAGACCTGTAAGAATAGCTAAAGTAAAATGCACAAGAAAAAGTGTTGGCAAGGATGTGAAGAAAAAGGAACCCTTATATACTGTTGGTAGGAATGCAAACCGGTGCAGTTACTGTGGAAAAAAGTATGAAGATTCCTCAAAAACATAAAAATATAATTACCACATGGTCCAGTAATTCTACTACTGGGTATTTACACAAGGAATATGAAAACTCTAATTTGAAAAGATATATGTACCTCTATGTTTACTGCAGCATTATTTATTATAGCTAAAGTATAGAAGCAACCCAAGTGTCCATGATAAATGAATGGATAAAGAACAGGTAGCACATGCATATATAAAATGGAATATTACTTAGTCATAAAAAATGAAACCTTGCCATCTGCAACAACATGGCTAGATCTAGAGGGTATAATGCCAAGTGAATTTAGTCAGATAATGAGAAATACCATATGATTTCATTCATATGTAGAGTTTAGGAATCTGTAAAAGAAAAAGACAAAAATGCAGACTCTTAAATATAGAGAATAAACTGATGGTTAGTAGAGAGGAGGTGGGTAAGGGATGATTGAAATAGATGAAGGAAATTAAAAGTATACTAATCATGATGAGCACTGAGTAATATATAGAATTGTTGAATCACTACATTGCACACAGAACTGTGTTTCCCATGGGAAACAGAACTGTATATAAATTATACTGCAATTAATTTTTAAATTAAAAATATATGTTTAATTTCTTCTACAAAGAAAAAGTGTAAAAAAGTAATTCAGTGTAAAGCAGAACTGTACTTTTCAAGAAACGTCTCAACTTTGACTAGAGCATATTTTCTATTTTTTTAAAAAATTTTATTTATTTATTCATGATAGACACACAGAGAGAGGAGGAGACATAGGCAAAGGGAGAAGAAGCAGGCTCTCCGCAGGGAGCTTGATGAAAGACTCAATCCCAGTACCTCGGGATCACGAGCTGAGCCAAAGGCAGATGCTCAACCACTGAGCCACCCAGGTGCCCCTGACCACAGCATTTAACTAGACTGAAGACATTAAAAAAACAAACAAACAACAACAACAAAAAAAAACACTGAATTTTCAGGATTTTGTTCCCATAGGTAAGTGAGTGTTACTAGGTAATGGGCTTGATCATTCTAAAGTGTTAAGTTGCTGAAATACAAACAAAGAACAAACAAACAAAACAGGCCATTGTCATTGTACCAGGAAGAAGTTTGATATTGGCTATACCCATTGGCTAATATTTTCTTAATCACACAACTGAAACTCAATATTTACTGATTTAATATAAGCATATTTCTAATAGAAGGAGCACTTCTGGAAGTTGATCCTCAAAATTCAAGTTTTGAAAAATGTCCTAAAATTAAAAAAAAAATCCAAAACAGAAATACATGTCTTTATATACTTGGTTGAGAACGTTTTCTGAATAGGTGAGAAAAAAAAAAGAAAAAAAAAAATGAATTGATTTTACTGAAAACAGCTAAAATTTTAAGAGTGTCTGTCTCTGTAAAGTAGATGAATGAAGTAGCATCTATAAATAAGCAGAGAATATTTGGGTAAAAATGCCCTGAAGCAAAAAATAAGGAGTTAAATTAATAATGGCATTTATCGGCAGTAACTATTTTAATTATCATTGGTCTTTTTACTTAAAATTTAAGATTACTGAGGATTAATAAGACATCAGTTCAAATTGTTTCAGGTTTTGATATGAACTTGACTTACTGGATAAATATTATGCATGAAATTACACATCTTATCTAGTCAGGGTAAGTCAAATCTTTACATGATGTTTTTGTGATAAGTATATAGAAAAGACTTGGTAATAACCCCTGAGGTTTATGTTGAGTGCATAAATTTGAAGCATCATTAGTGTAGAAGATAATACTCAGGTTTCAGAGTTCTGTAACTTGGAAAATAAACTGAGACATAGGTTTAATATTGGTCTCATTTAATTTTGCAATTAAAATACATTCAATATTAATAAAATTAATAAACTTGCACCCTGACTCAACAAGAACACAAAAAAAAAGAGAGAGAGAGAAAAAGTTCAAATAAATAAAATCAGAAACAAATAAGAGAATTAACAACTGACACCACAGAAAAACAAAGGATTATAAGATAATACTACAAAAATTATTTGCCAACAACTAGATTACCTAGAATAAATGGATAAATTACTAGAAATATACAGTCTTCCAAAACTGAATCAGGAAGAAATAAAAAGTCCAAACAGAACAATTACTAGTAACAAAATTAAATCAGTAACCAAAAAACTACCAAAAAAGTAAAAGTCAAGGACGAAATGGATTTACAGGTGAATTCTATCAAACATTTAAAGAAGAGTTAATGCATATTCAGCACAAACTACTCCAAAAAATATAAGTGGAAGGAAAGCTTCCAAATAGAGTCTATAAAGCCACCATTACTTTAATACCAAAACCAGAGAGACACCACAAAAGAAAACTACAGGCCAATATCCTGATAAATACAGATGCAAGAATCCTTAATAAAATAGTGAAAACAATATTTAACAAAACATTACAAGGATTATGCACCACAATCAGGTGGGAATTATTCCAGAGATGCAAGAATGTCTCAATATTTGCAAATCAACCAATGTGATGAACCACATCAACAAAAAGAAGGGTGTAAATCATATGATCCTGGCAACAGATGCTGAAAAAGTATTTGTGAAAATCTGACGTCCATTTTTGATAAAAATTCTCGACAAAGTGGGTTTACAAGGAAATGCCTCATCAAAATAAAGGCCATATGTAAAATAAAACAAAAACAAAACCACAACCCACAGTTAACATTATACTCAATGGTGAAAAACTGAAAGCTTTTCCTCCAAGATCAGGAACAAGGCAAAAATGTCCACTCTTGTCACTTTTATTCAACATAATACTAGAAATCCCAGCCACAGAAATCACATAAGAAAAAGAAATGAATCATCCATATTGATAAAGAAGTTAAACAGTCATTATGTGCAGATAACATACATAGAAAACCTTACAGACTCCCCAAAACAACAGCCAGAAACAATAAATGAATTCAGGAAATCTGCAGGATAGAAAATTAATACCCAGAAATAATGTTTCTATACAATAATAGTGAAGTAGCAGAAAAATAAATGAAGAGAACAGCTCAAATTACTGTTGCATGAAAAACAAACAGAAAACAACCTAGGGATAAGTGTAACAAAAGAGGTAAAGGCTTATTACACTCTGAAAACTATAAAGTACTGATGATTGATGAAAGAAATTGAAAATAACACAAATAGTGCATGCACATGAACTGGAAGAACATTGTTAAAATGTTGATAATAGTCAAAGCAATTTATGATTCAATGCAATCTCTATCAAAATAACACTTTTCATAAAACTAGAACAAATAATACTAAATTTTGTAAAGAAGCACAAAAGGCCCTAGATACCAAAACAATCTTGAGAAAGAAGAACAAAGCTGAAAATATTACAGGTTTTTAAATATTTATTTATGGTTTCCAAGCTTTCCTGCACCTCGCAATCCCTGGAGCGTTCCCCAAACTTCTGACTCCTATTTCGTACCTCCAGAAACTGCGGTTTCATTGGTCGGGGATCTGCTCTGGGCTTGGAGTCTGTAAAAGATCCCCACGTGATTCCGAGGTGCAGCTACGTTTAGGAAGCACGGAGAAAGCACACGGCCAAATAGAGCCCTAAAGAAGACAAACCAGTAACAGACCATTTGTTTGTGACCATGAAGGCTGTGGCAAAGCCTTTGTCAGAGACTGCCATCTGAGCCGCCACATTCTTTTTTTTTTTTTTTTTTTTTTTAATTTTTATTTATTTATGATAGTCACACACACAGAGAGAGAGAGAGGGAGGCAGAGACACAGGCAGAGGGAGAAGCAGGCTCCATGCACCGGGAGCCCGACGTGGGATTCGATCCCGGGTCTCCAGGATCGCGCCCTGGGCCAAAGGCAGGCGCCAAACCGCTGCGCCACCCAGGGATCCCTGAGCCGCCACATTCTGATGGACACTGGGGAAAAGCCATCTGTTTGTACAGCTAGTGGCTGCGATCAGACATTCAACACAAAATCAAACTTGAACAAACATTTTGAACGCAAACACGAAAATCAACAAAAACAATATGTATGCACTTTTTTTTTTTTTTTTTAATTTTTATTTATTTATGATAGTCACACAGAGAGAGAGAGAGGCAGATACACAGGCAGAGGGAGAAGCAGGCTCCATGCACCGGGAGCCCGATGTGGGACTCGATCCCGGGTCTCCAGGATCACGCCCTGGGCCAAAGGCAGGCGCCAAACCGCTGCGCCACCCAGGGGTCCCTGTATGCACTTTTGAAGGTTGCAAGGAGGCCTTCAAGAAACACCAGCAGCTGAGAATCCCTCAGTGCCAGCACACCGGCCAGCCGCTGCTCAGGTGTGCCCATGAAGGCGTGGGAAACAGCTCACCTCACCCAGCGGGCCGAGGCGACACGGGAAGGTCCACCAGGGCTATATGCGTCAAAAAGACAAATGTAGGGATCCCTGGGTGGCGCAGCGGTTTGGCGCCTGCCTTTGGCCCAGGGCGCGATCCTGCAGACCCGGGATCGAATCCCACGTCGGGCTCCCGGTGCATGGAGCCTGCTTCTCCCTCTGCCTATGTCTCTGCTCACTCTCTCTCTCTCTCTCTCTCTCTCTGTGTGTGTGTGTGACTATCATAAATAAATAAAAATTAAAAACAAAACACGGAGTTTGGCCTCTGTCTCAGTGGCTATATTCCTCCTAAAAAGAAGCAAGAACAAGGCTTATCTGTGCCTAAGAATGGAGAGACCCTGAACTGTACCGAAGACAAGGTGCTCTCGACCGTTGCAATCCTTACCCTCAGCTAAAGCTCACATTGCTTTGTTTAAACGACTACACACGAGCGAGCTATTTCCTCTCAGAACCACGTTTTTCTTTATTAAAATCAAATCACTGATGCACATCTGAAAAAAAAAAAAATTTTCCTCCAGGAGGAGCCCCTGGGTGGCTAAGGTGGTTAAGCATCCCACTCTTGGCTTTGACTCAAGTCATGATCTCAGGGTCCTGGGATAGTCATGGGTCGGGCTCCATGCTCAGTAGGGAGTTGCTTCCCTCTCCTTCCCGCTCTGTCCCTTCCCCCACTCATATTCTCTCTCTCTCTCTCTCTCTCTCTCTCTCTCTCTCTAAAGATTTTATTTATTTAAAACTATTTTCTCAGGCAGCCGTGGTGGCCCGATGAGTCCCACGTAGGGCTCCCTGCATGGAGCCTGCTTCTCCCTCTGCCTGTGTCCCTGCCCAGTCCCCTCTGTATCTCTCATTAATAAATAAATTTAAAAAAAAAAAAAAACTATTTTCTCCAACCGGTTAGTTTGGTTAGTTTGACCTGTGCTTTTTCTGCATGGTGCTTGGGTGTGAGACGTGGCAGCCACTTGGACAGGCGGTTCTGTTCCTGCTAAGGTTGAGGAGAGTACCATCCTTCTGTGGCTCTGTGACAGTTATAAATCAGAAAATCAGGTGCAATAGTCTTTGAGGCAAAAATTTCATTCTGAGTGAATCTCCTGTCCATTCCCACAATATTTTAATTGTGCATTAAATATGGTACTTATAAAAAAAAAAAAAAGCCTGCCTTACAAAGTAGCTTGTACCTGTATCCACTACTCTGGAAAGATGGGGGGGGGGGGTGCTGAATCTTATTTTCACTTGTATTTCCCTCAGCCTAGGATGGGGCCTTTCACTTGATTGAAATGTACAATAAATGTTCATTAAACTACAAAAAAAAAAAAAAATTGCAGTCCAGTCTGCGATTGTTACGTCCGCCTGCTACCTGGGCCGCCCGGGCTCCCTGGGGTCACTGTCATGCCTTAGTCCCAGGCAGGGTGTTAACCAAGGGCTGGCACGTGCCACTGGGTCCTCCTTAGCTTCTGTAAATAGTGACCCCTTTTTCAGTGCAATTTTTGCAGGGTAGTTCTTAAACTCCATAGACGGGGGCAGGCACACCAGCTCTCTCTGATGGGAAGATGCTCATGTTTCAGACTGGGAACTGCGAGCTCTTAGGGGAAGTGTCATGATGAGTGTCCCCGCTCTCAGAAGCTGGGGATCTACTTAGTCTCGGTGACAGCACTCCTGGCATAAACAGTACCCCACAAGGACGTCTTCGGGGTTTTGTTTCGGGGATTTTTTTTCTTTTTCTTTTTTTTTTTTCTTTTTCTTTTTCTTTTTCTTTCTTTTTCTTTTTCTTTTTCTTTCTTTTTCTTTCTTTTTTTTTTTTTTTTTCACTTATGCTGGGTATTTCTGGCTGAAGATTTGATGTGGTTCCTCCTTAAACTGTGTGTCCTGTTAATAAATAGGTACTGTACTGGGCTCCGTGTGTCACTGGGGTAGGACCTATATTTTAATACTGTTCCTAACATTTCATCTTACTAGCAAGAAATCTTTGATTTCATTTTATTCTTTGTAATTCTAGACACTAGATTGTAGCGTAGCTGACTTTTTTTTTTTTTTTTTAAGGGATCTATTTTCTTGCACAGGTGTTCACAGAGATGTGTGTCAGTCCTCAGCTCTGCCCTTCATTTCACAGGTACACGCCTTCCTCTAGCTCAGATCACCAACAGACGGTGGGCTGGCTGGGGGCCTGCTCAGCGCCCCCGGGGCTGCGTCTCTGAGCCGCCGCCCGGGGGGGACTGCGATGGTACAGGGTGCACAGGTACTGTTCTGACAGACTGGGATTTTCTGTACTAAAACCTTACTTTGTATCAAAAGTTAAACAGACTTTAGTACAACAAATAAAGGTCAATTTCTGAAAAAAAAAAAGAGAGAGAGAGAGAGAGAGAATGTACAATTAGGTAGAGGGAGAAGCAGGCTTCCCGCTGAGCAGGGAGCCTGATGCAAAGCTTGATCCAGGACCCAAGCCAAAGGTAGATGCTTAAACAACTGAGACACCCAGGAGCCCCCGGATTTCAAGATATACTACAAAGTTATGGTAAGTAAAACACTATGTTATTGGCGCATAAATAGACACATATATCAATAAAATAGATAGCCAGAAATAAATCCATTCTTAAATGGCCAATTAGTCTATGACCCAGGAAGCAAGAATATACAATGAAGAAAAGACAGTCTCTTCAATAAATGGGAATGGGAAAATTGGATAGCTACATGCAAAAGAATGAAACTGGAGTACTCTTTAACACCATAAACAAAAATTAACTCAAAAAGTGAAACCTGAAGCCATAAAACCTCTAAAAGAGAACATAGTAATTTCTTTGACATAAGCCATAACAACATTCTTCTATATATGTCTCCTAAGGCAAGGGAAATAAAAGCAAAAATAAACTATTGGAACTACATCAAAATAAAAAGCTTTTGCACAGCAAAGGAAAACATCAATAAAACAGAAAGGCAACCTACTACATGGGAAAAGATACTTGCAAATGACTTATCTACTAAGGGGTTATTCCCCTAAATTTATAAAGTACTTACACAACTCAACCTAAGTGCCCATCAGTACATAAATAGATAAGAAAGATGTCATATATAAAAATGGAATATTACACAGCTATAAAAAATGAGATCTTGCCATTTGTGACAACATGGGTGGACACAGAAAGAATTATGTTAAGTGAAATAAGTCAGACTGAGAAACACAAATACCTTATGATTTCACTGATCTATGGAATCTAAAAAACAAATGAATAAACAACCAAAAGCATTATCTATTTGATTTTTATTCATTTATTTGAGAGAGAGAGAGAGACAGAGATGGAGCAAAAGCAGGGGGACGGGCAGAGGCAGAGGGATAAGTAGATTCCCCACTGAGCAGAGAGTCCAAGGCTGCACTGGATCCCAGAACCCTGAGACCATGATCTGAGCCAAAGACAGATCCATAACTGACTGAGGCACCCAGGTGCCCATATACAGGTTTTATAAACCTCTTACAATTGAGTAAAATTACCAATTTTCCAAGTACTACTGGTAAATTTTTTTTTTAAATATTAACAACCATGTATTTATGGGATGTTTCTTATTATGGAAAAAAGTAAAAAAAAATTACCTAGATGTTGACACAAGTCATAGTTTTGTCATTTTTTTCTGATACAAAAACAAAATAAATTCATTAGATGACAGAGGAAAAATAAAATGAAGTAATCAACGAGGCATACTTTAAGGATATATATTGGACACTGTACCTTCATAATAGAAAAGACATTTTCATGGGTTCCTGGGTGACTCAGTGGTTGAGTGTCTGACTTTGACTCAGGTCATGGTCCTGGGGTCCTGGGATAGAATCTTGCATCAGGCTCCCCATGGGGAGCCTGCTTCTCTGTCTGCCAATGGTTTCTGCCCTTCTCTCTGTGTCTCTCATGAATAAATAAATAAAATCTTTTAAAAAAGAAAAAACACTTTCTTTCCAAATACTCATGAACATTTAAAACTTAGAATAATCTTAAGGTGTCACAGCTCAGTATTTGTAAATACACAAATGTGGAATTAATATAGACAGTAGTCTGATTAAAAAATACCATACTTTTCAAAGATACAAAGAAAATTTACAGGGAAAATCTACCAAAACTTCAAAACTCAGATGATTCCAAAGTTGTTTAAATTGTTCATAAAGTAGAGAAAGAAAAGTAAAGGTCTAAATATATTTTATTAGGTCAGTATGAGACAGATACTAAAACTTCATAAACATCGGGCAGAAGGATGCCAGAGGTATCTTAATATGATAGTATAATTCTAAAAATAGAATTAATTAGTAAACAGAATCTATCAGCTCATTAAAGAATATTGTGTCATGAATAACATTAGTATATTCTAGAAATACAATAGATACTCTAATATACCACATAATCTATTAATACAACACACGTATTTCATAGTTACTAAGCAGAAAAATAACATGATAATTTTCATAGATGTTAAATAAGAATTTTTAAAAATTCAATACCTATACTTCATTTTTTATTTTTTATTATATTTTTAAGATTTTTACTCATTTGAGAGAGAGACAGCACGTGCACACACACAAGCATGGGGAGGGCAGAGGGAGAGGGAGAAGTAGAATCTTCACTGAGCAGCGAGTCTGATGCAGGGTTGGATTCAAGGACTCTCGGATCATGAGCTGAACCAAAGGAAGATGCTTAACTGACTGAACAACCCAAGTGCCCCTATATTTCATTTTAAAATAATTCAGGAAAATTGGAATCGAGTGATACTATCTTTTTTTTAAATTTTTTTAATCAAGTGATGCTATCTTAACAAGCCATATGTAGTTAGATAATCTTACTGAAATCAGAAACAAAAAGTGATGCCCATTATCTCCATCACTATTTAGCATTATCTGTACATATCAGTCAGTACAATTAAGACAAAAGTAAAAATATAAATGATGAATATTTTAAAGGAAAAATAAAAACTAATCCTTGTACAGAGACTAAGAATATGTACTCAATTAACTCAGATCAGTTAATTGAAAAGTACTACAAAGAAAATTACAACTGGCATATGCAATTGTTATCTGGATATCATTAGCCAGAAACACAAATACACACATACAGCAACTTAAGAGAAATAGAAATAAAGTTAACAAAAAAGAAAGTACAAAACCTGCTTTGGGAAAAATGTTAAACATACACGAAGGAAAAAAAATGTAAAATAAAAATTAATTTCATGGTACTGAATAAGAGCATCCATTGGCATAAAGTTGTCAATTTTCCCAGATTATTCAATAATATAATATGCACTTTATTTTTTGATACTAACGATGCTTATGCTAAAGTTCAGATAGGAAAATAAATTATCAAAACTAGCCAACAAAACTCTGAAAAGGAAAAGCAATAAATCAAGACTAGCTCTATGAGTTACTTGAAATATTACAAAACCTCAATAGAATAATGTGGTACTACTTTGTGAGTAGTTAAAAAGACCAATGGTTCATAGGGAGTATCCAAAAATGTATGCAAATCACACAGAATTAATATATAATAAAAGTGGCATTTCAAGTTAATAATGGGAAAATGAATTTTTTAATCAACAGTGTTTGATAACTAATTAGCTATTTGGGAAAAATGATGTGCATCCATCTCTCACATAATATATCAGAACAAATTATGAGTGACTCAGGGTTTTAAATGTAACAAAACTAAACTGTAAAAGGAATGAAAAAAAGTAAATTATCTTTACTCTTAAAGTAAGTTTGACTTCTAATCTTTCTTTTTTTTCAAAGATTTATTTATTTGAGAGAGACAGAGTTTGTGTGGCAGGGATAGAGACAAGAGGAAAAAAACCCAAACAGACTCTCAGCTGAGCCCAGAGTCCTAGGCAGACCGGTACCTGAGCCAAAACCAAAAATCACTCAACCAATTAAGCCACCGAGGCATCCCTTGACTTTCGATCTTTAAGTGAAAGAATTTCCATCTTCAATTTTGAACTGAGTCTTGACTTTTAATATTAAAATTAAGGATTTTTGGGATACCTGGGTGGCTCAGCAGCTGAACGTCCGGATTTGACTCAAGGCATAATCCCAGAGTCCTGGTATTGAGTCCCACATCGGGCTCCCTGCATGGACCTTGCTTCTCCCTGTGCTTGTGTCTCTGCTTCTCTCTCTCTCTGTCTCTCATGAATAAAAAAAATAAAATCTTTAAAAATAAATAAATTAAATTAAATCAAGGATTTTCTATTTATCAAGAAAAATTCCAAATCAATATTGAAATTATAATGATTTATGTATTTTAAAAATCTGTATGCTTAAATAATACACAAATGAAGTCAAAATACAAATGACACACTGGGAAATATTATAGCACAAGCAATGAATTACTCTCTCTATTATGTACAGAACCACTATAATTTGAGAAGAAAAAATACCTATAAGCAACACAAAAATTGTGTGAGACATAAATTTACAAAGAAAAAGTTATTGCATCAAATTATTTCTAATCATATTAATAAGAAAAATGCAGTTTTAAAGTATTTGTTTTTCAGCCCTGAGATTGCCAAAAATCCTGGAGTTTGTCATAATATTCATTTGGTGCAGCTACAGGAAAATCTGCTTTCTAGCACATTACAGGTGATACTGAAAATTGGCTAAAACTCTTATGGAGGATGATCTAGCTATATCTATCATCACGACTAAAAGATCTATCCTTGGTTCTCCCAAAACACTTAGGGAATTTTCCTTTAGGCATTTATGCAGATATAGAAAATTACATATATACAGAGTTCTTCATCATATTGTAGTAACAGCAAAAACTGAAAACAAATGCCTATTTACACAGAACTGGTTCACAACAATACAATATGCCAAGACAAATGACCATTATCCCTCTATAAAAAGCAAAAAGAGAAAAAAATACTAATGAATAAATTGCCTAGTGTATTGGTATTGTCAGGTGAAAAATACAACCTGCAATGAAAATCTTATGGTATGCTTTATTTATATAAAGGGTGAATATGAACACATAGTCATATTTTGTAATGAATTACTGACAGGAAATAAAATTAGTTACATGGGGAGACTAAAATGGAGAGAAAATAATTAAAAGAGGAAAGGGGTGAGATAAAACTTTTCAATATATAGCTTTGTGTATTGTTCTAAGATTAGGACCAAGTGAGTTGCTGTCTACAAACTTAAAATGGGATTGTTCATTAAAATTTTTTAAATTGACTATATATCTTCCTGATTTGGTTCCTGCTGATATAATTTAGCCCATCCTTATTGTTATGAACATATGAAAAATAGACTTACTGTTATCTGAGAATTGTTTTCAAATAACTCAAGTACTAATCATAGGGTTTTTTCTTTTTTTTCCCCCATAGGGTTTTTTCATATTCTAATTTCAATAAAAAGCAGCTTTTAAGGTATTTTCCTGGAAGTGCATTTATTTTATAATATATTAAAATTATGTAATGTTTATTCTATAATTTAAAATTATAGGGATGCCTGGGTGGCTCAGTTGGTTAAGCAGCCAACTCTTGATCTTGGCTCAAGTTATGATATCAAGGTACTGAGAGCCAGCCCCAGCACTCAGCTTACAATCTGCTTAAGATTCTCTCCCTCTCCTTCTGTCCGTTTCCCTTTGTGCACTAACTATAAAAAAATATATGATAAAATAAAATTTTTAAATGACACATCATATATTATCACATTAAATGTGCCTCCCAATAAAATTTTGACAATAATTAATTGAATTCCATACCATATCAATTTGGTAGATTTAGGGTACTATTCCTTCATTGGTAAGGGCATACATTTCTTGCCAGCATGTGGTAAAACTGTTCCTTCAGGACAGGTATATAATATTGGTATTCAATTTGCCAACATACAGAATAACACCCAGTGCTCATCCCGTCAAGTGCCCCCCTCAGTGCCCATCACCCATTCACCCCCACGCCCCGCCCTCCTCCCCTTCCACCACCCCTAGTTCGTTTCCCAGAGTTAGGAGTCTTTATGTTCTGTCTCCCTTTCTGATATATATTACTTTAAGATGCCAGTTTATATTGTCTTAGTAAGCAGTGAACGAACAGTGAGATCAAGCTCATTAAATTACAATTGTTTCTGAGATGACATTAATTTATGATGAAAAAGTCCTTACAATAGAGGTCATTAATAAAATGTTTACATTGATCCAAAATATTTGGGAAAATAAAACTTTCCTTCATGTTTTCTACAATGCATCTAAGCTTCTGATAATGAATTAATGCAATGTCAATAGTTACATTAAATTGAAAGAATACTTTAAAAAGGCCAAATTTTAGGTAAACCAATGAAATTAGAATTTACTTTTATTTGATTTCTGAAAAAAAGAACAATATTCCAAGTTTAGAAAACTATAAAAATGGAAACAAAAAAAAATAAGAGCAATTGTTATTATATGAACATTATAAAAATTTATAAGGAATTATTCTATTCATTTTTCTTCAGAATATAAAGCATACAATAACCTACTGCATGTAGAAGTCAGAATATACATGAGTTTGTTTTTTCATGGTACAAATTAACCATGAGTTTGTTTTCTAAAAGGAATTAAACAACCTTTCAGTTCAACAAAGATGAGAATTAGAATAAAGCCTAAAGACAGGAAAATGCATGATAAAAGTCCAGGTTTAGAAGATTAAAACATCTAAATATTTCATGAAGACCAGACATATCAAGAATCAATTTTCAAAAGGCAAGTTTTAACAGTTGATGGTATAGAAATGATGATATAATTATTGAAAATGTAGTGTTCCTGTATTGACTGTCAACAGGAACAAACACTGTTAACGTTATTGTCTATTATAATAGAGGTTCAATGTCAGCAATATAAAATGGCAATAGGTATTTAAAAGATTACTTTAAAAATGTTAATTTTTTTACATGAGTTTTGCCCTTTTTTAGGAATTAATGTAAGAACTGGAATTAATCTATAGACTCAAGGAAATTGAAATACTGGTGTGTGTGTGTGTGTGTGTGTGTGTGTGTGTGTGTGTGACTGTATGGAAACAGACAAGGTAATCCTAAATTTTCATAAAAATGCAAATAGTAAAATCAATATGAAAAGAAGCAGCAAAGATGGATGAATACCAAATATCATTACCTGGAAATGAACCTATAGTTGTTAAATCTGTGCAGCACTGCTGTAAAGATACATACAAATAACTGAGGAATAGAGTCTGGTTTTTATTTTTCAATGTTTCCTCTTCTTTCACTTATTTTACATTTAAATTGTAACCTGATTAGTTCTTTTGGGCTAAAATATTATTTTCAGAAGTGTGCCATCTAATATAAAACGATCTCAATTTTGTTTTTGTTTTTTTCTGAATGTGCCTTGATTTTGTTTTAATTATAACATATATTTACACTTAGTATATAAATCTACCATGAGAGACACTTAACTGTCAACAGGCACTTTTAAGACATCATTCTAAGACTCTCAACTATAGAGGACAAACTGAGGGTTGCGGGAGAGGAGGTGGGGGGTGGGATGGGTTAAATGGATGCTGGAGATGAGGAGGGCACTTGTGATGAATGCTGGGTGTTGCATTTGTAAGTGTTGAATCACTAAGTTCTACACAATCACTAAATTCTACAATGATGTTAGATTAACCCCTTTCAGACCATAAAGAATGATCCTTGATTAAACTGAGCATTCTACCTTGACAGGGACTAGTTTAGAGTTATCAAATACTAAGTATGTGGCAACAGGTACATAAGAGAAAATATACTCTGGACTTTTAAAAGTGAGAGGAGACATTTATCACTTCTAGACACCCAAATTTTTTTTATAAATTTATTTTTTGTTGGTGTTCAATTTGCCAACATATAGAATAACACCCAGTGCTCATCCCATCAAGTGCCCCCCTCAGTGCCCATCACCCAGTCACCCCAGCCCCCCTGCCCATCTCCCCTTCCACCACCCCTAGTTCGTTTCCCAGAGTTAGGAGACTCTCTCATGTTCTGTCTCCCATTCTGATATTTCCCACTCTTTTTTTCTCCTTCCCCCTTTATTCCCTATCACTATTTTTTATATCCCCCAAATGAATGAGACCATATAATGTTTGTCTTTCTCTGATTGACTTATTTCACTCGGCATAATACCCTCCAGTTCTATCCATGTCAAAGCAAATGGTGGGTATTTGTTGTTTCTAATGGCTGAGTAATATTACATTATATACATAAACCACATCTTCTTTATCCATTCATCTTTCGATGGACATCAAGGCTCCTTCCACAGTTTGGCTATTGTAGACACCCAAATTTATTGTGTGAGGTGAATTTTAAACAGTCATTCATTTGACACCAAAGGAAAGAATATTAGAGCAGTTAACTCTCAAAAATGTTGGTCTCATATAACCTTTAACCAATGCAAAATTGCTAAGAACTCTCAAAAAATTTTACTACATGTCTCACATCTGTGAATATTTATTTTATATTTAGGAAGAAATATGTAATTATTTAAAATAAATCATTGAATATTAATTAATTATGCATATTAATCATTTTGATTTGTTATATAATTTTACATATTGAAATAGCAACAAATTCATTATGTAGGTAATATAGAATTTTTATTAGCAATAATAATATACTTTAATGAGAAGAGTAGCATTGCTTTGCACTTCATACAATTTTTTTAAGATTTATTTATTTATTTGAGAGAACGCATGAGGAGGGAGAGGCAGAGGGAGAGGGAGAGAGTGAGGAGCCGAAAGTGGGGCTTGATCTCACGACCCTAAGATCATGATCTAAGCTGAAATCAAGAGTTAGACCTTAAACTACTGAGCCACCCAGGCATTCCCACACTTCCAAAATTCCTTTAAATCCTGGTGTGGAAATATAAAATCATATCAACCAAAAGACACCTGTATAGCAATACAGAAGAGATTTATAAAAGGTTTTTTGGTCTGCAATTAAAAATAGAGGCATTCAGGTGGTCTAGTTTAGAGACTAGGCATTTAAGACAAAATATCACATAATCTATACTGCCTATGTATAGCCTAAGAAATTACAATAACTTATCCCAACAAGAGACAAAAAGTTGTACAACATGGGGATGCCTGGGTGGCTCAGCAGTTAAGCGTCTGCTCTCGGCTCAGGTGGTAAACCCAGAGTCTAGGGATCAAGTCCAAACATGTGGCTCCTTGCAGGGAGCCTGCCTCTCCCTCTGCCTATGTCTTTGTCTCTCTCTATATATCTCTCATGAATAAATAAATAATTTTAAAAAAACTTGTCCCACATGAATGTTTCCTTTTCATCTCCTGTGAGGCCGTTCAGTTAATTCTGGAAGTTGGAAATCCTCAAAGAAAAAAAATGGCCCACAGAAGAGCTGTAAATGAAGCCAGAGAACAAGCCTTATGAAAACATGCTTGGCAGGGCGAAGAGGAAGTGCAAAGATTTTAAAACAGGGGTGTATTCGACATGGCACTGCAGTGCAGTACTGTTAGTGAAGAGTAAGAGATGAAACTGAAGAATTCTTTGTAGACCAGATTACTTAGATTTTATTTAAAACATTATTTTATTCCAAGTATGGTGAGAAGTCATTGAAGGATTCTGAGCCTAGGCTTTACATTATATATAATATTTCAAAGTATGATATTGTTTATCTTGAGAAAATTAGATTGAAATTGGGTGGAGAAACTAATCAAACCTATCGTCACATCCTACCAAAAAACTGGTGAAGGTGAAAATAGTAATTATGGCGAGATTGGGTGGGTTTAGGTAATTATTTCATGGTTTGAGCCAAATGTATCTGTCAAAAAACTGAAATGTGGGGCATGAAAGAAAGGCAGAATTTAATGAAGACCATGTGAGTTTTGGTCTGAATAAAAAGATGCATTCTAGGTGCAGCCTGGGTGGCTCTGCGGTTTAGTGCCGCCTTCAGCCCAGGGCGTGATCCTGAAGACCTGGGAGGGCGTGATCCTGGAGACCTGGAATCAAGTCCCACGTCAGGCTCCCTGCATGGAGCCTGCTTCTCCCTCTGCCTATGTCTCTGCCTCTCTTTCTCTCTGTCTCTCGTGAATAAATAAATAAAATCTCAAAAAAAAAAGATGCATTCTAGAGCCATTCATTGAATTATGGAATGTAGCACACACAACAGATTTAGAGTGAAAAGCTATACTTGGACTTTTGCCATACTAATTTTTATTTGAAATGTCTGTAAGATATATCACTTAAATTAGGATTATTATATTTTTAATGTAGATAATTTTATAAAATTTATAAATATAATTTTCCTAACCTGAAGAATTATGGGAAGTTATTTTACTCATTTTCTTATTCTCAATAAGAGTACAAAGATTTCTAAATGGTAAGTCATTCTTCAGGGTCATATATCTACTTAGGAATAAACCTTATCTCTCATGCCTATTGCATGTCCCACTACAGATAATGCCTACTTACTTTTTTTTTTTTTGAGACATATCAAATATAAGAAGTGAGAAAGTGAGAACATAATTGGTGATATATACAACTGTTGGATTAGAAGTTTTTGCTTTTACTTTTATTTAGGACATGTTCTAAAATGCCCAAGTCAGCACAACAGTATAACTAACAGTATAATTAACTATATTAATTTCCCAGGTTCAACAATTATTTCAAGTTTTATTGCTAAAATGTTCTGATTGCTAGGTAGCTCAGTAAATACTATCTCATGTAATTTAAATGTCATAAAAATCATGTTTATGACTTTACATTTATAAAATATACTTTATGCGTGAGATACAGATTTTTCCTAGGTCACAGAATTAACTGGTTTATATAGACTGTAGTACATATCCAATGCAAAAAGACAATTTTCACTGTTAGGTTATGATACAATCCATCTGGAAAATCTAGGGATGCTTGTCTGTGTGTGAGTGTGTGGTTATAGACAGAGAAAGAGAGAAGTAAGAGAAGAAGGAGAATGAGAAGGAAAAGACAAGGACAAGATAAAGATTTAAAAATTGTATAAAAATTATATATTTGAAATGATATTTTTCATTTGAAAAATCTGTCTTCTAATTTGTCCATATATCAGAGTGTGCAAGAAATAAATACAGACATCTAGTTAAATTCTAAGTAGTGCTTTTGGAATGTGCAAGTGCCATTTTAAATTTCTCTCTAGGGATCCTTGGGTGGCGCAGCGGTTTGGCGCCTGCCTTTGGCCCAGGGCGCGATCCTGGAGACCCGGGATCGAATCCCACATGGGGCTTCCGGTGCATGGAGCCTGCTTCTCCCTCTGCCTATGTCTCTGCCTCTCTCTTTCTCTCTCTGTGACTATCATAAATAAATAAAAATTAAAAAAAAAAACATCATAAATTTCTCTAAAAAAAGAAAAACATTAATTTCAGAACAGAAACATAGAACTACAGCATAAATGACATTGAAAAGAATTGCCGTGTGCACTTGTTCATTACTAACTTTAAAAATTAGTATAAGTTGGGTAGCCCGGGTGGCTCAGCAGTTTAGTGCCTGCCTTTGGCCCAGGGCGTGATTCTGGAGACCCAGGATGGAGTCCCATGTCGGGCTTCCTGCATGGAGCCTGCTTCTCCCTCTGCCTGTGTTTCTGCCTCTCTCTCTCTCTCTCTCTCTGTCTCTCATGAATAAATAAATAAAATCTTTAAAAGAATTAGTATAAGCATTTTTAAAGAATGTTTAATTCAGAATATAACTTGCTATCAAAGAAATCAGTCATTTTAGTGTACGTATTTAATCTGAAAAAGGACTTTTAACTCCCAAAGTATATACTGACCATATAATCCTACATAAAAGATAATTAAATCTAAAAGTTTTTAAAAACAATTAAATCAAATTAAGCTAATAAGAGGTCAAACAGGTCTGAATAAATATAGTAAAATAATTTTCAGCATATTGTCTTAATAAAAAAAGCTAATGTTAAATTATCATTATAAAAACTCTGGATTGGCGAAAATATTAAAGTTGATGGCATATTCAGATACCATTACCAAAATAAATTGAGATGAAAAAGGTTTTTCATTTTAAACTAATTTAGAATTCATATTACTTATTTTTCAGATTAATTATAGATAATGTTTTCTAATGAACTACTGATGATACAGTGGTTTCATACAGTATCAAATTTGTGTGTATATGAGGATCTAAAAAATTTTGGATTCTAAATAAACAAGACAAATTTTCTCCTTCTACCTTCAAAAAAATGCTGCTGTTAAATGAGAAAAAGCAATTTTTGGATATTTTGGATTTCCTTATTTCCATTAATTTCCTTATTTTTATTTTCAAGTTAGCCTTTGAAATACAAGGATATAATGAGAGTATTTTTTTAAGATTTTATTTATTATTCATGAGAGACACAGAGAGAGAGGCAGAGACATAGGCAGAGGGAGAAGCAGGCTCCCTTAGGGGAGCCCAACGCCAGACTCGATCCCAGGACTCCAGGATCACGAATTGAGCCAAAGGCAGATGTTCAACCACTGAGCCACACAGGCATCCCTATAATAAGAGTATTACTGGAAAAAAAAAATCCAAAGTTTGTATCGACAAAGACCTGCATTTTTAAGGGTAAAATGAAACATGAAATTGAAAATTCACATTAAATAATAGTTTAATTATAGGCTTCTATTTCTTTTTTGCAAAGCTCTTGAGAAAACAGTAGTCACAAAAATGCTATTAACAGTTCTTAAAAGAATGATACATTAGTATGTCAAAATCTGACTTAAAAAAATACTCTATATGAGCCCATGGAAACTAAACTCTCTTCATCTTGAGACTTTGGTTATAAAAATTGGCATCATCACCAGATACTTGGATGCTCTTATGGGCTGAATGTTTGTGCCCTCTACCAAATTCATATGTTGAAGCCCCAACACCCAAGTATTTGAATATGGAGCCTTTAAGAAGTAATCAGATCATAAGCATGGGGACCTGGTCTGATGAGATTAATGCCCTTTATAAGTATGGACACCAGAGAGCTTCTTACTTGTGCTCTCTCTCCCTCCCTCTCTCTCTAGCTCTCACTCTCTTTCTCTCTGTGCCAGGTGTGCACACAATGAGAAGGCACAGCCATGTGCTATCCAGGAAGACAGCTCTTGCCAGAAACTGACCAGCTGGCATCCTGATCTTGAACTTCCAGCCTCCAGAACTGAGAGTAAACAAATACCTGTTGTTTAAGCTATCCATTCTACTATATTTTGTTATGGCATCTTGAGGTGCCTAAAATAAATGGTAATACTATCATGTTGTGGTTTCTCCAGGTCTGCCTCTGTTTCTGAGAAATTTTAGCAAATCTAAATCAAGTCTATATGTTTTTATTTAAAACTTTCCAGCGGACATGGTAAGAAAAGGAGACTGAGGTATGTGGTCATATGAGTTTTGCTATCTCAGTCTTTCCACTTCTGTATTATATACAAACATACTTTTTAATTGAATAAATGAACATTTTTGTTATAGTTTTCATTTTAGTACTATATTTAAAATATGTTGATTTAATGTATCCAGATATTAGGAAAACTTTCATTTATTAGGTTCTAATTATGTGCCAAGAACCAATAATGAAAAATACAAAAGATATATAAATAATATTTGATCTTCACATCTGTCCTAAGATGTTAAATATACTCAGCCTTGTTTTCAGATAGGATTCAATCTTAGTGAAGTTAAGCAAATTGTTGAATGTCATGTAGCTAGTTAGTGGCAATGCTGAGTTGCTGAGTTGGGAGCCTGCTTCTCCCTCTCCTTCTCTCTTTGCCCTTTTCCCCCTCTCATGCTCACTCCCTCTCTCTCTTTCTCAAATAAATAAAAATAAAATCTGAAAAGAAAGAATAAATAGTATGAGATCCAAATAAATATCTGTATAAATCACTTAGATGTTGGGACCATTTTTACTGTAGCATAAATTAAATTGATCTGATTGAGAATCCTTTACATTTTCACTCCCCAAATTTTGACAGTATGGTTTATGCCTTCCAGGATTATATCACTTTATATGAGGAAATGTAATTAGTCGAGGAAAAAAGACTTAAAGATTTGCAAGTTAGAGGTATTTTAGCACATCAGTACAATCAGACTATGAACCTTATTAGATGAGCATGACACTTCCAGAAGGAATTTCTAATCTTTCCCATAGGAAAACCATCAGCTGAGATCTCAAATAATGTACATGTATGAGAGTTCAAACAAATGTAAGGTCACATAAATATGTACAGACAAACCTGGAAACATCCTGGTATGATTCAGATATACTAACTAGCTCCTTAGTGTCCTACTCTTACATAGAACCAAACAAGCAAAAATAACAAAGGGTTACAGAAAAGTCTTTAATAGAAACACAGAATCAAAACCAAATTGATATAAAGAAATTTAGCAGAAATTTGAACTAGTCTTTAAAAATTTTTAAAAATTTAAAAACTTTAAAGCTTAATTAGTATCTTCAGAAGTAAAAGAAAAATAAGAGGATTTATGTATCATTCAACTGAATATTACAAAAAGGAACATGTAATTAATAAGATGGAGCACTTAAAAACTATTACAGAATTTTTTGTTTTGTTTTTAAAGATTTTATGTATTTACTAATGAGAGACACACAGAGAGAGAGAGAGAGAGAGGCAGAGACATAGGCAGAAGGAGAAGCAGGCTTCCTGCTGGAGCCCGATGTGGGACTCAATCCCAGGACCTCAGGACTGCGACCTGAGCCAAAGGCAGATGTTTAACCACTGAGCAACCCAGGTGCCCCCTTTTTATTTATTATATAAATTTTGAAAATCAATACAATTATTAGAATATAGAGCTGCTTCCAAATAATAAAGCATATAAAGTTGATGAAATAAGCAAATGAAAATTAGATGACATGGTTTAAGAGAATTAATCCAGAGGCCCAGTATCTCAATAATAGAAGTGTAAGGAAGGGAACAGAATAAAAAGAAAAAAACGTAAGTTATCTAGGAAATAAAAGAAGATATTTTTAAAGAATTTAAGGATCTCCATTTCTAAATAGAAAAGGCAAATAAAGTAACCAGCACAAACACTATGCAAAAATTAACCAACACCCTCCTCCTAAACACAAAATAAACCTCCATTTATGGTTTTTCTATGAACTAGAAATATTGGAAGATTCTTGCTCAAAGTACTAATAATGTTAGAGAAAGCAAAATATTAAAATCATTAAAATGGATTGAAAGAAAATTAGGAACATTTCTGAAGTCAGCAAAATGTATGATCATGAATACTGGCAAGTAAGTGAACCATGAAAACTAGGTATTCTTGGGGATCCCTGGGTGGCTCAGTGGTTGAGCATCTACCTTCAGCCCAGGGTGTGATTCTGGAGACCCAGAATTGAGACCCACGTCGGGCTCCCTGCATGAAGCTTGCTTCTCCCTCTGACTGTGTCTCTCATGAATAAATAAATAAAATATTAAAAAAAACTAGGTATTCTCTTGTTATCTATATATTATCTCAACTTAGAGTTTTGGTTTACGGATGGATAATGGAAGAAAATCCTTGAACGCACACAGGATAGGAAGCCTTACTATAGATCATACTGCATAGGGACAGGACTTAGAAAAAGTTAATACAAAATGGGTGAATTAAAACAAACAAACATTTTTTTTTTTTAATTCCCCTGGCTATTCGGGGTCTTTTCTGATTCCACACAAATCTTAAAATAATTTGTTCTCTCTGAAGAAAGTCCATGGTATTTTGATAGGGATTGCATTAAATGTGTAAATTGCCCTGGGTAACATTGACATTTTCACAATATTAATTCTGCCAATCCATGAGCATGGAATATTTTTCCATCTCTTTGTGTCTTCCTCGATTTCTTTCAGAAGTGTTCTATAGTTTTTAGGGTATAGATCCTTTACCTCTCTGGTTAGGTTTATTCCTAGGTATCTTATGCTTTTGGGTGCAATTGTAAATGGGATTGACTCCTTAATTTCTCTTTCTTCAGTCTCATTGTTGATGTATGGAAATGCCATTGAGTTCTGGGCATTGATTTTGTATCCTGCCACATTGCCAATTACTGTATGAGTTCTAGCAATCTTGGGGTGGAGTCTTTTGGGTTTTCTAGGTACAGTATCATGTCATTGGTAAAGAGGGAGAGTTTGAGTTCTTTTTTGCCAATTTGAATGCCTTTTCTTTCTTTTTGTTGCCTGATTGCTGAGGCTAGGATCTCTAGTACTATGTTGAATAGCAGTGGTGAGAGTGGACATCCCTGTTGTGTTCCTGATCTTAGGAGAAAGGGTCCCAGTGCTTCCCCATTGAGAATGATATTTGATGTGGGCTTTTCATAGATGGCTTTTATGATGTTCAGGAATGTTCCCTCTATCCCTACACTCTGAAGAGTTTTGGTCAGGAATGGATGCTGTATTTTGTCAAATGCTTTCTCTGCATCTATTGAGAGGATCATATGGTTCTTGGTTTTTCTCTTGCTATGATGAATCACATTGATTGTTTTACGAGTGTTGAACCAGCCTTGTGTCCCGGGAATAAATCCTACTTGGTCATGGTGAATAATCTTCTTACTGTACTGTTGGATCCTATTGGCTAGTATCTTGTTGAGAATTTTTGCATCCATGTTCATCAGGCTTATTGGTCTATAATTCTCCTTTTTGGTGGGGTCTTTGTCTGGTTTTGGAATTAAGCTGATGCTGGCTTCATAGAACAAGTTTGGAAGTACTCCATCTCTTTCTATCTTTCCAAACAGCTTTAGTAAAATAGGTATGGTTTCTTCTTTAAACATTTTATAGAATTCCCCAGGGAAGCCATCTGGCCCTGGACTTTTGTGTCTTGGGAGGTTTTTGACGACTGCTTCAATTTCCTCCCTGGTTATTGGCCTATTCAGGTTTTCTATTTCTTCCTGTTCCAGTTTTGGTAGTTTGTGGCTTTCCAGGAATGTGTCCATTTCTTCTAGATTGCCTAATTTATTGGTGTATAGCTGTTCAACATTATATGGTCTCATTCATTTGGGGAATATAAATAATAGTGAAAGGGAATAGAGGGGAAGGGAGAAGAATTGGGTAGGAAATATCAGAAAGGGAGACAGAACATGAGAGACTCCTAACTCTGGGAAACAAACTAGGGGTCTTAGAAGGGGAGGAGGGTGGGGGGTGGGGGTGACTGGGTGGCGGCACTGAGGGGGGCACTTGACGGGATGAGCACTGGGTGTTATTCTGTATGTTGGCAAATTGAACACCAATAAATAATAAATTTATTATTAAAAAATAAATAAAATGAAACAAACAAAAAAAAACCCCACATCTGGCAGTGATATTCAATAGAGAACATTGTCTCAACCTCAGTTCTGGCAGGAAGTTAAAAGAAATCTATAAGAATTCATGGCAAAGGGGTAGCTAACACATGGATTTCAGGTTTGAGTATATAGTATTTGCAGTTTAAAAAAAAAACAGAAAGTCATTTTAAAAACTTAATAAAAGAAAAAAAGCAATCAAAAGTCAAATATTCTAATTTAACATAAACTTGGGTATGCAATCCACTCAAGTGCTTGACAAAAAAGACACTAAAATCATTCTTAGAGAAAAGCATCATCAGTTAGATATTATTTACAGACAACTTTCCAAAAAACATTAAATCAGAAATAGAGACATACAAAAGAAATAGAGACATACAACAAGCAAATGTACTAAAAAAGTATTTATAAATGAGAATCAACAGGAAAATTAGCAACAAAATCATACCTGCAATGATCACAGATACTTGAATTATTAGAAATAGAATATAAATAGCTATGCATAATAATTTTAAAGAAATAAAGTAGAAATCAAACAAATGAGAAAGAATCCAGACACTTTTTGAATCATCAGCACACATTTCAAAAGGAACTAAGTTAAAAATTTCAAATCTTGACTGTACACTCAAGTGGAAAGGTCATACCCTTAATTTTATCTTTGCCTTGGATTGTGTCAAAGTGAAACAAAGCCCAGTACTAGTTTAAGTTGGTAGGACAGTTTTTATTCACTACTGAAGCAGTAGAGAACTTAGTGTACTCCAAACTCAATTCACCAGAAGTAAAGATAAGAGGGCTCTGAAACACTAGAAAATGCTCAGGGGAAAGAACTGAAAGACATTCAGGAATGTTATAATGGACTGAATGTTTATGTTCCCCAAAATTAGTATGTTGAGATCCTAATATCCACTGTGATGGTATTAGAGGTGGGATCTCTGGGAGGTAATTAGGTCATGAGGGTGGCATGAATAGAATTAGTGCCCTCATAAGAGGGATCATAAAGAGTTATCTTGCTGTCCCTCCACCATATGAGTATATAATAAGACCGTTACCTTGAAACCAAGAAGAGGGTCTGCCCAAGGCAGTAAATCTACCAATGCCTTGATCATGGACTTTCATATTTATTCAGATCAGGTTAGTATGTCTACTAACCAGTGCTTATAGAAATTAGGTTCCTACTCTTACACAAAGACTAGGAGAAAGGGGCCTTATCCTTCTTGACATTTATATTTCAAAGCAATGGCTAACAAGCCACTGAATAAGATATTCCTGAGTTGAGAAGATACATACAGAACCCAAAAGGACTAAGAAAAGGCTTTTAATTGCAAGTTTATACAAACCAAAGTATATACTGTCAGAAAAGGGATATCAGAGGCCTGTTATCAGACTTTGACTGGAACAAACGGCAAATGATTTTGGCAGACTTGAGCTTTCCCAGGTAGAAATGTAAGAGGGTCTGGACTATTCCAAGGACATGACTGTAGGCTGCCCCAGAAGCCATGACAAGAGTTTGGCCAAATATCTTAGTGCAGATGTTTGGATGGAGTCACTGGTATTGAGAGATTTGAAATTCTTAGTTGATTTCAATTTTCTGAACTTCAAATTATGGGGTTAAGATAAGTATTGAGAACAAAAAATACACTGCTAGTTCTACCTTTAATGAATTCCTCTTATCCTATAGTGCAAGACAAGTTGTCTGGAAAA
The DNA here is from genome assembly GCF_053574225.1 of Canis aureus. Classification (NCBI taxonomy): domain Eukaryota; kingdom Metazoa; phylum Chordata; class Mammalia; order Carnivora; family Canidae; genus Canis; species Canis aureus. Next base: position 21,648,183 of record NC_135627.1, on the reverse strand, counting down.
AAAAAGTTTTTAATTTTGTGGGTAGCTGTTATAAAATGAAAGAAAAATTATATTTGACATAAGAGTCCTGGAAATTTTAAGAATTCAATCCTAAGCATTGCTTAGGAAAGAAAAGAAGCCAAACAACTGAAAAGGAGACATGTGGGTGTTTTCCAATAATTATGAATATGTTGAACATCCAAGTGTTACTAAGATTACTGTTTCCAATGAAAGCAGCCCTCCTTCCACATTGTAAGGTGTAGTATAGTATATTGATGGTGCCAGTTAATGATCTTTCTGTGGCCATGCATTTTTTTCTTATAAATTTATAATCCACTTCTAGTATGACTTTGGTATTGACCACGTGACTTGGTTTGGGAAACAGAATATTAGCAAACTTGATGCAATCAGGAGGATAGATATGTTCTGGCTTATTATTATGTAGTGGTTTGACACAATTCAAATGTACTTGTTTATGGCAAAAATTAAGTTGATACAAACCCTAAGAGATTCTGTAGTCAAGAGAACAGAGGGTTGCTGGAGGGGAAGTGGCTGGGGGATGGGTTAAATGGGTGATGGGTATTTTATTTATTATTTTTATTTATTTTAATTGTTTCAAGATTTTATTTATTGATTGATGAGAGAGACAGAGAGAGGCAGTGACATAGGCAGAGGGAGAAGCAGGCTCCCTGCAGGGAGTCTGATACAGAACTAGATCCCAAGACCCCAGAATCACAACCACTGAGCCACCAGGCACTCAGGTGATGGGTATTTTAAAAAGGGCACTTTGTTGGGATGAGCATTGGGTATTGTACATAAGTAATGAATTACTAAATTCTACTCATGAAACCAATACTACACTATATGTTAAATAACTTGAATTTATATAAAATAAAACATTTTTTAAAAGATTTTATTCATGAGAGATAGAGAGACACAGAGACACAGGCAGAGAGAGAAACAGGCTCTCCGTGGGGAACCCCATGTGGGACTCGATCCTGAGACTCCAGGATCACACTCTGAGCTGAAGGCAGATGCTCAACCACTGAGTCACTCAGGCGTCCAGATTGTTTTTAAGACCAAATTTGTATTTATAATTAAAGTTGTTTTGGTATAATAATAAAGTTATTGTGTCAGGATGTTGTCTTTTAACATCTGTAGTTACTGGTAAATACTCATGAGCTCAATTTCTGAGGAAAATTGTTGATTTCTATGGATAAGAACCTATGAAGAAACAACTATGGCAAGGGAAAATTTAGACTATATGTAATCAGAGGTTGTGAGGACTATCCTAATGTTCAGTCTGGTCGAGGCTACACTTTGCTAGTCTAAATAGCCCTTCAAAAACCTTGGGGCATTAGCTCCTGCCATGACAAGGCAACTCATTTTCAGCAGTGGTAAAAACCATGCAGAGGCCCCATGAAGATTATCTTTCCTACCAATAACTGTACTCTTGTTCCCTAACAGCATGCTCTAGCAACATGGGACTTGTACTTTTGCACTGGCCATTAGATTTCTGCTCTTGGTTGGTAAAGCCATCTCTCCTGAGTACCAACTAGCATAAAGGTACACCTCAACTAAATTTGGACTGTACTCCTTTCACTTCCCCTTACTTGGGACAACAGTGTGATTAATATATCATTGGTTTGGAGTATATTAGCTCTTTATTGGCTTATTAAGAGATGTTATCTTGTGTACTCTTGGTCTGTGAATTTCCCACAGTGACACAGTGTTAAATTGCTGGCAAAGACAAGGTCTCTGAGCATAATCTGCATTGAAACAAAGCAATTACTTCTCCCTGTTCTCTTGCTCCTCTGCACTTCCCATGAGAATATGTCTAGACTAGTTTTCATAAAGGACCATGTGAAGCAGAACTGAGTTGTCTTAGTCAAGACTATATTGCAATTTTATAGGAAGAAATATGTATTTGGTCTTCTCCTCACATCTTACAAGGTATTCATAAAAACCTTGAATCTCCTAAGCAATGAAAGACATAAATGTGTCTTCTGCTATGTTACAGTTGACTTCACCTAAGTATTAGGGTTGATTTCCAAAATAGTCAACTATATGATTAGAGGGTTGGAACTTTTAGTCCACCCCCTGACATCTGGGGAGGGAGGCTGAATCAATTGCCGTTGGCCAATGATTAAATCAATTTTACCTATAACATGAAGCCTCCATTAAAAACTCAAAAGAATAGTGTTTGGAGAGCTTCCAAGTTGGTGAACATGTGAGATTCAGGGAAAATAGCATGCCTGGAGCAAGCATGGAAGCCTGTGTTCCTTCTTTGTACTTTGTTCTCTGTATCTCTTTCTTCTGGCTACTCCTGAGCTATATTCTTTTATAATAAACCAGCAATCTAGTAAGTAAAATGTTTCTCTGACTTCTGTTAGCTGCTCTAACAAATGGATTGAACCCAAGGCAGGGGTTGTTGGAACCTCCCAGTTAGTCAGAAGCACAGATGATACCCTGGACTTTCAGTGGTATAACCTCCCTCCCTAGATGAAATGGGGAGTGATGGCAGGACAGTGTGGTAGAACTCAGTCATAACCTATGAGCTGGCATAGACATTTGATGTTGTCTTCAGCTGGTGTTAGAACTGAGTTGTTTGGTGGTATTGGGGAACTCCTCCATTGGAATTGGATGTAGAACACCATATTTACCCTCCTAAGCTATTACTTCTCAGCCCATGTGCCAGCTAACCGAGACACAGGAAAACGTCCAAATTAAGCTGTGGCTGGTGTAAAAAACCGCTCTTAGTGGTCCCACTGACAAAGCAGCTAGAATATGTGTAGGAAGCACATTAACGTAAAATTTGAGACACATTCCTGGCAGCATATTCATAAATATGTCTTCTTCTGAAGCCAATCAAGAACCTTAGGTTAAGTGATACTATGTAGGTTAAATGTGTGTCCAAGATAACACACTGCTTTGCTTCATACACATTTTGGACACTAAAAACAATAAATAGGGGCACCTAGAATCAGTTAAGCATCCAACTCTTGATTTTGGCTCAGGTCATGATCTCAGGGCTGTGAGAAGAAGCTCCAAGTGGGGCTATGCACTGGGCACGGAGCCTGCTTAAGATTCTCTCTCTTCCCCCAGCTCCCCCTCAAAATAAATCCCTTGTTTCTCTTTTTCCTTTTTCTTTATGTTTTTTTTCTTTCATTCTTTCCTTCCTTCCTTCTTTCCACTCCTTTTTTTTTTCTTTCCTTCCAATTAATATACTTCGGCCTCAGTAATATAAAAAATTCCTCCAAACTCAGACCATAGACTCATGGTTGGAATCAACTCTATTTTGTAATATATTTCACACAAATCCTTCCACACTATTAAACTTATACTTAGAAAAATAATTAGTAAGTATACTTAAATTGCGAAAAAGAAAAAAAAAAAGCTTCTACATATAAAAAATACTTTACATAAATTATTGCATTTTAAAATAACCAATCACTTATAGGAGACACTAGTTAACACTGAAAATAAATAAATCTTAGGGGCATCTCTATTTAATTAAGTTGTCACGGAATACAGAGAACAATTATGATGAAAGCAGGTAAAAATCTATATTCTACTGTTCAATATAATAATGGATTTGCATAAGCAAACGAGAATATGAAAAATTATTTAGGTCTTCACATTTTAATTTACATTTTTGAATACTGAGCCTAACTGGTACAATGATAAAGTAGTACTTGCCTTTACCTATTTTGTCTAGTAAAATATATTTTTATACTACTCCATTCAAAAATTACATTTAATAAATTTAAGACAAAAATAAGGCTGGGATTTTGCTGATATCATTAAAAAATGCAAATTGTTTAAATTTTATATGATGCTAGTTATTTTCTTTGGTCGTACAGAGGATTTTTAAAATTAAGTTCTATATTTTAATTGCAGTATAGTTAACATACAGTGTTATATTAGTTTTAGGTATGCAATATAGTAATTCAATAATTCAATACATTACTCACTGCTCATCATGCTAAGTGTATTCTTTAATCCTCATCACCTATTTCACCCATCTTCCCCTCCTAGGAACCACCAGTTTGTTCTCTATAGTTAAGAGCTAGCTTCTTGATTTGTCCTTCATTCTTTTTAGACATATATACATATATACTTGGGAAGAGGGTACTATTAAATAGTCCACTTAATTATAAATTAACTTAAGGTATTATTCTAATATGTAATTTTTATCCTGAAATACATTTTTAAAAATGCCACTATTAATATAAAAAATCCTTTGGAGAGAAAAGTCAACTCCCTTCCCAATTACCCCCAGTGCCATGCACCCAGTATATGAATGGCAGAAACAGAAACAATGCATCTGAAATGATAGTGATTACTTTTTTAAATTTACACTTCCTGTTATAGTTGGAGTGAAGAAGATAAGCTCTATAGAAACACATAAAATCATATTTCTTATATTATTTCTGAGGATACAGAATCTAGATATATAGTTTCTATGAAATTTTGTTCTGAAAAGAAGTAATTTGCTAACGATATCCTCACTAGCCAAAGGATACATGAGGTTTCCTAAAGCACTTTTTACTTCTGCTGCTTAAAAGAGAGTATTTAATAACTGCAATACAACAGGAATTGTGCTAGGTCCTGGAACCATAAAGATGAAAAACACAAAACATTCTCTCTGCAGCAGGTCAAGGCATAGGGAGGGAGACAGACAAGCATTCAGAGTTACAATGGAACAAGATATATATTATATCTGAAAAACTCAAAATACCCTAAAGAAACTCTTCCCACCCCTGGAGGTCTTACTAAAGCAATTAGGAACTTGGAATTGAGAGAGATAGAAGGCAAGGAACATACATTCTTGTTTCATTCCCCAAGCTGCAAGCTGAACTCAGGCACATACAATGCGAATTTTTGACAAGGGAAATGACCTAGAACTTTGTCAAAGGGTCATTATGTCATGTTATCTTTATGTGAATATTTTCACTTATCCATAGAGAATGCAAAGAACTGTCAAATGTCTAGAAGTAGAATTCTCTTTAAAATACCTTTAGTACTAATCCTGTGTAAGCTAAAGATGAACCACAAAAATAATAACACAATTTGTAAAATTTACTTAAAAATAATGCTATTCGGGATCCCTGGGTGGCACAGCGGTTTAGCGCCTGCCTTTGGCCCAGGGCGCGATCCTGGAGACCCGGGATCGAATCCCACGTCGGGCTCCTGGTGCATGGAGCCTGCTTCTCCCTCTGCCTATGTCTCTGCCTCTCTCTCTCTCTCTCTCTCTCTCTATCATAAATAAATAAAATTTTTTTAAAAAGCTATTCAGTTTAATTATATAACACAGAATTGTTTCATAGAATCATCCAGTTGGAAGAGGAAAAATGAACACTGAATTTAACCTCTTCATACATTACAGATTAAGAAACAGAAACTTGAGAAATTTGTAACTTGTTCAAGGTCAAGCAGAGTCCTCTTGTTCTTAGTTCAATTGGTCCATTATGGGACTTTAATGGAAGCTCAGAGGTAGAAGAAAAAATAATCTAATTCCATCTGGAAAAAAAAAAGAAGCAAATATTTCTCAGAAGTCTTATTCGGTCTGTAATTTTACTGCCTTCTCCATTATGCTTCAGAGAATCTGACACAGAAGCTTTGAAAGCGGTGGGTTCTGAACACAAAAATAGAATGTCTATGGTTTTATTCATATTTAGGAGCAGCAGTTTGAAGGAAGTGAAGCTGCAGCTGTACTTTTCCATGTTACTTAGCAACTGGGATGAGTCAAGAAAAATCACTGAAACTCATAGGCACTGGTGAGACCATGACAAATGATATTGGGAAAAAGAAATCCTATGAGGTCAATTTACCCATAGACTATCAACATGCTTTTAAAAAATAAAATACAGGTCATTCCTACATTAATGATGTAAATTGAATTTTAAAGATGACAGTGACTGCACAGGGAGCCTCTCACAGCACCTGGCATAGGGCCTGTCACACAGATTCTGAACTGAATTGTTAGGCAAATATTTCTGGCCTGAACTGCTGGTTTAGTTTATAGAAGATGAAAAGCAGTTTACATCTTTTCACTGACGTATTTTGGGGGAAATTTATTAATGGCATGTTTATAATTTGTCAAAATGAATAAAAAATAGGAAAAATTCTGAGATATTTAAAATTTCTCTAAAATCACCATATCTGGGACACCTGGGTGGCTCAATGGTTGAGCATCTGTCTTTGGCTCAGGGCATGATCCCAGGGTCCAGGGACAGAGTCCTGCCTCAGGCTCCCTGAGGGGACCCTGCTTCTCCACTGCCTGTGTCTCTGCCTCTCTCTCTCTCTCTCTCTCTCTGTGTGTCTTTCATGAATAATAATTAAAAAAAACTTTAAAATAACCATATCTGAATATGCACAAATAAAATATGTGAGACTTTTGGGTAAGGAAAAAAAAAAACAAAAGCTAAGAAATGAGATATTGGGTAAAACAATAATTTAAAGAAACTACAAGAATATAATACTGTCTGAGTTATTTGACATTTAGAAAAGTGTCTTAAAAAATAAAAAAAGGAAAAAAAAGAAAAGTATCTTGCTTTCAAAAGTAAGAAATGTTCTGTAAAATTACAGGTAAAGAAAGTTATTTCCAAACAGAACACTATATAATGTTTAAGACAACAGCAATATTGATTAAACGAAAAAAAAAAAAAAAGCATACCATAAAAAGCTTTTAAAACCCTAGAAAGGATAATTTTAGCAAAGTTTGGAGGAACACAATATATACTGAAATTTCTTTATGTTTTCATACATAGTTTATCTGAAAAAATAAAGTATAAAAATGTAGAGATTATTTCAGCAATGTGGTCCACATACATTTTAAATCAATACACCTTGTCAATAACTTGAGTTCAGCTTTTTCTTTCCTCTAATGTAAATCAGATAGGACTGTCCAAAATCAATCTCTGAGCATCCACACCCCTTCATCATTATTGCCATTACCTTACTGTAGGCTCCCTGAACTGCAAAAAAATAGCCTTCTAGTGATATTACTACTGCTTCCTCAATGTCACTTTAAACATTTCCAGAAGTCATCAGAGTGATGTTTGTAAGATTTATTATATGGGTATTACTAGATCAATCACTTCTTTTCAATTGTTTCAAATGTCCTGTATAATTATCTAATTTCATCTCATAAACTACTTACTAACTTTAGTAAGCTTACTTCACCATCTTTTGTCAATTCCTGTTCTAGAATCTCTGAGGATCTGACTGTAGGTTTAAAATGTCCTTTTACTATTATTTTTAATTCTTTCCAATTTATGCAGATATTCCCTAATGCGCAAATGAGCTTCCTTAATCTTTGGGCCTTTTTCACTTAGTATATTGTTGTTTTCTCTACTTAGTATATTTTTATCCCACATGCCTAAAGGTATGGTCTCAACTCAAATATTATGACCTTAGAGATTCCCTCCCCCTACCAAAAAAAAGGTGCTAAATAGGCTCTTCCTCTTGAAAGCTACTCTATATCACCTTTCAATTCATTTCTGTGAACATGCTATCACATTGAATTAAGAATCTAATTTTTATTGTTTTTGTCTCTCTCCCCCCATCAGTCTGAGAAACACGTCAGAACAGAGCCTTTCTATGAACTGTTTATTGGTGTATTCTTAGCAGTGAGAACACATTACTCATATATTTTTGCACCCAATAAACATGAGTTGCATTCATGGATGATAATCAGTGCAGGCCCTTATTATAGAGTCTAAACACAGCACCAAATACACGTCTGAGATGGTACATGATAGCTCATGCACTTTGTTCCACCAGGGTCAATGGTGAAGGCTCATGTTGAGACGATGGCATCCAAGTATATTGGAGACCCTGACAGCCTAGATTCCCTAAGTGACACAGCAGAAGAAAGAAAATAAACCTTTGGCCTGTTAAAAAACTAAGATCTAGGTAAGCTTATCTCCTTGGAAGTCTGTGGACAGATTTCAGGGGGTCAATGCACACATGTAAATTATACACAAAATACTAAATGTGTGTCTATCTCTCTGAGAAGAGCATTCATGGATTCATCAGAATTTCAAAGGGATTCTTCTCTTTGCTATCATCACAACTTCCAACAACCCGCAAAATAAGATAAATAAAAAATAAGACAAAAAAACCCCAACATGGTTTATATACACGTAGAAGAACTTAATATCCAGTTGGAATGAGTGATGCTAAAAGTTCAACTTGCATTAATAACACTCTTATAGAGTGTTTTGTTTAATATATTTTATCTATTCTGAAAAAAAGTGCATGTATGCATTTATTCATGTCTAGCATTATCAGGTAATGATGCTCTAAAAGCAATTCATCTCTTTAAAGAGAATTAATTAATATTGTGAAAAATCGCAAAGGACAGGAAACTTTCTATTTTAAGTATATCTATTACTTCATTCATTAATTTAGAATACCAGGAGTAATAAGGTATTAAGACTAAGAGCTCAGCATCCAAAAACAAGGTCCTGAATTTGAATCCTGATTATGGATAATCATGTGACCTTGTATGAATTTACTCTATAGCTCTGTGCTACAGTTTCATCATGTGTAGAATTAGGATTGTAACAGTGCCTGTTTACGATTATCATGCTAATATTTATTGTATATGCATGAGATGTAGTATAGTAAATAGATGAGTTCTTATTTTGCATGGTTCTGATATGCAATAGTTTCATTTACCACAGTTTAGCTAAATAACGTCAGCTTCCTCTAAGAACATAGATCAAATTTCAGCTGCCCTGCTATATTAACCAGGAGTACTTGCATTAGATGTCATCTGCAGTACTCATTCTTCAGTTCACAAATCATTACAGAAACAACAGAGGTGTATCATGATTAGCAGCCATTATATTACTTCTTCCAAAGTCTGTCAGTAATTGATCCCCACATATCTGTTATCCAGGTCACAAACAGCAAGCAAAGCATTTAGTTAGGTCATCTCCTTGTCTCACAGAAATAAACCTATGTGATCTTTTATAAAAATGGATCATTCAAAAGAAAACTGGATAACAAAGATGAAGGTGTAGAAACAAATGGAAAGAACACTAAGTGAAATTAGAATGATAAGGTAAATGAAGTGAAAAGAAATATTAATATATATGAACAAAATGGTTGGGACAACAAAGATGAAGATTTCCCAGAGGAAGTAACACTCTCAAAAAATTTCATGCTAAAGGAGTTCTCAGAGGCATTTCACAACACGGAAAGAGAAAAGAATGAAACACTGGAAACTGATCCCAAATTAGAAAGTACAATGACAATTTGCCAAGGCATCGGAAAGATGCTCACTCTATATCATAAATTTAAAAAGGTGAAGCAGAAGATAAGAATGAGGTCCAAATTTCTCCTTGTAGATTTTTTTAAAAGAAATAAAACAATGAATTTCGATGTTTCAATGTTTTAAATTGCAATGTACTAAGTAAATGATAATTTTACTAATTTGATTTTTCTGTACATTTATAACTTACAGTAAGTTTTTAATGTTCTGACAACATAATTTAAGGATCACAGAACTGTAAACTTTCCCGTTGGGTACGATTACTTTGGACTGTTTTAGCTTACATGGCCATTTTCACCATGTGGTACTTACCATGCAAAGTGAGAACTGTCTATATTAAATAAACTTTAACAAGAAATTATTGATACAATCTTATTTTTCATATCATTATTAACTGCCTTGGTCATTTTTGAGGGTTTTCTTTTCCTATCGTTTGATTTCATCTTGCTTGTACAGATTTGCAAATATTTGTGGCAATTAAATATTTAATCCTCCCCTGTTTAAATAGTTAAAATATACTCCACTTTCAGATTTTGGTTTGTTTTTGAGCTTGATTATGTATTTTATTTCATATGGAATTTTTTAAAAAATTAATTAGTTAAGTTTTCTTACCCTTCTTTGTTGTTGTTCTAGTTCTGTACTAGATGCAGTAGGTAGGTGACCTTTGAGAAATTGACTAACTCTCAATCTTTCCTTTTGTTACCTATCATCTGGAGATAACATTACTATCTATCTTATATATTTCCTGAAATAATTAAATATGTGCTAAGCTTTATAACACAGGCTACCCCACTAGAAGAACTATGAACAACAAAGTTGTTTTTATTAGTAGTAACTATAAGTAAATCTATCAGAAATTGAATTAGAGGATGAAAAATTATGCTTATTATCCTTTAGAAAGCTTACCATCTCATGGGAAATAGAGAAGTAAGGTGCTTAAATAATGATAAGGGTTATTATCGAGATGAAAAACACAGAGGACTAAAAGAACATCTCTAGACATAAGCCAACCCACATTGTTGGCACCAGGGAAGTGATTCCAGGAAAAGTGGTGATCATACTGAAATTAAGGTGAAGAAAGACACTTTAAACAGTGACAACAGGATGTGCAAAGACATAGAAAATGTGAGAAGAAAAATGCCAAATTTTGTGAAGCACGTGTAGCTTGGGATGACTGCTGGAAAAAAAAGTAAAGTTTCTGAGTGTTTGGAATTAATATTCTAAACGCTCTAAAAAGGAGACAAAAGAATGTATTATACAGTGTCAAATAAATCATTATAGGAACTGAAATATTGAACAAAGAATGGCCATAAACATATTAGCAATTTAGAAAAATCAACCTGGAAGTGGAAAGGAAGCTGGCTTAAGGCATATAAACAAGACATATGAAAACTGGAATGTAAGAATGAGGAATGGCCCACATGATAGATGATGAGACCGTGAACGGCAGCAGTACTGATGGCTATGTGGAATAAGAAATAATATGGGAGATATTAAAAAAAAAAAAAAAAAACATGACTGGTACTGAAAGGGTGTGTTGGCCAAAAAAGAGGCTGAATTTAAAGGTGAATTCCTAAGAGAAAGAAATCTGATTATGGAATTTAATAACATCCAATCTTATTGTAATATGTGCCTCCTGCTTTTTAAATATGACATTAATTTTAAAATTGGATTTAGCAATATCTCTTTTAACTATACAGCTACATATTTAACTACAAATAAAGATATTTTCCCATAAAGATAATCTGTGGGAATTTTTTATATAGGAAATGGGATGAATTACATAATAGTGCTTTATCTCAAAAAGTTTAAGGTTCTGTAACAAAGCAAAATGTGACATTCTGGGTACATCTGATTCATCTGCATCTCAGTGTCCTTTTCATGAGGACCCCCAGGAGAAACTGTTACCTGATTTAAGTATGAAGTATAGTGCACTTCTCCTTCGCAATTGCTGTTTGAATCTCATGGCTGTTGTAAATTTTGTAACTTACAAGCTTTTAAATTTATAAGTCAGATCTGTTTTTGTGGTTTATCTACAGTAGACTTGTGGGTTATTTTGACATTTTTTTATTCTGCTTTGTTCCTACATCACTTTTCTGTGTGTGAAATGGCACTCATCTTTTCATTTTATTCATCCTTGTAAGATATCTTAAATCATTTGGGGAACAATATGTGACATGTAATAGAGAAAAATCATTTCCATGGCTTGATTCCCTCTGCATTGGGAAATGTGTTTTCTATGCATTAAAGGTTGAAGAGTCCGCTCTATCCCTTTCGTACATTTTGTAAAATCTCTCTATGTAGAATCACTTAACCAACGAGTTGATGCTTTGGACATATCCAAACTGAACAGAAAAGTATCTAAAGTATCTGGCTATTACCTCTGTGATTCTGAAAGCCGTATCCTGTCCTGCCTGAAACTATGCCTGACAAAATGATGTTGCCTTTGATGAACGTGAAAGAACAGCCACTAGAGGTGCTCACCTACTATCAAGACAGAAATCCTTCCTCACTGTGTAATCAGACACTGAACTGCTCACCTCAAAGTTAACATTAGGGCTGCTGTATAAAATGTGGACTATAGCAAAAGTCCCACTGATACCCAATGTTTAACGTTCCCTGAGTATTGCTAAATGCTTCTTATAAAACTCCACTGGAGATTTCAAATTCATTATGCTATGGAAGAATGATCTAATTCAAAGGTATTTCTGCTTTGATAACTTATCTACCTTTAAAAATCACATTTCTTATTTCTATTTTCTAGCTGCGCAGGAAGGAAAAGAGAACATATTTGACAGCCTTTGAAAGATAATTGATGGCGATAGAGAAAATCATATAGCTTTGAACTAGAGCATAAAAATGACAAATCTATTACATGGGATCTTTTTCTCACTCTCTCCATCTTTGGGTATTTGGTCTTAAAATGGATCTAATTCATATAAAGGCATTCTTATAACATTTCAGGCTTACATTTTGATACATAAGTTATTTGGGCTTAAAAGTGTGCAACCACAAAATGAAATGTATACTGTGCATGATAGCAGAGGGGAGGTGCTGTCTTAAAGAGAACTGATATTTTCTTCCACTGAGTTCTCTCTTTAGAGTATAAGACCCTCTACTCATACTTTACCTTCCTTGGTAAAAAAGTTGCTTGAAGATAGAATTAGTTGGAAATAAATTCTATTCTAATCTTAACAGTAAAGCTTACTAATCTAATTCTCTTAAGTAAGAATTTAGATCAACATAATCCATTATTTCCATTTTTGGCATATTGCATTCTTTATGTCAAATGTAATTCCTCACTTTTTTCATATACATGACAAAACTGATATATTAATTGATGCAATATTTAAACAAGCTCTTCTGCTATACAAAGAAAAATGACAAATAAATCTCTGAAAATGGATTCTGGAATTTTTATAGAAGCAAAGGATTGTATGAAACTAAATGATCTCTCTTGGTGAGAAGTAACATAGTAGAAAATAAATTGTTAGGGGGTGGGACGCCTGGGTGGCTCAGTGGTTGAGCATCTGCCTTTGACTAAGGGTGTGATCCTGGAGTCCCAGGATTGAGTCCCACATCGAGCTTCCTGCAGGGAGCCTGCTTCTCCCTCGGCCTGTGTCTCTGCCTCTCTGTGTGTCTCTCATGAATAAATAAATAAAATCTTTAAAAAAAATTGTTAAGGGGCTTGGGTTATTTATATTGTCATTAATACCTAGGGAAAGTCCTAGATTTTCTAACCTCAACTTCTCTGTTTTTGTTATATAAATCTTGACATTTCTTTTTTTTTTTTTCTGACATTTCTTTCTAAAATAATGCTGTAGGTATTAAATTGAAACAACATACATAAATCTTTTGACATATATATAGGGATTCTAGAACTTGGTTCCATTTTCCTCTGATCCCAATTCTATGGTACTTTTATCCTACAACAAATACTATGATCTTTGGACAGGTGCATGCAGCTGAGGCATGGGTTAAACTAGTGGAGAAGAGCTTCAAGGTGTTGGAAATGGGCAGGAAGAGAGTATCCAACAATGAGTCTGACCTTTGGTTCCCCAGGCTGAAGTAAAGGAATATGTGTGACTATTCCTTCGCCTTAACATCTCATTAAAAAACAAAACAAACCTTAAGTAGTTGTTGAGCTTGTGAGCTCAGACTTTCCTGCTTTGCCACTATAAGAATATGGGGATTTTGGAGAACAGCAAGGTTTCGTTCAGGGGGCTCAGCAGAGCACTAACAGCTGCCCCATGATGCAAGCCTACATAATCAGACTCTCTTGTCTTGGTCCTTTCAGGGGTTCCACGGCAAGAAGACACTCTCACAAACAAACTTGAGTTTCTAGGAGCCTAGAAGAAAAATAACAGCCTACCCACGGAGGCCCAACAGCTAAAGAAAGGATAATCAAGTCGAATAATCAGCATATCCACTTAGTGAAACTAAACTGTTTAATGAGAACTGAGTAAAAACAAAACAAAATAAAAAACTATAAAGAGTACATAAGGAGACCAATGAGCAGTATTAAGATCTAAAATTCAAACCAAAAAAGCATTCTCTCTCTCTCTCTCTCTCTCTCTCTCACACACACACACACACACACCAGCAATAACTAAAAATAACAAGAACCCCATTAAAAACCCTCCAAAAAAAGCCATTCTGGACCTTAAAAACCTAATTTCATCTCAAATTTCACTTTAAGAACAAAAGAACTTTTTTTTTTAAACCGAACTATGAGATCCTAAACAAGAATTAGCAATTTTTTCCATAAAGGGCCAGATAATAAATATTTTAGGTTTGTGATAGCTTGGAAGGAGGGTAAAGTCTCAAGTCCTGAAATTAAGTACACATAGATACAGATTTTTTTCAAAGGTATTTAATGAACAAGTATTCATAGTAAAGAAAAATAAGTAAAGATGAAAGCCAATAAACAAGTAAAAGACTAAATATAGTATAGCCACACTATATCATATAGTATCACATACAATTTACCCAAAGGAAAGAGTGGTACCTTTTTAGTAAAGAAGAGGGCTCAGGAAAGGAAGAGGGGACAGTCATGGAAAAAATAAAAATGAAAGATTAATAAAAAACCATACATAAAAAGAAAAACTATATAAATAATAACTTACAGCAGTTAATGCTATGTTGTTTGTATCAAGTGGATTGTACTTACCCTGGCTCTGCTAATCATATTATTTACAAAAAGCAGGCTCATGAAGAATGACACACTTAAATTCTAAGGAGATGGGAGGATGAGTATTAATGAAAAAGGCCTTAGCAAATCACGAGTCAGCTGTCTATTATATACATGAAGGAATTGTAACACAACAAAAGAATATAAGCATATCAGCAACATATTAATTGGCAACACAAAATAATTTTACTTAGGATTTCTAAAAACATTTAAGAGAAATAGTTCCAGTGTTGTCATGCCAGTTCGATTTGCTCATGACAAATCAGGTTACTCAGGTTTGTTTTTCACCTGTATCAACTGAGTAGGAGTTCATAATAAAAATCAAAACAACAGGACACAGCACTGAAGGACATACACATAGAGGACCTCAAAGTCTTTCCTAGTTCTAAGATGATTCTGTAGTTGCTGCATGTGCTCAGGTCTCCTAAGGATTTCTTTTTGCCTTCTTAGCCTGGTGCTTGACTTATTTTTTCTACTTTAGTATGTGTGGTTCAGTTTTTCTCCTATATGAATTTGCTGAGAATAAACATAAAAATAACTACTACATATCACTTAAGAGGATGAGCCTTTTAATGTTTCTAGTTTTAAAGTATATATAAAAAAAGATTTTCGTTACTATAGGAATATTGTGAATGTAGGAAAAATTCCAGTTTCTGATGATTTTTATAGAATTCAAGTGCCTTCCACTGAATTGTGTCCTTTTCAATATGATGCAGTCATTAGTGTCATGAATTTAATCTAAGTTCAGAAAAGAAAATAACTAAGAGGAGTTTGCTTTTGAAGCATGTACATGGGTACATGTTTTCACCATATTAACTTGTACATCTCCTCATTTGTTTTTATTTTTTTTCAGAAATGGAAGACTTATTTAAAATGATCTCCAAACATTCATTTAATATAAATCAGTCTGTGCTACTATTGCTATGCCAATCACTAGAAAGATTAAAAAACTGGAATTGGGAAATCAGTTCTGCTGGACTTTTGGTAGCAAGGGAAGCCATATCGATTGACATTACAAGTGTGCTGGGGAAGAAGGTGATTTAGATTAAAGTAATAACCATAGCACAAGAGGAGTCTAGGGGGAAATACAAACATACCAGTGTTCTTTTTATTTTATAGAGATATTTCCTCAGTATTTCTTTGGTTTAAGATCTTTGACTTTTTCCCCCAGTTTTCAAAGCATATTTCATCCCAGGCATTCAAAATGGGAAATGTTAAGCTTCTTTCATGAGTATGTATTTGTACTCCAAAATTCTCAGTCTCTTGAAGATTCAATACTAAACATTCTGAGGTGTTTTGGGCAAGTTGCTTTCATTGCTTCTTTTTGTTAATCTATGTCATGCAATTAGTATTTAACTAAATGAGAATAACTTAAATATAAATATGACTTCTTTCATAATCAGGAAGGAGGCATGAACCACGCATGATGACTCTTAACCAATCTGATTGAATGGTAATTACAACACTAACTCTTGCTAACTCTTTACTTTTGGGCAAGTTTTAAAATCTCTCTCCTACACAATTTTCTCATCATAAAATGAAGATAATAACACAATCTAAAGCACAGTGCTGTTGTAAAGACAAGATAATACTTGTAAGGATCTTGAAAAAGAAAACCTTACACAAAGTAGTTACTTAACAAATGCTATCTATTATTGTTATGACTTGGTAAATATGTATTTTTCTTAGAATACTTGGAACAAGCAGCAAATGTGGGAATTATTCTTACTGTCATTTAGTTTTGCTATTTCATTTCAAATAGATATAGTTTGCAGACAGTTCCTACGAATCTTTTTTCAAGTTGGCCAGAAACATGCTTTAAGATTTCTGGAATAAAATCAGAAATACTAACAATGAAACTCAGATGGAAAGACAAGAGCCAAGAGAAACTAAGGAGTCTTCTCTAAATTATCAACCTAGGTGAGGCTTCTGAGGAACACTTACCTTAATTTTCAAGTATTCTAAACTCTGGGCTGCCATTACCCTTAAAGGTTGAAGTCACTGCAGATTTAGTCTTCAGCTTTCCTACCAGGGCAACAAATGCTATTTTCAAGGGATAGGTCTCATTGTTACTCACTGTTACATGGCTGGTTGATGGCATTATGTTCCTTGGCCAATGCAAAAATACCATATCAACACCATATCAAGCTGGCATGTTTAGGCACTCTTATGGGCTGGACTGTGTCTTCCCAAAATTCATATGTTGAAGACTTAATCCCTGGTACTACAGAATGTAGCTAATGGTGGGGCCCTGATCCATTATGATTGATGTCCTTATTATAAAAGAAAAAACACCAAGGGGCATGCACATACAGAGTAAAGTCCATTTGATGACCCAGCAAGAAGGTGGCTGTATGCAAGCCAGGGAGAGAAATCTTGGGAAAAACCAAACCTGCCAACACCTTAGACTTCTATCTTTCAGAACTATAAAAAATAAATTTAAGCCACCCTGTCTATGGCATTTTGTTACAACAGTCCTAGCAAATTAATACAAGTACTAAACATGGATGGGAAAGGACTTCACAAATTGGATGTATTGTCATTGTCCAATAGTTTTTGTTGTGTTACTGTTATCATTCTCAAAACAATCATATCAGCATGGGGGAAATATTTGTAGAATTCCTCCAGAAATACCAGGAATCCTTTATAGTCTATGAAATGTTTCTCCAACTTATGGAGGAAAAAATGCCTTATGGATTTTGCTTGAATAATTACTTCCCATCCTCAGCCTTTAGTGAATGATGTGTCAACTCCTATTGATATTAAGCCTAAAAAATAAAAGCCTTTTAAAATCCACATGGCATAGGTCTCCTTTTAGAACTTGTCTCTTTGCCTGTCTTCTGTTAAATTCAGTTAAAGGGGTCTGGAGATTCTGGGTAGCAGTTGTGTGGGGATAGGGTAAACAGTAGCCAGATGGGTTAGATTTAAAATCAATAGAGCCTTGATGATTCCAAGAACTCCAGAACATCTGCATGTAAGTCATTACTTAGTAGGATGTAGATTGCATCATGCATACCAAATGTTGCTTGCATCCATCTCCTCTTAAGGAAGACTCTTGGAGGGCCTTAGTCCCTATTGTCTTTAGTATGGTTGTTAAATCTGTCCTATCTAACTAAAGGTACCTCTACATCATTTGCTGTGGAATAGACTTCTAGAGATTACCCATAATCAGTTTCTTGTCCTTCCTTGGCATAAAGAATACTGAGATTTGTAGGAAGGATTCAATTCCCAAAGCAACATTAGGATGAAGTTGTTAGTTTTATTATCATTTTACACAGTAAAGAAATTGATGTATAAGAAGATAACTGAAAATAAAAGTGTTCAGGTCAACAGTCAATTGGTGGGGCTGATATTCAAACACAAAACTACCATTTCCAACCCTGCATCCTTAAACACCAATCTACCGTTTATTGTTCTTTTTGCAAAACTTAACTTTTCATATTTCTCCTCAGTCTCCTGTTTTATTCAATTTGTTTTATGATTTTAACTGTGGTAAAACTAAGTTGTTAAAAATACTGTAGGGGAAGAATGGGGTAGGCAGCATGGAAAGGGTAGATAAAGAACCTGTCCTAAAACATGAGGAGGTTAATTTAGCTTTCAATTTAGCTAAAAATTGAAAGACTCAACCTTCTAGATAGGCAGATATTGCTACCGGGCCTATCAAATACACAAGGAAGAAACTAATTAGACATTTGATTCAAAGAGCAGTAATATCTTTTAGGATAAACCAGAATAAAAGGGCCATTTAATTATGCTCATCTTCCTCAACTAACTTCAGATCATTTCTTTAAGCTCAAGCATCTTGTAAATGCACCAAAGAAGAGAGCACATGGTTAAACTACAGGCTATTAGAGATGATCTAAGCCTGACATCTCCCTCTTAATATTACACTATCAGAACCTGTCAGATTTTACCTTTGGATTCTTGAATTTATGAACAGATCTTTTCTGCACAGCTCCTATTTTCAGTTCAGACTCCATGCTTATTGAATCAGGAGGAAATTTGAAAGGAGATATTTATGTCTAGCTAATCTGACATCTGACTCTTCTAGGAGTTCTCACTTGCTTCAAAGCCTCCTAACCAGTCTGACTCTAAATTCTTGGCTCCACTATCCAATCTCCAAACGTTATCCAGAGTATTTTTTTAAATGATAAATAAGCATATTAACAAATAAATTAGATCATGGCAATTTCCACTTAACTCTCTTAAATGGCTTTCCTTCATGTTTAAAGTAAAATTCCAACTCTTCATTATGGTTAACAAAGCACTGCTTTATTTGGTCCCTGGCCACTTCACAGGAATTCAAGACTTACCATAAAACTACATTTATCGAGATAGTGTGGTATTGGCAAAAGAACAAATAGACCAATGAAATAGAATAGGGAGCTCATAATTAGACCTACACAAATATTATCAACTGGTCCTTGATCAAGAAGCAAAAGCAATTAAATGGAGAAAATATGGTTTTTCAGTGGTGCTATAAAGACTCTACATCTACAAGGAGAACAAAGAATGTAGACATGGATAACACACCCTTCTTAAAAAATCAAATTGTATTATAGACATATATTTAAAATGCAAACTTTAAAAACTTCCAGGAGATAGCACTGGAGAAAGCCTAGATGCTTTTGAGTTTACATACAATATCAAATGCACTCTCCATGGGAAAAAAAAGTTGGACTTTGTTAAAATGAAAAGCTTCTGCTCTGTGAAGGACACTGTTAAGAAAATGAAAAGACAAGCCATACACTGAGAAAAAAAATTTGAAAAACTGATAAAAGGACTTGTATCCAAAGTATACAGAAAACTCTAAAAACTCAGTAAGAAGGACAAAAGATCAAACATCCTGTCAAAGAAGACACATGGATAGAAAAAAAAAAAAAGCAAATGAGAAGACATTCAACATTTATGTCATTAAGAGATGACAGCTTAAAACAACTCAATACCATTATACGTCTATTAGAATGGCTAGAATACAAAACACTGACAACACAAAACACTGGTGACAATGTGGAGCCATAGGAATTTTCATTCACTGCTGGTAGAGAGGCACAATGGAGTAGTCATTTTGGACTTCTTTAGTTTCTTACAAAGCTAAACATAATCTTACTACATGGCCCAGCAATTGTGTTTTTACTCACAGGAGTTGAAAGCTTATGGCCATATAAAATCTACTCATATATTCATAGTTACCAAAACTTAGAACTAACCAAGCTGTCCTTTAGAAGGTGAATAGTTAAGGAAACTATGGTACATCTATGCAATGGAATATTATTCAGTGCTAAAAAGAAACGAGCTATCAAGCTATGAAAAGACATGGAGGAACTTTAAATACATACTATTAAGCAAAAGAAGTCCATCTTAAAGGCTCATACTATGATTCTAACTTACAGGAAAGTCAAAATAATAAAGAATATTTTTTAAAAATCAGTGGTTACCAGGGCTTGGATGGAATGAATACATGGAACATAAGGAACTTTTAGGACAGTGAAATTTTTCTGTATAATACTGTAATGTTGGATATACGATATTATCCATTTGCCAAGATTCATAGATCTATACAAGACTAAGTGTGAATCCTTAATACAAACTATGGGCTTGGGCAGCCCAAGTGGCTCAGTGGTTCAGCCCAGGATGTGATCCTGGAGACCAGGGATCAAGTTCCAGGTCAGGCTCCCTGCATGGAGCCTGCTTTTCCCTCTGCCTGTGTCTCTGCCTCTCTCTCTCTGTGTGTCTCTCATGAATAAATAAATAAAATATTTTAAAAACAATCTATCTAGTGATAAAGGTAAGAAACAGGATTTGCTTAGGCCTCCAAGTTACTTAGAGTGTGGAGACATAGAGAACTACAGAGGTACAGATGGAGAAGACAGCCTGGTGAAAAATTCTTTGAAATGTTATATAAACTATCAAAATGGCCATTAAGCTTACTTGCTTTCATGGTCTGAATATTTGTGTCCCTCACAATTCATATGGTGAAATCCTAATATCTGATGTTATGGCATTATGAAGTGGGGCTTTGAGCTCTGACCTGATGAATTGGATTAGTGCAGGATACAACAGAACTGCCACACTTTTTTTGTTTGTTTGTTTGTTTGTTTTGCCATGTGAGCTTTAAACTGGAAGTCTGCAGCCTAGAAAAGAGTCCTTGCCTGACCAGGACAGTGCTGTGATGTTGGACTTCCAGCCTCCTGGACTATGAGAAATACATTTCAGTAGTTTATAAGCCACTCACTCTGTGCCACTTTGTTAGAGCAGCCTGAACTGACATGACATCTGTTTTTTCAAAAAAACCCAATATCACTCTTTGTTTTCAGAAAAAAAGGAGCTTTTTTTTCCTTCCACATAGTGAGGATGCGCCATGTATTCATTCAGTGTGCAGCATGGAACAAAAATTAAATAGTCTGTTGGGTGACTGAAACTGGTCCCGATGATGTAGGAATGAGTTACGGGGAGACAGGGCTAGGCAGCAAAAGATAAGGGAAAGGCCCCAAAGTCAGGCTCCTACCCATACCCACTAAACAGAGCTAAGACAGTAAAAACAGAAAAAATAAACCTGGTTCCCTAGCTCCAAAATGTTAGGGAATGTCTCCCTTTTAATGACCACTAAGTAATCACAGAAATAAATCATTAAGATGTTATCAATAGTCCCTGCTCAAACCAAGAAGGCACAAGAATCTCAAGGCCATGGGCTACCTTACTAGAGTCACAGAAATCCCAGATGTAGAGAAATATTATGGAAAAGATACCAATCAGAGAGAAGGGAACACCTTGTTTGGGTTTATGATTTCTACAAAAATATCTTGTTTGTTATTATGGTAGTTACAAGTCCACCTTTGTTCTAAATATCCACCTTAATATTGACAAGAAACTTACCAAGTTCCCTGGTCAATTTCCTATAAAAGAGAGACCATAAAAGCCCTCAATGGGCAACCCTGTAGGGATGCCTCTGATTTCTGAGCACTTTCTCTGTATCTCTTAATAGGCCTCTACTGCTTTGCTCAGTCTATGTTGTCCGATTCATTTTTCAACTCTGTGAGACAAGCTCTCATGTATCGCTGAGTTGTATCTTATCTCTGTAAGCAGTAGTCAACTGCATAAATATGAAGAAAATGTCTTGAACAGAAGTGAGGTCACGTTTTACTACCACCAGAAGAAATGATCTTTTTTTTTTTTTAAAGGACCTACTAAGTGACAAACTTTTCAGTGTTAGGAACAACTATTTCTGTTTCCTCCACTACCATGTCTCTGGGGTCACAGCTTTTTAATATGTATTCTCTGAAACAACCACATATAGAAGCTTTTTTGCAACAAGATAAATAATGAGCTTCCACTTACACCTCTTTCTAATTTATAAGCAAATCACATAAGCATCATCCTTTTTTTAAAAGGTATTATACTATATTTGTTTAAAAATGACTGCAAAGTTCTCATCCATGAAAAAATGGGCTAGCAAGCCACTTGCAAGTAGATTATTGGTGTCTTAGACCAACATATTGGTCTCTCAGAGCCTTATAGACAGAACCCCAACTTCTGGTTCTCCTCCTGCAATGTATCTCACCTTCAATTTTCCCTGCAGTTAGGATGCTTCCCTTACTCTCATCTGTCCCCCAGTCTCATCTCCTTTGGGACATCACACCGATTTCCTTAGCAGCCAGCCCTGTGGTGGTTTAGAGCCCTATGGACTGTGATCTCTAGATAGTGCTCTTGTGGGTCTGATAAGGATTTATGTGCTCTT
Source organism: Canis aureus (assembly GCF_053574225.1). Classification (NCBI taxonomy): domain Eukaryota; kingdom Metazoa; phylum Chordata; class Mammalia; order Carnivora; family Canidae; genus Canis; species Canis aureus. The sequence continues at coordinate 21,625,989 of NC_135627.1, read as the reverse complement.
TATGGGGAGGAATGTGTGAAAAAATAGCACCATTTATTACCACAACATCATTTAAGCACTCATGTTCCAGACTCAGTGACTAAATGCTGGTTAGTTTGTATAATTCCCAGAAAAGATTCTATGAAGTGGGAACTACCATTACCTCCACATCACCAGGAGAGAGGATATCGAGGCACAGAATGGCCAAGGAGTTCAACCAGTGTCCCAGTTAATTATGCTTAAGTAGTTTGGCTGGTCCCAGAGTTGATTATGACGTTTAAACCCACGAAGTCTGAGCTGGCCAAGCACTTACTGTGAGCTTGGGTGGTGATGGTCATCACCGGGATGCACACCAGGTGTGTGCAGGCCCCATGAAGTACCTGGCTACCTGCCCTAACGTTGTCCGCCCCAGGCACCCTGCATCTGCTCTCCGCCTCGGCGGGCCTCGCTTCACTTGGATGCGCTGAGACAAAGACCTCATGTGCCTCATGTGCCTGGCACGTGGTGCATCTGTGACCAAGGCGAGTGCGGCCTCCACGTGCAGCCCGTGGGCCCGACCGTGGCGGAAGCCCCTCCCCGGGGTCTATTAACTGACGGCCTGAGGGGGCGAAGTGGAGAGAGATGCTGTGTTTTAGCTCATGGGCTGCACGACCACAGCTCTGACCCTGGTTGGGGGACGGTGGCCACCCTGAAACCCACCTTCCCACGACCCAGCGCAGGTGCTCCTGACCTCTTCCAAGGACCCCGCCCGGGCAGGCCAGGGAACAGGGGTCTGGGGTGAGTGGCGGAGCGTAGACATGGTTTGTACCCACCGGGGGCCTAGACTGCCGCGACATCAGGAAGCCACACAGTGGCAGGGTTCCTTTTCCAGTGCTCAATTGCTCTCATGGCCCAGCTTTTGCTAAAGCTGCTCCAGCTTCGTGCGTTTGGCTCTGCTCACACTGGGTGCCAGACTCTCGCTGAAGTCTTCAGGGTTACTTGTGGTAAGTGTAAGAATATCTGGAATTTGTACAGCAACTTGCTTCCGTCTCAACAATAAGCCTTGGCTCCCCAATGCAGCCAGGGGCCCAGCACGGCCCTTGCGCACCTTGTTCTCCACACTGCTAGGATTCAGGGGCCAAGCTCCTCTCCCAGACTCCTCTTCCTGGGGAAGATGAGAAATTTGTTACCTAAGTTCCAGGGGGTAGGAACTTGGCATAGAACATTAGCTGCACTTAGTGTGGATAAGCAATATTTCAACAAATAGAAGTTTTTGACATCTTAATACTAACAGGCCATTAGGAGAGAAGTTCGTAGACTCTGCTAACCCTCTAAAAGTTACACATTAGGGCATTTTACCTGAGCGCTTCCTTTCTTCAGATATGCAAACTAGTGAGTGGATTGGAGGATTCGTTCTAAAAAGTTTTGCTTCTGGCATCTCTATAAACAGGTGATTCATAGTGTTACAGGATTGCAGGATTCTTGTCTCACGAGTGGAAGAATGAATCTCCCCAGACACAAAAAGGTGAAGTGAAGTGAAAGGTCATTAAGCGAAGGTGAGACCAGAAAGGAAAGAAAAAGGCTCTCGAGAGGGCGGGGGTGGGGTGGGGGGTGGGGGTGGGGTTCCGGAATGGGCTTTCACTGGTTGTCTTTAATTGACAATTGACTGGGAGACTTAAATCTTCTTGACATCTCTATCACTGATAGCACTATGTTTACTTTCTTTTTGAAGTTTGGTAATTTTCAGTGATCCAGCTGTAGCTGTTAGAGATCTTATCTCTGACATTTAAGACAAAGGAGGTAGTCTTGTTAGTCCCATTATATCCCCTTATCTCTGGTTTTGTGTGCCTCAGCTCTTTTCCACATCTGGGATTTCTGTGAGACTGAAGACCTAGCCCTTGCATGCCTAATCATATAGCCCCCTATCTCTCCCTAGCTAGCTCTGCCCATCCCTTACTTGAGAGGACTTAAGATATCCAGACAACAGCTGGCTCTCTCTTTTAAATAAATTGCAACTCTTCTCCCTTTCTGGAGCTACAGCTTGGGGTGATCTAGGAATTAGGTTCTCCATTTAATAACAGCCTTTCATTTGCAAAATGCCCACCAGTTATACTGTGATTCCCTCCTCTAGGTAGAGCGATGAGTAAATGGCTTAGGTCAAGTGGACACATCTTGGTGGCCCCAGTCTTGTATTTGTTACTAATGTATGCTCTTTTTAATATTCAAAATGCTAATAAATTTTGAGAGAGGACACTTTTTATTTATACTGAAGAATCTAATAATGACCTTACTCTTTTCCCATTTAAACAATTCAGATAAGCACATGATGGCAAAATTCAGAATTTTGCCTCTTATGTTTTAGGGGAGTGAAGGGAAATACTTCAATACTTAAGAATTCAAAACCTTTCATATGATAATTGGAAACAGTCTTGATGTCTTCAGGTTCACTTTCTGAGTGAAGGAAATTGCTAGATTTTACCTGATGGAAAATCATGGCACCTGTCTTCTTTAAAAGCCAAAATATCAATTTTAGGCTGCTGCGGATATTTGTGAACAGGTTCCTAGAGGCTGTAAGGGAATGTGTATTTTGAAATTAAGTTAATGAATCTCCGAGCTGTGGCAGTGCTGGCATGTAGATTTGAACCCAAGTTAAAGATCAGTCTCCTCTGGACACTAGGTACAGTGGGGGCTCACTGTGCTTTCTCTCTTCTTTTGGTTACTACAGTTGGATTCCTTACCTGTTGGCATTTGTTAATCCCTTCTCCATATTTGGCTGCCTTTATGGTTCTAGTGACACAGTAATGGCAGCCAATGTTTCTGGATTTCTTACTGTGTTACGTTCCTAGAAGTTGCCAAAGTGCCACAAACTAAGTGGCTTAAAACAACAGACTTGCTGTCTCAGTGCTGGCAGCCAGCAGTCCATAGTCAGAGTCAGCAGGCCTCCACTACCTCTGAAGGCTCAAGGGAAGCCTTAGCTGTTTCCTCCTAGCTTCTGGTGGTTGTTGGCAATCCTTGGTATTCCTTCAATTGTACATTTGTCTTTCTAGTTTCTGCCTCAGTTGTCATGTGGCTTTCTTCCCTATGTGTCTGTTGTAAGGATACCAGCCCTATTGGATTAGGGCTCATCATAATGACCTCACTTTGCACATCTTCAAAGACCCTAATTTCAAATACCAAGCACCTGGGGTTAGGATGCTACCTATTTTGTCACTGACACAATTCAATTCAAAGCCCCTATCACTACTTTTCTGTGCATTCTGGCAAGTGGCTTTGTATTTATTTCTCTATTTTGTAAACTGCCTTTAAAGGGGCTACAAAGATTAGGGACCTGATTTAATGAATGTTAAAAAAAAAAAAAAAAAGTCTATATGCCAACTTTCAACCAGTACTTTGGACACTGGCTTTTTAATGTAGACAAATACAATAAGAAAAATCTTACGTTATCCCTTTATATTGTCACCCAATTCCTTGAGCTCCCTGGAAAAGTGAAGCTAGGTCAATTCATAGTACATCACACATTTTATCTCCTTAATATGAATTAAAGTAGGGACCAGTCCTTTACTAACATAATTTTTGTAATGTTTTGAGAAAGATTTATTATATATATATATACTTGTCTGTAGCCTTCAGAGGCAGTCTCTTTCCAGCCTGAACTCTCTAATGTGTTAAAGAAAAGTGAAGTTTGAACTAGCAAAAACAATATCCAGTAAATGTGTTACAGTCTTAGGATAGTAGTACAGGAAGCCCCCCACCCCACCCCACTCATGGCATTCCGTTTCAACAACCACAATACATCTTATATATTTTCATGAGGTTTTGGTTACTCTCCAGTAGTGTGGCCCTTTTCATTTATCTTGACAATTCTGTAATGTTTTAGAACCTCTTTTGAGAACTATTCTTCCGTAAAGTTGCTCTATCCTAAATGTTCAAGGATTTAGCTTTTGATAGAGTTAAAAGCTCTGAAATGTGTCACATCTTGTCTCCTTCTGATAGTCTTTAGTTGGTTAAATACTGTTCAGAGTTTGACCCTACCTAAGTAGTAGGAGTTGGTAAAGGGAAAATTTCTTGAGGGTGAAGACTATGTAGATCAGAAGGAAATATCATACTTTTCATATTTAAATTTCAGAATAGATTGAGATTTAGGAAGCATGAAGTTAGTACATACTCTGTTCCATATATCTCACACCACTTCTTCCTTGTTGGTCTTGTTTAAAGATTTTGACAGAGCATAAGCAGGAGTTGTGGCAGGGAGAGAGGGAGAAGCCGACTCCCCACTGAGCAGGAAGCCCAACTCTGGACTCTATCCCAGGACCCTGGAATCATAACCTGAGCCACCCAGGACCCTCACACCAGTTTTATTAACATTGTACATTAGTATGGTACATCAAAATTAACCAATACTGCTACATGACTATTAGCCAAAGCCCATAACTTTACATTTTCTCAGCTTTTACCTAATATCCTTCTGTACCAGGATACCATCCAAGATACTATGTTAAGTTGTCCTGTCTCCTTTGGCCCTACTATACTGTGACAGTAACCTTTTGGTTCTACATCTGTTGATTCCTGGTCACTGTCCTAGCAACTTTGCATGTAGTTAATACCTCCTATGTTCCTCACAATAACTGAAGTGGAATTAGTGGTTTTGCAACAGAACAGTTAAGCAATTTGCCTAAGATTGCATTATTAGTAAATAATGGAGCCCAGGAAAGAAGCCAGGTCCCTGGAACTCCTAAATCCATGTTCTTTGTATTTGTAGTAATTAGCTCTATGCCTGCTGCACTAGCACAATTCCCAAGTTAACCTGAAGTTTCTAAACCTCAGCATTATCGGGTACTTTCTTTGTTTTGGGTGGGCTGTTTATAGGATGTTTAATAGCATCCCTATCTTATCTCCTACTAGATGTTAGTAGTACTCCCACCTACCTCACTCTTCACCAGCCAATAATAAGCAAAAATTTATTTCATGGGGATAAAATTGACTATGGAGTAATGTTTCTAAGATGTGTTTCAGTAGATGGCAATATATAAGAAATATTGAATATTTCTGGATTGAAAATATCTGGATGACTGGCAACAATTGCTTTTGTTTTGTACTTGTTTGTAAAAGATCTCCAGTTAAATATTTTGAAAATTATAAACAATTTTGATTATTTGAAACTAAAATAGTAATGGGTAAGTGGTAAATCACCCATATTTTTTGGTATTGGGAATATATATAAAGAGTAAATGATTTTGTATATATTAGTACTTTCATAGCAAAGACATTAAGTTTGCTGGTTATGTAACAATTGCACTATAAGTGAACAGTGTTGTGGTGCACTGCACTCCTTATATTTGCAACACAAAAGATGAATTCCAAGTGATCCACTTAAAATTTATGACTGGTGCATTAAACGGAGTTTTAATATCCTTCAGGAACTTATGCTTTCATTTTATACATTCTATTTTATCTAGAACGGTAGGAAGGTTATAAGTAGCAGTTTAATTATAATTCCTTAAGATTGTGCTGGTTCATATTTTCCTTTTAAGACCATCTTAAGGGCAATAGTAACTTCTTTGCCCAAAGTCTCCTAAAAACAAAGGAGTATACTTAAATGGGAGCCTAAAAATACAGCACCACTGCATTTTTAGAAGCTCACTAAAAAGTATAACAAAAGGGTGGTGTGCTTCAAAAATGCACCCAGCAAATTCATGATGAACTAGACTCCATTTAATTGATTTACTAAAACCTAAGTTCAACTTTTAGTTTTGCCAAATATCAGTTTTACAGTAGAGAATAGCATGATAGAAAAACTTTGAAAGTTTATCCCTTATCTGGTTAAAATCTTCATTTCTGGGCCTACACTATCTTTGTAGTAGGTCTAAGTTCTTATTCAGCAGAAACCAAGTTGTTTGCAAGGTTTAAAAATGTACATCAGTCTTAGTCCTGCATATTAGCTTAAGGTTGATTTTTGAAAATATGTACACATACATGACACCTATAGAGCAGTTTAATAACTTGAAGTCCTGTAGACCATAAGGCCAAATTTCAGTACCACCTCTTACTAGGTTTGAAACTTCTGTTTAACCTGTTTTGTTTTGTTTTCTAATAGAGGATATCTGCTTCCTAGAATTGCTATGAAGAGAAGTTATGTAAGACGCTTAATAGGGTGCTTTGCTTAAAACTCACTGCTGTGGAGTCCTGTAGGATATGCTCTACTTTTATCCCAAAACCCATCTCCACACTCCCTCTGATCTCTCACCTGCCCTTTCTGCTTGTCCAACACCACTGAGGCCATGCTTAGCCCCCTTTCTTGCTCTCCTAATGAGCACCTTACCTAAACCCAGAGCCTTTGCTCTCTTTTCTCTGATCTTTCTCCAGATATCTACATAAACGGCTTCCACATTCTCCTTCCGCATTCTGCATTAAAAGGAGATACCAACTTATCAGAAGCCTTTGCTGACTTCTGAAATAACGATCTTCCTAATGCTGTTTTGTTTTGTTTTTTTTTGCTTTGATCTGATACATTTATTGATGGACTGTCCATATCCTCCCACAAAGTATGGGCACATGGGGTAGGGACATTTGTTCACTGCTTTGTCTTGACACATAGAACATCATTTAGCATAGATTTTTTTTTTTTTTAAGATTTTATCTATCTATTCATGAGAGACCCAGAGAGAGAGGCAGAGACGCAGCCAGAGGAAGAAACCGGCTTCATGCAGGGAGCCCGACATGGGACTCAATCCCGGATCTCCGGGATCACGCACTGAGCCAAAGGCAGGTGCCAAACCACTGAGCCACCCAGGGATCCCTATAGTTTTTTTTTTTGTTTGTTTGTTTGGTTGGGTTTTTTTTAATGAACTTGTATTTCTGTTAAATCTTTGGAAAAGACAAACCCATATATAAAGATATATAATTCACAAGAATGCCATACCATGACAATTAGACAAAGGGAAGAAGCTATATTCACCTTCCAGGTTAGTCTATAATGGATCTTATGGATACTGGGAGGATTTTGTGTACTTAGGAAATACTAATTGGCTTTGTTACTTTTTAAACAGTAAAATAGGCTAAAATTTGAGTCTAAATTGCACAAGTACGGTGAACTTCCAGGTTATGTCCTATAATCTCTGTTTATATCTTATATTTAACAGAGACTACTAAAGAACTTTACCTGTTTTAGGCTACTTACAGTGTAAACTGATAGTAAGCTATTACAGTTTGTATGATGTGGCATATGAACAAAAAGTAAAGGCAAGCAGGTGGAAAGCTAAGATACCATATTTCATATGACCTTAAAGGATTTTGATTTGATTCAACAGGTGTTAGGGTGACGACAGAAAGATTTTAAATGTGTGATTGTATTTCAAAAAAAAAAAAAAAAGGTCATACTTGCAGCTTTATGAGAAGGCTGTTGTAGAAATCCAGTTATGTCTTGCAGTATTGCAGTATTGCAGTTTACAGAAGAATTTTATTTAAAAATTCTTAGAATGAAAAATAACCTAAAAACAAAAACAAAACAAAACAAAAAAAAAAACGATAGAGTACAGAATCAGAGTTTGACCTAGAATCATATAGATGATTAAGGTACATCTTATAAACTTGATGAAGTTGATTCCCAGAGAAGTGTAGTGACCTGGTTAAGTGTAGTGACCTGGTTAAGATAACACCACTGAGTTGTGGCAATTAATTATTCTGATTTTTATGACAGTGAACTGTGTGATTTTACAAGGTAGTTAATGGGTTATATATAAAGTTAGCTTCCCCCCCCCCCTTGAAACCTAGCACTTTCTAAAGCTACCCAGGTGCCATTTTACTAGAAATAGTATTTAATACATAGCTGTTCTGGAATTTGTTTTCCTCTGTTCTTTCCTAGCCAAAATCAGATGATAGATCACATTTAGAGCCTTAAAATAAGCAACACCATGTTGGAAAATTATGCTCTAGGATTAAAATTTGGAATCTAGTCCTGGCTGTGACCCTAGGCAAGTAAATTAGAATTTGGATCCCCATTCTGAATTTTAAAGAGTAGAGTTTGAATTTTGATGTTCTTTTCAGATTTCTATATAGCTTTTGTTATGGCTTAAAAACATTAGAACATTCAGCTGAACCTTTTATTGGAGCTATATAACCTAACTATATGGTAAAGAATTATATATATATATAATTGTTTCTATACACCTAGATACATGTATATATGTATCTAGGTGTATAGAAACTCTGGCTGGCTGCAAACATGAAATAGCTAGTAAATTATGTACTATGTCTGTCTTTTTCCTTGTCTTTTAAAATATCCTCCATAGGAAAGATGAGTAGCTCCCTGCAGCAGTTTACTGCTTGGAACACCTTCCAGACCAGATGGTGTTGGACATGAGTAGAAATTTTCCCAAGTAGCAGATAAAACAAACTTAGTGAAGTAACTTGTTTGATGCATTTAGCAAATATTACAGTAGTAGGAAACCTCTGTTAGATCACTTACCTGATTTTGTAATGGAATTTCAGAGCTCTTAGGTAAGATCTTATTGAATACTAAAACTTATCCTTTGGGAAAATAAGAAGATGTTAATTTTGATCAATGTTGATGAAAATTTTTGAGGTAGGTATAGACTTGGATTAATCCTCAAATATGCAGTTTAAAAAATATGCAATTTTTGAATTTTCACATCTTAAACAACTTTGAATTTGTTTCAAATAAGGGTACAAATGCAGTCTATCAATTAAAATTGGTAAACTTGCTTATTAAGTCTTTTATGGGGATGCCAGAGTGGCTCAGTGGTTGAGCATCTGCCTTCAGTTCAGGTCGTGATCCTGGGGTCCTAGGATCAAGTCCCACATCAGGCTCCCCATGGGGAGCCTGCTTCTCCCTCTGCCTGTGTCTCTGCCTGCCTCTCTCTCTGTCTCATGAATAAATAAAACCTTTTTTTTTTAAAAAGTATCTTATAGATCTTTTTCTCTCCTTTTATTGTGTGTGTGTGTGTGTGTGTGTGGTTAAAGAATAAATCCTTTATCTTTCCATTTCCCATTGTCTGGATTTTGATGATTATTCAAACTCCTTTATCATGTGTTCTTCAGTGTCCTGTATTTCTTGTAAATCAGTAATTAAACTTAAAGCACTTTAATGATTTTTTAATTGAGTTAATGATTATCTTGGAACTATCGCGCTGCAAAGACATTTGGTAAATAGACAATTCTACAACTTGGCAAAATTATAGCATTACAGTATATAATCTCTTAATGAAAAATTTCAAACTAAATGGTTAAAAAGATTGCATTTAAAAAAATAAAAACTGCATTTAGTCTATTTTCATATTAGACTTTAATGTGAAGTGGGAAAACTTAAATGATACATCAATATGACAGTATGTCCTCCTAAACTTCAGGATCTTATAACTGCTACTGGCAGGTCTTTAGATGAAAAAGTTGAAGATTCACATGTACAAAATAATGAAGCAGGCAATAATTTACAATAAAGTTGTAAGAAATTTTATGGGTTGTGCATGCAATAGATATGGTAGTGCAGATCTCAGGAGAAAGATTGTTCATGATTTAAGAATGAGTTTTTCTCAGAAATAAGCAGAAATTTGGGAGATGATGTGCAGAGTTGATTTGCCGACTGTCAGTTTACAGCCTTTGTTTTGCACATAATTGAATAACCTGAATTAACAAAATTCCCACCTTTCAGGAGAAGACCAGACTACTCAGTTACATTCATGCTCCCAAAAGAAACAACAGTCTCGTAATCTCATGGAAAATATTCCAGTAAAACCAGTTTTACTAATAGTCATGTTAATTGCAAACATTGCTGAAGCATCCAATTCTTGACTTTGGCTCAGATTACAATATGTACTTTGAGACTGGGGCTTGAAAGGGGCTCCACAATGGATACGGAGTCTGCTTAAGATTCTCTCTCCCACTCTGCCTCCCTATTCCTCACCTCACTCCACCTGCATCTCTCCCCCCACCCAAAGAACAAAAGTTTAAGAATTAGGACTTACTAGTGGATAGAATATTTTTACCACTGTACTACAAAAAGGACTAAATAACCACAAATTTTAAAATTTTAGGTAAAAAAAAATGTATGCTTTATACATAAATGTATAGGTTTTTTCATAGATGCAAATAAAGTCATGCACATTTTTACTGTATTTTATTTTTCTCTAGCTTATTGTAAGAATGCGGTAATACATATAACAGCTGTTAGAATATCAGTAAGGTTTCTAGTCAACAGTAGCCTATAAGTTTGTTTTTTTTTTTTTTTTCTTCCTTCCAAGGGGAAGGAGGAGAGTGTTAGAAGTCATATGTGGATTTCTGACTTCATGTGGGGATTGGCACCCATGACTCCATTTTTTTCAAAGGTCAATTAGTTTTATCTTCATGTCACAAACTAGCATAAGAGTAAACTATTGCTGGACTTGGTGTTTTACTGACCACTTATCAGTGTTATATGTACTTTGAGAAGTTTATTCCAATTATATACAGGTGATTAATGCCATGCAATAAAAGTGATCAGGTAAACATTCATAAAGAGCTCCCAGACTATAGATTTTAAGCCTAAACGAGAAGTTCTGACATATTCATAAGTCCTAATTGGAGTATGGGGAGCTTATGGCACCCAAAAGGAAGTCTTGAGGCCAGGAAGGAGGGTTCTGGCTGCTGGTTGCCTATATATGAAGGGGCAATGGTAGCTCCTTTGAGCTATTCCTGCAAAAGCTGGTACAGAGGCCTACTGCTTCCCTGGGTTCCCTCTTCCCTGCTGAGATTTGGCAGTTTGAATATTTTTAAGAAAAATATTTTGCTAAGATGAATTTTAAAAAGGGACAAAATGATAAACCTATTTCCTTAACCACTCAGGCGTCTAGAATGGCCTCACCTCCGTTTTCCTGGGTTTGTTTCCAATTGTTAATAAAACACTGGAACAAGAAACCCAATAGAATGATGGGGGGGGGGAGGAGGGATGAAGCAAGATCCAAATAATTGGATATCCAGTGCTATTCTGAAAGCCTTGGACAACCGTCTTATGTTTACGAGAACTTGGTGTCCTCACAGAGTCACCTGTGGTGGCTTCTGGGGAAATCTTCCCTACTCATGTGCATGACATCCAGGTGGCTGTGGGCCTTGCCACCAGTAGACTACACTGGAGCTGTGCATATGATCTAATGAAACTGACCTAATACAAGAATCAGCTTGACCAATCAAATTGTATATATGGGCAAGTTACATGAGGGACAATCAACTGAGAAACTTAGAGAAACCAGTTTAGAGAGAGGATTAGAATGGACTTTACCAAGAAGCATAGATGTGATTAGAGAGCCTCTGTAGTCTGACAAGGTCACCTAGTAGCTGATCCCTAGAACCAGCTATTAGCTTTACATTCCAAGCCCTGTGTAGTAGGGTAGAGGTTTATGTGGGTCTTTGTTTTCTTAAATCTTGAAGTAATTGGAGTTTGCACTCCTTGTGGCCATAGACCAAACTACAACATTTATTAGTATACTTTAATACTTGAAACAAATTATATCAACAAATTGCAGATAAGCCAATCCACATCAAAATTGTACTCTCCAAAAAATTAGCACTATCAATCCTTTAAGGAAGATAGGGAACTCTCACTTGGGAGGTAGGTAGTAGGGATTAAATCTCAGAAGTCCCTTTGGCTTGGTTGCATCAGAATCACTTGCTTAGCTTTTAAAAATCCTTACCTGGTCTTAAACCCAGAGCTCTTACCACAGTTGAATCTTTTTTTATATGTATACTTTTTAATTGGAGTTCAATTTGCAGACATATAGTATAACACCCAGTGATCATCCCAAGTGCCCCCCCTTCAGTGCCCATCACCCAGTCACCCCATCCCTCCACCCACCTCCTCTTCCACTACCCCTTGTTTGTTTCCCAGAGTTGGGAGTCTCTCCTTTTGTCAACCTCTCTGATTTTTCCCACTCATTTTCTCTCCTTTCCCCTATAATCCTTTTCACTATTTGTTATATTCCCTGTACAAGTGAGACCATATAATGATTGTCCTTCTCTGATTGACTTCACTCAGCATAACACCCTCCAGGTCCATCCATGTCAAAGCAAATGGTGGGTATTCGTCATTTCTTATGGCTGAGTAATATTCCAATGTATATATAGACCACATCTCCTTTATCCATTTATCTTTCGATAGACACTGAGGCTCCTTCCACAGTTTGGCTATTGTGGACATTGCTGCTATAAACATTGGGGTGCAAGTATTTCGGCTTTTCTCTGCATCTGTATCTTTGGGGTAAATCCCCAGCAGTCTAATTGCTGGGTCATAGGGTAGCTCTATTTTTAACTCTTTGAGGAACCTCCACAAAGTTTTCTGGAGTGGCTGTACCAGTACACATTCCCACCAACAGTGCAGGAGGGTTCCCCTTTCTCCACATCCTCTCCAACATTTGTTGTTTCCTGTCTTGTTAATTTTCACCATTCTCACTGGTGTGAGGTGGTATCTCATTGTGGTGTTGATTTGTATTTCCCTGATGGCAAGTGATGCAAAGCATTTTCTCATGTGTGTGTTGGCCATGTCTATGTCTTCCTCTGTGAGATTTCTCTTCATGTCTTTTATCCATTTCATAATTAGCTTGTTTCTTTGCTGTTGAGTTTAATAAGTTCCTTATAGATCTTGGATACTAGCCCTTTATCTGATATGTCATTTGCAAATATCTTCTCCCATTCTGTAGGTTGTCTTTTAGTTTTGTTGACTGTTTCTTTTGCTCTGCAGAAGCTTTTTATCTTGATGAAGTCCCAATACTTCATTTTTGCTTTTGTTTCTTTTGCCTTCGTGGATGTATCTTGCAAGAAGTTGCTGTGGCCAAGTTCAAAAAGGGTGTTGCCTGTGTTCTCCTCTAGGATTTTGATGGATTCTTGTCTCACATTTAGATCTTTCATCCATTTTATCTTTGTGTATGGTGTGAGAGAATGGTCTAGTTTCATTCTTCTGCATGTAGCTGTCCAATTTTCTCAGCACCATTTATTGAAGAGACTGTCCTTTTTCCAGTGGAGAGTCTTTCCTGCTTTATCGAATATTAGTTGACCATAGAATTGAGGGTCCATTTTTGGGTTCTCTGTTCTGTTCCATTGATCTATGTGTCTGTTTTTGTGCCAGTAACACACTGTATTGATGATCACAGCTTTGTAGTACAACCTGAAATCTGGCATTGTGATGCCCCCAGCTCTGTTTTTCTTTTCCAATATTCCCCTGGCTATTCGGGTTCTTTTCTGATTCCACACAAATCTTAAGATGATTTGTTCCAACTCTCTGAAGAAAATCCATAGTATTTTGATAGAGGTTGCATTGAACGTGCAAATTGCACTGGGTAGTATAGACATTTTCACAATATTAATTCTTCCATAAGTTTGGAATATTTTTCCATCTTTTCCATCTCTTTATGTCTTTCTCCTTTCTTTCAGAAGTGTTCTAGAGTTTTTTAGGGTATAGATCCTTTACCTCTCTGGTTAGGTTTATTCCTAGGTATCTTATGCTTTTGGGTGCAATTGTAAATGGGATTGACTCCTTAATTTCTCTTTCTTCAGTCTCATTGTTGATGTATGGAAATGCCATTGATTTCTGGGCATTGATTTTGTATCCTGCCACATTGCCAAATTACTGTATGAGTTCTAGCAATCTTGGGGTGAAGTCTTTTGGGTTTTCTAGGTACAGTATCATGTCATTGGTAAAGAGGGAGAGTTTGACTTCTTTTTTGCCAATTTGAATGCCTTTTCTTTCTTTTTGTTGCCTGATTGCTGAGGCTAGGATCTCTAGTACTATGTTGAATAGCAGTGGTGAGAGTGGACATCCCTGTTGTGTTCCTGATCTTAGGAGAAAGGCTCTCAGTGTCTCCCCATTGAGAATGATATTTGCTGTGGGCTTTTCACAGATGGCTTTTAAGATGCTGAGGAATGTTCCCTCTATCCCTACACTCTGAAGAGTTTTGATCAGGAATGGATGCTGTATTTTGTCAAATGCTTTCTCTGCATATATTGAGAGGATCATATGGTTCTTGTTTTTTCTCTTGTTGATATGATCTATCACCTTGATTGCTTTATGAGTGTTGAACCAACCTTGCAACCTGGGAGATAAATCCCACTTGGTCATGGTGAATAATCTTCTTAATGTATTGTTGGATCCTATTGGCTAGTATCTTGTTGAGAATTTTTGCATCCATGTTCATCAGGGATATTGGTCTATAATTCTCCTTTTTGGTGGGGTCTTTGTCTGGTTTTGGAATTAAGGTGATACTTGCCTCACAAAAAGTTTGGAAGTATTCTGTCCCTTTCTATCCTTCGGAACAGCCCTAGTAGAATAGGTTTTGTTTCTTCTTTAAACAGTTTGATAGAATTCCCCAGGGAAGCCATCTGGCCCTGGACTTTTGTGTCTTGGGAGGTTTTTGATGACTACTTCAATTTCCTCCTTGGTTATTGGCCTGTTCAGGTTTTCTATTTCTTTCTGTTCCAGTTTTGTTAATTTGTGGTTTTCCAGAAATGTGTTTTTTCTTCTAGATTGTCTAATTTATTGGTGTATAGCTGCTCATAATACGTTTTTAAAATAGTTTATATTTCCTTGGTATCGGTTGTGATCTCTCCTCTTTCAGTCATGATTTTATTAATTTGTCTTTTTCCTGTTTAATAAGGCTGTCTAATGGTTTATCTATCTTATTCTTTCAAAGAACCAACTCCTGGTTTTGTTGATTTATTCCACAGTTCTTCTGGTCTCTATTTCATTGAGTTCTGCTCGAATCTGTATTAACTCTCTTCTTCTTCTTAATGTAGGTTTTATTTGCTGTTCTTTCTCCAGTTCCTTTAGGAAGTTTTGCTTGTGTATTTGAGTTTTTTCCAATTCTTTGAGGGATGCTTGTATTGCGATGTATTTCCCTCTCAGGACTGCTTTTGCTGTATCTCAAAGATTTTGAACGGTTGTATCTTCATTTTCATTAGTTTCCATGAATCTTTTTAATACTTCTCTAAGTTCCTGGTTGACTTATTCCTCTTTTAGCGGGATGCTTTTTAACCTCCACATGTTTTAGTTTCTTCCAAACTTCTTGTGATTGAGTTCTAGTTTCAAAGCATTATGGTCTGAAAACTTGCAGGGGACCATCCTAATCTTTGATATTGGTTAAGACCTGATTTGTGACCCAGTATGTGGTCTATTCTGGAGAAAAACCTCCACATGTACTTGAGAAGAATGTGTATTCAGTTGCGTTTGGATGCAAAGTTCTGTATATATCTGTGAAATCCATCTGGCCCAGTGTATCATTTAAAGCCCTTGTTTCTTTTTGTTTCTTTGATGATGTTGTGCTTAGAAGATCTGTCATTTATAAAAGTGCCGTGTTGAAGTCTCCTACTATTAGTGTATTATTATCTAAGTATGTCTTTACTTTGGTTATTAATTGATATACTTGACAGCTCCCACATTAGCAGCATAAATATTCATGATTGTTAGGTCGTCTTGTTGCCTAGACCTTTTACATATAATATAGTGTCCCTCTTCATCTCTTACTACAGTTTTTGGGATAAACTTTAATTTATCTGATATGAGGATTGCTTGCTATCCCAGCTTTCTTCTGAGGACCATTTGAATGGTACATGTTTCTCCAACCTTTCATTTTCAGGCTAGAGGTGTCCTTATGTCTAAAATGAGTCTCTGGTAGATAGCAAATAGATGAGTCGTGCTTTTTTATCCGGTCTGAAACCCTGCATATTTTGATGGGGTCATTTGGCTCATTCATGTTCAGAGTAACTATTGAAATATATGAATTTAGTGTCATTGTAATACCTATTCAGTCCCTGTTTTTGTGGATTATTTCTTTGGGCTTCCTCATTCTTTTACAGGGTCCCCCTTAATATTTCTTGGAGAGCTGGTTTGGTGGTCACAGATTCTTTCAGTTTGTGCCTCTTAGAAGCTCTTTATCTCTCCTTCTATTCTGAATGAGAGCCTTGCTGGATAAAGTATTCTTGGCTGCAGGTTCTTCTCATTTAGTTCCCTGAATATATCCTGCCAGCCCTTTCTGGCCTGCCAGGTTTCTGTGGAGAGGTCTGCTGTTAGTCTGATATTTCTCCCCATATAAGTTAAGAATCTCTTGTCTCTTGCTGCTTTAAGGATTTTCTCTTTATCTTTGGAATTTGCAAGTTTCACTATTAAATTCGAGGTATTGAACAGTTTCTATTGATTTTGGTGGGGGGAACTCCTATGTCCTGGATCTGAATGCCTGTTTCATCCCCAAATTAGGGAAGATCTCAGCTATGATTTGTTCAAATATGCTTTCTGGCCCTCTGTCCCTCTCGGTGTTTTCTGGAACCCCAGTTATACATAGATTTTTCCTTCTGAGGCTATCATTTATTTATCTTTTTTTTAAAGATTTTATTTATTTATTCACAATAGAGAGAGAGAGACAGAGGCAGAAACACAGGCAGAGGGAGAAGCAGGCTCCATGCAGGGAGCCCGCTGCGGGACTTGATCCCGGGTCTCCAGGATGGCACCCTGGGTCAAAGGCAGGCACCAAACTGCTGTACCACCCAGGGATCCCCCTCATTTATTTATCTTAACCTTTACTCATGGTCTCTTAATTGTTTTTCTCTTTTTCCCTCAGTTTCCTTCCTTGCTGTCAACTTGTCTTCTATGTTGCTCCTCTTTCTTCCACCTCATTAGCCCTTGTTAGGAAATCCAGTTTGGATTGCATCTCATTTAATTAATTTTTAATTTTGGCCTGATTAAATCTAAATTCTGCAGTCATGAAGTCTCTAGAATCCTTTATGCTTTTTTCTAGAGCCACCATTAGCTTTATAATTGTGTTTCTGAATTGGATTTGTGACATCAAATTTTAATCCATATTCTGTAACTCTGTGGCAGAGATTACTGTTTCTGTTTCTTTCTTTTGTGGTGAATTCTTCCTTCTAGTCATTTTGCTCAGTGCAGAGTGGCTGTATGAGTGCGCTGAGTAAAGAATATCAACCATGACCTAAGTAAATTTCACCCTAGATGATTCTGATGAGGTCAGAGACTAGAAATTGAAACCAAAGGTCAAAGGTCAGAAGAAAATAAAAAGAACAATAAAGTGAAAAATTTTAAAAAAAGTAGTAAAAAATAAAAGGCCAAGAATCTCAAAGAAGAAAAAAGAAAAAAAAGCAAAAGTAAAGAGGAAAAACGATAAAAGAAAAAGAAAAAAAAGTGGAGGGAGAATGGTAGATGGTGATGTTAAAGAAGTTGTAGTGGAGGGAGAATATAGTCTACCTGAGGGGTGCTAGAGGGTGATGCTGTTGGTTCTGAGTGCAATAAGTTCTGTATGTTAGAAGCAGCTCAGTTCCAAATTTATATAAACCAGCAATACTTGTAGAAAGCCCCAACATTGACCACCAAAACATTAATGAGATAAAAGAGGGGGCAGAATGGGAATGAAGAGAGAATATAACCTCACAGAATGAACCAGCATGGTATACCACTGGATTCAGGGTGTATGCTGGTCATGTTTTAGAAAGTATTAACTTTTGCCATTGTAGAACAAAATGAGGCAGAGAAAAAGAAAAACACAAAACAAAAAAACTTCTCTTGTATATCTCCCAAAATTAAATTGAATATGTTGAAGGGAATCTATAAGTGGAAAATATATCTAAGACATGTAATTGTAGAAATATGAGCATCAAAAAGGAAGAAACTTAAAACTGAAGAGCTGGTAAAATATTGTAGTTAAGGTGGGAAAAGAGAAAATTGGAAAATTTTAGTCTGATACAAAAACGAGTTATACTAGGGAAAAAGGGGGGACCCTCTAGTTCTTTACAGTATAAATCCTTCACCTCCCCCTGGAACTTTCCAGGGTGTTTGGTCAAGAACTTGCTCTTCCCCTGCTCTTCCAGCTGGTCTTCTGGGGGAGGGGCTGCTGTGCTGACTTTCAGGTGTGTGCACCTGGAGAGATGCCCCGCCCCCCAGCGGGTGTCGGGCTCAGTGGGAGCTGTTTACCGCGTGAGGCCCCGGTTCCTTGGCTGCCTGCTCTGTCCCAGGAACAGGGTGACCCCAGGAGGAACAACAACACTGGCAGTGGCTGGGTCTCCAGCTCTGGAGTCAGCCCCCCCCAGTAACTACTCCAGTTCACTCTGACCTAGATGCTCCAGGGCCGGGGGACACTGATCTGCACAGCTTGGGTGAGACCAGCAGGAGGAGAGTCCTCGCTGTCCTGTGCCCTCCCTACCGCCACCTGTCCCAAGGGGAGCACAGGATCCTGGGCTGTGTCCCCTGGTGCCCTGGGATCCTGGGCCTGTGCTACTGGCATCATGCTCCCGGGGCCACAGCCCCTGAAGGCAGCAGGTGCAGCCCCCTCCGCCCGGAGCCCCCGCCTGACCGACTGGCTTCTCCAGAGGCCCCGCCGGGCGCTCCAGCCCTTTACCGAGGTGGTCCCGCGGTGTGTGGCCTGCTCTCCCCCAGGCACACCTTCCTCTGTTAGTGACCCTGGGAGACTGGAGGCTCCACTGCCCCTCCTGCAAATCTGCCCAAGTTCTCTGCTGAGCACCTTTCTGTCCAGGAAGAATCCGGTGTGGATTTTTAAAGTTCCTGCTTCCCCAGGGCTGGGCCTTCCTGTCCTGGAGGCTCTCACCGCCCCCCTTAGCCTGGCTCCTCGTGGGGCCCGCCCACACTAGATTCTTTTTTATTTTATTTTTTTCCACCTTCCTACCTTGTTAGAAGCAAAAAACTCTTCTCAATGTAGCATTCCGGCTCTTCTCTCTTTAAATCTCAGGTCCAATTCATAGGTGTTCAGGATGGTTTGGATGGTTTGAAAGTTATCTAGGTAAGTCGGTGGGGCCAGGTGACTTGGGGACCCTACTTCCCTGCCATCTTGCCCCCTAGACCACAATTGAATCTTGAATCTGAGAAATAGGAAATCTTCTTAGACCAATAATAAAAAGTTGAATTTGGAATCCAGTATCTTACAGTAGAAAAGCCTAAGACCATATGGTTTCATTAGTGAATTCTACCAAATATTAAAGACAAGATTTATCAAAATCTTACAAATAATGGAATAGAGAGAACATATTCAGAATAATTCCATGAGGCTACTAGTACTACCTTGCTACCAAAGCAGATTAAAAACAATTGAAGAACATGTTAAAGGTCCAGTTTGTTCAATCTAAGTATTGCTACTCTGTAAGTATTGCTATTCTTCTGACATTCATTTGAGTGACAAATATTTTTCTATCCTCTCGGGCTCAATCTGCAGTTGTCTTTAGGTCTAAAATGAGTCTCTTATAGGCAGCATTTAGATTTTTTTTTTAACCCATTTTGACACCCTATAGCTTTTGATTGGAGCGTTTAGTCCATTTAAAGTGATTGTTGATATGTATTGCAATTTTATTCTTGTTGCTGGATTTTTTTTTTTTTTTTTTGATCCTCTGTCACTTTTGTTCTCCTTTGCACTCAAAGTCCTCTTTACATATTTTTTGCAGGGCTGGGTTAGTGATCTTAAACTCCTTTTAGTTTTCATTTGGGAAACTTCTCTCTTTTATTCTGAATTATACAGTCTTGTTGGATAGAGTATTCTAGCCTATAGATTTTTTTTTTTTCCCCTTTAAGCACTTTGAATATATCCTTCCCCTTCTGGCTTGCCTATTTTCTGTTTAAAAATCTCCAGCTAGCCTTATGGATTTTCCTTTGTAAGTTAAGGATTTCTATTGTTTTGCTGATTTTAAGACTTTTTTTTCATTATTACTGTATTTTGCAAGTATAATTACAGTATGTCTTGGTGTTGGCATGCTTTTATTGATTTTGATGGAAGTTCTCATTGACTCCTGGATCTGGATGTCTGCCTCTTCCCCCAGATGAGGGAAGTCTGGTGCTATAATTTCCTGACATAAATTTTGTTGCCTTTTCTCTCTTCTTTTGGAACATTTATTTATTTATTTATTTATTTATTTATTTATTTTTATTTTATTTTATTTTTTTTTATGATAGTCACAGAGAGAGAGAGAGAGAGAGAGGCAGAGGGAGAAGCAGGCTCCATGCACCGGGAGCCCGACGTGGGATTCGATCCCGGGTCTCCAGGATCACGCCCTGGGCCAAAGGCAGGCGCCAAACCTCTGCGCCACCCAGGGATCCCCCTTTTGGAACATTTATAATATGAATTTTACTATGTTTGATGGAGTCACTGAGTTTCCTAAGAATATTCTCATATTCCATAATTTTTCTTTCTTTTGTTACCTTCGTTATCTTCTATTTTGTCTTCTAGGTTACTAACTTGTTCCTCTGCTTCTTCCAGTACACTGTTCATTACATCAAGCCTGTTTCCAATCTTTTTTATTGCATTCTTCATCTGATTCTTTAATTTCTTATCTCGGTGGTAAGGGTCTTCCTGATGTCCTCTTTTCTCAGCCCAGTGAGTATCTTTATGATTGTCGCTTTAAATTCACCATCAGGCATGTTACTTATAGATATAAGTTTGGTGAAATCTCTGGCCATAACCTTACCCAGTTCTTTTATTTATGGTAATTTCCTCCATCTTGGCATTTTTGAGTTAGAAAAGCCAGTTATGTCTCCTGCTTCTGAAAGTAATGGCCTTATAAGACAAGGTCATGAAATTCTCAGGGCCTGGTGCTTTAAGGAGTGTCTCCAGTGTGTGCTGCATGAGCTCTACTGTTGTTTTGTGGCTGCTTTGTCCTTCAGGCCAGTTGTCTGTAGAGGGTCTTGTTGTGTATTATGGACAGTGTTTGGTCCCTGGCCAGAATGTGGTGAGTTTTAACTGTGCTCTGGTCCATTTGTGAAAGGAGACCTGACACCAACTCTCCCAGAACTGAGGCTCTGCAGAACTCTGGTTGGGTGATGTGGCATAGGCAGGGGCTTGTGACGGTCAAATAGGGGAGGGCCCTGCTGCACTGGGAATGAAGTAAGCTTGATTGAGAAGGGAAGTTCCAGGGGAGTGTGGGGGGAGGGGCTTGGCATCAATAAGTGAGGCAGCCAGGGTGCTGCGTTGCTTCCCTTAAGTGGCTCTGTGTTTATACTGACATCTAGAAGGGGAAGTAGCACCAGCCAGCTTCCATCCCAGGGATACTCTCCCAGAAGAGTGCATAATCTCCCCACTGTAATTCCCTGCCTGCCCCCACCTCTCACCGCCCCCAACCCCCCTTCCTCAGATTGTTGTTTCCATTCGCCAAGGTATCTGCCCCCAGGTGGTTTGCTTTCTTTCCAGGAGCAGGGCAGTACTTTCAGGACTCTATCCCAGCCAAGCTTGCTGACTTTAAAACTCCAGGATGTCTTCCATGAATAAATAAATACAATCATTAAAAAAATTAAAACAACAACAAAAAAAAATTCCAGGATGTGAGACTCGCTCATTACAAGAATTCTTGAAATTCAGCCCCTCTTGTTTTCCAAGCCATTGGATTTGGGAAAATGTCCTTCTTGTGTGTTACACTGTGTGCTTGGTTCTCCTGCCTTTCTCTGTGACCATAGCTCCCTCCTCTCTGCAGCGCTGGGGATTTGCTTCTCCCATAAACTAAGTCTCTGGCCTTCCTACCTTTGATGTGGCCTCTTTTTCTTTTAGTTGTGGAGGTGGTTCTGTCCGTCTTCAGGTTAATTTCTGGAGTATTTAGAATGACTTGATTTCTAGCTGTATTCCTGGGACCAGACCAACCCAGTGTTCTACTCTGCGGTTCTCTTTGATTCCAAAACTCCTATATATGTTACATAGTGATTCGTGTATTCTGTAACTGTCTATACTTCTCTACATTCATTAGTAACTGTTCTCTACAGAAGTCTCTTAATTAATGTTGCAGTAGTATTTCTAAATTCTAGTGGTTCAATTTTTAGCTATCTTAATACATTGGTTCCAATACTTTAGGGCACAGGTGAATTTCATTTTAAAACTTAATTCCATTGGTTGTGTTGCCTCTTTTTTAAATGACTTTAGTATGAGGCATTACATCTTCCTGTTTCCTATTAGCACTTTCAAATGCTAATCCCATGAAAGGATTTGTTCTTTGTACTTTTGGAGAGAGTG
Organism: Canis aureus; assembly: GCF_053574225.1. NCBI lineage: Eukaryota > Metazoa > Chordata > Mammalia > Carnivora > Canidae > Canis > Canis aureus. Next base: position 21,604,054 of record NC_135627.1, on the reverse strand, counting down.
AAATGTAGGGGAAAAAAGTTAAACTGGAAGAAGTATGATTCTTAACACTTTCAGAAAACTAGTTAAACTTCTCTGGCCATGAGGTCAAGTGATTGAAAAGATATGTGGAGACTACAAAATCTTCCTACTTGCTATGTTACCAGAAAAACCTCTAATATGTAATCTTATTAATGAGTGTAATGGAAACTGTATTATTTGTTTGCAACATGCATAATTATAACTCTTGAAGATATAAATACCCAGGCATTACTTCAAACATTTAAATATGAAACTAAGAGTAATCATTTTCCAATGGAAGTACCTCATTGCAAAGGCAGCAATTTGGATTGAAATGGCAATAAACTGAAAACTGCTATACATACCTGGGCATTATAGGATTTGTATTAGAATTTTGTTTTTCATTTGTTTTTATCTTTGAGTTTCTCTAAAAGTTTGGTGACTTAAAGTGGATTTAATTTAAAAGGACTTTATTAAATTCTAATCTTTGTGAATTAAGTAACATACAAAAATATAGACAAATTAACCTAAAATACTTTGATACCTTCTTTTCATTGCTATAATCATTAATACTTAGATTATCAAGTGAAGAAGAGAACACTTGGTGTCAGCCAATCAAGTAAAAGGGGTTAAAGATTTCAAAATACTCTGAACCAAAATAAGTACTACTGAGGATATTACCAGTTACATTAGCTAATGCACCTTAAATGGTATAATTAAATCAAGAGAGAGATTAACACACTACACTTGTAGAGAAGCTTATAGAACAGCATATAATCAAATGTTTGAATATAGTGAATACACAGTATTGGAACCTTATTTTTTCAAATTTCTGTCCAGGAAGAATGTTTAAAGAAAAATTTCTTAGAGTAAATTAGTGTAGACTTCAGATCATTTTGTTGTCATAAGGATATCTAACTCTTTACATATAGAAGATTAAACACCACTCACCTGAATGTTTAGCCAGTGAGAATGTTAAGCATTCTTCTGTAAATTGGAACACTACAGGAGTGCATTGCAAATTTTCCTCTGGGCTAAGTAGGCACTTGATAAGCATTTTCAGCGTATCTAGAAATCCCTTGAGTATGTATCAATCAGGCTTGGAAAATGGTTTTCTTAATTGCAGGTTCTCATGGCTCTTTAAAAATACTTCCACTATCTTAATCTGTAAATATAAAGACTATTCTTAAAAGAGTGTTTGTGCCTTCTTTAAAACCAAGAGTCATAAAATCTCATAAGAACATCACAAAAACATTCTATAGGGGATCCCTGGGTGGTGCAGCGGTTTAGCGCCTGCCTTTGACCCAGGGCGCAATCCTGGAGACCCGGAATCGAATCCCACGTCGGGCTCCCAGTGCATGGAGCCTGCTTCTCCCTCTGCCTGTGTCTCTGCCTCTCTCTCTCTCTGTGGGACTATCATAAATAAATACAAATTTATAAAAAAAAATTCTATAAAATAATTTTCTTGGGGCACCTGGGTGGCTCAGTCGGTTAAGTGTCTGACACTTGATTTCAGCTCAGGTCTTAATCACAAGGGCATGAGATTGAGCCCTGTGCTGGGCTCCATGCTCCATGTGGGGTCTGCTTGAGATTCTCTCTCTGCCCCACTCACAAGTGCACATTCTCTCTCTCTCAAACAGAATCTTTAAAAAAAATTGTTTTTATTTTTGAGCAATGAATAGTTAATTTCATGTTACATATTAATATGGTGGATCATTAACAATGAAGCATAACACTATTCACTAGCTTCATTAAATAACTAGAATACATAAAATTCTCGTTATATTCAGTAGTTCATAATTTTAGTTTGTTTAAAAATAGTGTTGCAAGTGCTCTTAGATATCCTCTATTCTAATCTCTAAAATCGTAGATGGAGTAAATGACTCTGGGAGAAATTAAATTACTTTCCCAAATTCTTGCTAAGACTTGAACCAGACCTTTGGGCTATTTCATTACCTCTCTGAGAATCTGTAACAATAAATATAAAAGTTGCAAGATCTAAGGCACATTGAATGCTCAGGCACGTTTACACTTTTTTTTTTTTTTTTTAAATGAAATCTACCTATCCTTAGAGGAGTCCATTATAGCCTATAGATGTTGGTGAATTAGAACAAAATGTTTAACAATGACACGTAAGAAGTGAGTCCTATGAGCTCAAATTCCACATGGGAAGTTGTCTAACCAAAACCAAATATATAAACGAGGAAAAACCTGACTCTGCTCTGAAGCATTTCTAGGTGTATTAAGTGGAAGTGTCCGTACAGATTTTATGGAGTATAAGTGATGGTGAGAGGAAGCCTCATCTATAAGTACCATGGGTGCAGCAATTGAAGTGCTATTTATATATGTAAGAAAAGATTAAGACCTTTCAGTGATACAAATAAGGCTTAACATCTTTATATTACAGCATAGTTCAGGATAGAGGAAGACTATCCCAATCAGAAGATTAATATAATCTGGGTTTAGGAGATAGGTAATATTGACCTGAATTAACAAAGAATATTTTCCTAGCAACTTGATTCCTCCTCCTGCTCCCACACCCCACTAGATCCTTAGTGTGGACATCCAGCTGTTTCATTAAATTGTCAAGGGTTTCCTTTTTCCAAAAAGGCCAAACCAACTCTGGCTAGGCAGAAAGTTATTTTGGCAATATATTGATTACCCACAGATTCAATAGGAAGGCTCCAAGAATAAAGCTTGGCAAAGAGAAGCCAAGGCAGGAAGAACCAAAGTAATGTCAGCAGAACCCTCAGGTGAGGTCACCATTTCCTTAGTGCTGCTGGGCCCTCCATCCTCAGGAAACTTGGATTTGACCGTGAGGATGTGATAGGAAACTTGGGGAAACCAATTACTGATCACTTAGAAGATAGTGAAATAAGACTTAATGTCATTAGTATGGGCTCACACACCACACTTTAACATTTTAATGGTCATACAACTTGTTTTTGCTTGCCTGAGAATATTTCAAATTGCTAAAGATCCAATGGAGTTCATTACTTTCCTCCTCCAAGTTCTATCAGTAGGATGTGATTTATCCAAGGAATATCCAAACCGTCACTGTGGCATGCACAAGGAGTGTTGATAAAGAAGTGGAATATAAAGGGTATGTGGTTCTACATTTTGCAGATGAAGGTATTAGGATGTAAATAAATGGAACATCTTTTAATTTCAAAAATCTATAGTCTCAATTCTGCCTTTGCATCTTTAAGCCTGAAGTTTTTCTCAATGGTTATTTGAAAGACTTGGGACTTAATTGGGTTTAGAGTTTTTCCAATTAAAACTGTACATTTTCAAAAAAAAAAACTGTACATTTTCAGATACAAGGACCCTATAGCTCAGTGGGTTAAAAAAAGTAAGCAGCTATTACTATTCATGATTCTAGTACTCAGTTATGGTCTCAGCTAAGCTCACTCCTGTGTTTATTGGACAGACAGATCCTCCACTTTGCTGGGGTGCTCTGTGTGAGAGTCAGCTGGACAGTAGACTGATCTACGCTAGCTTTGGCTGAGGGCAGTTGGGCTTTCTACCAACTATTTAACTATTTTAACTTTTTAACTATTAGTGGGCTACTTCATGTTTGTTTATGTGGTAATAGCAGATTCCAAGAGTAGTACTTGGACTCTTGAGGCCTAGGCTTAAAGCTGCCCAACTGTTTTTCCAATGAGGGACTGAATATGGCAAAGGGAAAATTGGCAGACTCTGTACAGAAACAGTATTCTGATCCACAATCTGTAGTAACCCATTCAGGAAGCTAAACAGTACTCCTAACCCCTGTTAACAATCAGCCCTAAGTGGCTAAGATTTGAATAAGAACTGGCTGCTTCCCTAATTTTTGTTCCAAATTCCAGCTGGAAAAAGCCAAATATATACCCTTAGCCAATAACATAGAATGTTGCAACTTCCGGTTAGCCTGCTTATGGTTTCTCCATGCCAGCAGCCCCTAATCAAGTAGGTACCTGAAACCTTTCCCAGTCACCATTCCCCCTATACATGCTATAATGCTTTCTTCCTCATCAGCCTACCTTGGAGTCTTTGCCAAAACACAAGTAATGATGGCGGACTCCTTTGCTACAGAAAGTTTTGAATAAATAGTTTTAGCTTGTCATTTAGGGAGTCCTCCCATATTTCCATGCCATCATGTTCTTTGACCATATTAAGTCCTAAAAGGCAGATGAATTCAAGAAGTAGGGAAAGAAGTCCCATCTCCATGGAAGGCATTGCAAAGTCACATTGTAGGAATAAGACATGGATATATGGAAGGGATATTTTTGCAACCAATCATTTAGCCATTGTGGGTAAAGAATTTTCATTCAAGTAATAATGCATTCTTTTTGTCTCCATTTTAACCTTCCAATTAAGGGGAGACAAAGGTGAAACTGCTTTACATTTTTAGTGTTTTACGAATTAGTTTCACATTAATGAATCAGTAAATTCTGTAGTAATGCTTCCCTCTTTTTTCTTGAGTAGTTCCCTTAAATTTACTTTCTGAGAAAATTATTCTCTGCAAAACTCATTCTCAGTGCATTTAAAGCCATGAACAACATGCATTAAAAAGCAATGTCAGGTTATTGTTAATTCTTAGGAGGCTTTGCTGCAATCAAACTTCATTTCAGGGCCTTCTAACATATTCCCTAATAGGCTGCCCTTTTCTGTTTGTAGCACAGGTTTTTATACCCTTGAACTGTCAGCATCTTACAGCACACTTTGATTCTGAGCTTTCTGGTGTGTGTGTGTTTGTTTGTGTGTGCGTGTGTGTAGAACTAAAAACTTCACTTAGCAATTTTCTTACTGGGTAACATGCGGTACTTACTGCCAGAATCAGGGAGACCATTTTCTGACTGATTTGAAAAGCTATGAGGAAAAAATCTGAAGAAACAATACATCTGAACAAATTCTTCCTTAATTGTCCATGTCCAGTTAAACTTCAATGGAATAACTGCAAATCTTTCAAAATTCTATGCCTCAGTAGAGACATTAGTCTATTTCTGACAAAATGAGATGCTGTTTTCCCAAACTCATCAAATAACATTGTTTATATATAGGCATCCTATATTCACAAAACTCCTAGAGTTTCTGGTAATTTGGTTAAAGTAATTAACAGTAAACATTCTTATGCATAAAGTATTTTTCTCTGGGGGAGGATCAGAATGGAAATCTGCTAGCAGAAGGTATAAACAAAACACAAAATTGCTGAAATTAACTATAAATCCTAAGAATCTGAGAAGACAGGAGTTTGGTGTGTCACATACTCTGAATGTGAAGTTTACCATGAAGAAAATGTGATTATTTCAACCCTAATCACTTTAAGGCTAGTTCTCCTATAACCTGTGAACATTTAACCTTAGAAGCATAATCTTACATGAATTTGAAAATATTTCTCTGCCAGAGATAATTTTAAGAAAAATAAAGTAGGCAAAGGGGATTAAGAAGTACAAAATTCCGGTTATAAAAGTCTCATGGATGAGACTTATTATATAATAGGGATATAATCAATCAATCAATCAATCAAGTGACAGATGGTAACTATACTTTATATGGTGGGTATTGCATAGCATATAGAATTGTGAAATCACTGTTGTGCACCTGAAACTAATGTTAACTGTATATCAACTATACTTTTGTCTATACATTTAAAAAAGAAACAATAGCAAAAACTCAATCTCAGGTAAGTCCAGAGAAGTGCCAACTTTCTGCCCTTTTAGACACTTTGAAAGCACACTGTATGAAAGCTTCAACTCAAGCAGGTACAACCATATCCTGGCAGCAGGACTCTGCTAACTTTCAATTCAGTCAGGTGACATAATCTTTAAATGGCTACATCAAGGAGAAATTAGAATCCTAAGCACAAGTTACCAGAGTGTTTAGCGAGATGGTGAAGTTATTTCCTATTCAAGGACAGGGGCACATATCAATATTACTAGTTAATTAATTCATTCTTAAACACTTCATTTCTCTGAAAATCTTCCTTTGAATATCCATTATAAAAAGTAGAAAAAATATATAAATGCAAATTAAGAAACACCTGAAATAATAGCCAATGTAAGAGATTAGGTGATAGCTCAATTTGATTTCGGTTTGCATTTTCCTGATTAGTGATGTTGAGCATCTTTCTTTGTATCTGTTGATCATTTGTGGATTATCTTTGGAAAAGTATCTATTCAGATCGTCCTGTCTTATTGCAGTTTTTTGCTATTTGAGTTCTTAAAATATGTACTTCAAATTTTAAATCTCATGATTTACAAGTATTTTCTCCCATGGGTAGGTTCCTTTTTCATTTTGTTGGTTTCCTTAGCTGTGCAGAGGCTTTTTAGTTTGACCTAGTTCTGCTTGTTTCTCTGCTTTTGTTGCCTTTGCTTTTGGAGTCAGATCCCAAAAATTATTACCAAGACCAATGTCAGGCAGCTTACCACCTGTGTTTGTTTTCTCCCCTTGGTTTTGAGTCTTATGTTCAAGCCTGTAATCCATTTTGAGTTTACTTTTTTGTATGATGTGAGACAGTGGTCCACTTTCATTCTTTTGCATGTGGCACTCTGGTTTTCCTGACTATCAGACTGTCCATTCCGTATTGTATACCCTTGCCTCTTTTGTCATAAGTTGGCCATATATGGCTGAGTTTATTTCTGGGCTCTCTGTTCTCTTCCATTGACCTCTGTTTTTTGATGCCAGTACCATACCGTTTTGATTACTATAGCTTTGTAAAGTAGTTTGAAATCAGGGAGAGTGTTAACCTCTAGTTGCCCCCCAACCCCAAGATTGCTTTAGCTATTTGGGAACTTTTATGGTTCCATTCAAATCTTAGGATTTTTCTATTTTGGTGGAAAATGCCATTGGAATTTTGATAGGGATTGCACTGAATTGGTAGACTGCCTAGGGTAGTAATGAGCATTTTAACAGCATTCTGATCTATAAGCATATAATATTTTTACTTGTGACTTCTTCAGCTTTAGTTTCTTATTCTCTTAAGTATATAGGTCTTTCACTTCTTGTTAAATTTTTTAAGTATTTGGATTAAATTGTAAATGAGATTGTTAATTTTTGACAGTTTCATTTTTATATGCTGATTTTTGTATTTCTATCCTGCAACATTACTGAATTTGTCATACAAATATTTTGATTGAGTATTTAGGGATTTCTATATATAACATATTATCTGCAAATACAGTTTTATTTCTTGGAGATTATTTCTTAAGCCTACGTTCAGTTTTTATTGAAATTAACTATTTAGGTAAAACATTTAATTTTTGTCAGAGCAAATATTCTACTTGTTAAATTTATAAACTTTTTCAGAATAATTAAATCTAGCAATCTCTGTAGGTTTCTGTTTTGGAGTTATGATATACTAGCACAAACAAAATTCATGCACCCTCTATTTTCCTTGAGGTTTACTTTTTTACATTTAAATTCTTAAAAGCCTAGGACTTACCTCTGAGATTCCCTTTCTCAAACACCTGTTAATATTTTTTAACTCCCCACTGAGTATCATTAACTAAATAGTCACAAGCACAAAACTTAGCAGCAGTCAGGCATGATTAATACAAGTTAATACACATCCAAGTAATATAACACTAAAGCATATTCTTCCCAGTAAAGAACTGGGCTTATAATGTGAGAAGCATGAACTATTTTGTCATTCAAAGTTGAAACATTGAATTACTTCTAGTGAAATACATTGCAATTGTATTATGCCAACTCAAGTCTTGATATGAAATGAAACAGTGACATGATAAAGATGTTCAATAAGAAAGCAGTAACTCCTACAAATTTACACAAAGATTAAATTTAGAAGAGTCAGAACCATGTTTAACTTCTTGAAATTTTGTGAGCATCTGAATGGGATTCTAATTTTGTGTAGTCACTCCAAATCTGTACAATGCCCGAGGCAAGTGGCATACCAATATGTTATCTAGCTAAGCATATACTAATACTACAGTTTTATGTAGCCTTAAAAAAATACTTCTGGGGCACCTGGGTGGCTCAGTCAGGCGGTGGACTTGGCTCATGTTGTGATCTCAGGGAAGTGGGATCAAGCCCCTCACCAGGCTCCATGCTCAGTAGAGCATTTACTTGAGATTACTTCTCCTTCTCTCTGCTACCCTCAGCCCCATATGTGCCTGTTCTCTCTAAAGTAATCTTTAAGTAAATAGATTTCTTTCTGGGTGTCTATATACTTTTCCTGATGATAGTACTGAAAACCTGTGTTTCCATACTACCATTTTCTCTTGGTGTTCCTTTTTATTTGGCTATCTTTATCCTACATGTTGTTATTTTTGTTTTGCTGTGTGTGTGTGTGTGTGTGTGTGTGTGTGTGTTGAGGATGTTATTTATTTGACTGCACAAGCAGGGGGAGTAGCAGGCAGAGGGAGAGGGAGAAGCAGGCTACCCGCTGAGCAGAGAGCCTGGTGTGGGACTTGATCCCAGACCCTGGGAATATGACCTGAGCTGAAGGTAGATGCTTAACCCACTGAGCCGCCCAGGTGCCCCCCTACTTCTATAAGATGAACTCCATTTCCCAGATTTCTAGCTTTCATCTACCAGCTTGTCCTTGTTTCTGTATTCTGCTTGAACAATCCAAATACATCTGAAGCATTGAAAGCAGTTGAAATTAAATACAAATATATACTAATAGCTTTAGAAGACTAGTGGTCTGTGTTGTGACAGCAAAACTGATTTCTGCTCTTGTAAAGGACAAGGAAGACATGTACCTGTCTACCGAACTGGATAAATATGTTGCAAGTCTGAGGAAACTCTACAAGTCCAGCCTGCTCTAATAGCTGAGAAACTGGGAAATATGAATGAGTGAGTGAATGGTCCAGACCTGGATCTTAAAGATAGATGATTCTTTCATGTTTTTCATGCCTTGAGTTAGACCACATAGCTACTTTCAAAGATAAGCAGTTTCAGGTTTCACTATGCTTAAAGAACTGTGTTCCTTGGTGTTATGGGCACAAGATTTCTGAATGCAGTAGACTGCTTCCATCGACTGGCTGTTAAACAATTTCTCCATAGATGGAATATTTTCATGTTTGGAATATATTTGGGAAGACCATTCACATACAGTATAGAAAGGTAACTGTTAACTTATTTACAGAAAAGAAAAAAATAATGAAGTCTGGAATTCCTCTTCCCACCAACCTTGATTTATATTCTGCAACTAAAATGAACTTCATATACTTCGAGATGTGCATGCTTTAAGGCCAAGAATTTTGACGCTTCCTTCTTGAGACTATTTGAGTGAGGACCAGGGTGTACTCCTTATCCATTTTCCCTAAAGAGCTCTTAATTCAGGAAAAGTGACAGGGTTCAGCACTCAGTCTCATAATTCCTAAAAGACTGGTCTCAGTCTAGTTTTCAGGATGCTTTTAGAGGCCTAGATACTTAAAAATTACAACTTTATCTGAGCCTTTGAGAGAGGGATCCAGGTTTTGTGGTAGATCAATGAATTCAAGTTGCACAGATTTATTACCTTGTACAAATCATTTAATTTCTTTAAAGCAGATTTCTCATTGGCAAAATGGTGATTATACCATGATGTCTTAACAATAGCACTGATGAAAATCCCAGATATGTAATAGGTCCTCAAACAGAACTTTTCAAGAGCTTATTATAGAAGCCAGGAGTAATCCGGTAGAGAACAAAACATCAGGACAGCTTTAAGGTAAAAGAGATCCTGAAGGAACTGCCCCACCTTAGAAATGATAACTATCGGGCAGCCTGGGTGGCTCAGCGGTTTAGCTCCTGCCTTTGGCCCAGGGTGTGATCCTGGAGACCCGGGATCGGGTCCCCACATCTGGCTCCCTGCATGGAGCCTGCTTCTCCCTCTGCCTGTGTCTCTGCCTCTCCCTCCCTCTCTCTCTCTGTCTCATTAACAAATAAGTAAAATGTTGTGTTTAAAAAAAAAAAAAAGAAATGATAACTATCTGCAAGATCACTTTTCTCAGGGACTTGGGCTGGCAGCTCCCTCTGCCTGGAGAGGTTTTTCCCTAGGATTATTACATAGTACTCCTTGTTCAGGTTTCTGCTCAAATGTCACCTCAGAGAAGCTCTTCCAATACTTAGTTCCCTGACTGCTTTTTTTTCCTCATTGCATATTATGCTGAATACTTATGTGTTTTCTACAGAATGTAAATCTCTGAACATAAAAACTGTGTTTCTAAACTGAATAACTTAATTCTTCTCATGGCCTCTTTTGTATCATATGCCAGGTATCCTTAGAATCCTATCTTTGCTTTAAATTTATAATTCTCACTTTTCAGGTCAGAATGAAAATGAACTAACTTGTTCCTATATACACTGATATTCACATTCTTTGAATAACATTAGCTAGAAAGTATTGCTTTTCTTTGGCTTGTCCTACCATGTCTATGTGCAAATTTTTTTTTTAACATGGTCATGGTTAACACATGGAGATGTTAATGGCACGATGGAGAAAAAACTGGCATGGAGGTGTATATTAACAAGAACAAAACATTTTGCAAGATGACCTTTTCATAAATTTCTGATAAATTCTTTGTTGAAGATTATAATTTTGTACAAGTCCATCAATTTGTATTTTCCCCATATTACAAAAATCTCAGTTGAATGTTTTATTTCCCAATGAGCCCTTAAACACCTTGATGGCAAAACCTAAGTCAGATTATCATGACCTTTTTATAATTTTATATACAGCGCCATTTATACAGTAGCTATTTAAAGTCTATGGAGGTGATGAACAAGTAACCAAATTGTACTGAGACTTACCTGATGCACAGCCAGCATTTATGCCAGTGTTGTAACTATTTCTCAGTGACCTGAAGTAAGTTGCCTTCAACTTCCTATGTCTTAGGTTCTTTGTATGAAAGGGATGAAATGTTCTGAAACATCTTGTTTTGAGGACTAAACGATGCCCCCAGTAGGTATGCAATAAATGTTGGTTCACTATCTTATGCTTAGAATCTACTCTTCTGGAAACTGTCCCCTGTCTAGTCTCTCCCTGACCACACTACAGGGAGGCAAAGGACCTTCCCTTCCTTAGAGCTGTAAAAGGCATTAAACATCACAGTAACTCTTAAGCCAGCTTTGTTTCTGACAGCAAATCTGAAATCTGCCATGCTTATTTTGTAGTCTAGATCCCAGTAGCCACTCCCATATGTATATTACAGGTGTAGTTCCCAGAAGAGCTACATATTTAATTTTTCATCTACTATTCTCATTTCTCAGTCTTTGATTCTCTCACTTTTTGACTGTTAAGAATCCTTTTTCTTCCTAAAAATATTTGAAAAACCTCAGAGCTTTGTTTATTTGGGTTACCTCTGTATCCTATAAAACATCTTAAATATCTATTTTTAATCCATTTAAAAATATTATCCATTACATGTTAATAGAAATACCTAATTTTTAAAGAATATAACTATCTCCATAACCATAAAAAAACAGTTCCTTCTATTTGCAGTTCTAATGCTAAGTTTAAGAGAACATAGCTAGATTTTCATATTTGCTTCTGCTCCAATCTCTTGTGATACTGTCTTGGTTGAAGTATGAGGAAAATTGCCTCACAAAATACATAGTTGGAAAAAAGGGGAAGAGTATTTTTGGTGGCTGTATTTTCAGATGACAGTGGGTATTATTTACCACTTGTTCAGTACTAGCACAGTATACAGTTTACTTATAATGTGGAACTTAAAGCTGTATAGAAACCAATTGTTACCTCAAAATCCTTTGGAATATCTCACACTATAAATGGATCTTTTCTACCCCTATACAATTCTGTAAATCAGACTATTCATTTGGAAAATAGAGGTTCACTGAATTAAGCAGTTCTTTTCATCGACACTTTATTACACAATCTCAAAATTACATGTACTAACACTGGTCCTCTGTAAGCCTTTAAATATCATGTCAGGCATATGATAGCAGACTTAAGTTTCGGCTAAGCTTGAATTGGATCATTGGCAGCAAGTAGTCTTGAATTGCTCCCCTTCAGGTAATTGGCTTAATTTATTTTAGAGAATATTTGCCAAATGTCTAAGTCAACTTAATCAGATTTTTTTAGTGGATTTTTGGAATGCAAATGAATCCATGGAAAACAGCATATAATTAAACTTGGGTCTCAGTTGTACCAGAATTTTTTCTTGAAACAGTTGTTTTTCAGTATAAGTAAGGGCAAATACAAATTAAAAATGAGGCTTAATTCTTGCTGTTGAAAATAAGGGAGACTTCTCACCTCCCTTTCCCTTCTCTTAGTGCATTTATTTTAGAAACTTTATAATCTTAAATTCTTTTATCACTCTGAATTATGTTTAAATCTTTAAAAGCTGAACTTCTTGCCAGTTCAACATTCTGGGAAGGTTTTTCTCAAGGACCTGGAAATCTTTCTGGAATTTAAATAACCAAGGACAGCTACACCCCCATTTGTCAGTTTCGGGTACTGGGTCTGAGCTTAACCTCATGGATGCCCAGCTCCTAGTTGTAAAACTACTTTCTGTCATGAAAATAGAAGTTTATTTTGCCATGGTAGAAAACTAACACAGATGGTGACCCCAATTACCGGGTGGATTTAGGATGAATTGTGTAAAAAATGGTGCTGTCAAGTCCTCTTGAAGACTGGTTAGTATCTTTTAAAAATTTATGTAATGGGTTATATCTGTATATAAATGACTGCTTGCTTTCTTTGCAGTCTTTTAATGGAATGCTTGTGATAAACCTATTGTATTGGTTCAGTGCTTATTAGATAATAAAACTGTTTTTCTTTACTACCTTTTGTGAAGTTCTGTGGGCTAGGAGGTTTTATTTCCAATTATATTTCCAATTATATTTCCCCAGCATAAGCAGACACGTTTTATGTATATTTCCTGTTTTGTGTCATGAAGGTCATTAAAAATAAGAGCACAAGATTAAAGACTTACTGTTTTATCAAGGATGTTGTTAAATGTAATGTTTTCTGATAGTACTTGGCTATGAAGGATAGAGCATCAGCTCAGCTTTGTGACCATGCTTTCACCATTGGTTTCCACCACTAGTGAAAATATAAAGTAGAAAAGGCAAATAACATCTTAGTGTTGCTGAGAATATAGTTCTGAACTCATAGAACTCTTTAAAGAGTCTTGGTATCCTTAGGGGTTCCCAGACTGAACTAGAAACTAATTGAAAGTACCTTAAACCTATCAGTCTTAGGTGGGAGAGTCACAGGATTAAAGTCTTTCCCTGAGCCATGAGATCTAATTAAAGAGTAGGCACCATACTCTTAATTTGATTTTTAGCTAGTCGCAGTTTAATCTTTTTGAGATTTTAACAATGAGGAGAAAGGCCTCCTATTTGGTCTTTGTCTCAGCAAACATTTTTAACAGACTTACTAATAGTAAAACTTTTAAGAATCCTGTTTCTTCTGATGGTCCCAAATTTCTGAACTCTTTTCTGTTTACAGGGCAGCCCATTTTATTTTCTGGAGGTCATCTGCTTTTTTAAAATAACTCAAAAATATACCAGCCACCCTATATTACTGATGTTTTTACAATCAGTGCTCGCTTCAGCAGCACATATACTCATGTATATACTAATGTTTTTACAATCAAACATTACCTTTGATTAGGTATACTATCTACATCTTGAGTGCCACAGGTGGTTTTGACAAAATACTTGGAAGTAGAAATAGTATGCAGTTTCTAATAACCACTTCCCTCAACACCTAAAGATTTATAGCAATAATCCTCCTTTGATCATACTTCTGTAAATGTGAGGATAGCGCTATGCAGCAGAATAACCACTAACCCAGAGTGTTTTGGCACCATCTTCTAGTATACAAAAGTGAAGCATATCTTTGACAAATGTGGTCAAGGAGATTTGGGATTTCACTGACTGTTAAATGTTCCATTCCAGATGTTGATAGATCCATTGGATATCATGGATAGTCCATGATCCATTGGCCCAAACCAGTCATATTGCCCTACCTAACTATAAAGATTGTGAGGAAGTTTGGCTGCTAGAAATCTAGTTTAACAAGTTACTAAACATCTGACTTCTTCCCCCTCCTCCCTATAACTTCTTAAAAAAGAAGTTGATACAACCTTTGAACTTCTCTTTTTTTTTTTTACTATTTTGAAACATTTTAGATGCATAGGTCGAGTTGCATAATGAAAAAGAGTAAAAAGCAAATTATTACCCAAACTATTATTAATTATTCCCTGGACTCTCCTTGAATATTTCCACTTAAATAAAATGAATGGAGTTATTACCTTGGTCTTACAAATTAGAATTACTAAATATCTCAAGCTAAAGACAATATGTCCCATTTACTTACTAAATATCTCAAGCTAAAGACAGTATGTCCCCTTCACTTCCTATCTTTTATTCTAACAGGCAAATACACTAGCATAGTGCTCTCAAAATTTATATTGCTAGGAGTATAAAACTGTAGCAGCTTAGATCAAAAGCCAATTTTTGGAAGTGTATGTCATGACTTACTTGAATAACTTTATGGAGAGTTTCAAATGTATTTACTTATAGTTAAATTACTTAGGGCTAAATCCATAGCCTATGGATTTACAACTTTAGTCTGAGTCCTAGAGAAAAGTTCCCATTGTTTAAAACAAATTCCATCCTGTGGTTAGCAGTTAAAGCACTTGGAAATCATGCGCTAGCCATTAAACAATTACTAATTATGTGTAAGTCATGAGGCCTATTTCTATAATCAAGACTATTTCCCAGATTGCTTCTTTTGTTAAATATAAATACAAATTTAATTATAGCAATAGCTTTTTAAAATAATATTAATGATAGTATGATTAAGGATTTCAAATGTGCTTTTATTTAAGGCAATTTAAAGGTTTAGGTGATATTAGCACAATGTACTATCATGTGTTCATAAAGTTGAATTTCGTGGGGGGTGCCTGGGTGGCTCAGTGAGTTAAGCATCTGACTCTTGATTTTAGTTTAGGTCATGATCTCAAGGTCCTGGGCTTAAACCCCCATGTCGGGCTCTGTGCTTAGTGTGCAGTCTGCTTGAGATTCTCTCTCTCTCCAACTTCTGCCCCTGTCCACTCAAATAAAAATAAATCTTTAAAAAAAAATGTTGAATTTTTCATGTTTTCCTACTATGTCATTGAGCTGATAATGTTATTATGATTTGAGATAAAGAATAGTGTTGGGCTTATTAATCCTTCATAGTAGAATGTACTTTAAAATATTTGTGGAGTATATGAAGCTGTTATAGATTGCCCATCAAATCTGTATAAAACAAACCTCAAGCTACAGTGAAATCCTTGAGCAGAACATAGAAACAAAAACATTACAGAGTTGACAAATTCTGATGAGAATAGTCACTTCCTAAAAACATGGTACTTATCTAGAAACTTTAAAGTTCACTCCTACAGGTTAATTCTATACTAGTATTTTATAATTTTGTACTAGTATTAAATAATTACAAAAGGAAAGCAGGTGGTGAGAACCAGTTTCTCATTATGGAGGTAGAAGCTACAGATAAGGGGAGAAGCCTAGAACAAACCATATTGCTGGATTAGAGACACTTCAGTGTGAACTCATGTTTGGCATAGTAATAAATAATCATAAATGTTTGTATACATGGGCTAGTATACATATTATCAAATCCAGAAATAGAAAAATTAAAATCACTAAATACAGTAGTAAGTAAGAGTTTATTATACACATAAGAACAGTGGGTGAGGAGGAGGGGCAAGATGGTGGAAGAGTAGGGTCCCCAGGTCACCTGTCCCCACCAAATTACCTAGATAACCTTCAAATCATCCTGAAAATCTACAAATTCGGCCTGAGATTTAAAGAGAGAACAGCTGGAATGCTACAGTGAGAAGAGTTCGCGCTTCTATCAAGGTAGGAAGATGGGGGGGGGGGGGAATAAAGAAACTAAAAGGCCTCCAAGGGGGAGGGGCCCCGCGAGGAGCCGGGCTGAGGCCGGGGCGAGTGTCCCCAGGACAGGAGAGCCCCGTCCCGGAGGAGCAGGAGCTGCACCGACCTTCCCGGGCGGAAAGGGGCTCGCGGGGAGCTGGAGCAGGACCCAGGAGGGCGGGGATGCCCTCGGGCTCCCGGGGACACTAACAGACACCTGCGCCCCGGGAGAGCCCCACACCCCGCGGCCGAGCCCCCTAAGGGCTGCTGCGCGCACGGCGGGACCCGGAGCAGCTCGGAGGGGCTCGGGGGCGGCTCCGCGGAGGGGGCTGCGGGGCGGGAGCAGCTCGGGAGGGCTCGGGGGCGGCTCCGCGGAGGGGGCTGCGGGGCGGGAGCAGCTCGGGGGGCTCGGGGGCGGCTCCGCGGAGGGGCTGCGGGGCGGGAGCGCAAATCCAACAGCCCAGGATCCGGCCTCCCCCGGGACAGGCAGAGGCCGGGAGGGCCCAGGACTGCAAGGACGCTCCTGCCCCAGCTGAGCAGATCAGCGGCCCCGCCCCGGAGCCTCCAGGCCCTGCAGACGGAGAGCTCCGTGGTTCCTGCCGGAGCTGACTCCAGGGCTCCAGAGCTGGCCCCGCCACTGCGGTTGCTCCTCCAGGGGCCTCACGGGGTAAACAACCCCCACGGAGCCCTGCACCAGGCAGGGGGCACAGCAGCTCCCCCAAGTGCTAACACCTGAAAATCAGCACAACAGGCCCCTCCCCCAGAAGACCAGCTGGACGGACAAGTTCCAGGGGAGTCAAGGGACTTAAAGTATACAGAAGCAGAAGATACTCCCCCGTGTTTTTCTTTTGTTGTTGTTGTTGTTTTGTTTTTCTTTTTTGTTTTTTTTTGTTTTTTTGTTGTTTTTTACTTTTTGATTTGTTTCCTTCCCCCACCCTTTTTTCCTTTCTTTTTCTTTCTCTTTTTTTTTCTTTCTTTCTTTCTTCCTTTTTTCTTTTTCTCTTTTCTTTCCTTCTTTCTCTCCTCGCTTTTTTCTCCTTTTCCCAATACAACTTGTTTTTGGCCACTCTGCACTGAGCAAAATGACTAGAAGGAAAACCTCACCTCAAAAGAAAGAATCAGAAACAGTCCTCTCTCCCACAGAGTTACAAAATCTGGATTACAATTCAATGTCAGAAAGCCAATTCAGAAGCACTATTATACAGCTACTGGTGGCTCTAGAAAAAAGCACAAAGGACTCAGACTTCATGACTGCAGAATTTAGAGCTAATAAGGCAGAAGTTAAAAATCAGTTGAATGAGATGCAATCCAAACTAGAAGTTCTAACGACGAGGATTAACGACGTGGAAGAAGGACTGAATGACATAGAAGACAAGTTGATGGCAAAGAGGGAAACTGAGGAAAAAAGAGCCAAACAATTAAAAGACCAAAAAGATAGATTAAGGGAAATAAACGACAACCTGAGGAAGAAAAACCTACGTGTAATTGGGGTTCCCGAGGGCGCCGAAAGGGACCGAAGGCCAGAATATGTATTTGAACAAATCCTAGCTGAAAACTTTCCTAATCTGGTAAAGGAAACAGGCATTCAGATCCAGGAAATAGAGAGATCCCCCCCCAAAATCAATAAAAACTGTTCAACACCTCGACATTTAATAGTGAAGCTTGCAAATTCCAAAGATAAAGAGAAGATCCTTAAAGCAGCAAGAGACAAGAAATCCCTGACTTTTATGGGGAGGAGTATTAGGGTAAGACCTCTCCACAGAGACCTGGCAGGCCGAAAAGGGCTGGCAGGATATATTCAGGGTCCTCCATGAGAAGAACATGCAACCAAGAATACTTTATCCAGCAAGGCTCTCATTCAAAATGTAAGGAGAGATAAAGAGCTTCCAAGACAGGCAGGAACTGAAAGAATATGTGACCTCCAAACCAGCTCTGCAAGACATTTTAAGGGGGATTCTTAAAATTCCCCTAAAGAAGAAGTTCAGTGGTACAATCCACAAAAACAAGGACTGAATAGATAACATGGTGACACTAAACTCATATCTGTCAATAGTAACTCTGAATGTGAATGGGCTTAATGACCCCATCAAAAGGCGCAGGGTGTCAGACTGGATAAAAAAGCAGGACCCATCTATTTGCTGTCTACAAGAGACTCATTTTAGACAGAAGGACACCTACAGCCTGAAAATAAAAGGTTGGAGAACCATTTACCATTCGAATGGTCCTCAAAAGAAAGCAGGGGTAGCCATCCTTATCCTTCTGTATCCTGTATCCTGACTGTATCCTTTGCTGTGCAAGAGCTTCTTATCTTGATGAAGTCCCAATAGTTCATTTTTGCTTTTGTTTCTTTTGCCTTCATGGATGTATCTTGCAAGGAGTTACTGTGGATGAGTTCAAAAAGGGTGTTGCCTGTGTTCTCCTCTAAGATTTTGATGGAATCTTGTCTCACATTTAGATCTTTCATCCATTTTGAGTTTATCTTTGTGTATGGTGCAAGAGAGTGGTCTAGTTTCATTCTTCTGCATGTGGATGTCCAATTTTCCCAGCACCATTTATTGAAGAGACTGTCTTTTTTCCAGTGGATAGTCTTTCCTGCTTTGTTGAATATTAGTAGCAGTAGAAGCAGTAAGAAAAGGATGGTGGTTATTTCATGGTGCATAAACCTGTCAAGCATTCAGCCGGGTCATCAAAGCTAGCATCATCATCGGTAAGTTGTGTTAATAGCTTATCTCCTTATTATGTGGTGAGGCTCATTAATGGCTCTTTACTTCTGCAGTTCATTCTGCCAAAAGCCCACATCTGTCACTTTACCATGAGAAAGAGTTACAAAACTGAAGTACATTCTGTAGAATATTTGACCACTGTTCCTCAAAACTATCAAGATCATCAAAAACAAGGAAACCTTAAAGTGTCATAGCCTTGGGCCAACTGGGTAGCTTAGTTGGTTAAGCATCTGACACTTGCGGAATAGCTTTACTATGCCTTGTGATGTTTGTAATTATTTTTATTAGAAATTCTTATTTGTAAAATCACATTAAATATTAGATCTCAAAAAATGTATCTTTTATTTTAATATGCTTGTTTATAAAAACAAGGTTTTTATAAGGTTTGCCCATCTGATATGGTGCTTGGTAGGCTAGGATTACAGAAATGCCAAAAACAAAACAAACAAAACAAAAACCCACAAAAAACCCATAAGATAGAACTTGAAATACTGAGAGAGATTATTGCTAAAAAATAATCATAAATAAATAAATAAATAAATAATCATTGTTGCACTTAAAGCATTTTTGTGATCAACTAAGCTGGAAAAGAAAATTATCTCTAGTATGATCTATTGTTTATGGTTTCTAATATTTCTGACTCTCATTCTCAATTGGCAGATTTTTCCACATTGACTGTATTTCATTTTTTTAACTGAACTGTAATTTCTCAAAAGATTTTAAAATTATCAGACTTTTATATTTTATTCTTGGGCAGTATATCATTCAGGAAGAATAGACTACTGTGCCGAGATCAAAGGCAATGAAAACTAACGTTTCTTAATGTGAAAGAATAAGACTAATATCAATTGCCTGTCTTCAAGACCATATTATCTAGTTTATGAACCATTCTTTGGCTCAAATTTTGGCCAGGTATATAGCTGGCCATAAACTCTGTACTACCAAAATGAGTAGGGAAATGATGTTCTTAAACTTCAATATATTTTTATTTCTTACACTGGCTTTTGAGTAACTTATCCTTCAAACCATATTACCAATCCATTTACTTTTTTTTTTGTATTGGAATGTTAAGTGTACTACCTTACATTTTAATTTTATCCCATATTTATACTTCATAGAGAAATGCTTTCATTGAGTACATTTTAAAATCATTTTGCAAGTGGTTCTATGGCCTAGAAAGAATGCATACAAATTAGCCTGTTACATAAATGGTGATTTGGTTAAATGCTGTATATTAATACCTAATTTAGACACTTGCTTACTTTGACCATTCTAATTCAAGTTGCTCAACAATCCCACTGCCCACCCCCCCAATAAAGAAGTTCAGAATATATACTGAGTTCAAGGAATCACATTTTTAGATAGGATACTCAGATTGAAAACATAATTGCCAGTGATAATAAAATGGCAAAGTGTATTTATATGATGCTTATGTTATTTTTGGATATTTTTAATATTTTAAGGAAGAGATATTATTCCCATAATTTTGAGTTACTTTAAGAATAACATAAGATTCTGAAAAGATGAAGCTTAAATGAGTCTTGCTATCCTTGCCAATGTTACTGTACATTCCAGACCACTGCTGGAGCCATGCTTTCAGGACATTGAGGGTGTCACACATTCTTAGCTGTTGGTCATATGCTCTGATGGCTACATATACTCCCAAGTTTTTTGAAGGAGAAATTGGGGGGAATCCCTGGGTGGCTCAGCGGTTTACCACCTCCTTTGGCCCAGGGCGTGATCCTGGAGTCCCAGGATGGAGTCCTGCATCAGGCTCCCTGCATGGAGCCTGCTTCTCCCTCTGCCTGTGTCTCTGCCTCTCTCTCTCTCTCTCTCATAAATAAATAAAATCTTAAAAAAAAAAAAAAAAGGAGAAATGGGATAAGAGTGACTTCAGTCTGGCTTAAAAGAATCCTGGGAACTGGCAGAGGTTCAGTGGTATGGATATAGAGGTCCCAGACATAGTGTCTGAAGTGGGAGCCAGGTCTGCAAAAATGCATATTCCCTGGGTCTTGTGGGAGCAGGGGTACCATGGTTGCATGTAATAAAATATGTCGGTTTTTATTTTTTATTAATTTATTTATGGCAAGACCAGCTAGCTTCACTGAGTCCTAAGAAGCTGCAGGGTAGTCTCTCTCTCTGTATAGCTTAGTGGCATTCAACTCTGTCATGCTTTTGTAGTAGAAGATACTTTTTAGAGAAGGGACTGTCAAATTAGTCACTGATGCTCTGTCTACGTAATGACAAAGACTGTTGCACTTTTTATCAATGCCCTATTCAAACCCCTCTAAACCTAGGCCTGAGCTCCACTGAGTAAACAAATGAAAAACTTGCCAAGGAGACTTGGCAATAGCAAATGAGAACTATGTGTTAACCAAAGAAAGTGATCCCACTAAATAAGGGAAAATAATTTATGCAAATAATGTTCAGTAGGACAGGGTGTAATAGTTTATGCCTACTAGAACTACTGAATGTCAATTTAGAAAGGAATTTAAAAACAAAAGGAATTTAAAAACATACAATTCAGAGAGTTTAGGAAGTTAAATTTAAAAGAAAAATTTAGAAAGAATAGAATACATAATATTGGAACTTTTTAAAAAATATTTATTTATTAATGAGAGACACAGAGAAAGAGAGAGGCAGAGACACAGGCAGAGGGAGAAGTAGGCTCCATGCAGGGAGCCCGATGTAGGACTCCATCCCGGGACCCCAGGATCACTCCCTGGGCGGAAGGCAGGCACTAAACCGCTGAGCCACCCATGGATCCCCTGGAACTGACTTTTTAAGAAACTAAAACAAGACTGTTCTAAAAAGGAATCTAAGCAGATTTAATATGCAAAAGTTTAATGTTTTCAGATGTGAAAACATAAGTCAATATCTAGATAGCAAAAAAAATAAAATTCGGTGAACAGGTATCCACAATACAGTTGCAAATAAGAGGAAAAATGGCAGATTTATGACCAAATTCATATTAACTTGTACATGAAATATGAGCCTAATGTTGAAGTCTCCCTGTCAAAATGGATATTTAACTTAATTTTCTTAAAAAGACTACCTTTCACCATTGAATTACTTTTGTGTTTTGTAATGTCTATTGGTCATGAGTCCATTTATTGAACTCATTCTGAGCTTATTGATCTATATGGCTATCTTTGTTT
Source organism: Canis aureus (assembly GCF_053574225.1). Taxonomy (NCBI): domain Eukaryota; kingdom Metazoa; phylum Chordata; class Mammalia; order Carnivora; family Canidae; genus Canis; species Canis aureus. The sequence goes on along the minus strand of NC_135627.1, from coordinate 21,582,342 downwards.
ATGCCAGTACCACGCTTGTCTTGATAACTATAAATTTAGAGAAAGTTTTGAAATCACATGGTAAAAGTCATAAACTTTGATATCTTCTCAAAAATTATACTAGGTCATTTACCTTTCAAAACACATTTTAGAACTACCCTATGCATTTCTACTAAACTGCTAGGATTTTGATCAGAAATGCACTGAATCAGATAAATTTACATATTTAAGAAAAAAGATTTCATATTCGTTCATTCATTCTTTGAGTACAGAAATGGTACTGTCTCTCCCTTTATCTTTTATTTTGTCTCATCAGTGTGTTATACTTTTAAATACACCAGTCTTACATTTATTTATTGCTTTACAGTTTTTTAACGTTACTTTGACTTTCCTGTTCAATTACCTGAATATATAGACTTGTGAGATACACACACACACACACACCTTGTGTCACATGGTCTTTCTAAACTCAGTAATTCTAGTGGCTTTTTCAGTGACTTGTGTTTACAGAAAACTCATTTTCAACTTTTTTTATAGTATTTCTTACTCTTCTACTGCCCTAGCACAAAACAACATCAAATAGGGGATGAGCATGGACATATTTGCCTTGTTCTTGATCTTAGGGTGAAAGCAGATGGAAGCATTTAATTTTCAACAATAAGTAAAATAGTAGGCATGAATTTTGTATAGATGCCCTTTTCAGATTAAATTCCTCTGTTATGCTCAATTTACACATTTTACATTCACTTAAATTTTGAATGGGTCTTGAAATTGTCAGTATTTATCTCCAGCTAATGAGATCCTGATTTTTAAATATCTAACCAATTAATATTTTCAATTACATTCATTGCTTTTCACATGATAATGCAGACTTCTGTACCTGAGAAAACTTGACATGGTTTAATCTTTTTGTGTATTGGTGGGTTTTATCTAAAATATTAAGGATTGTTGCACCAAGCTTTAATGGATCTGTAGTGCTTTATTTATTTATTATTTATTTATTTATTTATTTATTTATTTATTTATTTATTTATTTTTAAATCAGGACAGGACTTATGTGGAATGTGTCTTCTATTATTTTCTGAGTTTTGAAAGAATTAGCAGTATTTCTCTTAAATCTTTGTTAGATTTCAATTGTGAAATCAATTGGGCCTAGGTTCTTATGGTGAGGTTTCCTGTTTTAGATGAAGATTATCTATTTTTGAGTGAACTTCAGTAGTTCTTCTGAAGAATCTTCCCATTTCATCTAAGTTGTACAAATAATAGAATAGTATAACTGAGTACTTGGTGCTACTCCTTTGTGATCCTTTCAATCAATGTCTGTTGTATCTGTAGGAATATCGACTCTTGTTCTTGATACTGGTTTTTGTCACTTTCTCTTACTGATTAGTCTGGCTAGGATTTTATAGCACTTTTTCTATTTTAAAAAAGATAATTTTTGTTTCCTTGATTTTTATCTATTTTCCATTTTGATTTCTGCTTTTAAGTTTTTCACTTTTTTTGCTTATATATTTTGATATTCTGTCATTAGGCATAAAAAAAGCCAGTATTGCGATGTTCTTATTTTAAAAAAAAATCTCTATTCCTGACAATGTTCCTTGTCCAGAAATCTGCCTTACTGTACTGTTTTTGAATAGTGTTTACATAGTATACTGATCGATCTCTAGTCTGGTGTATTTATATTTGAAAGTGAGTAATTAACAAAAGATATACTTAAATCTTATTCATCCAGCCTTACACTTTTAGATTAGTGTTAAATCCTTTACATTTAATGTGCTTTTTTGATATATGATTAGGTGTAAATCCATCACCTTGCTATTTGTTTTTCATTTTGTCCCATGTGTTCCCAAACTCTTCTTCCTTTTCTTTTGGAATAATGTCAGTCTAATATTTTTATCTTTATTCACTTATTAGCTGTGACACTTTTATGTTTTTGTACTCCAAGGTACCGACTTTCAACTAGAGGTGTTTTTTGTTTTGTTTTTTTTTCTTTCTCTTTTGTTTTTGTCTGATATGTTTATCAATGTCCAGAGATATTTTTGGTTATTACATTTGGGGCGCACAACCGGCGTGTGTGTGTGTGTGTGTGTATGTGTCCTCTACTTGGCACTTAATGAATAGAGCCTAGTGATGCTATTCAACATCATAAAATGTACTATAGTGACACACAACAAAGATTTATCTAACACAGAATGTCATCAGTGGCAATATTAAGAAACCCCAAATTGTATACATAACCTCTTATCTATCATATGTTATAATAATTTTAGGGGTGCCTGGGTGGCTCATTCAGTTAAGTGTCTGTCGTCAGCTTGGGCCATGATCCCAGGGTCCTGGGATCGAGTCCTACATGGGCTCCCTGCTCAGAGGGGAGTCTGCTTCTCCCTCTCCCTCTGCCACTGACCCTGATTGTGCTCATGCTCTTTCTCTCTGTCAAATAAATAAATAAAATATTTTTAAAAATTATAGTAGTTTTGTTGTACTATAAGACTCTTGAGTCCGTGTACTCATTCATTTCCATCATGTGTGCTACTCTGTATTTTTCTTCTGCATATAATATAACCCTCACAAAACATTGGCAATAATTGTTTCATGTTTTAAAGAGACAAAAATGAGAAAAAGATCTCACATTTACATTCTAATTCTCTTATACTGCCGTTTTACTTTACCCTGAAGTGTTGGCCATTAATTCTCCCATTCTGAGAAAGCTTTTATTTTGCCTGTATTTTAAAAATCTATTTTCAGAGTATATAGGATTCAGTATTTTTCTTCTAGTATTTTCATGATCTGTGATTAGTTTTGAATAGTTGCACTAAGCTGGCTGTTACCCTTATTGTTCCTTCATATATATTGACTTTTCTGTTATTGTAATTTTCCCTTTATTTATTCAGCAATTTTATGATGTGCCTTGAAATGGTTTCCTTTATTATGCTAAGAGGTCATTAAACTTCTTGGATCTGTGGATTCATACTTTTGATCAAGTTTAGACCATTCTCTGTCACTCTTTAAATACAATATTCTCCCTATCCATTCATTTTTTCCAGGACTCTAATGATATACCTATTAGACTATTAGATTTTGTGTCTCAAGTTACTGAGGCTATGCTGGTTTTGTTTTGTTCTTTTTAAGTCTTTGTGCTTCATTGTGGATAATTTCCATCATGTCTTAAATTCATTGATTTTTCTGTATGTAGTCCACAATTAATCTCCTAATTAATCCTAGTGTAAAATTCCAGGTAATTTATTTCATCATGTTAACTCTATATACTAACATAACTTATATTTGTTACTTGGGATTGATTTGCTTCCAAGCTTTTGTAAAGACACACAGAGAGCAGCCCATAATCTAATGCTAATATGGCCCTCCTAATAGACAATCATTGTATAGATTCTTCTGATGTGCTGTATATTATACAGTCTCTGGATTCTGATTGGTGGGAATGCAAACACTTCCCAGCCCTATGTGAACTCCAGGAATTATTTGATGGACTGCATGGTACTGGTTAATTCTTTCATTTTGGAGTTTTACCCAATGCATGTATAGATAAATACTCTGCCAAAGACCCGAAGGGAGGGTATTCTGGATTTTTCTCTGTGCAGCTACCATAACTCCAATATTCTATACAAATGATAGCCACTTTAGCTTTTCTGAACTCCAACATCTATCTCTTCAATTTGATGACATTGTTAGACTCTTATTTCACACAACTCTGGCTGGGGTTTGGAAACAGACTTCTGCAGTAATCTAGGACAATTGTAAGATTTACCTCATTTTTCCTTCTCTTAGGTATCACAGCCCTGCAAGGCCTGTAGTCCAATATTTGAAAACAGCCTTTTGTATATTTTGTCCAATTTTCTGAGTGTTCAATTCCTGAGTCAGTTAAGCTTTTCTTGGAGATGTTATATGAACTTTAAAATACATAATCTAGAATGTTTCTGGAGTTTTTTAACAGGTGACTTTTATGTTTTTGAAACTTTATTAAAATTAAAAAAAAAATTAAACAGATGACTTACATGTTTTTGGAACTGTATTTAAATTTATTAAAAAACAAGTTGTATTAAAATGGAATTTTATTAAAATGGAATTCTCCACTGAGAAATAAAGTATATATTAAGTGTTTCTGCCCCCCCCCCAATCTTGTCTACCTATACAATTGTGTTGCTAGAAACATACAGCTTTCCCTAACACTCACAAAACACATTCATATGATGCACACTTAAAATGAGTGACCTCTTTCAGAGGTTACCAATGGTATCCCCATTTCAAACCACCATCTCTTCTAAGTTGCTTCTACTCTTTTTTTTCGCTGTTCCTTTTTGTTCCCTCAGAGCTGTCATTGTGAAGTGTTCTGGGGCTTAGTGTTTGGTCTTCTAGTCTGTGCTTGCTCTTTTGCTACCCAGTTTCATGTATCCTCTATACACCAACAACTATATAATTATCTCCAGCTGGACCTTTTATCTGAACTCTAAATTCACATATCTAAATACTTAAACATCTCCATCTAAATCTTAAATAAATACTTAAATAACATGTGATGCTGAACATTTCTTCCACCCAAAACCACCCTCACTCCTTGCTATCTAACTTGATAGCATCAACATCCTTCCACCTTCTTTTCCTTGGCTCTTCACATTTTGACAGCCAATATAGTCCGTGTCAGGATTTATGGTGTTGTCTTCAAAATCTATGCAGAGTCCAATTCTCTCCACCTCTATTACTATCACCTGATAGTGTACAATCATCATTTCTATACATTATAGTATATAAAATAAGCATATAAACCTAAGTATTGATATTTGAGTAATTTTTGAATGTTTAATATAAAGCACATACTATTACTGCAACAATCCTATATGTTGGGTGTTACTACCTTATAACTTTATTACAAGGGAAAGTGAAACTTTCAAAAAAGCTTAAGGCCAAAAATTATTTTATTGAAAAGACTTGGATGTATTTCATGGAACAGAAAAAATAGGAAATATAGCATGAAAACCTGTAGGAATAAGGAAATGACCGATTGGGAAGAAAGATGATGTTCTTTCAACTTTATGGAGTATAAGAATTTGTCTTACTCTCTGTTGTCAGAACAGCTTTTATTGTGCATTGACAGCTAGCTCTGAATGTAGATGTTCACCCAGGTTAAGAACACCTAACTCCCATGTTAAACACAGTACTATGATTGCCCAAAACCCCTAAGAGCCATTCCCAGTTGGGGACATTCATGTTTATTCTGCTGGCTAACTTAGTTAGGTTTCTTAAATAAGGCCATAGAATATAAAGATGAGCCTTTTGGGGCTGGCAAGGCCCATAAGAAGTTAGTAAGGGTTTGTAGATACTTGAAGGGAATTTCAATATAATTTTTACAGAATGTATTTATAAGAAAAATTAGAGTTTCCAGAGTGTAAAGAGTTTGCCTAAGATGATACAGCAAGTATCTTGTGAACCTGAGACTTAGGTTTATTTAACAATGGTCTCTAAATTATGTATTTGTTTTATGTGAAGTGATTCATTCTGCTTTCTTAAAAAAAAAAGAATCCCTGTCCTATTCTAATATTAGTATTCAGGTTGTGGTAGCCTCGTAAAATGATTTGGGTAATTTGCTATCTTTTATCTAAGTAATGGAATATTTATACATAATTCTTTTGATTAATACTACCTATTAACTGAAGTTTCTAAAGCTTGCTCCATTAAATAATTAAATGTATGTAAAGTATATGATATGTCGTCTATCAGTTTTGCTTTGGGTACTTTGAAATGATCTTCAGGTTTCACTAACACAATCTCACAATTTCTGAGACTTTCCTAACCCCTTTCAGAAGTTGATGGGGCTAGGAGATACTAAGTAAGCTCACAGAATTTATAGAATTTTAACAGTGATAACATCCATAAATCTAGGAAAATGTCAAGATTTTTCTGAGAAAATAAAAAGTTACTGAAATACAAAGTTTGTAGCCCATTTGCTATAAAACTTTTAGAAGAGTGAAATGATTCTATACCTTATAAAGAACCTGTGTTGTAAAAATAAGCAATTTGTTTTTCAAATGTTTCCGAGATACAGATATCAAAGTATTTTTGAAGATCTCTTAAAAATATATTAAACTTAAAAAAAATATATCAAACTTGCAAAAAAAAAAAAAAAAAGCTTAGAGTATGCTAAAACTAGCAGATGCCCTAAATGTAGTGAATTGTGTATGTTTACATAATGTTTGTAATAGGAACCATAGCCAGTAATCCTGAAAATATTTTTACTGCAATCAAAAAGTGAAAGTCCTGTACTTTCTGAAAACACTACCATAATCTCAGCAGGTTTTCTTTTTTTTTTCTTTTTTCTTTTTTTTTTTTTTTCTCAGTAGGTTTTCTATTTCACCCATCCCCCTGTGCTGTTCACTTTAAACTTATGATAATTTGAGTTTTGTTTAATATTTTATATATCAACAACTTATATTTCACTACCTACTAGTTCCATTTAATCTTTTTCCCACCTTTCATTTCTTGAATACATTTTAGAATATTTTGGTTGATCAGGGTGGAATTTTCTTATGTATTCTTTGCGTCTTTCTCAAATGTCTGTATTTTGTATTCCTATTTGAAAACTTCTATAGTCAAACTAATTTTCTTTTTCAAAGCAGAAATTTCAATCTAGGCCATTACAATTTTTGTTCTTATAATTGATTATTTACTATATAGCTGGATCACTCATTAGCAACTCAAGACAGCCATTTACCTAGTGGAACTTTTATCCATCTTGCCCTCACCCTCAGTGTTCACTTTCATTGCATGTCCCCATCTCAGTTTGTAACATGATTTGGCCAGTTACACTAGAAACTTGATAGTTGTGATTGATAGCTCGCTTTCCTTTTAACAAATCTTTATCTAAAATATGAGTAAGCTCTAGTTTTTTGAATATATACTTTGTATATCTGTCTTGAAACCTTTAGGCAGGTCTCCGGTTTAAGTCCCCAATATAATAGGTGCTGGAATAGCCAACAAAATGATCTTCCTGTTTTCCCTCTTGCTCTGACATATGCTAGTCTTCATAAAATAGCCGTGGGTCATCTTGAAAAACAAAATTCATGTCATGGTTGTCCTATGACTTTCCATCTTATTTAGAATAAAACTAAACCAGCTTGCCTTGTTCTCAGTATCCTTTTTGGTCTCTTGTTTAGTTCCACAAACTTGCTTTGAATCTCTCTTCTCTGTTTATTTGTAAAACCACTCTCTTTCCTATCTCTTGGTCTTTTTTACTTTCTGTTCCCTCTTTCAAGAAACCTTTACCTTTGGTTCAAGGCTATCTGCATTCTTCAAATTCCAAATTTAATGCCTTTTATTCAGAGAAATTCTCTAATATTTAATGTTCTTCCAAGTTGTACTTTGTATCACTATATCCTATTGATTTTTGCAACGGATCTATGAATCTATAGTTACTTCATTTACTTTTGTTTTGTTTTGCTTTTGTTTTGTTTTGTTTTATCCACTAAAATGTAGGACTTAGAAAGTCCAGATTGCATATATTAATCTCATTCACTGCTATGTCCTCAGTGGCTACTATATAGTAAGTAATGGTATTTTTAATATATTTCCAAACACGTAGCCTCCTGACTAAATGGTGATACAGTATTACCTATGAGTTCTGGGCCATTTCAAGTAGTGCTTTCAGGAAAAACATCATGGAGAATAGAACCAATTTTGATTGATTATAGAAAATTAAGGTTAGAAACTCATTCCAACTTCTACATGTTAAATAATTGCCTAGGCATTTTGATTAGTTTTCACCTGTCTTAAAAAGAAAGTGCTATCTGTACTCAAAGTTATAATTATAAGAGTAACATGAATCTGTACTAATTGGTTTGCTGCCTTTTCTGTCCTCCTTTAATATTTTAAATATTGGAAGGAAGTTCATGGTTCAAAATCAATGAGAAATTCTTGTAAATAATTCTGATTAACGTGAATTAGTTTGCATATGATTCCTGGAAACCATCACTGTGCCCATGAGGGTAAAGTTAAAATAATTGTCAGTCCCCTCTAGAGCCATATGTTTGGATCGAGAACAGAGCAGCTGCCCAAAAAGATGATGTAGATTCTAAGACATAGAGGGGAGGAAACCTAGTTGTTCAGGGGGAGAAAAAAGAAATAAGATTTTATGTTATCCCTTCCATATGTTGAGGCAACTCATAGATTAGGAAAAAATACTAAAACAGTAATGGTATATGACTCAACTAAGCATTTGCTAAAATCTCTTACAACATTTTCAGAAATATGGAGTACTTTTGGCCAGAAATGAAGTATATTCATAGCTGTCAGAGACTCCTAATTAAAAAAATGTTGATTAATAAATATTTTTAGTGAAGTGTCATAGGGCTTTATCCTTGACTTTTAAGTACTCAGTATTTTTATTGGTGATCAGGATGACTAAGTATGTGTGAGGTGAGTTTAAAGCTTTTGTGGGATAGTTGATCCAACAGGGATAAATATGTTTAAGCTTCTCTTTATTTGAAGTTCAGTAGCTCATAATCTTTAGAATATTGTTTGACCTCTTTAATTTATTTTAATAGACTTTTTGTAACCTTAGATTATTCTCAAACAGGCCTTCATGGACCTACCCATGCATAATTACTTGCAGTTCTGTGATCATGTTATGTTCCATCACTCTACCCAGGTGTCTTTTCTCAGATCACTAACCCATTTTCATCTAGTGGACTCTATTGTTTCTCAATATGGTTGACCTTTGAACAACATGGATGTGAACTGTATGGGTCCAATTATGTGTGGATTTTTTTTTTGATAAGTACAGTACAGTTTATGAGTTTTACTATTTTTTAAGTATTTTCTCTACCTTTATCATAAGAATACCATATATAATATACAAAATGTATTAGTTGACTTATCGGTAAAGCTGCTGGTCAACATTGGGCTATTTGTGGTTATGGTTTTGGGGAATCAGAAATTATACACACATTTTTAACTGCAAGGGGTATTGGTGCCCCAGATCCCACATTCAAGATACTTTTATAAGAACCCAGATAAATATAATCATACAACTCTGCTTTTTGTTTCATCCTGTGTAAAAATGTAACATAACACATCTTTACAAAGTATCACATTTTTGGTGTACTTTTATTTTATTTCTCCTACTGGGTGATGGGCACCGAGGGGGGCACTTGATGGGATGAGCATTGGGTGATATTCTATATGTTGGCAAATTGAACTCCATTAAAAATAATAATAATAATAATAATAATAATAATAGATAATAATAAAATAAAAAAAATATATTTTTTTCTCCACAAAGCTGAAAGTCACTGAAAAGAGTATGAAATAAGAAGTGCCTCTGTTTCTAACACCAAGCACAATGGCTAACAAATAATAGAAAAATTAGTAAATGTCAATTAAATAAATAGAAGTGTGGAGAAAGAAACATACTATGATCTTGCAAATGTAGAAGGTAAGTTGTAAGAGATAAAGGATGTTCTAGGCTTTGAGGGAAAAGTTGTAGTTAACGTGATAATTGACATGGGAGACATGATGGAGAAATTAAGTTTTAGTTTACAATCAATACAAAGTAATAACATGATGTTTCTTCATAAACAGACATTTAAGAATGTGTGCTTTGACAGAAAACAATAACAACTTTTTTCTGTGCTCATTCATTTGTTCAATAGATTGTGACTGCTAGAAGGATTGCCCCACGCCCTGGGGATATATGGACCAGACAGTCCATGTTCTCAAAGCTTCTTAGCCTTACACGAAGGTTGACAATTATCTTTCAGTTTTATTTTATTTTATTTTATTTTATTTTATTTTATTTTATTTTATTTTATTTTATTTATTTTATTTTATTTTATTTTATTTTATTTTATTTTATTTTATTTTATTTTATTTTATTTTATTTTATTTTATTTTATTTTATGATTTTATTTATTCATGAGAATGCACAGGGAGGAGAGAGGCAGAGACAGGCAGAGGGAGAAGCAGGCTCCATGCAGGGAGCTTGACTTGGGACTCGATCCAGGGTCTCCAGGATCACACCCTGGGCTACAGGTGGCGCTAAACCTCTGAGGCACCAGGGCTGCCCATCTTTCAGTTTTAAATGCTAGAATAGTGAAAATAAGATGGTGTGGAGCATAGAAAAGGCACCCTCTGCATCCTTTAAGGGTCTGAGAGGAACTAGAACTCCAGGAAGAAGGAATAGCATATGTGGAATCTTGGAGGTGAGGCCTTAACCTAGTCAACTTAGGTGTACCATCTGGCCATAGTAGATTGATGCCATAAGCAACTGAAATGCATGCTCTGTTTTATAAGGCAAATGGTCTTTGCTGTAGTAAAATATTGGAAAATTGGGTTTCACTTTTACAATATTTTATTACTTTAATGTATTGAATTTAGAGTAAGGTTGTATCATGGATGTTTTCTTCCTTTACACTATGAAAAGAGCCATTTTGGGTTGCCTCAGACAAGCAGTACAACCATTAACTCCCATGTAGACGGGAGTTTTATGGATGCAATGCGCCTCTGATTTTGTATTAGACCTACTTTCTCTCCCTTCCTTTCCTGGCTTTGCTTTTACTAGCACAGTGACTTTTCTTTTTTCATTTTTCATGTGAATTCTTTTTTATGGGTAATATGAATTCCAGTGAACCACATTCCTAGCAATTTCTATTTCACATATTTTTGTGCCTGCTGATGGGAAACTTTTGGGGTTCTTGTCCCAGGTAATGCCTTTGAGTAGCGTGATTTCATCTGATTCCTGTCCTTATATAGGAAATTTAAAACATTACTATGAAAGACAGAGTTAGAACTTAGGTGGTTCCTAACCCAAATGGTAGACATATATTTAACTACTTTAATCAAAGACATATACGTTTTTGGGTTTAAAATCATTGACAGAGATAGACATGTTAAAAAGTCTAAGGACTTTAAAATCTTCAGTCATTAAATGGTCAAATCACTTTTAAAAACAGCCAAAGGCATAATCATTCCAAACAATGTACTTTAACTGGTAATGCTATATATGAATCACCCCATTTGCCGTTTGTTTTTAGAGGGATGATTGGGTGCTAAAACCCAGTGGTTGAATGAGTAACCGGCACAACTTTTCTGATGCAAGGGAATCAGAAGTAAGAAATCTTTAAATATGTATGACTACCCAGTACATAGATATGTAAATTTTGTATAACATAGGAAGTGCAAAGATGAACTAAAGTATATTCAAAAGTAGGCAAGGATAATAATCAAGAGTTCTAAAGATTTGGATAGAATAACCAAAATCTTTATTATAGAAAATGGAAATTTTATATGATATGTAAAAGCCCTATAGTCCTGGAAACTGTCTTATGTGAAAGAAGAAATAGGTTTTAGCCACCATTTTAATTATTCTTTTAGGGTGGGTATTGGGAAGGCTGCAAGTTTTAGTAAAGTGGAGAGATGTATTGGCATCCTTAAAGGGGTTTCTCAGTAACATTAGGACAGTCAAGAGGTGATGAATATTTCTTCCACAAATGGGACCTTGCTAGGTCCTTTGCTAGTCTGTTAAGCTTCTGACTCATGGCTTCAGTTCAGGTCTTGATCCAGGGGTCCTGAGCTAGAGCCCCATTGGACTCTGCAGACTCTGAGTCTGCACTGAATGCAGAGTCTGCTTGTTCCTCTCCCTCCCTCTCTGCTCTTCCCTGGTCTCTTTTTTCAAATCCTTAAAAAAAAAAAAAAAAGACCTTGCTAACATGCAGCATTTGAGTATTAATTTTGTGGGAATTGTACTAGTCCTCTAAACTCCCAATTCTCTGCATTTTCATGAATGAAAGAATGATCTTTATATGCTGTAAAGACACAAATTGATCTTAAAAATATACTTCAGTTGGCCACACGGTCTCTCTTTGATTAAAGCTTGCTTTTGTCACCGTCCAGAATGGATTATTAAAAATTACCTATCCTAAATTATTTCGATTCACTCTTTAACTTTCCATCTATAAGCTTCTTAATGCCCGGAACCTAATCTCTAGCCTAACACCACAGTCTGAGTGTAAACTCTGGAGAACTGTGGCTCGTTTCACCTATTAGCTGAAAGATCTTGGATAAGTAACTTAATATCACTAACTCCAATTTCTTAATCTACAAAATCAAAAAAATAGGATTATAATCTAGGATTGCTGTGAAAATTAGTAAGGTATATTTGCATGCAAGGAGCTTATCATGCTTGAAAGATAGTTTTATTTTTTTAAACTCTAGCTATTCCAAAAGATTTTAAGCAACTATTATATAATTTGATAAACTATTATGTTAGACCTGCTAATGTTGTCAGGTTATATATGTACAATATATATTTTTCCAGTAAAACTGTACCCTCTAATTTATAATTACAAGATCATTTTCAAGTATTTTTAGAAGTATAAGAAATTTAAAAAAAAAAGAAGTATAAGAAATTATAAATAACACAGATGTGCAATTTTGGAGAAGGAGAGCTTTTAATATATTCAAAAGAAGAAATAACTTGTGTGAGTTTGGATCATGCTTACATAAATAATACTTTTTAGCTGATTTAGTTTATAGTCTAGAATCAATTTTAAAATTATTCCAGCTGATTCATTGTATTACAATAATATTCTTTGACATAACAATTTCAGGTAGGCAGCGTTTTTTGTAAAAAATTGCAGAATGCTCACCACAATAAGTCTAGTTAACATCACTATAAAAAGCTAAACATGTCATCAAAACTTTTAAGATTTACTCATTTAGCAAATTTTAAATATGCATTACAGTTTTGACTATAGTCACCAGGCTATATATGAGATCTCTATAACTTATAATGGGAAGTCTGTACCCTTCACCTATTTCCCTCACTGTCTGCCTCCTGTGTCTGGCAACCACCAATCTCTTCCCCATGAGGATTTATGTTTTGCTTTGTTTTTCCATTCCACATATAAGTGAGATCAGATGGTATTTGTCCTTGGTTTTATTTCACTTAGTGTACGTCCATTAGTTCCATTCATGTTGTCACAGATGCCAATATTTCATTTTTTATGGCTGAATAATACTCTATATATGCTAAATTTTCTTTATCCATTCATCCATTGGTGGACACTTAGGTTGTTTCCATATCTTGGCTATTTTAAGTGATGCTGCAATGAACATGGTGGTGCATATATCTTTTCAAGCCACTGTTTTAATTTCCTTTGAATAAATACCCACAAATGGAATTGCTAGATCATATGGCAGTTCTAGTAGCTTTTTGAGCAACCTCTATACTATTTTCTGTATTGGCTTTACCAATTTATAGTCCCACATACAATACACAAGTGTTCATTTCTCTACATCCTTGCCAACGCTTGTCTTCCCCCCCACCCCCCAAGACTTTAGTTTTTGATGAGAGACACAGAGAGAGGCAGAGACACAGGCAGAGGAAGAAGCAGGCTTTCTGCATGGAACATGATGCAAGACTCTTTCCCAGGACTCTGGGATCAGGACCTGAGCCAAAGGCAGATGCTCAACCACTGAGTCACCCAGGTGTCCCAACACTTGTCTTTTTGGTGATAGCAATTCTAATAGGTGTGACAGGATATCTCAGTCTGATTTGCATTTCCTTGATTAGTCATGCAGAGCATTTTTTATTGTGTCTTTGACCAACTGCATTTTTTTGGAAAAATTCCTATTTAGATCTCCTGTCCATGTTTTAATTGCATTATTTTTGCTATTGAACTGTAGTTCTTTACATATTTTGGATATTAAGTTCTTATCAAATACATAATTTGCAAGTATTTCATTCAGTTGGTTGCCTTTTAATTTTGGTGATTTTCTTTGCTGCACAGAAACTTTTAAGTTAAATGTAATTATGCTTAGTTTTTGCTTTTGTTGTCTTTGCTTTTGGAATCCTATCCAAAAAATAATCACCAAAACTGATATCAAGCTATTTACTATCTATTTTTTCTAGGAGTTTTAGGGTTTCGAGTCTTATATTTGACTTTGATCCATTTTTTTTTTACTTTGATATATTTTGATTTATTTTTTCTTTATGGTATAAGATAATGGTCAAGTTTTGTTCTTGTCCATGTGCCTATCCAGTTTTCCTGACACTATTTATTGAAGAGACTTTTTTTCTCATTGTATACTCCTGGCTCTTTTTTTCATAAATTAACCATATATGCATGGGTTTATTTCTAGGCTTTCTATTCTGTTCCATTGATCTGTCAAAGCTTTATTAAAAAGCTTTTAATAATAAAATCTATATTATTATAGCTTTGCATTGTTTGAAATCAGAGTGTGATGCCTTGAGCTTTAACATTTCTTTGGCTATTCAGGATCCTCTGTGGTTCCATACACATTTTAGGACAGGTGGTTCTATTTCTGTGTAAAATGTCATTGGACATCTGATAGAGATTGCATTGAATCAGGATTGCTTTGGGAAGTATGAATATGGCAACACTATTCTTCTAATCCAAGAGCATGAAATACATATTTATTTGTGTCATCTTCAGTTTCCTTCATTGTCTTAGTTTTCAGTCTGTCTTTTACTTCCATGCTTAGATTCATTCCTAAGTATTTTTTTGATGCAGTTGTAAATGGGATTTTTTCTTGTAATTTTACTAGTGTATAGAGACAACAAATTTATGCATATTGTGTATCTAGCAACCTTAGTGGATTATGCTACTAGGTTTTTTGCTTTAAGGTTTTTATATATAGTATATCATCTGTAAATAGTAAGTTCTTTCCATTTTGAATTCCTTATATTCTTGCCCAATTGTTCTAGCTGAAGCTTCCAATACTATGTTGAATAAAAGTAATGAAAGTGGGTATCCTTATCTTGTTATTGATCTGAGAAGAAAGCTTTCACTTTTTTTTCTAAGATTTTATTTATTCATGAGAAACACAGAGAGAGAGAGAGAGAGAGGCAGAGACACAGGCAGAGGGAGGGCTCCATGCAGGGAACCCCACGTGGGACTCGATCCCGGGTCTCCAGGATCATGCCCTGGGCTGAAGGTGGCGCTAAACTGCTGAGCCACTGAGGCTGCCCAAGCTTTCACTTTTTACCATTAAGCATAATTTTAGCTGTGGGCTTTTTTCATATAACTATTATGTGGAAGTATACTTCTCTGTACCTACTTTTGAGTTCTTATTACAAGTGAATGTCCCTTTAACTTTAAGCATTTTTCTATCCAGATGTTGATGAATGAATGATTGCACTTGAACTGATATCAAAAATAATTGTACAGGCAAAACTAAAGAGGTAAGGAAGAAGCACTATGAACTCAACTCCATTGAAATGCACAGGGAATTAAGAGCTAGAGTTAGGGATCCCTGGGTGGCTCAGCAGTTTAGCGCCTGCCTTTGGCCCAGGGCGTGATCCTGGAGTCCTGGGATTTAGTCCCACGTCAGGCTCCCGGCATGGAGCCTGCTTCTCCCTCCTCCTGTGTCTCTGCCTCTCTCTATGTCTATCATAAATAAATAAATGAATAAATAAATAAATAAATCTTTAAAAAAAAAAAAAGAGCTAGAGTTAAGGTTATAGGAATCTTAGGCCATCTATGTTTGCTAATTGGCCTTAAAAGAAAAAAGACTTATTTTCCTGACATCATGGACAAGTTGCCAATCTACATTAGGCTCCTATAGAGACTGGGGTTTATAAAGGTGCTATATTGATCATTGTATTTCAAAGAGATATATCCCAGGTCCGTGAAAAAGACAGTCCTAGTTTGTAAAAGTGATGAAATGATTTTTAAAAAGTGCATCTCAAAGCAGGCAGAGAGAGAACTTGCAAATTTCCTAAAGTGCATGCTCTAAGAAGGGGAAGGACCTCTGTGATTAGCCCATCTGGATTGTCAGTGCCGGAGTGAGAGGTAAGTAAGTGGTACATAGGCATAAAGTTTAGTCCAGCTGACAGAAACATTGTCTGTCTTGGTCACTAGAATAATCTTGGACTTGAACAGACTGGGGGAGGAGAGGGAAGAATCCAGTTTTCACTGTGTGCAATGAACAAGCTATTCCAGCACATAGTTATTGAAACTTATGCTACATCATAACTCATATTGATCTATTATTGTCGTGTTGTATTTCTGAATGGTGCCAAGAAAAATGTCATAATCTGTGTCAAGATGATAGACTGAACACATCTGCATCCTCCTCTTACTCCTGCTCATTGGCAACTCTGCAATATAAAAGACATACTGGCACATATTTATTGAACCAACCTTCTTTCTCCCAAAAACTCCCAAACCCACAGCTATCCGATAGAGCACTATAATATTAGAAAGTACAAATAATGGATCTGTAACGTTTCTTAAAATCAGGAGCCAGATGGTTCCAGGTTAAAGAAATGATATTAGAAACTACTAACACAAAACATGCAGGTAAGGATTTTTATCAAAGCAGCTAGACTTCAAGATCTCCAAGTTGAGAGTAAAAACATGGGTGGGAATAAGGCTGGGATGGGGTTAAATAATTAATAAAGAGTATAATGGATAATCTGCATTTCATACCATTTGGTGTTTGGCAGATTTTTCCCTCAACATTAATATCAAAAATGAGTAAGAAGCAATATTTGACTTCATCTTAGCATTTTTCTGTTGGTATTACAAAAGGAAAGATAAATGAGTTGGACTTCTAGGAAAGAAAGAAATGACAAAGGCAAAAAGAAAAAACTATAGGCCTCCTCATTCCACTATAGCCATATGTTTAACTAACTCATCAGAAAACCTACTGTAATAGAGAACTAGCATTTACTGAAGGCATAAAAATACGAAGACAAGCAGACAGCCCACAATTACTACATATCTTTTCAAGTCAAAAGGGGCACTAAATTCAACAAAACGAATTATCCCAGGAATCGGGATTGAGGTGGCCCACATAAAATTGTCATATCAAATATTACTAGAAAATTCATGGGGATAGGAAGCCAAAGAAAGATCATAACGTAAAAGGGATAATTAGAGATACTTGCAATGTAAAATGTACTGATAAAAAAAAAAAAATGTTGACTAGCTTAATGATTTTAGCTGAAGAGCAAATTAATGAGCTAGAGGATTATTCCAGGTCCCACAGCAAAAGAGGCATATAAAAAGATGTACTAAATTGGACAAATGTGAATAGAAAGGATATTTTTTTTGGAAGTTCTGTCCTTTTAGAGAAATTCAGAAGGAGAAAGAAGGAATGAAGTAAAGGAGATAGTTAAATAATAAAGGTGGGGAGAAGCCACAGTTTAAGAAAATCTTAAATCTTGAGGCTCCTGGGTCGCTCAGACAATTAAGCATCTGCCTTTGGCTCAGGTAATGATCCTAGGTCTTGGGATCAAGCCCCATGTCAGACTCCCTGCTCAGTGAGGAACTTGCTTCTACCTTTCCCTCTGCTGCTGCTCCCCCTGCTTGTGCTTGCTTGCTCCCTCTCACATGCACTCTCTCTCTCTCTCTCTCTCTCTCTCTGTGTCAAATAATTAAAAACATAAAAAAATCCTAAATCTTCACATGATGATTCCAAAAACAATTTGAGAATAAAGAAAAATAAAACTAAATCTAGACGGTTGTGGTGACCTTTCACAGAATAAGAAAGAGGAAATCCAAAAGATTTGCAGGAAAAAAGTGCCAAAATAACTATCAAAAAATAGGCAAAATGAAACTGCTACACTTCTCATGTTTAATACAGGCTGAGAGATAGTTGGAAAGATAACATGAAAGTTGTGAGTCAATTGTATTTAATGCTATGAAATTTAAGAAGGAGAAAGGGTAAACAATAGAAAGTGGTTCATTATTAAGCTCTGATAAAATCAGACATCAGCATTAAGGAATCAGGAAGAAAGACTGAAATGAAACAACCAATGTGATAGGAAAAAAAATTCAGGAAAGAGGATTTCTTCAATTGTTACATCATGTTGAGAAATTGAGAAGTGTGGAGAGAGAACCATATTAAATTCAAAACATGGGGTTTGGATGATTTTGATTTTGGTTTTAAAAAGAAAAAATTTCACTGGAATGGTGGGTACTTAAGACTAATTTCTGTAGGTTAAAAGTAACTGAGGTTAGAGACATGAATTTAGACTTCTTTGGAAAAAAATAGTATAATGTGAAGTTCTGAAAAATAGAGTTGCTTAAACGAAAGTTAGGCCATGGTTATAGGCTTATGGAGTTGTAGAAAATAGGATGAGTCAGATATTCAAATCTTTGTAAAAAGTATAGGCATTTGTTTTGAGAAGGGACAGCATTCATTGTCAGATGATAGTGAAATATGTCCAATAATAGGTTTATTGGGAGATTAATGGGCGGAAGGTAAATGTCCTATTCTGAATTCTATTCTCTTAATGATAAATGAGCCTAAATCATCTTAAAAGTACATTTGAGAGGAGTTTTAAGGAGTACAAAGATGATTTTAAATACCTCTTGTGAGGATAGGAAAATGAATCTATCAATTTTGAGTAGATGGTTATGATCACACATGTAAAATGAAAGTATGTGAGTGTCTCCACCATTCTTCAGCTGTTTGACCATGATTTTCATATCTACATCCAAAGTTTTTATTCAGGCTTGGACTTTGACCTTGATGAAAGGAGCGGAGAGTTGTCTTAATAAGTCTAAGGAGGACTTGTAAATGACAGGTTGACCTGCAATGAGGTGTAGCTGCAGGAGACTGTTATATAGCAACAGAATTCTAAAAATAAAATTTTGGCACAATACGACCTCATGATTAATCGGAAAACTTGAGTAAGCTGCTTGATGAGTTAAAAAGTTTTGATCAGTATAGTATGATTGAGGCAAGAAAAGTGTTAAGGAACAAGATTTCAACTGAGCAAATTTGGAGATCTAATTGGCTTTATTCAGCTTTTCATGAATCAGGCAGCAATTGCTTCTGGTAAATTTGCACTCCAAGGGTTTGTACAAAATGGGAAGTTATTATAGACAGGACAGAAGTATGGGGCAAGAAAATTATTAACAAAATAAATGATTGTTTTTCAGTCCAGGTTGTCTTTTTAAGGGAAGGGAATGGCAATGGTCATATTTTGCAGATTACCTCATTTTTTTTTCAGATTACCTGATTCTGGTACTGATCAGGAAATTTCAGATTGACTTTTAAAGGTCCTATTTCGGGATCCCTGGTGGCGCAGTGGTTTGGCGCCTGCCTTTGGCCCAGGGCGCGATCCTGGAGACCCGGGATCGAATCCCACATTGGGCTCCCAGTGCATGGAGCCTGCTTCTCCCTCTGCCTGTGTCTCTGCCTCTCTCTCTCTCTCTCTCTCTGACTATCATAAAAATAAAATAAAATAAAAAATAAAAATAAAGGTCCTATTTCAGCTG
Organism: Canis aureus; assembly: GCF_053574225.1. Classification (NCBI taxonomy): domain Eukaryota; kingdom Metazoa; phylum Chordata; class Mammalia; order Carnivora; family Canidae; genus Canis; species Canis aureus. The sequence goes on along the minus strand of NC_135627.1, from coordinate 21,563,101 downwards.
CACCTGGGTGTCTCAGTAGTTAAGTGTCTGCTTTCGACTCAGGTCATGATCCTGGGGTTCTGGGATCAAGTCCCACACGGGCTCCCCACTAGGAGCCTACTTCTCCCTCTGCCTATGTCTTTGCCTTTCTCTGTCTCTCATGAATAAATAAGATCTTTTAAAAAATGTCCTATTTATGGCAGAGGTTGAAACTACAATTAAGTCTTGGTTTGCTGTCATGAGGCAAATGGCTCCATTTTGGGCTTGTTCTTTTTTCCAACATCTGTGAATATTTTTCCGATTACTAAAATGTAGCTAGACTTTTTTTAGTTCCTTAATTCAGAGACTTTTTCAAGGTAAAAAGTAGAAGCAGCTTGTCTTAGTTCATTTAGGCTGCTGTAACTAAATACCACAAATGGAATAGTTTATAAACAAACTTGGAATTTCCGGATTAGGGTAGCATCATAGATGAGGGTCATCTTCAGGATGGTAGATATTTTTCTATGTATCCTTATATATGGTGGCAGGACAAGGGAGCTCTCTTGGGCCTTTTAGAAAGGCAACAATCTCATCTTGACAGTGGGGCCTTCATGATCTAGTCATCTTCCAAATGTAAAAAAAAAATTGCTAGAGGATGATGGGGTCTCTAAATTGGATGAGCGAAATTGTAGCAAGTGGAGCCCAAGGCCTTTTGGACACTGGGAAAATGAATAGGTTTAGTGACAATGTTGAGTTTTACATGAGCCCTGTAAAATGTGCAGGGTTAAGAAAACCTATCCTTGATTTCTAAGAAATGATTTACCGTACAGAACTACCTTCCACATGTGACTTAAATAAGATTCATGGTTGTTTCCCTTTCCAAATTCCCATTCTTTGCCTCAGAAACAGCTCAACTGCATGTACTCCCAGACCAATGGTGGTGACAACAACAACAAAATGCTTGTCAACCAAACTTTGGCTAAGATTACCTTCTTCCCTCATTATCTGAGCAAGCAAACCCCTTCTGAGAATAGGCTGGCCACAGCACAAAACATTCTCTGGTCACTGGACCATACTTTCATTCCACTTCTCCCCATTCAGTTCTTTCTGCTGGAATTGAATCTTCTCAATTAAAGATAATCCTCTTTGCCTGATATTTGAGACACTGGCAGATCTTAAGGTCCCAGCATTCTCCCTCTTGCAGCAGCCCTTTTTTCCCCCTTGCAAATCCTTTTTTTTTTTTTTAAGATTATTTATTTATTCATGAGAGACATACACAGAGAGAGGCAGAGACATAGGAAGAAGGAGGAGAAGCAGACTCCATGCAGAGACCACAATGCGGGACTCAATCCCAGGACTCCAGGATCACACCCTGAGCTAAAGGCAGATGCTCAACTGTGGAGCCACCCAGGTGTCCCTGCAAGTCCTTTTTGGATAAAGTTTCTCCTTACTAAGTCTGGAGTTTCTTTATTTTAACTTAAGGATGAATGTGTGAGCTATGGTAAAATTGAGAAAGCAATAATAGGGTAACCTTTCCATAGTTCCCACAATCCTTGCTTGGAGCAAAAGTAGACCTGAAGGAGACCTTATAAACTATATCATTAGCTGTCTCTAGGTAAGCTATGCAGACTAAGGATCTGAGGATGGATTGTGATCTTCTTCTAATTCTTTTTTTTTCCAACACTTTTTAAATCCTATTAGCTTTTCTGTACATCCATCTAATCTGTAGCTTATAAATGGTGCATAGAATTCTTACAAATTGACTGCATTTCATTTAGCTCTTTTGCCAGATTGGGCATGGAAATTGCCTTCCTCCAGCTCTGTACTAAATACATCTCAAAGCAAATATACTCGTAAGTAACTTTGTGTCCATGTTAGTGAAAAATTTTCTGGTACAAAAGACCAAGAACAGAATCACTGTTTAATTGGGCAACTCTATTTTAGTTGTTTGCTAAATGAGACTGATTAATTTGCAAAATATCTGAAAAATGTTTCCTTTTTTTTTTTTTACATTTTTTTTAAATTTAAATTCAATTTGTCAACATATAGTATAACATGCAGTGCTCATTCCATCAATTAAATTTTTGTCTTGTCACAAGAACATAGGAGGATTTGTGGATAGGATTTATGAAATTCTTTCTAATCCATGGTACCATATCATTTGATCATTACATAGGATTTGTGCTCTTAGGATTGCTAGTGACTTTAAGCATCTTTTTATATACCCATTATTGCTGAGGAGGAAAAAAAATTTCTTCACTTTTAAAGATTCTTCTAGCTGGTTTAAGTTAAAATGACATCATAAAGATGAACAGGAGAAAAAAGTTTAATTATGTATACATAGAAGTCTAATAGTTTGAGACCTAAAGAAATGACAAGGTATGCATCTTTTATACCTCTTAGACAATCTTAGGAATTGATAGGGCAAAGGACTAAAGCACTTTGGGTGCTTTAGTAAGTAATTCTAAACCCGATTTGGACTGAGGTTGTAAATTAGTAAAAGTAACAAATGTTTGTTATACCCTGCCTGGAATTGCTGGTCTCTGACTATAAGAATGTTTCTCTACTTCCTGGTGCAGGGAGGGGTACCTTTCACAGAAGAGATTGCCTGCTTCCAGGTGACACAGGAAGGTCAGAGTGTTCTTGGACTGGGTGTTTAAGTAACTTTAATACAAAACAACAAGCCATTGTAGCACATTTTGGGGAGCTCTGCCCTGAACATTTATGGTAGCAAATACGATTTTTTTTTCCTGAAAACTTTTTCATTTTGGTTTTCCTTTTTTCTTTCTAGATTTGTTTTTTTATATTTTAAATGTCATAGTTTGTCTTTAAAGTGTGGCAAGTAGATTGATTTATGATATGATCTGTATCATCTTTTGTTTAATATAAATCCCGAATTTTGAGATCGAATCTAACAAAAACACTCCACATCTTTTATACATTTTAGGAGAAGTTCACTCTGCAAAGGTACCTTTCAATTTTGCAGGTTAGATTATAATATGTTCTTCTATATTGTCTTTAATTGGGCAGCCCTAATGGCTTAGCGGTTTAGCACCGCCTTCAGCCCTGGGGTGTGATCGATTCATGCATGAGGTCTGCTTCTCTGTCTGCCTGTGTCTCTGCCCCTCTCTCTCTCTCTCTCTCTCTCTCATGAATAAATAAATAAAAAATTTTTTTAAAAATTTATATTGTCTTTAATTCATTTCAGGCTCACATTTATATGTGGCAGAAAATAGGATCTTTAGTTTTGGAGATGTAGTGAGCCTTTTTCCCCCAAATCTATCTAATTTACATTTCTTATTAGTTTTTATAGGTTCCCATTTATATATTCCTTAAGCTTTCTATTTAGTTATGGGAACTTGCCTTTATTTAAACCAAGACTATTTACTGTTTTCATGCTGTGGGTTTAGAATGTCACAATATTTGATAGGTTCAAATCTTCTGTCCTTGCTGCCTTTTTGAAAATTCATTCAACTTTTCTTTGGTTTTGAAATAATTTCTAAAATCAATGCAGTAAAGTAAGATTCTAGATGTAATGTGGATTAATTTACATATTCATTGAGAATTGACAGAAGAACATAGTAAATTAATCGGAACCAACATCCTAGAGTTTTCCTTTTGTTCAGATCTACTTTTAGATTAGAAAAGAATATTAAAATTTCCCCCTTTTACTTTCTCCTACATTTTTTTCCTAAGAAAATATTCCCAGGATACATTATTATTATATTTCTCTTAAATGAAAACCTTTCTACATCAGTGTTCATAGATTGTTTTTGTCACTCATTGGGTTATTTTATTTAACAATTTAAAAATCCTTATGATTTCTTTCATGTTCTAAAATAACAGCAGTCGGGCAGCCCCGGTGGCTCAGCGGTTTAGCGCCGCCTTCAGCCCAGGGCATGATCCTGGGGACCCGGGATCAAGTCCCACATCAGGCTCCTTGCATGGAGCCTGCTTCTCCCTCTGCCTGTGTCTCTGCCCTCCCCCCCCCCCCGGATCTCTCACGAATAAATACATAAAATATTTTAATAAAAATAAATAAGTGAAATAAAATAATAGCAGTCATCAGAGTAAATATCGGAATTAGAGAAATAAAAGAGCAAATTGTACCCCCAGAAAACCATCTTTAACATATGAATGTCATTTCTTTTTTTCTATTTCTAAATATTTTCCAGTGGTTAAGAAGGTACATTTTCTTGTATTTTTCCCAAATTTCACAAGTTAAAAATTCACGAATAACCCTATATCTATATTTCTCTAATGAAGATAAAATCTTAAGCTTTCTCTTATACCTGAACTATATAACATATTTTAAAGATTTTTTTATTTTTTAGAGTGTGTGTGTTGGAAGAGGGACAAGGATGAGGGAGAGAATCCTTAAGTAGACTCTGCTGAGCATGGAGTCCAGTGGTAGTACTTGATCCCAGGACCCCAAGATCATGACCTGAGCTGAAATCAAGAGTCAGATGCTTAACTGAGTGAGCTACCCAGGTGCCCCGAAAAATATCTTACTAAAATTTCTCAGGTGAATAGATATCAATTTCTATAGTCTTATGAAATACACAGTTCTCAGGAACAAGATTAGGTTGAAAGAATGTACTTAACATAAACATGCAAAGTCATATGAGGTTGTTAATTGTTTTTCAAAATAATGTATAAAATGGAGATTGTTAAAAAGCTTGTCTTTCTATCCCGAAAAGTACTGAGTTCAAACCAGTGTGATTTCTCTCAAATGGGTTCTTATCTGATTGTTTGCAGTAGATCAAAAAGCATTAAAAAAAGGCAACTTATTTTTCTTAGAAAGTTATGTTTACTCAAAAATAAATAACAAAATTCAGAAGAGAATTACAAAAGACTTTGTCACAAAAAATCAATTAATTTAAAAATTAGTGTCCACAATGTAAATTTATTTTCTATTAATGTGATAGAAACCTTATGAAGTACTAGATTTTGCCATTTTTCTTTATTTTGTAATTAGTTTTAATGCATAAAAATACACACTGAAATTAAACTCTGAAGAAATACTGTCAATAACCTGAAGAGAATTGTGAATTAAATAGGAGCATTTTAGGCTTGATAGTCTTTGTGAAACTAACCTCTGGTTCCAAGAAATCGATAATGGCAAATTAGCTACTTTCACTTATTTGTAATTTTAGTTTAGGAGAATTAATAAAGTCTTAAAGTATTTTGTTCTTCAGCTCATTTTCCCATTTCTATGCCACAGAAAAAATCTACAGGAGAAAAATATCATGACAGAAATTTTAGGTATTTAGTAATTATGTACATAATAAACATTTTATAAGTTACTTAATTAAGGTATCTAGCATGTTATGATTTGAATTCTCTTCCCTCTCCCCCATGTTTTTATATGTTGAAGTCTTAATTCCTAATACATCATAATGAGACCTTTATTTAAAAATAAAGTATTTGGTGAATCACATTAAAGTGAGGTCATACCAGAGTTGAATGAGGCCCAAATCCAGTATGACTGGTGTTTTTTGTTTGTTTGTTTTGTTTTGTTTTGTTTTGTTTTGTTTTGAAGAGGACATTTGTAATAAATATAGGGAGACTACCAGGTGAAGATTGGAGTTACAATGTCATAAGCCAAAGAATTACCAGAAGCTAGGTGAGGAGACCATAACCAATCCTTCTTAAGTGCCTTCATGAAGGAGGATGGCCCTACTCACATCTTGATTTTGAACTTCAAATCTCCAGAACTGCGATAATAAGCTTCTGTTTAAGCCACTGTCTTTGGGATTTTGTTACCTGAGGCTTAGCAAACTAATACAGATTTTTGTATTATACACTGGGAGTGATACTCTAACAAATAGCTGAAAATGTAGAAGTAGCTTTGGAATTGGTTAATTGGCAGAGCCTGAAAGAGTTTTGAGGCTCATGACAGAAAGCTTAAATTGTATTGAAGACTGTTGCTAGAAATATAAATGTCAGAGGTGTACATTTAGTGAGTCCTCAAATAATAAACACATTATTGAAAACTGGGAGAAAGCTGATCTTTGTTATAAAGTGGCAGAGAACTTACATGAATTGTGTTCTACTGTTATAAGGAAAATTGAACTTATAAGTGATAAACCGGTTTCTTCTTACTGCTTACAGTAAAATGTGATAGACAAGAAATAGATTAAAGGAATTATAAAGCAAAAAAGAACCAGAACTTAAAAACTTGGAAAATTCTTAGCCTATTCATATTGTGAAAACATGTGAAAGCATGCTCTGGAGAGAACACTTAAGGGTGTAACTGGACGACTGTTTGCTAAAGAGATTAGACATTTGATATGTGGATCCAGTCAAACATCTCAGCAAAAATGCTGCCACTTTGGAATGAAGAGATCAGTAATAGGATGAAATTAAGAAAAACTGTTGGGGTTTTGGGATTCTAGAGCCATAAAATGGTCCCATGAATGCTATGCATCTGATTGTGTTATTCCTTGTAAAAAGGGAAGAAGGGATGGCCCCAGAGGTGGATAGGGGGCTGACTCTTCCTTGGTTACCAAAAGCAGGGCTTCCTTATAGATCAGGGCTGACAGAACAGAAACAAACTAATGCATTGTAATGATGGATGTAGTCTCCATGTCTTACCCTTTTTTAAGAAACCCCATTTACAAGGGACTTGCTGCTTAGAATACCCAGTGCATTGTATAAGATGTAAGTTAAGAGGGAGCACTTTTGTCTCTTTTATTAGGAGAGTACTTCCTCTGTCAGCAGATGGAAAATGTCTTTTTGAAAGCTCACTGGTAGAATTCTATTAGAGAACACTTGGAGAGAAAAGTTAATCTTGAGGACTCAAATTTACAAAACCAAAAGGAGTTGGTATTAACAAATGCAATGTAGAGCTAGAAATGTTTTCTATCAATATTTTCTAAGGTTGGATTAAAAAAAATGATTCTAAGCATCCAATGCAAGACACCTATTTAGGAGCAGAACAGGTTTGCTGAAAACTCAGAAATCTTTTCCTTAGGAAGCCTCAGGTTTTCACAGTGGTATGTCTTAGGTATTTATAAGAAATATACACTATAAATCAAAATACCATAGAACTTTCAAACTGAATCAAAAAAAAAAACCCTCATTTTAATGAACTGTTTAAAGCTAATTCAGTACAAAGTAGAAATCCAAAATATGTGGCCCAGTTGACCACTCAGATGTGAAAATCACTATATAAAATGTCTGACTTCATTGAATTATCAAATTATTTTATGGTGTTGATTTAAAGAGGGTCCATGTACGGGAATTAAAAATCCTTCAATGGCATAGAACCTGGAATACATTGTTGTGATGTAATGAGGAATTTCTCACAACTCAGGGCTAAATTTCCAGAGCATCAGGAATTTCTCTAGCTATAATAGGATGTGTCTGAATGGTCTAGTGCTTTTTGTGTGTCATTTTGTAAGTACTGTGCATCAATGCAATTTAACTAGAGTGAAGCCTTTCATCTTTCTTTGAAGGACTTTCATGAAATTTAAAGGGAACATCATTCCAGAAGTATGGCTTTGAAATGCTTTGTCTACATAATCCACACATTTAATCACCAAAAGTTGACTCTTCAAAGTTAGCAGACATTACCACTTTTGCCAAATATTTTGCAGGCCAAGATTTTGTAAGATGCAGCACAATTTAGTTAATTTAGCAAAGGCCTTGGAAGCTTTTATTCACTTTTCCTCTGTTGTGAGGGTTCTAATTAAATGTGTCTTATCTCATTGGTTTAACTGTGATGAATTCCTGCTTCAAAATTAATCTTTTGTCTTGGTTCCATTCTCCTGTTTAAATTGTATTTTTTATTTTCCAGTTAGAGGAACATTATTCTAATTATGGCACTTGCCTAAATGAAATACCTACTCTTATTTCAGTAAGCACAAGAAATGCACATATGTTGAAAAAACTAATTGAACAGGGAAATTATTGTCCTAAATATTTGGGTAATTGCTTGCATAAATAGCCCTTGACAACTTAGTGTTAGAAAATAGTAATATGATATATTTGCATGTTTACTAATAGGATTAACATTTTTGACCCAAGTCATTAACAATGAGATGCCAAAAATCTGTCTTAAATATTTGTAGAGGTTTTCAAAGTCATATGGAGATGATAAAAATATTTCAGCAAATGTCTAGATTAAAGATCCTCTGTACATCATGATCATTGCTATCATAAGGACTTACAGCTTTTTGGTGTTCTGATTAAAGCAATTATTCTCCTTGCTAAAGAAAATTTGAAATAGCACTTGTACCCATCCAAAATCAGAATGATGTTGAGTCTTTTGGAGTTAAAGTCTTAAAATGTTCAATTCCTGAATGTTTCAGAACTAAGCTCATTGTTTAATTACTCCATCCTTCAGTATCAAATCCTTTTATTTTGAAATATTGAAGGTCTGTTTTCACAGTTTTGGAATTTCTAGCTAGAATTGGAAGGGTTCAATGATTACTATATATTTGAACTGAGCCATTTGACCACTTGAAAATGAAAAATTAGCATACTAGTTTCTAGTGATTGCATTTTAGTTATTAGTTACATTTTGCTATATTAATCACAATTAGTTTACATGAGGGTTGGCTATATTTTTCTGCAAAGATCCAAATAGTAAATATTTTAAGTTTGTAAATCTCTGTTGCACTGGTTAACTCTGCTGCTCCATAGGAGCAGTCACAGACAATGCATGAATGAATGAGTGTGGCTGAGTCCCAATACAACTTTATCTACAGAAACAGACACTAGCCCAGATGAGGCTCATGTGTCTATTTGATGTCTAGTAGATACCATTTTAAAGATAATATTTATATATACTTCCAGTTGTCCTGTATCTCCTGCTTGTTATTTTATTCAGTAAGTTTAACACTGAGGTGCTATTTTATCCTTCTTCTCTTATCTCTATCCTCATTGTCCTCCAGACACAAAATCTTAGTTATCTATAATGTGTTTCTTTTATTCCATCAATTACATATTTTATAGGCTTTAGTTCTACTATTTCAAATCTTAGAAATTCTTTTTATGATGCTACTCTAATTTAGTGTTTTGTACTCTTGCCTTGAACATGTTAAGAAATATCCTAAATTATTTTTTCCTAATTTCTTTATACTCCTCTATATTCATTCATTCAAAAAAAATTGGATATTAGTGTAACTCCAAGATACAAGTTTTTTTTTTTTCTGTTGAACCTAATGGAGCCATATTTTTGTCTATGTATTCTAACAGATTGCTTGTTCTGGTCAACACTACCCACTGAGTTGATAAATCTAGTGGCCAGTTTTTGGTTCTGATTATACTTGATCACTTAGTATTTGACAAAATGTTCATTCCTTCCTCCCTGAAACACTTTTTTTTGGCTTTTAGAACCTTGCATACATGTGCTTGGTTTATATCTCCAAAGTCACTAGCTGCAAGTTTTATTGTCTTTGCTCTCACAGTTCTGTGCTCTCTTGATGTTGGAATTCCTAGAGCTGAGACTTTCCCTTTTCAGTGTAAATCTGCACATTTTCATTATGTTGCTTAATGTTTTTGTCTTTATTAAGTGTCCCATTTAAATATTTTCAAAAGTATTGGAGGTTAATTTTTGTTAAGAAGGGACTTTTATAAAAGTGAATAATGTTACATATTTAACTGGGGATTTCAGCATTATAAAATAAGAAAGTTGCTTTTGCAATAGACAAGCAATAAAAACTTTTTTTTTCCAAACTAGTTATTTACATACAAGAAGTGGATCATGAGGATTTTAAAATCATCATGATCTTTCTTGGAAGTCTCATCTATTCCATTACATAATGCAGGCAATCCTATTTTTTAATATAAGGGGCAATTACATAAACCAATGCACATTACCATGAAAACTTTAGTACTTTTAACAAATGTTAAAAGGCTCATGATATTTCTTTTTTTAAAATTTTATTTATTTATTCATGAGAGACACAGAGAGAGGCAGAGACATAGGCAGAGGGAGAAGCCAGCTCTCTATAGGAGCCCGATGTGGGACTCGATCCCGGGACCAGGATCACACCCTGAGCCAAAGACAGAGACTCAACCTCTGAGCCACCTAGGCATCCCAAGGATCATGATCTCTTAAAGTGAACTGTTGGATCTTAAGATGGTTGACATTTTTAAGCTGTACCTCCAATTTGCAGTTTTCCCTATGTTAATCATTCAGTCACTTGTGCAAATAGGAGATCTTATTTAAATCCAATAGACAACTTTGACAATTATGATTTTTTTCCAAGAAAAAATAAGATGTAATTACATATGTACTAGTTTATTTGAAAAAAAAAAATGTGGCATGTTTTGTAGTCAAATAGTTCGAAAATAAGCACCTTTTTATTGGTGTGGTAAATCATTTTTAAAGATGAGCGTCACTCTTTCCACATAATGGGATCTGTTCCCCATCCTTGTATGCAGAAGACCCTGCATTGAGATGAATAGGATGTGGTAGAGTTGAAACCATCTCAAATACAGTGCTTACAACTTGAGACATGATAGGATACACTTATTCTCTTGGACTACTGAAGAGTGATCCAGTATCCTTGCCTGAGAGACCATGTGGAAAAAGCATTGCCTTGTCTACATCTAGCATTGAGGTGCCAGGCATTTGATGGAAGTCTTTTTTTTTTTTTTTTTTTTTGTCCCTACTTGAGCTTTTAGAGGACTACAGACCAATGAGAAATCTTTTTTTTTTTTAATATTTTATTTATTTATTCAGCAGAGAGAGAGAGGGAGGCAGAGACAGAAGCAGGCCCCATGCAGGGAGCCCGACGTGGGACTCTATCCCGGGTCCTCAGGACCACGCCCCTGGCCGAAGGCAGGTGCCAAACCATTGAGCCATCCAGGGATCCCCGACCAATGAGAAATCTTAGAGCTTCATTTATAGGGTGGGAACTTTGAGGGAAATAAATGAAAATTTGTGATTCAAATGGTTTTGGTATCAATTATAGTACTCAAAAGTGGGATATTAAGTCGTTACTGAATCTGAGAATGAGGAAGCTCTGCATCAAATCCTTACATATTAAATCCAGTCTCAATAATTGGCTAAAAAAAAAACAATCCCAGTCTAATTCAAAAGGGTAATCTCTATTTCTAGCATTTACAGCATTAACTATACAAAAGTCCTCTGGTGCACTCTAATAGCCTCTTTCCCTTTATTTCAAAGAAATTTTTATGTAAGATTTTATTTACTTATTCATGGGAGACAGAGAGGGGCAGAAACCTAGGCAGAAGGAGAAGCAGGCTCTATGCAGGGAGCCTGATGTAGGACTTGATCCTGGGACTCCAGAGCCAAAGGCAGGCACTCAACCGCTGAGCCACCCAGGCGTCCCTATTTCAAAATTTTAAGACTTCATTTTCTATCAAGGGGAAAGAAATCTGAGAACCAATGAGTGGTTTGCAGTTGAATTTTCTATTTTGTTTCTACTTTTTCCGTATTCTTTTCCATTGAGTTAGAGGCAGACAGCTGTGTCTACTTTAGGGCATGAATATTATATTGAAGTATATGTAATTCTGTTATGTATCCAGAGTATTTGTGGTATAATAATTATTATCATGTAAATGCTCTGGCACTAAATTTACATAAAATAGTTTCTCTTTTAGTACCTCATACTTGATCTAATTGTGGGGCTTTTGATTAACTAGTTTCTGACAATGAAAATTATCTTATACGTAATTGGCACCAAATCAAACCTCCTGTATGTTTGTTTTTGTCTCCTTTTCCACATTATGCTTCATGTATTTTATCTCAGGGTCTTTTGGTGGGGGGAGTTAAAAGTGTATACTCAGAGAACAATTTAAGTTTGTTTGATTCATTAAAGCAAAAGATGCTCTTGTCACTGGGAAAATCACAAGGGTTTTAGAAGCTCTATTAGGCCAGGGGTAGTAATCATGGATATTCTGTCATCTTACATCCTGTGTTAAAGTGAACCTGTTAGGTGCTCAGATAGGGATGTTTAGACTTTCCTTTTTTTTTTTTTTTTTTTTAAGATTGTGTAGTTACTTTTAGGGTGTGCCTTGGGGTATGGGCAGAGGGGAAGGGAGAGGGACAAGCAGACTCTTCACTGAGCTTGGAGCCAATGGAGGGCTCCATCTTATGACCCTGAGATCATGACATGAGCCGAAATCAAGAGTTGGATATTTAACAGACTGAGACAACCAGGTGCCCCTAGACGTAGCCAAATACATGCTAAATATAGTTTAAAATGGCAGTCAGCACTAAAATAGTAATGCAGTACATTGAGCCTAACCTATGTCCATTTTCTATTGGAAGACATTGAATATTGGGCAGATTTGTCAAAAAGGTAAAGAAATGCAAATTTACTATTTGTCTAGCATACTTCTTGGTTCATACACTACTATGAATGTACTGGATTTTGTCTTTACATGAAATTTTTCAAAGCCTACAAAAAAAAATACTTTATTCTTCCAAATCTAAAATAAGGACCTAATTATTTTTTAATACCAAAAAGTGTGCTGAAATATTTTGGATGAAATAGTTTTGGGGCTTTGTTCTGAGGGAATAAGGTGTAATTGCAGGTGAATTCAGGAATGATTCAGGTTCCCCCTCCTTTCCCCCCCCCATTTTAGTAGACAGCAGTTTGACTTCATTGTCAGTATTTTATGGTGCTGTTTTCTGTTTTCAGACAGTATGTGTTTATTTTGAAAATATAAAATGACTTCAATCTCTCTACAAAACACACATTTCTCATGGGAAAACTCAGTGGCGTTCAGTTGAGCATCACAAAAAGAAAAGAGGTAACTTGAATGAGAAACCAGGTTGAGTAGTAATATATCTTACTGTTATGCTCAGTCTGAATATCCTTAAAATACTCTTCTAAATTTTGGAAATAGTACCATGAGAAAGAAAATATATTTTGGCTTAAACCTTTAAAATTGGTATGGAAAGGGGATCCCTGGATGGTTCAGTGGTTTAGCACCTGCCTTTGGCCCAGGGCATGATCCTGGAGTCCCGGGATTGAGTCCCACATCAGGGTCCCTGCATGGGGCCTGCTTCTCCCTCTGCCTGTGTCTCTGCCTCTCTCTCCCTCTCCTTGTGTCTCATGAATAAATAAATAAAATCTTAAAAAAAAATTGGTGTGGAAATAGAGAATACATATCAGAAAATAGACTGGCAAGTAAGTAGCAGCTGGTTTTTAAAAAGACCATTAATCCTTTGATCTAAACAATTATCTACATGACTATGTGCCAGACCTTATCAACTTACCCCTCCTTTTTGTTTTGTATGACAGCTGCTCATGAGTTGGGTCATAGGCAGAAGAAATATCAGCCTCTATGAAATGATTAATATCTCAGAAATCCATGCTTTTTACCTGGTTGCCTGTTTAAGAGTAATCTTCTCATATACTTAGAATCCAGGACAAGAAGCCAAATATTCATAGTATATGCACAAATATTAACATTTAGGTAGTTTGTATTGATAATTCTTTACAGATGTTTTCAGAAAGTGTTTTTCATGATCTTACCATTTGCAATTTAGCATTTCTGGTAGAGTTGATTGCTTAATATATTAATGTAAATTCATACGAAGATATAATATCAATTTTTAAAAATATATCCAAGGATGGGTTAGGAAATCTTTGAAATGCATGGTGGATACCTAGCACTTCTTTTGCCCATCATTTGAGATTCTCAAAATACCCTTCCCAATTTTGCTGAGGAGATGACTGGTTAGAGAGCCATTCTGAGAGGATATCAGATATCAGATTAGGGTTTTATTAGTGCACATATCAAAGCTTTCATAGGTCAGGGAAATTATATGCCAGAGGAAGAGTAATTATAAGAGTTCCTGCTTCCTTCCTTCACAACAAAGTATTCTTACTTAGGGAATAGAAGGAATGGTAGGTCAGAGAAAAACTAATTTGATTTCAGTTAATGAAGGAAAGAGCCACATGCCCTCTTTCAATATTTACAAAACCTCCATGATGGAAAAAGATAATCTGGCTATCCATGATGCCTTTCCTATGGTTTCTGCTATTACAGAAACTTTTACCAAGCAGGATTTGTCTGTTTTTCTATGTAGTTAACCCCTGGTACTGAAAACATTTTACCAAAGTAAATGATAGTATGTAAAAGAATTACTACAGGTGTCTGAGTATCTCTGGTATCAGTCCTATGTTCATGGAGGAATTCAGTTATGAGCTTCAGTGATCTAAGCTTGCAAAATTAGGAAAGTAGTATATGTATTTGGTCTTCTATTTATCATTTAGAGATCAAATGTTGTAACATATTTGAAATCACTATAAAAAATTATCAGAAGCTTAGCTTGTAGTTTCACTAGCTTGCTTTTGTTGCTTGTGCTTTTAGTGTCATGTCCAAAAAAATTGTTACCGTGATCATATCAAGGTGCTTTTCCCCATCTTTTTCCCCCCGAGGAGTTTAATAGTTCAAAATTTTTGTGAGTGGTATAAAATTGAGGTTCAATTTCATTCTTTTGTACATAAGTATCCAGTTTCCCCAGTACCATTTATCGAAAAACCTACTCTTTCCTCCATTGAATATTTTTGGCTCCCTTGTCAAATGGTAGTTGGTCCGATGTGTGTTGTTTATTTTTGAGCTCTTAATTCTGTTCTATTGATGTATGTTTTTGTTTTTATGTGGGTGCTATACTGTTTGGGTGTTTATAGTTTTGTATTTCACTTTGAGATCAAGATGATACCCACCCCTCAGATTACTGTGGCTATTCAGGGTCTTATGGGTTCCATACAAATTCTAAGATTGTTTTTTTCTATTTCTGTGAAAATAAAAATACCCCTAAAATTTTGATAGTTTGTGTTAAATCCATAGATGTCTTTGGATAGTCCATATATTTTAACAATATTATTCCAATCTGTGGACATATAATGTCTTTCCATTTGTCTTTAGTTTTTCAATATCATTGTTTTCAATATACACAGCTTTTACCTCATAGCTTAAATTTATTGTTCTTTTATGCTATTGCACATCAAAATGAAAACTTACATGGTAAAAGAAACAAAGGGTAGCCTATGGAATAAGAGAAAATATCTGCAAACCATATATCAGGTTAATTTTTCTAAAATGTGTAAGGAATTCCTACAACTCAGGAAAAAAATCCAGTTAAAAGTGTGCAGAAAACCTGAATAGACATTTTTCCAAAGATGAGGTACAAAGAGACGGGTACGTGAAAGATGCTCAACTTCAGTAATCATCGGGGAAAGGCAAATGAAAATCACCTTACACTTCTTAGAATGGCAGTTAACAAAAAGCCAGGATATGGAGAAAAGAGAATCATACTACACTGTTGGTGGGTATGTAAATTGGCACATCCGCTATGGAAAGCAGTATGGAGGTTTGTCAAGAAATTTAAAATGGAACTACTGTATGATTCAGCAATTTTTCTTTTGTGTATATATCTGAAAGCAATGAAATCACCATTTTGAAGAGATACCTGTATCCCCATGTGTACTGTAGCATTACTTGCATAGTCAAGATATGAAAACACAATGTATATGTTCACTGATGGATGAATGGATAAAGAAAATGTGATCTGTATATATACAGTGGAATATTATTCATTCATAAAGAAGTAAATCTTGCCATTTTCAACATGGATGGACTTTGAGGGCAGTATGCAAAGTGAAAAGAGACATTATGATCCCACTTAAATATTAAATCTTAAGCACCCGCCCTCACCAAAAAAAAAAAAAAAAAAAAAATAGCCAAAATCCTAGAAACAGTAGAATGGTAGTTACCAGGAAGGCTTGAGGGGATAGGGAGATGTCAGTCAAAGTGTACAAATTTCCAGTTGTAAAATGAATAATTTTGAGATCTATTATATAGCATTGCTTATTATAAAAAAAATATATGTTGAAAGTTGCAGAGACTACATTTTAAATGTTCTTAGCACACGCACACAAATCATAATGTCATGTGATGGTTAGGTTAACCTTATATGGGGTAATCATTTCACAACATATGTATCATATTATCACCTTAAACAATGTTAAGTCAGGGGCACCTGGGTAGCTCAGCGATTAAGCACCTGCCTTCGGCCCAGGGCATGATCCTGGAGTCCTGGGATCCAGTCCCATATTGGGCTCCCAGCATGGAGCCTGCTACTTTCTCTGCCTATGTCTCTGCCTCTCTCTGTGTGTGTCTTTCATGAATAAATAAATGAAATCTTTAAAAAAACAATGTTAAGTCAATTTTAGTAAAACTGGAAAATGTGTATATTTTAAGATATTATTACAGAATGTGTTGGGACATAAGATTCTGAAATTACTACCTTAGTCTCCATTGAGGTAAATTGCTTAATTCACTTTGTTATGCAATGCCATTCTAATAGTACTAAAAGAATGCAATATACATTTTTGTTGCCAGAATACACTCGGCAATATTCCCAACTTGAACACAGTGATCAGAAAAACTAAAAAAAAAAAAAAAAAAAATGAAAATGGAAGATGTAGAATCTAAAAGCAAAAGAACCTCTAGATTTACAGAACAAATTGGTGATTGCCAGATGGGAGTTTGAGGGTAGTAGTGAAATGGATAAAGGGGATCAAGAAGTATAAACTTCCAGTTGTATACATGGGAATGTAAAACACAGTATGGGGAATATAGTCAATAATTTTGTACCGTAGCAGATGGTAACAACTTATTGGGATTATTTTACAGTGCATACAAATGCTGAATCACACTGCTACATACCTGAAACTGATATATCAGTTACACATCAAAAAGTAGTATTTCATCATGGAAGAACTTCATACACAAAACAAGCTGTAACCAAATTTTCTGAGTTAGCCAAGTAGTGAAAACCACTTATTACCAGTGAATTAATTAAAATATGTGTGATTGTAGCCGTTGACATTTGTCAGAAAACAAAACAGAAACACTGGCAGCTTTTTAAAACAGTTGAAGAGGCCATTGGAAACAATATTCATAGTCAATTAAAACAAATTTTAAAAATTTAGATAAATTTTAAACTTTTATCATTTTTTTAATTTTAAGTTTTTGTTTCAATTCCAGTTAACATAGAGTACATTATTAGTTTCAGGTATCCAATATAGTGATTTAACACTTCTAACGCCCAGTGCTCACCACAAGTGCACTCCATTATCCCCATCACCTATCTAACCCATTCTGCCACCTGCCTGGTTACCAATAGTTTGTTCTTTATAGTTAAGAATCTGTTTCTTCCTTTGCCTCTATTTTCCCTATGCTCATTTTTTTCCTTAAATTCCACATGAGTGAAATCCTATGGTATATTTTTCTCACTTATTTTGCTTAACATAATACTCTCTAGTTCCATGGACATTATTGCAGATGGTAGATGATGATTCTTCCTTTTTATGGCTGAGTAATATTTCATTTTATACACACCATTCATCAGTTGATGATCACTTGGGCTGTTTCCGTAGTTTGGCCATTGTAGATAATGCTGCTGTAAACATTGGGATGCATGTATTCCTTTGAATTAGTATTTTTGGATTTTTTTTGGTAAATGCCTAGCAGTCCAATTGCTGGGTCATTTGAAGGCAGATATTTTTATTGGTTTTCTTTGATTCTTGCAGAGTTCTATATTACCAATACTGCTAATGTTTTGTTAGGTGAGCTGGATAAGTAGAAAGTGAAGAATTAAATGCTCTAAAAGATCTGTGTGGAATAACTGTAAGAATCAAAGCAAGTGTTCAGCATAAACTGAAGTAGAATCCTCTAAGATTTATTAGACCCAATAGTGGGGAAAAATGTTTTGAGCAGAAAAAGGATTAGCTGGGAAATTTTACAAAGCTAATGAAAACACAAGGTGTCTATAGCCTCCAGTAACTGTGTTACTCATTATCACATACTTTGTATCATGTAAAATATAAACAGTTCATTGAATTTCTCTTGTGGATTTAACAATTTTAAGTTATGTGATACTTAGTCAAATACAAGTAGAGTTAACCAGATTTGCCCTGTCACACTGCAGGGCTGACAGGTTAGCTGTGGTAATGTTTTATTGGAATTTTTTGAGCTCAGGACAACACCGACATTTTTCTGAATTAGTAACAATTCTCAGTCACTATTAGAAAATATTAAATGGCTTTGGAAATTAGTTTTTATGCTATTTCTCAAAGAATTCAACCAAAAAGTAAAAAATAAAATAGTAGTTACTTGTGAAACTTATGCTGCAGTAAAATCATTTTGAATGACCATTAACTTACTTGAATTTCAAGTAATAATCAAGCTTTTTTATTCACTTCCCATGGTGCCAAAAGTTGAAACAAAAAGTATTATTTCCATTCCAACAGATTTTCAGTGGATTTTTTCTGAAATTTCTGTAAGAAATCTCCATATTTTAGAGTCTATTTAACTGTAATGGGGGAGTGTGTGTAGCCTTCAGTTGTGAGTGACTACTCTGCAAAGTGAAGACATGCCAAGAGGCAAATATCAAAAGAATAGACTTCTATAAATGCCTTCTATGCAATAAAGCTCAGTAAAATTATATGCTTGTGGATTAATATCAGTAACAGTATCTCTCTGTGTAAAGGTATTTTCAAAGATAAAATACATAAAATATCAGCATTTACTTATGAAACTTTGCAATTAGTTTTAATTGTTTGAAATTTAGTACTTCTTATAATCAAAATATTTTTTCTCCAAAATACCAAAATATTTTTCTCAATATGCCTGTACTATTGCAATTACATTTCATAAAATATAATCTAAATATAAAAAACTGTTTTCTCTATTACATAAATATATGCATAATATCCAGTTTTTGCCTTTTGGCTTACAAAGTCTAAAATACTATCTGACCCTTTACAGAAAGTTTGTCTAATTATTCTGACATTAACCCTATATTATGATAGAATCATTGGAGAAATAAGTTCTAATGAGTGAAAATTAAAAGACGGAAGCAGCCCTGGTGACTCAGTGGTTTAGCACCGCCTTCAGCCCAGGGCCTGATCCTGGGGTCCTGGAATCGAGTCCCACATCGGGCTCCCTGCATGGAGCCTGCTTCTCCCTCTGCCTGTGTCTCTCTCTCTGTGTGTCTCTTATGAATAAATAAAATCTTAAAAAAAAAAAAAGAAAAAAAAGAAAATTAAAAGACGGGGTGTCCTTCCTTCCCTGCTGTGGGGAGCATTTTGACAAATGCTTAGAACACACCCTGAATATTTTAGGCAGAGATCTCAGGCTTGAAACTGCTTGCTACTGTCATACGGTAAAAACATGGGCCTAAATAGAGGCAGGATATTTTTCTTCTGAAATTTCTCTTACCAGGCAGAGTTGTAAATTGCTGTAAGGCTTTTTATTTTTATTTTTTTATTTTTTACCATGAGCATCTGCTCATATCTGACCACCTGGGAACTTGGGAAGTGTCTTTTGTTGCTCAGTGCTTAGATAGTGGGAGACTTGAACTTTGCAGGAGAAGAAAGACCCATTTCAGCAGAAAGTATTCAAGCCTGTGTTTTGTGCCTTTGTTGTTGAAACTTAACTTTTTAGAGTCTGAAAAAAGGATATGGATTGGAAAATGGGAAGGATATGATTCAAATGTTCTTAAATATGGTTTATTTTGTTCCTAACATCAGTTTTATCTCAACAAAACTGTATTTCTAATATTTGTAGGTGATTTCTGAGGAGATCTAGAAGACTGATCTTTGACAAGTGGCAAGGATCATGTACTACAATTATGTTCTCATAAAGTTATTGAAATTATCAAAGCTCTCTTCAGAAAATTTAAAAATTATCAAAGTGAGAAATAATGTATCATTAATTTATCTGTGGATTCTTTTTTACCATTATGAGAATAAATTCCTAGTCCCTATTCTATTTCTAACTCAATCTCAGAAGCAGAGAAATGATACTATCTCTTCATCAGATAGTCTCAGAGCAAAGTTGATATGCCTATAAATATTCCCATAGTTTTAATAGTTTCTATCATGCGTACAACACTGAAATTAGGCTTTTTAATATTTTTTTGCCATGATAGACTTGTTGCCACTATAAATTCAGATGCAGAGGATATGTTAACTGTTTATAAAGCATACAATAATTGTGGGTACCAGATCAGAAATCTTTTGTTTACTGCAAGCAGCAAAGCCTGACAAGTTTCAAGCTGTTATTTTTCAGGGTCTTGGACATTTTCAAAATTTGTATTTCTCTTACTTGTTTTTCACTTTTGAGTACAAAACAGGACCAAGATTAAAGAGCATTTAGCTATATTTTTCTTTTAGAAACTGGTATGGCATAGAAAACTGTTGTATTTCAAAATTATGTTTCACTTGAGCACGCGAGGTATTTTTTTTCTGGTGTGTTTAGTATTAAAAAAAATTATAGTACCAAAAATAGGAATCAGTGGAGAGAATTAAAAATAGATAAAATTATGGAACACAAAGATGGATAAGACCCTGTACATGCCCATATGTTAAGATAAGGGCAATATATTAATAAACAAAACCTCTTTAAAAGCTATGTTCTGGGAATTCTTTTATAACCTGCTAGAGGACTTCCAGGACATACTTTTGTAACAAATTTTACTATAGGCTTCAATACTAGTTTTTTTTTTTGTACTTGAAGGTTGAAAATTCATTAAATGTCTCAATAACTAAAGCTTTCAATTTTTAGAACAGATGTTTACATGTATTGCTTCACTGCATTTTGAATAATATGACAATTTCAATTATCTTTCAAAATGTTGAAACACTTGCTCTGCAGAAATGTAAGCATGTAATAAGAATTCCCCAAATTTATAAATTGTCTGATCTGCATGAAATTCATATGTATTCACATCACCTGCAATGCTGTCACTATCAAATTAATTGTATTAGTAGCAGCTACTTGTATACTGATGACATCCTAGGATCCTTATATTCAGCTTATTTCTAATCTCTGGGAATATTAGTGACATTATGTTGGAGGATAACTGTGATGTTGGAAAGATAAAATATTTCAATTTCTGAAGTTCAGAGAACTGTATGTAGTTTAATAGAACAATTTATCATTGTGAATTAAAACTCAGATATTTTGAAGTTTTCTTTGAAATAACTGTTGTATGTTTAGGAAAAGTTGCCTAAGACTAGAATTCTATAATTTGATATATTTTCCTGAAACATGGATTCTAACCTTCGTATCTCTATTGATATTGACACTTTAAGATGAGGTCTATTCTGTTGGATGGCAAGGTGGGTACTCAGTGCCTTAATTGAATGAATCTTTTCCTGAGATTATTTTTATATTCTGTCACTAATGCCTTGATTTCTAAATAATAAGATTTTTTGAGCTAAAATTCTGTTCTAATATTGGAACAGAGCCACGCCAATGCCATCTTGTCTTGATTATGAGAGCTTTGTAATAACTTTTGAAATCTAAAATGGGGTGAGTCTTCTCTCCTTAGCTCTGTTAATTCTTCACTTTCTCCTTTTTATTCAAACTGGATGTGTCCCTAGTCTTCTCTTCATGTTATCAAAGCTTTCTCTGCCTGGCAAATCTGTATTGAGTCTTTCTAGGAAGTTTTCAATTTGATTCTTTTTAAAATTTAGAATAATTTCTACCTTTATATTGGTATTCTATATTTAGTGAAATATCTCATACTTTATTTAGATATGATATCCTTTAGCTCTTTGAGCACATTTAAAATAGCTGATCTTTTAGCACTGTGGACATATTTAAAATAGCTGATTTAAAGTCTGTGACTAGTAAGTCTATCTTTTTTTGAGTTTCTTCCTGTACAATTTGTATTGAGTGCATTTTCCTCTTTTATGAGTCAATGTTGTTGTTCCTTTTTTTTTTTTAACATGGCTCATATTTTTCTTGCAAACTAGACTATTTCAAATCATGTGTCACTTTGGAAATCAGATCCCTTCTTCCTTTATGGTTCAGTGTTGCTGCTGCTGGTTGTGGTACTTTAGTAACTTTTGTGAAATCTATACTGGCTTAGTTTCATGGTCAGTAAATGACCAGCTAGAGATTTCTTGGCAAATGGAATAGTGAATTTCTGTTACTGCTTATGGGACCCTGAATTTGGAGCCATGTCTTCAACAAGCACCCTGACACTTTAAAGACCTGTCTTAGTCTTTACTTTCTGCTTCCAGAGAACTTCAAAGTCAGACAGATGTGTGAGTTTAGCGCCTTCCTAGGTCTTTTTAAGAACATGTGTACAGTCCAAGGCATATGTGTAGTCACTCGGGAGTATGTTTCATCTTTTTACAAACCTCTTTGGGCATTACATTACTCAGCTGCTTTTAAGCTTTTTGTTTGCCCCAATTGTTACCCTCACCTCAAGAAACTGTGATGTTAAAACATTTGATAAATGTCTTTGAGTACTGAACAGTTTCTCTTGAGTTCTAAAAAAATAAATAAATAAAATAAGCCTTTTGAGTGGATTCTCTCAGGAAATATTAACCAGGTTGACAGGTCAGATAAAGTCAGTTGGAACTTGAATTATTTGAAAGTTTGATTCACATTCAGCTCTCTCTAATACTAGGAAAGCAGTTTGTTACTTTTCAAAGATGCCACGGAGCTGGGGAATGGGAAACAGGATCACAGTAGGTAAAATTGCCTCAAAACCCACTGTTAATAAGACTAGGCATTTTTATTGACAAAATGGTTTCTGTAAACCCGTGGTTAGTTTCTAATTATGAAAAATGGATTCTCACAATATTTCTCTATTTTTTTCATTGCTTTTTGGAAGGGAAAGCCTTTGGAGGTCCTTAGTTTGACATTTTGGCTCATGTCTGTTTCCTAAGAGTATTTTAACCAGAAATTCTGATACGACAATATTTATAGCTGAAGAAAATATCCTATGTTTACTCTTCAGTGTACAGTCCTACATCCTTATTGTGCTTAATTTTATTGTGCTTTGCAGATAGTGCTTTTTTTTTCTTTTAACAAATTGAAGGTTTGTGGTAAACCTGCACTGAGCAAGTCTATTGGTCCTATTTTCCAGAAACACTTCTTGTTGAGCCATCAAAGAGGATGAAATCTTGCCATTGCAACAATGTCAGTGGACCTAGAGAGTATTATGCTAAGTGAAGTAAGTCAGTCAGAGAAAGACAAATATCAAATGATTTCATGTGAAATTTAAGAAACAAAACAAATGAACAAAGGGAAAAGAGAAGTAGGCAAACCAAGAAGGAGACTCATAAATATGGAAAACCAATTGATGGTTACTGGAGTAGAGGTGGGTGGGGAGATGGGAGAAAAATAGGTGGTGGGAGTTAAGGAGTGCACTAGCTCTGATGAGCACTGAATTATGTATGGAAGTGCTGAATCACTAAACTGTACACCCAAAACTAATATTACACTGTACGTTAACTAACTGGAATTTAAGTAAAAAAAAAAAAAAACTTGAAAAAATATCAGTTGCAGCTAACTTTTTTAGAGTTCTTTGTAGATCATCTTGCATTTTTTTTCTACATTAACACAGTTTTCACACTACTGTTAGGTATACAATGTTCTCTTGACTTTACAAAATGTAGAAAAAGAATGGAAAAGGAATAGTAAGTTTCTTGGACTACCTTGCTCCCAGGGGAAAGAGTGAATATATAAACCAAGGCAAAATGACCTCAGGGCCCAACATCTTGGTAATTCTTGCAATATTTCAGACATTTCATTATGGTGATCTGTGATCAGTGACCTTTGATGTTATTACTGTAACTTTTTTAAGGTACCAAAAACTGTACCCATATAAGATGTAACTCAATTGATAAATGTGTAGTGTGTTAATTGCTCCATTGAATAGCCATTTTTTCATCTCTCCTCCTTGTGTTTCTGAGAATAGGGAGGTCCAAAAATATTGAAATTATGACAATTAATAACCCTACTGTGGCTGCTAAGTGTTCAAGTGAAAGGAAGAATCACATCGTACTTTAAATCAAAAGCTAGGGGACCCCTGGGTGGCTCAGCAGTTTAGTGCCTGTCTTCATCCCAGGGCATGATCCTGAAGTCCTGGGATCAAGTCCCACGTCGGGCTCCCTGCATGGAGCCTGCTTCTCCCTCTACCTGTGTCTCTGCCCCTCCCTCTCTCTCTCTCTTTCTGTCTCTCTCTCTCTCTGTGTCTATCATAAATAAATAAATAAATCTTTAAAAAATAAATAAATAAATTGAAAGCTAGAAATGATTAACCTTAGTGAGGAATGCATTTCTAAAGCCAACATAGGTTGAAAGCTAGACCTTTTGAGCCAGTTAGCAGAGTTGTATTATACAAAAGGAAAAGTTTTTGAAGGAAATTAAAAGTGCTACTCTATTGAATACATGAATGATAAAAGCAAAACAGCCATATTGTTAATATGGAGAGTTTTAATGGTCTCAATAAAAGATCAAATCATCCACAACAATCTCTTAAGCCAAAGATTACTTCAGAGCAAGGCCCTAACTCCAATTTTATGAAGGCTGGACAGGTCAGGAAGCTGCAGAATAAAAGTTGGAAGCAAGCAGAGGTTCGTTCACAAGGCTTAAGAAAGGAAGCCAATAACTATGCAAGGTGAAGCAACAAGTTATTCAGAGATCTAGCTAAGATCATTCACGAAAGTAGCTATACTAAACATAGTGTAGAGGAATAAGTGTATTGGAATAAGTGTATTGGAATAAGATGCCATTTAGGACTTTTATAACTAGAAGGGAGAAGTCCATGCTTGGCTTAAAAGGGCAGACTGACTCTTGTTAGGGACTAATGGAGCTGGTGACTTTAAGTTGGAGCCAGCATTCACTGACAATTCTCAAAATCCCAGGGCTCTTAAGAATTAGGCTAAATCACTCTGCCTCTATAAATTGAACAACAAAGCCTGGGTGACAGCACATCTATTTATAACATAGTTTAATTTTAAGCACACTATTGAGACTTTTGCAGTTAAAAAGATTCCTTGAAGCATATTACTACTCATTGATAATGCACCTGGTCACCCAAGAGCTATGATGAAGATGTACAATGAGATTAATGTTTTTATGCCTGTCAACACAATACCTATTTTTCAGCCTATGGATCAAGGAGTAGTCTTGAATTTCAACCTTTTAAACTTTATAAGGTTGAGTTTCATAGACAATTCTTCTCATGAATCTGGGAAAAAACAAATGGAAAACCTTCTATAAAGTATTAGCCGTTCTGGCTGCCATTTAGAACATCCATGATTCATGGGAAGAGGTCAAAACATCAACAGGAGTTTGGCAGAAGTTGACTCCAGCCCTCATGGGAGACTTAAAAGGAGTTCAATATTTCAGTGGAGGAAATCACAACAAATGTGGTGGAAATAGCAAGAGAACTAGAATTTGAAGTGGACTGAAGATAGAACTCAATTGCTGCAATCTCATGATAAAACTTCAAATGGAAAAGGAGTTGCTTCTTATGGATGAACAAAGAAAATGGTTTCTTGATGGAATCCACTTCTTGTGAAGATGCTAGGAATATTATTGAAGTGACAACAAAGAATTTAGAATATTACAGAAATTTAGTTGGCATGATAAAGCAGTAGTAGGGTTTGAGAAGATTGACTCTAACTTTTTTAGGTTGACTCATTTTGAAACCACTTTACCATAGTAAAACTTCTATTAATCAGCACCACACCCCACAGAGAATTTCTTTATGAAAGGAAGAATCAGAGTGGCAAACTTTACTGTTGGTCATTTTTTTTTAAAGATTTTATTTATTTATTCATGATAGACATAGAGAAAGAGAGAGAGAGGCAGAGACACAGGCAGAGGAGAAGCAGGCCCCATGCAGGGACCCTGATGTGGGACTCAATCCGGGGTCTCCAGGATCACGCCCTGGGCCAAAGGCAGGCGCTAAACAAGTGAACCATCCAGGGATCCCCTTTCCATACCAATTGTAAAGGTTTAAGGCCTTATCTTAGACCTTAGGCCTCTTAGGCCATTTAGGATAAATTCTTCCATTTTGGCATTTTGTCTAAGTCTCTTCTACCTTTTCTGAGTTATAAAAGCCAGTTACATCTCCTGCTCCTGAAAGTATTGGCCTTATGAAGAAGTCGTCATAAAGTCCTGAGGGAATGGTACTTCAGGGAGTGTCTCCAGTGTGTGCTGCTTGGGCTCTGCTGTTAGGTTGTGGCTGCTTTGTCCTTTAGACCAGTTGCCTGTTGTGGACAGTTTTGGTCCCTAGCCTGAATGTGGTAAATTTTATTAGGTGTGCTTCTTCTTGTCTAGTTGTGAAATGAGACCTGACACCAACTCCACCAGAACTGAGGCTCTGCAGATCTCTGATTGGGAGATGTGTAGGTAGGGGCTTGTGCTGGATGTCTGGAGGAGAGACTTGCTGCACTGGGACTTAGGCAGGCTTGGCTGAGAAGGACAGTCCCACTAGAATGCAGTGGGGTGAGGCTTGGTGTCAGTAAGTTAGGCAGGTTGGGTTGTGTGCTGCTATTCTCGGGTGGCTCTGTGTTCATAGTAACAGGTAGACGAGGGAAATGGCATCATCTAGCTCCTTTGTTTCCAGAGATCCAGCTCTGTGAACACTGCCTCTCAAGGATATGCTCTGAGAAGAGCGAATAATCTCTCCACTGTGTGCCTATCTGTCTTCAGATCACTGTTTCTATATCTTCTGCCCCTGGCTTGTTTGCCTGCCTTCTCTCTAGGAGCAAGGCAGTGACTGCTGGGCTTGATCCAGCCAAGCCAGCTGACCTTTAAAACTCCAGACTTTACACCCCACTGGTTGTAAGAATACATGAAATTCAGCCCTTCTTATTTAATAAGCCAATGTCCTCGGGGAAATGTTTCCCTTGGGCATCTATCTCCCTGTGTGCTCCTCTTGCTCATCTTTTTCTATGACCATGGCGCTCTCCCCTCCACAGCATGAGAATCTCCTTCTCACATAAACCATGTCTCCGCAATTCCATCCAATACCTTCTTCCATATGGCCTCTTGTCTCTCTTTAGTTGTGGAGTTTGTTCTGACAGTCTTCAGGTTGATTTCTGGGGTATCTAGGGTGATTTGATAGTTATCATGTTGTTGGGATGAGATAAGCCTATGGTCCTGCTACTCTGACACCATCTTCCTTCTAGGGAAAAATTTTAAAAATGTACAAAATGTCGATATTTCTCACTGAGGGAGAATTGAATGATGTCTTCTACTGAAATCAATAAAAATGTGATTTTATAAGTTGTAGAATCATATGAAATTTAAAATATATTCCAAGATTTAATTTTTGCATTTTCATGTGAAGAAAACAAACAAACACGCTATACCTAAAAGCATCCTTCTTTAAAAAGATAGGACTCCTATAGAAATCTTAAAGAAATATTTTCAATCTTTTGTACTATAGCTGGAATCAGGCCAAATGATAATATGAATTGTCAAAGGATTTTTCACTTTTTTCTTAAGCATTGATCTCTTGACACAGAACATGAAGTTAAATGCTTTTTATAGGGGGTGGGACTTTTCCAACAAAAAATGTGATAAATGAGGAGTATAAAAGATAATCTGTGGTATAGTTTATTTATTTTTTTAAAGATTTTATTTATTCATGGGAGACACAGAGAGGCAGAGACACAGGCAGAGGGAGAAGTAGGCTCCATGCAGGGAGCCCGATGTGGGACTCGATCCAGGGTCTCCAGGATCACACCCCGGGCTGAAAGTAGCGCTAAACTGCTGAGCCACCGGGGCTGCCCTGTGATGCAGTTTAAAGTGTTAATGGAATATAGATAGCATCATTGATATAAGATAATATACACGTTTTGAACACAGTGTTAAGTTTCATTGAAAACTGAAAGGGGAATAATATATTGCCAATGCTGGTGATAAGCTGTAGCACAATAAAAGAAAAAAGAACACAAAACTGACAACTCTAGTTTTGGATATATTTCACATTTAATAACCTAGAGTTTAGAGAGCCAAATATAAAAAACAAAATTAAGGGTTTATAAATTTAGAATCTTGAAGTAAGGTATATAGAAAGGAAAAACATGAATAATGGCTTTTATAACATGTATATGGAAATGTTTAAAATTTGCTGAATTACTGAAATATACATGAGTTTGAAAACATGGACTCTTGACTAGTTGCATATCTAAGTTATTTGGGAAGAGCAGACACTTGTGGTGTAATTTTGGTTTTTTTAATTTTTTTTTAAAATTTTTTAAGATATTCATTTTGATAGGGAGTGAGAAAGCAAGCATGAGTGCGTGGGGGGGGGGGCAGAGGGGGAAAACAGACTCACTGCTGAGCAGAGATCTTGATGGAGGATTCAGTCCCAGGACCCCAAGGGATCATGACTTGAGCTGAAGGCGCAGATTCTTAAGCAACTGAGCCACCCAGGCACCCACTGTGGTGTAATTTTAGGGAAAAGACTTTCCTAACTAAGAAATCACTCCTGTTTCTACCTATTCCTTAAGTGTCCATCATTTTCACACATTGGGTTATACTATAAAGCTGCTGTGTAATTGTAAGTCAGGTTTCGAATAAGTAGGGAAATAAAAATTCAGTGTTAAGATTTCAGATAAATCAATTTATCAAGCAGTAAAATACTATGCTGAAATGGAACATCAAAAAGGCATCCAGACTACTAGTGGACTTTTTAGAAGAATGAGGAGTTTTAGAGCTAGAATTGGTGATTGTTATATGGGTTAATTATTGCTGTAAGGGGCTAAATTGTCCATTGGTGTGGCATGCTGAAACATAGGGATATCCTAGCAAGAAGAGAGAGATCATGATCTTATAGATGGGATGGTTATACTCCTTTGATCTATTTGCTTGTTGTGTTCTGGTGACTTCATTTTGGAAAACTGTAGGGTTTGTGAGATGCTGCAATGAGAAATAGATTTAAGCAACTTCTATAAAAAGCCGAACCCTCCTATATATGTTCATAGAGTACTTTCATTAATTGTTTCAGTTACAAAGTCATGCAGTTCTTTATTAAATTAAGGATTTATTGCAATGATCCTTTTCTGAGCCTGCATTCCAGATAAAATCCTATCACTCCCCAAATTTTGGCCTATAAATTTTTCCTAAAGTTATAGTATCTGAAATTTGAAAATAAAACAAAAAGATGGGCAACTGTCTTTGTAATATTATGTTAGGGTAAAAAATTAGTGGTACTCTAATTCAAATACTTACTATTTATTAGAGGTTCAAGGATTAGGGAGGTTTACATGTTAAATTAGAATTTTTGTGAAAAAAAATTTTAGCGATGCAAAAAATTTGGAAAAGATAACCCAGAGTTATGATTTATGGTACTGTTGGACATTGCTTGGCTTTGTAACTAGCTAATGGGTTTATCCTAACATTGCCTAAAAGCCACCAGTTTCTCAAATGCTCTTTGAATGCTTTATTATTTTTGGCTCCTTTATTGAGTGTAATAAAATATTTGGCATCTTATATTTGTATGAGAGACATATTTTAAAAGTTTTAATTATTTTTCAATTTCTTATCCATTTTAAATCCCTCTTTTCAGAGCAAAGTGTTCGCTCTCCACAAACTTCCTGCTACTGCAGATATAATTCATATGAAGATATTGTGGATTAGCTTTCCAAATGGAATATTTGAATGTATACTCTTAATGATCTGAATTAAAATAATTCTGTTTTAGCAAGAATGCTATGGATTCAAGTTGTGAAAATAGGAAGTATTAAGTTCAAATATGTTAAATGATATAACTAATCTGTTGAGTATATAGGAGAAAGTTAACTATTCTGGCCACTCCCCCACCCCCATTCCAAGAATATCATTATTATTAGAAACTTGTTGAAAATATAAATCCCCATGCCTGAATCCAGACTTATTGAGTTAGTATATCTAGGAGTGATGCTATATGGATCATATGTCCTTTTTGCAAAAGTATCTTTGTTGATTAAGATGAAGAATCTATTCTTGAATTATAGATCTAGTTTCAAGATGGAGCACTTTTGAGTAGTGATTTCTAGTCTCAGATTGAGTGGTAGACATATCAGAATAGAAAACTGAAAATATATATGAAAATATTCTTTCCAAGGGTAAACTTTGGTGTATGTGGCAAAGTATAGGAAAGTTTAAACTTTTATATTTGTGTTGAATTCAAATATGTGGATATTCTGTTTTCTGTTTTGAAAATAGGAGAAAAGAATCACATCTGCCAGCTTCAAAGAATGACTTTTTAATGACATTTTTAATAATCATAAAAAATTCATATAGGCTAGCATTAAAGAAGTCTCCCATAGAAATCACAGCCCAGAAAACTTTATTAGCTTTGAAAGACACATTAGAGGACAGACAATGGGGCAGTGAAGCTGCTTTGAGAGCATGTTGGAAGCATAATTTGACTTCGATTTTAGGTGATTGTCTGAAGTCAGCCTTACAAAAAGAATAACCTCATAATAAGGTCATCAAGGAGCTCATTTTGCTAGAGATAACGCACAATGAAAGTCAAATATTTATAATTAGTACCTATTTTTCTTAATGCCATATCTATATCTATGAAATTGATATAAATTCTGGTGTTCCATTCAATCATCAGAAACACTCAGATACAGAAGAGCAACCAAGAAACAAAATATACTTAAATTTTATTTCCTTTTCATTTGTTATATCTAATGCTGTAATGGTGGAAGTCACCACATCAGCTTTAAAGCCAATGGAACAACTCTGAGGAATATCTGACTTGGTCATGTTGAGGGTTAATTGGCCAGTCAAAGACTGATGAGGTATTTAATGTCTGTTTTCCTCAAATTTCACTGTAACTTACCCAATATATACTTTTCAGGTCAACTTGAATATCATATTCACATAATGCTCTTAAACTGCTGGATGCATCTCAACCTATCCAATTTAGAAATCACATAAAATAGTTATAGCATGAGTGTATGCGTGAATGTGTTTATGTGAGAAAGAATGTGTATGTGAAGGTACGTTTGATGGTATGGGTATGAGGTTGTGAATGTGTGTATAATTGTATATGATTATATGTATGAGTGAAAATAGGTGTTAACGGGATATTTTGCTGCTTGGAGCAGTCACTGTTTATAATGTCTTATTCTGAAAGGTGTCACAAAATCACCTTAGAATGTGTGGGTGTGTGTATGTGTTAATGCATCTCATCTATTAGACAAATTCAGTAGGCCACAGTGGTAAATAATGACTTCCCTTCTATCCAAAAGAGTTGAACTAAATTAATGCCTGCTAGAGCAGTATGTACTGTCCTATGTGGATGTTGTACAGAGGTTTTTATTTCTATGCAAGTATTCAGAACTCAGTTAAAAGAAATAATCCCTATTTTTAAAAATATATTCAGTCAATAGAGGTCTCATCTCAGGAAAATTAAAGTTGTAAGCCTACTATGACATAAGAAGAGGGACACAAAATATTATATATAAAAAGTAAACACCATAAAATGTATTATTTATATAGGTGCTACATGTTTCCTTAACGTTAGCACAGAGATTAAAGGACAAAATGACAGATATTTCATTTTGTATCCTTTTCCACAAAACATTCTGTGAAATTCTAATGGGATGGTTCGTGAAGAGAGGTCATAGTCAAAAGTATTTAGGTTAAGAGAGTAGATCTCATGTTTAATGTGTTTACCACAATTAAAAATATTTAGAGAAGAATAGTAACTCTCCTACTGCTCACTGTCAAGCATTTTATCTCATTTCCAGAATGGGATATGGTAAGTTCTGTTATAATTGTTCTAATGGGATTGACTCACAGGTGGAGTGACAAGTACCTTGGCTAAAGTTTCACACTTCTAGTCTGTGGTAGGTCCAGAGTAAATCCTTTTAATCTGGTTTAATGTCACTGTTGTATGTTGACTCCTTCTGCATTATATTAGTAACTTTTATATGTAAATTTTTTTCATATTTTTCTGCAGTAAATTAATCTGTATTTTTACTTAAGCCTGGATTGCCATCACATTTTCAATGTAAAATTTATTTCTATGGGGGTAAATATTAACACTACTTAGAACTAGCATCAGTGGAAAGTGCTCTATAAGGTCTGTGTTGTAGCAATATGTGAAGTTTACAGTCTTTTTATTTCCACCAATTAGTACAGTATTGGATTGGATTCCCTGGGAAACGTAATCTGAGCTAGAGACTTAGTTGAAAGAAGTTCATGAAGAGTTCTCTGGAGAAAAATACGTATACAGTAAGGAGAATAACTAGATTAAGATGAGGGAGACATTGAAGTGTAATTCATTTGCAACACAGAAGGTTGATCCCACGGGAGAAATCTAAATTTGGCATGGCCCTTCACACTTCTCAAATTGAAGTTTTGGTTTGACCATTGAGTGTGGATTATTCCCTGGGAGTGAGATACACTTTTAGTCAAGGTAACTCCCTTCTGCAGCGGTGCAGGGAGGGCATCAGCTGCAAGTCAGTAGCAGCCAAGATTCCCAGCAGCTGAGTAAATGAATGTGTTAGTCTTGAGTGGATTACAACCGAATAACACCAAATCTACTACGCCCTTCTGAAAGTTGGGTTTCAGTTTCTTATACCTGGTAGTTGAATCAATTTTAGAATAAATTCCTGAGGTTAGGAAGGCACATATATTCACCCAACCACAGTCAAGACCCAGAACAGTTCCATCTGTCAATGATATTTCTTTAAATGGCCTTATTGAAGTAAAATTGATAAAGAACTGCAAATGCTTAGTGCATACAGTTTGAATTCAGACATATGTAAATACTCATACTATCATTACAATAAATGTGATAGAACAAATCAACATGTCTCAAAGTTTTCAGTCCCTTTTATTTGTGTAATAAGAACATGTATCACAAGACTTACCCTCAGCAAATTTTAAAGTGCACAATATTGTATCGTTAACTGTAGACAGTATATTGTACAGCAGATCTTTAGACATTATTTATC
The DNA here is from genome assembly GCF_053574225.1 of Canis aureus. Classification (NCBI taxonomy): domain Eukaryota; kingdom Metazoa; phylum Chordata; class Mammalia; order Carnivora; family Canidae; genus Canis; species Canis aureus. The sequence continues at coordinate 21,530,417 of NC_135627.1, read as the reverse complement.
TAGTGATATACATTGAGTTTCCTAAAAGTCTATGTTGAGACTTAATTCCCAGTGTGATTGTATCTGTTGAGAAGTGACTGGGTCATGAGGTTGGAACTCTCATGAATAGGAATATTGCCTTTATAGAAGAGACTATCATGTGAGGGCTCAGGAAGCAGATGCCCCTTATGGGACGTCAAATACCATCCAATATTGTGCAGTTCTTGGATGCTCAGTTTACTTTTTCTCTTCTGTTTCACTTTGTATAATTTCAATGGACTTATCTTGATGTTCACTAATATTTTTCTTGGCTCTGACAAGTCTATTGATGAGTCCTTTAAAGGCATTCATCATCTTTGTATTGTCATCTAGTTCTTTTATATAGCCTCCATTTTTGTTAAAGCTATCTGTTCATACATGCTGATTACTTTTTCTGTTGGAGGCTTTAGTGCATTAAGCATAGTCATTTTATAGTTTCTCAACTATACCATATGGAATAGTCTCTGAATAAAGCTTTGTTAATTGTTTTGACTCTTGGCAGATAGTTTATCCTCACTTCATTTTGTGTTTGAACTTTTAATTGACTACTTAACATAGTATCTAGAACATTTACAGGCTGAAATGTATGAAATTCATGCCATGAAATGAATGATACATGTTTCTTTATCTGCTACAATGGTAGTGTAGATGGTTGGTTCAGTCCTGTCAGGAATTGAGCTGGATTTGGATCATCATGTTACCTGTGTTCTATCTCACATTTACACCTTCTCGCTGTCTCTCAAAGGTCTCCTTCATTCTTTTACCTCGCTCCAACTGGTTGACTGCTATATCTTCCTAGTTGATGATTGCTTGCCTATCGTCTCAGGCAAGGTTTCAGTAATCCTGCCTCTCACCCAGGGTAGACCATCTCTCCTTGGCAGGGCCCAGGACAGATTTATGAAGTGGTTTTCCTTCAATGTTCCTTCATCTGTGCTATGTACCCTCCTCTTACACAGGAAGGTGAAATAGTTTGCTGCCTGTCATTTAAAAAATACTCTATGAAACATCAAATAACTTTTGGTTTCTTTTTATATAACATGGAGTGAGAATAAACTTTTCTTTTTTTTTAAAGCTTTTATTTATTTATTTATTTGTTTAAGATTTTATTTATTTACTCAGAGAGAGAGAGAGAGAGAGAGGCAGAGACACAGGCAGAGAGAGAAGCAGGCTCCATGCAGAGAGCCTGACGTGGGATTTGATTCCAGGTCTCCAGGATCACACCCCGGGCTGCAGGTGGTGCTAAACCGCTGAGCCACTGGAGCTGCACCAAACTTTTCTTTACTAAAGTCCTTTCCTCCTACAAATGCCTATTGATGAATTATTATTTTTTTCTCTCTAAAGAATTATTCATAACTTGGATTTTACTTTACTAGTTATTTACTGAAGACATGCAGGAATATACATTTCTATAATTAACCGCCAAGCTTTTAAAAATGAATTTCTGTACTTAGCCTCCATGTTTTCTTTGTTCGCATCTATTCATTTTACATATCTTTATTTGAACACTTATTTTTGATTACTATATGCCAAACATATTGCTGTACTTAGGACTTTACATAAACTCTTATGGTCTGCTATAATGGTATTGTTACTTATATAGAAAGGCTGAGTAAATTTGTCCAAATTACATAGAGTCAGAAACTAGAGCGGAGTAGATTGACTTTAGTCTAATATGCTTATAAGTTATAGTCTGTTCTGCAGTTGATTTGAGTTCTACAACTGTGGTATATTTGTGTGTGCATACACAATACAGACTTGTGTTTTTAGAAAGGATTTACATTTCTAGTAATGGCTAATTTCTTTGAAAAAATTTATTCACTTACACTTTTTTTTAGGTTTTATTTTTTTCCATAAGTTTGTTTGTTTGTTTATTTATTTATTTTTATAATAAATTTATTTCTTATTGGTGTTCAATTTGCCAACATACAGAATAACACCCAGTGCTCATCCCATCAAGTGCCCCCCTCAGTGCCCGTCACCCATTCACCCCACCCCCCACCCTCCTCCCCTTCCACCACCCCTAGTTCATTTCCCAGAGTTAGGAGTCTTTACGTTCTGTCTCCCTTTCTGATATATCCCACACACTTCTTCTCCCTTCCCTTCTATTTCCTTTCACTATTATTTATATTTCCCAAATAAATGAGAACATATAATGTTTGTCCTTCTCCGATTGACTTACTTCACTCAGCATAATACCCTCCAGTTCCATCCACGTTGAAGCAAATGGTGGGTATTTGTCATTTCTAATAGCTGAGTAATATTCCATTGTATACATAAATCACATCTTCTTTATCCATTCATCTTTCGATGGACACCGAGGCTCCTTCCACAGTTTGGCTATTGTGGACATTGCTGCTAGAAACATCGGGGTGCAGGTGTCCCGGCGTTTCATTGCATCTGAATCTTTGGGGTAAATCCCCAACAGTGCAATTGCTGGGTCGTAGGGCAGGTCTATTTTTAACTCTTTGAGGAACCTCCACACAGTTTTCCAGAGTGGCTGCACCAGTTCACATTCCCACCAACAGTGCAGGAGGGTTCCCCTTTCTCCACATCCTCTCCAACATTTGTGGGTTCCTGCCTTGTTAATTTTCCCCATTCTCGCTGGTGTGAGGTGGTATCTCATTGTGGTTTTGATTTGTATTTCCCTGATGGCAAGTGATGCAGAGCATTTTCTCATGTGCGTGTTGGCCATGTCTATGTCTTCCTCTGTGAGATTTCTGTTCATGTCTTTTGCCCATTTCATGATTGGATTGTTTGTTTCTTTGGTGTTGAGTTTAATAAGTTCTTTATAGATCTTGGAAACTAGTCCTTTATCTGATAGGTCATTTGCAAATATCTTCTCCCATTCTGTAGGTTGTCTTTTAGTTTTGTTGACTGTATCCTTTGCTGTGCCAAAGCTTCTTATCTTGATGAAGTCCCAATAGTTCATTTTTGCTTTTGTTTCTTTTGCCTTCGTGGATGTATCTTGCAAGAAGTTACTATGGCCGAGTTCAAAAAGGGTGTTGCCTGTGTTCTCCTCTAGGATTTTGATGGAATCTTGTCTCACATTTAGATCTTTCATCCATTTTGAGTTTATCTTTGTGTATGGTGAAAGAGAGTGATCTAGTTTCATTCTTTTGCATGTGGATGTCCAATTTTCCCAGCACCATTTATTGAAGAGACTTTCTTTCACTTACACTTCTATTCAAATATTTTATATTTTTAAATGTAATGATTTTACTCCAAAACTTTTATTTTATAATTAAATTATTGACTCATATTGAATTTTTCTTTTATACTTGACATATTAAAAAGGCTATATGCTTTGGGGTTGATTACTTTTCCTTAATTTTATCTGATATGTTGCTTTTATATCTGTAGCATTGTCCCTAACTTTAGTATTTTAATGTTTAAAATGGAGTCCTTATGAATTTAATTCCTGGAGTCCCTTTACTAAAATCATTAATTATCCTCATTTAAGATTTATATGTTCTGCTGTATCTATTCTAATCTCCATTTTTACTTGTGTTGTAGAGGAATATATTAAAGAGATCTTTAACATTGTTGATTACATTTCCTTTAGTCTTGATTTTGCCTATACTTTCTCTAGCAGATTTTATCTTGTTTCAGTTATAAGGTCTATGAATGATTTCACTCTCTTAACAAGTTCCATCTTTATTTTGTACTGATATAAATTAATCATTCAGGACCTTTTTCTTGGATTTGGTGCGTTTTGAAATATGAAAATTCAGGCAAGGCAATATCTAGGTGTTCTATCATACAATTTTTAAAAGTTTTATATTATACACATTTTATAGGCAGGATAACTTTCTCTTTTATTCACACTTGAATGAAGGGCAATCAATTCAAGCCTGGCTTTTGCTGGAAAAGTATGTGTTTTTCTAAAACAGTAACTGTCCAATTGGTTTCCATTAGCATCATCCCCTAAAATGCTAAGGAGGAAGTATGGTTGATATAAATTTTGAGAGCCAGTTCAATTATCCACCAGAACAAGTTGGCAGACAGCCAGAGCCCTAGGAAGTCATTTAGATAAATTTCATATTCATATAATTTATTCTCTATTTGGTGAAGATGCTGTGCCAGAGGCCATGTTTTCTGTGAACCAATTTTAGTTTGGACCAATTACTACCCCAATTACTCTCTTCTGCCTCTGTCCTTTTAAAACATCATACTTTGTTTGGAAGAAGCCATGCCTCATCAAGAGGCAGTTGTCCAATGGCATGGTTTTTGCTTGAGGGTGCTGATATGAAAAACTACAAGCCTTATAATTTAACTATGAAAATTATTGAGTCACAGCTGTGAAAGACATACCATCAAGAATTCTCTAGTTTTTTCTTGCACATCAAATTTGGATGTATATTTGGGATTGTTTCAGTGTTCCCCCTGGGCTATGCAGTATGTTAGTGGGGAAAGTTGTAAGTAAGCACATGCTGGTCTCCCTGAAGCCGGTCCTTTTAGAACTGCACTGACTTTTTATTAGTTGATGTGAGTCTTTTCATTTTTATAACTTTGCATTAATCATCCTAATATCAATAAATACCTCCCTTAATTCATTAGAGTCATAAATGCACTTTTTCAGTTAGAAACTTTGACCATTTTTGGCCTTTAACACTTACGATATCATTTTGTCATCTTCTAGCATTTCTTGATATTCCTCCCCATTTTTCTTTCATATTTTCTGGCTTCTTTCCTTGCAGTGTAGCATCCTTCAACTTTCTTTGAGTTTCTTCTTTTAGCCTCTGCGGATTCTTCCTAGGAACATATCATTTGATTCAAATACTATACATATACAATTTCCCTCTCTAACGTTTGCTTCCAGACTGTGTATCTCCTCTGACTCTAGTGCTTTACACTCCTCTGTCTCTGGAAGATCATCATTTGGATATCCAACAGACATCTCAACTATAACATGTTAAACTTTTCCTAACAATTCAGGACTCCTTTATTGGTTTTTACCTTGAATGTATCTTTTAAAAGTTAAACTGTAAGTCATGGAACAATATTTATGTCCTTTTTATGTGCCTGTAACCAAATAAAACCAATTCCCTAATGGTCTATCATTATATTTATTGATTATATCTGAGTTTTACTAATGGTATGACTGCTATCTTAGAGTGTTGTTGGAGTGACTTCTTTTTTTTGAGTCATGCTGCAGCAACTTTAGCCTGCGTGACATCCTCCTCCATCATAAACATTGTGATGACCCCTATCAAATTTCCATGAGTTCCAATTTTGTTTAAATACAAATAATACATTTAAAATATTATAAAGTCACTCATTAAGAGAAACATTTCACACAAGAATACGTTTAGAATATTTTGCTTAGTGAAGTTATATATATCTTTGTGGATATTTTGATAAATTTTCATTGCCATTTTTCCTTATTGAAACTATATTTAACATTTCTATAGTGTAATTTTCTCAAATTTTATAAGTATTTTCCTATAATGAGATTTTTACTAAAGGACAAAGGACTTTCATTGCAACTGGCAGTTTCGTACAATTATCTGTATTTGTGCTGCACTGGACATAGAGGTTCCTAAAATCAGAATTTGTATTTTAGTCATCCTTTCATTCTCAGCATACGTTTTAGTGGCTGATGCATGGGATCTGTTCAGGAAGTATTGAAAGAAACTGTGTGGTACATCAGCAGAGTGAATCTCAAAAAGTTGTTACACATTACCAAGTTGCCTGAACATATGGGCTTTTTAGGAATTAGTACAATATTAATGTTTTTTTTTTCCTTTTAAATAAAAAAAAAAAAAAAAAAAAAAACATAATGTATGAGCCTAAAGGTAATGATGGGAGAACCAAAGCCATCAAAACTTAAAGGAATGTCTCTTGATTTTGGTTAATAAAATTTCAGAGGAAACCAAAAACTGCATTTCATTTGCTAGAGATCTGTTAGTCAACTTGAAAAATTGAAATTTTTGAATACTCTATAATGTTCACTCTAAATCCTCTATATTAAAACTATATATATCATTGATGCAATGAATAAAAAAATCTGAACCACTTTAGAAGAATATTTAGAATATAATGTTTCTGAATGTAAAGTTTGACTTTCAGTAATTATAAAGCACTATTAGAAATTAGAGGTTATGTGAATGTATTGTAAACTGTTATAAACCTTGTGATACTTTTTAACCCTAAATTTTTCAACTTATTAGAGAAAATGGAAGAGTTCACTGAGAAAGGCAAACCTTAAATTAATATTCAGTTTAAAACGTTAAGTTAAATTTACTTTTAAGTGTATGCACATAGATAGGGTGTTAACACATTTACCATATGAATAGGTTCATTTTAAAACAGGGAAATTTACAAATTAAAAGGGAGATAAAGTGACCTCATAACAAGAGATTGCAAAATTAGCTTAGCTAAAATTACTAAAGAGCAAGTGGACAGTGATTGAGAAGAAAAAGGTGATTTTCTTTTTTTAAGTTTTCATTTATTTATTCCTGAGAGACAGAGAGAGGCAAGCTCCCTGTGGGGAACCCCATGTGGGACTTGATTTAGGACCCTGGGATCATGACCTGAGCCCAAGGCAGAGCCTCAACCACTGAGCCACCCAGGTGCCTGGAAAATAGTGATCCTAATCAGATCAAAACATGATTGTTAGTCCCAACAGACAGACATGGTGGTCACCTTGCATCTTTTTGCCTTTCCACTCTATAGAATCTAAAAGACTATGTAACATTGTGGCAAAAATACTTTATTGAATAGAGAGATCTCCTTCCAGAGTTGAAAATAACTCTAAAAATTCATTTAATATCACCTTAGGATTCTCCTATCAATTAAAAAGAATGCTTTACTGTATCATAGAAACTCTAACATTGCATGTAGATTATGTAACACTTTGAGAGTGCTCTAGAATACCTAATTTGAAAAAGTAACAAAATCACAGTATGAAATTAGGGTAGTGCTTAGGTATAAAGAAACAAAGTGAAGTATTAACGAAATGATGTCTGAAAAGACCTAAATAAATTCAGTGGCAATCAATTAATATCAGCTTGGGTTAATTTAAGACAAGTGTTTGAAACCTGCCTTAAATTATGTAATAAGCAAAACAAGAACAGTTTACTTGCTAGTCACAACTAAGTTTGGCCAATTACAAAATACTGAGAGAACAGGAGTTTCAGGATTTTAAAGTTGAATGGGTTAACCCTTTCAACCCTTAATGAGTACCCTTAGGTGCTCAAATAGAGACAATCCAAGTGCTTCTGTACTTAGTGAGCCATTGTGTTTTTACAATTACAGACAAATGCAAGATTCATATAAATAGATGCAAATAATAAAGCATTTGATGTAGGACACAGGCCGTTCCACAAAAGGCCTTCTGTGAAACTGTTTCATATAGTCAGAAAATTAGGGGTTTGAGCTTTCCAATATCTTTTAATGTTACACATTGGTCATTGAAATAAGATACTTAAACACATTGTTAAAATTTATTTCTATGTAAATATAGTCAAATGGAAAACTTTTAAACTGCTGTGTGAAGTGTGCTTGCTTTGTGCCTTCAAAGCTCTGTTCAACACTAGTGCAGTTTCTGCCAACAAAATTCAGGCATTTAAATTGTGGTGAAAGTGAGTTTTTCTGTGATTAACATAGGGAGAGTTTAAATATGCTTCTTTTTTGGGGACCAGTGCTTTTTAAAGTGAGATAAATCAAACTAGAAAGAGAAAATAATAAAAAAGGGAGCTTTTGGAAACACAAGTGTATTTATTTTTCAGTTGTAATCTTATTTGCTCAGAACTTAAGAGCACAGATTTGAAATGATTGTAATCGGAATTATGAACTTAAAATATTTTAAAATAATTCTGTATCTAAAGGAAAAAGGTTGAATTCACACAGTGTAAATGATTCAGTCCACTGAATGTGTAGAAATTTGAGCATTCTCCTATTTCCTAGGAGTTATTTAGCATACAAATACGCAATTAGTTTTTCTTTAGAAAATCCTGGATCATTACTTAAAGATTTACACCTAAAATCGAGAATAAGAAATCTTCCTGTTGTGCCTAAGATTGCGAATCCAAGAAACCACCAAGGAGCCGACACCAATGCAAACACATGAGGGTTTATTTACAAGATCGAGCTTGGGTCCAAGTATACTCCACACAGAGAGCAGGGACTTGGACCCCGAGATGGGTTTCAGCTGAGTTTTATGGGCTGATCTAGGGGACCTCCAGAAGGGGTGGAGGAATTTCTCAAGTTCTGTTTACATTCTGATATGGGGCCTTCCAGGGCATTGAGCTCTGCTCTCATTCTAATATGGGGCCTTCTAGGGCATTAAGCTGTAAGCTGTTTTCTTCCTGTAACTGAAGTAAGGTGAAGTTCAGCTCTTATTCACAGGGGCCTGGGATGGCTGTACTTGTGCTAACGCTGAACTTAAAGTGGAATGGCCTTAATTTTCTTGGCCCCCACACTTCCATTACTTTGTAGAATGTTAATAATGAGTTAATATATTATACTTGTGAATAACAAAGTTTCAACCACAGACATGTCTGAAACTATATTCACACTTGTATTTAGTTCTAATCACTTATACCAGAAAATCACATCACATTTTTTTTAAACTGTGAAGGTAGAAGTTAAAGATCGATTGTATTATCAGTTCTAATTTACCCATCACCAATTTCAACAGCCTTTAACTCATGTTCACTTTTATTTCATCTATATCCTTACCTCATCCTCTACCACTACCATATCTAATATATTTGAAACTAATCCCAAGTATCATATGACTTAATATATTTATGTGTCAGAATATATTTTGATTGATTGGATTATAAATCTAGAATAAGGGAAAAGAATATAATCTGTTTATAAATTCAGTTCCCTTTTAAAACATGGTGATTCAGTTTTCATCTTTCTTCACTATTCCTGCAATTTGTTGAAGAACATAAGTCCTTTTCCTTGTAGCTTCTCAGTCTCAATTTTGCTGATTCTACCCATTAACATATTTTTATATTCCTTCTTTTCTGTAAAGTGAATCTTCTAAATATTTTTGTAAGAATACTTTGCAGGTAGAATTGTATACTCATTATAAGGAATTTATCATTTGTCACCATTTTTAATTTTGATAGCCTTAATTTCCATTGAAGATCAAGTGATGGTGTGAAATTGGTGATATTTTAATTTTGTTATTGCTTGTCTATTTGATAGTTGGTGTGTATATATATATATATATATATATATATAAAACAAACCCTTTTATGTATGATTTGATTACCTTGTGAAGAAAGGCAAGTAAAATACTTTTTTTTCTTCTAACGGTTAGTTTTCAGAATGAGTTGATATCCTAGATTTCTCCAAAGTTGACCACTGTATTTTTATTTTTTAGTATTGTTATTCGATTTATTGACTTTAATATGTGATATGTTTCAGTCTCTTATGACTGTTGCTGAAACTTACATTGTCCTGCTATTGATCATTAGGAATCAATGTTGCCTGAGTCCTCTTGACAAAAGGCAAATAACTAGGTTCTTTTCCCAGTATTAGAAGGTCTGCTATGCTCATGTCATACATGTGCTGTCCCAAAAGAGTAAATATATCTCCACATAGTGTTGATTGCATTGAAGACAAAATGGCAGTTAGACACCCAAATCTAAATACTGGCAGTGCTTGTTTTTACTGGGTGGGTTGGTCATTATTTCAAATAACCAAAGGTCAGAGCTAGAAAGCAATTTCTACATTCCAATTTTAGGATTGAAGAAAATCTTACTTAAATTCATATTTCTCTCACTTTTCTTTTGTGACAACTTTGGTTCCAAATAATTAGTAATTTATTCATTGCATCAACTGAAAGCCAAAAGTTGAGATTTAGCTCCTATTGTGAGATTGAATTATAAAACTTCCTAGTGAACACCGAGAGGTAATTTTTAGTTTTCTACCTCGAAGGAACACCAGAAGTCCTTTTGTCTTTCTGCCTCTTCCTTTTTCAGAGTGGTGACATTGTATGAGTCTTTTTGCCATTTATGATTTGGCCAAACCTGCCCTGAATATGAGGGAGGGTAGTAAGAATACATTTCATCTAGTTTTGCTGGAGATATTGCCTTTGAGTTTGTTTTACTAACATATTTGCTCTAGTTTTTTTGGAGGAAAGTTGGAAATACAAAACTGATGTTTCTTTTTCTTGCACTTTTAATATTCTTGAGCATCACACAGAAACAAAACTAGATTATATCTGATCTTTTTTCTTAATCTCATAATTGAATGAATACACATGAGGAAAAACATTTTCATATTCCAGCAATATCAATTTGCTGAAATTTTTTTTTTTAATGCAGATTTCAGCTTCTGGTTCTAAAGCACACTTCACTCTGCTTTCCCACTGGATGCAATTAAAAATTGTGAAAGAATGCATGGAGCATCCTGGGTTGAGATCTAAACTTGCAGTAGGCAGATATGGGGAGGGGGGGGGACCCAGAACTCAAAACATGCATGACCTATGGTGAGTTTCACGGAGCTCTTTTCTTCTGGCCTAGACACAATGGAATACTGTGCACTGAGCACAGACATAAAGGTTTTCAAAAGAAAACCCTTTTTTCTGGCTCAAGTGCACAAAAGGGACCACTGTGGAACAGAGAAAGTAGGAAAAAACACTTTTTAAAATCTGATGTCTTCAAGCTCCATTTCTGAACCTTGAAACCTAGTAGCAGAGACAGTGAAATGGTGACTATTTTGGCATCTAAACTCTGAGAATATTTCTTACCAAAGGAACAGAGTTCTACAAAGGGTAAGGGGAATTCCTATTGCTGTTTTATTATATTCTTATTTAGCCCCCAAAGCAGAAACAGTCATGGGGACTGTGCAATATGAGAGCCATTAGCTTTTTAGTAAGGGGACTAGTTGCCATTTGGAGTAGGGAACATTGAGCATAGAATAGAGGGATTGAGAGTAAAGTGGCATAAAATTCTGTATGGATACTTGAGCTTATTCCTAATTTGCACATTATAGCATCTTATTTTAATAAAATATCAAAGTATTTGAGGATTGAACCTAGTAATTAGACTATGGCTAATTTGGGTGGAATATGTGCAGGACAGATCTAAATAGCACTGAAAAGTCATGAAATAGAACTGAAAGTAGAACCAAAGTACACAGAATATGGGATAGAACTTGTGATATAAACCATAGATTGATTTCCTGCTAAAACTAGAACAAAACCTATCTTCCACAGAATTTAAATAAAACCCTTATTCTGATGATAATCAAAATGCCAGATACAATCCAACATGACTCAATAAACAAGATCTGACAAATTCTTTAGGGAAGGATAATCAACAGATGCTATATCCAAGATGAACAAAATGTGAGAATTATCAAAATCTAAAAGTGGTATTATAAACATGTAAGCCAGGGTAAAGCAACACACTTCTAGAAAATGCAGAGATAGAAATTCCCTGGAGGAAAAAAAAAATATATATATAGATAGATAGATAGATAGATAGATATAGATATATAATAGAATAGAATATGTATAGAATAGAATATTCTAGATATATGTAGAATATATAGATATATAATTCTAGATATACAATAGAATATATATAGAATAGAATATATATATATTTGGTACTATATAATATATATATAATAGAATATACAGAGAATAGAATATTCTAATAGAATATATACAGAATAGAATATATAGAATAGAATATATATGGTACTACATTATATATATATATAATATATTTGGTACTAATATATATATACTATTGATATATAATATTTGGTAAAATATATAATATATATTTTATATATATACTATATTTTATTTTATATTATATATTTATATATATTTTATTTTATATATATTTATATTTTATTTTATATTTTATATTATAAAATATAGTACCAAATGGAAATTTTAGACTTGAAAAATGCAATAACTAGAAAGTTAATAGGCTCAAAGGCAGAATGGAGAGTATTGCGGAGATTAGTAAATTTGAGGATAATAGAAATTACTCAGTTTAAATAATGGAAAGGCAAAAATACAGGGAAAAAATTAGGAGACTGAGGATCCTGTAGCACAATCACAGATGTTCTAAACATTCCTGTCATTAGAGTTCTAGAACCAGAAAATGGATAGGATAGAAAAAAAAAAAAAACAACCCTGAAATATGCAAAAACATGGAAAATATTCTGTCTTGGCATGTTTAAGTTTTTTGATCATAAGAAAACTCAGATTAAAAGAAAACCCTCAAAAGTTAAAATGATGGTGAACAGATTTTCAGTTTTATGTATGTTTACATTTCAAAGGGGGAAAAATCTAGAACTATCTTTTAAAGAGCTTGATTATATTAGATAAAATTTATTTTTCTCGGGAGGATAGTAGCTTAATTGCAGTTTTTATTTAAGCACCTGGATTCATAAGTTTGAGGTTCTATTATACTACAAAATTATCAAGTTTAAGAAATGTGGTGACTTAATAGTTCTACATCAAGAGATTAAATGGGTGCATTAAAATGATCATAATAAACTCCAGGTCTGGTTGGTTTCACTAGCAAATGCTACACAAGAGTTAACAAATATCACCGATTATACAAAATCTTGGAGAGACAAAACACTTTCTATGTTATTTTATGAGATAACATTGCTTTGAGGCTAAAACTAGTTTGGTTTTTTTTTTTTATTTCAAAATCAGTGTATGCAGCTCTATTAATAAAACTGCAAAACAGTCCTATGAATGGATACAGAAAAATAATTTGAAAAATCTGTTCATGATTTAAAACTCTAATAAATTTTGATAGTTTATTTCTTTGATGAGGTCATCTAAAAACCTGTACCTTGTCTAGTGCTGAAAAAACTTGATGCTTCATGCCTTCCCCCCCAAAATCAGGACTAGGCAAGGACGTTCACTTGCACTCTTCTTCTTTCTTCTTTCTTCTTTCTTCTTTCTTCTTTCTTCTTTCTTTCTTCTTTCTTCTAATTCATGAGAGAGAGAGAGAAAGAGGAAGAGGCAGAGAAACAGGCAGAGGGAGAAGCAGGCTCCATGCATGGAGCCTGATGGGGAACTTGATCCAGGATCAATGCCCTAGGTGGAAGGCAGGTGCTAAACTGCAGAGCCACCCAGGGATTCCCCCACTTGCACACTTCTTATTCATCATTATCCTGGAAGTCCTAACAAGAGGAATAAAGAAAAATACATGGCATAAACTTTGGAAGCGAAAATATGAAACTTCCCTTTTAAAGAAATTACATTAATATTTAAAAACTGATACCCACACACAATGACACCGAATGTCCTAGAGTAATAAATGAGTTTAGGATAATCATAGGACACAGTCATTTGATGAAAATCATTTGTATTTGTATGCTGACAAGTAGTTGAAAATGACTAAAAAGAATAGTGATAACTATCAATATGCCAGGACCATTTATTACAGCCTTCCACTCCAAAAGGAAATATTGTTGTAAATGTAATATGCAAAATCTGTTTTGTGAACATTGCAAAATCATGATGAAGGGAATAAAAGACCTCAGTAAATGGAGAAATAGGCTATGTTCCTGGATTTGAGTACTCATCATAGTCCAGGTCTGTTTTTTGCCCAAATAATCTATAATTATAACAAAACTTCAGTCAGTATCCCCCTGGAAAATCTAGACAACCTAGACAATCAGACTGCGAATTTATATGGTAAGGCAAAAGAATGAGAAAATACAATACTAAAAAAAATCAACAAAATTAAAGATTCATACAACCTGCTTTGAAGTTTCACCATGAAGCTACATTAGCCAAAATATGTGAAAGAATATCCATACAGATTAATGGTGCCCAAGATTCCATAAAGACCCACTCAAATCCTGTTAATTGATTTCTAACAAAGATGCAAAGTCAATTCCATGGAGAAAGCAGTCCTAACAAATTGTGATGTATCCATTGGGGATCTCAAACTGAGTTTTCTTCTGTACTAGGCACTGAAATGTGGGGCACCAGAGTGGCTCAGTCACTTAAGTGTCTGCCTTTGGCTCAGGTCATGATCCCAGAACCCTGGGACTGAGCTCTGTGTCCAGATCCCGGCTCACCAGGGAGTCTGCTTCTCCCTCTCCCTCTGCCCTTCGCCCCTGCTCATGCTGTCTCTCAACTAAAATATTTTTTAAAATTATTAAAAATGTATCTAAATATAAAATATGGAACTATAATTTTTAGAGGAAAATCTAGGTCCTAATCTTCATGACCTTGGGTTATGCAAAAAGTTCTAAAATAAGAAATCAGGAGGAGGGGCAAGATGGTGGAAGAGTAGGGTCCCCAGGTCACCTGTCCCCACCAAATTACCTAGATAACCTTCAAATCATCCTGAAAATCTACAAATTCGGCCTGAGATTTAAAGAGAGAACAGCCAGAATGCTACAGTGAGAAAAGTTCGCACTTCTATCAAGGTAGGAAGATGGGAAAAAAAGAAACAAAAGGCCTCCAAGGGGAAGGGGCCCCGCGAGGAGCCGGGCTGAGGCCGGGGCGAGTGTCCCCAGGACAGGAGAGCCCCGTCCCGGAGGAGCAGGAGCTGCACCGACCTTCCCGGGCGGAAAGGGGCTCGCAGGGAGGTGGAGCAGGACCCAGCAGGGCGGGGATGCCCTCGGGCTCCCGGGGACACTGACAGACACCTGCGCCCCGGGAGAGCCCCACACCCCGCGGCCGAGCTCCCTAAGGGCTGCAGCGCGCACGGCGGGACCCGGAGCACCTCGGGGGAGCTGCGGGGCGGGAGCAGCTCGGGGGGCTCGGGGGCGGCTCCGCGGAGGGGGCTGCGGGGCGGGAGCAGCTCGGGGGGCTCGGGGGCGGCTCCGTGGAGGGGGCTGCGGGGCGGGAGCGCGAATCCACCAGCGCAGGCTCCGGAGCACAGGGCGCCGGGACACAGCCCAGGATCCCGCCTCCCCCGGGACAGGCAGAGGCCGGGAGGGCCCAGGACAGCGAGGACGCTCCTGCCCCAGCTGAGCAGATCAGCGGCCCCGCCCCGGAGCCTCCAGGCCCTGCAGACGGAGAGCTCCGGGGTTACTGCGGGAGCTGACTCCAGGGCTCCAGGGCTGGCCCCGCCACTGCGGTTGCTCCTCCTGGGGCCTCACGGGGTAAACAACCCCCACGGAGCCCTGCACCAGGCAGGGGGCAGAGCAGCTTCCACAAGTGCTCACACCTGGAAATCAGCACAACAGGCCCCTCCCCCGGAAGACCAGCTGACAGACAAGTTCCAGGGGAAGTCAAGGGACTTAAAGTACACAGAATCAGAAGATACTCCCCCGTGTTTTTTTGTTTGTTCGTTTGCTTTTTGATTTCTGTTTGCTTCCCCCACTCTTTTTTTCCCTTTCTTTTTCTCTTTTTCTTCTCTTTTTTTTCTTCTTTCTTCCTTTTTTTTCTTCTTTTTCTCTTTTCTTTCCTTTCTCTCCACTCTTTTTCTCCTTTTCCCAATACAACTTGTTTTTGGCCACTCTGCACTGAGCAAAATGACTGACTAGAAGGAAAACCTCACCTCAAAAGAAAGAATCAGAAACAGTCCTCTCTCCCAGAGTTACAAAATTTGGATTACAATTCAATGTCAGAAAGCCAATTCAGAAGCACTATTATACAGCTACTGGTGGCTCTAGAAAAAAAGCATAAAGGACTCAAGAGACTTCATGACTGCAGAATTTAGAGCTAATCAGGCAGAAATTAAAAATCAATTGAATGAGATGCAATCCAAACTAGAAGTCCTAACGACGAGGGTTAACGAGGTGGAAGAATGAGTGAGTGACATAGAAGACAAGTTGATGACAAAGAGGGAAACTGAGGAAAAAAGAGACAAACATTTAAAAGACCATGAGGATAGATTAACGGAAATAAACCACAGCCTGAGGAAGAAAAGCCTACGTTTAATTGGGGTTCCCGAGGGCACCGAAAGCGAGAGAGGGCCAGTATATTTATTTGAACAAATCATAGCTGAAAACTTTCCTAATCTGGGAAGGGAAACAGGCATTCAGATCCAGGAAATAGAGAGACTCCCCCCCCCCCCCCAAAATCAATAAAAACCATTCAACACCTGGACATTTAATAGTTAAGCTTGCAAATTCCAAAGATAAAGAGAAGATCCTTAAGGCAGCAAGAGACAAGAAATCGCTGACTTTTATGGGGAAGAGTATTAGGGTAACAGCAGACCTTTCTGCAGATACCTGGCAGGCCAGAAAGGGCTGGCAGGATATATTCAGGGTCCTCAATGAGAAGAACATGCAACCAAGAATACTTTATCCAGCAAGGCTCTCATTCAAAATGGAAGGAGAGATAAACAGCTTCCAAGACAGGCAGGAACTGAAAGAATCTGTGACCTCCAAACCAGCTCTGCAAGACATTTTAAGGGGGACTCTTAAAATTCCCCTTTAAGAAGAAGTTCAGTGGAACAATCCACAAAAACAGGGACTGAATAGATATCATGATGACACTAAACTCATATCTCTCAATAGTAACTCTGAACGTGAACCGGCTTAATGACCCCATCAAAAGGCACAGGGTGTCAGACTGGATAAAAAAGCAGGACCCATCTATTTGCTGTCTACAAGAGACTCATTTTAGACAGAAGAACACCTACAGCCTGAAAATAAAAGGTTGGAGAACCATTTACCATTCAAATGGTCCTCAAAAGAAAGCAGGGGTAGCCATCCTTATATCAGATAAACTAAAATTTACCCCGAAGACTGTAGTGAGAGATGAAGAGGGACACTATATCATACTTAAAGGATCTATCCAACAAGAGGACTTTACAATCCTCAATATATATGCCCCGAATGTGGGAGCTGCCAAATATATCAATCAGTTAATAACCAAAGTGAGGAAATACTTAGATAATAATACACTTATACTTGGTGACTTCAATCTAGCTCTTTCTATACTCGATAGGTCTTCTATGCACAACATCTCCAAAGAAACGAGAGCTTTAAATGATACACTGGACCAGATGGACTTCACAGATATCTACAGAACTTTACATCCAAACTCAACTGAATACACATTCTTCTCAAGTGCACATGGAACTTTCTCCAGAATAGAACACATATTGGGTCACAAATCGGGTCTGAACCAATACCAAAAGATTGGGATCGTCCCCTGCATATTCTCAGACCATAATGTCTTGAAATTAGAACTAAATCACAACAAGAAGTTTGGAAGGACTTCAAACACTTGCGGGGTTAAGGACCATCCTGCTAAAAGATGAAAGGGTCAACCAGGAAATTAAGGAAGAATTAAAAAGATTCATGGAAACTAATGAGAATGAAGATACGATACGACCGTTCAAAATCTTTGGGATACAGCAAAAGCAGTCCTAAGAGGGAAATACATCGCAATACAAGCATCCATTCAAAAACTGGAAAGAACTCAAATACAAAAGCTAACCTTACACATAAAGGAGCTAGAGAAAAAAACAGCAAATAGATCCTACACCCAGCAGAAGAAGAGAGTTAATAAAGATTCGAGCAGAACTCAATGAAATTGAGACCAGAAGAACTGTGGAACAGATCAACAGAACCAGGAGTTGGTTCTTTGAAAGAATTAATAAGATAGATAAACCATTAGCCAGCCATACTAAAAAGAAGAGAGAGAAGACTCAAATTAATAAAATCATGAATGAGAAAGGAGAGATCACTACCAACACCAAGGAAATACAAACAATTTTAAAAACATATTATGAACAGCTATACGCCAATAAATTAGGCAATCTAGAAGAAATGGACGCATTCCTGGAAAGCCACAAACTACCAAAACTGGAACAGGAAGAAATAGAAAACCTGAACAGGCCAATAACCAGGGAGGAAATTGAAGCAGTCATCAAAAACCTCCCAAGACACAAGAGTCCAGGGCCAGATGGCTTCCCAGGGGAATTCTATCAAACGTTTTAAGAAGAAACCAAACCTATTCTACTAAAGCTGTTTGGAAAGATAGAAAGAGATGGAGGACTTCCAAATTCATTCTATGAGGCCAGCATCACCTTAATTCCAAAACCAGACAAAGACACCATCCAAAAGGAGAATTACAGATCCCTGATAAACATGGATGCAAAAATTCTCAACAAGATACTAGCCAATAGGATCCAACAATACATTAAGAAAATTATTCACCATGACCAAGTAGGATTTATCCCCGGGACATAAGGCTGGTTCAACACTCGTAAAACAATCAATGTGATTCATCATATCAGCGGGAGAAAAACCAAGAACCATATGATCCTCTCATTAGATGCAGAGAAAGCATTTGACAAAATACAGCATCCATTCCTGATCAAAACTCTTCAGAGTGTAGGGATAGAGGGAACATTCCTCAACATCTTAAAAGCCATCTATGAAAAGCCCACAGCAAATATCATTCTCAATGGGGAAGCACTGGGAGCCTTTCCCCTAAGATCAGGAACAAGACAGCGATGTCCACTCTCACCACTGCTGTTCAACATAGTACTGGAAGTCCTAGCCTCAGCAATCAGACAACAAAAAGACATTAAAGGCATTCAAATTGGCAAAGAAGAAGTCAAACTCTCCCTCTTTGCCGATGACATGATACTCTACATAGAAAACCCAAAAGCCTCCACCCCAAGATTGCTAGAACTCATACAGCTATTGGGTAGCGTGGCAGGATACAAAATCAATGCCCAGAAATCAGTGGCATTTCTACACACTAAGAATGAGACTGAAGAAAGAGAAATTAAGGAGTCAATCCCATTTACAATTGCACCCAAAAGCATAAGATACCTAGGAATAAACCTAACCAAAGAGGTAAAGGATCTATACCCTAAAACTATAGAACACTTCTGAAAGAAATTGAGGAAGACACAAAGAGATGGAAAAATATTCCATGCTCATGGATTGGCAGAATTAATTTTGTGAAAATGTCAATGTTACCCAGGGCAATTTACACATTTAATGCAATCCCTATCAAAATACCATGGACTTTCTTCAGAGAGTTAGAACAAATTATTTTAAGATTTGTGTGGAATCAGAAAAGACCCCGAATAGCCAGGGGAATTTTAAAAAAGAAAACCATATCTGGGGGCATCACAATGCCAGATTTCAGGTTGTACTACAAAGCTGTGGTCATCAAGACAGTGTGGTACTGGCACAAAAACAGACACATAGATCAATGGAACAGAATAGAGAACCCAGAAGTGGACCCTGAACTTTATGTTTAGCTAATATTTGATAAAGGAGGAAAGACTATCCATTGGAAGAAAGACAGTCTCTTCAATAAGTGGTGCTGGGAAAATTGGACATCCACATGCAGAAGAATGAAACTAGACCACTCTCTTGCACCATACACAAAGATAAACTCAAAATGGATGAAAGATCTAAATGTGAGACAAGATTCCATCAAAATCCTAGAGGAGAACACAGGCAACACCCTTTTTGAACTCAGCCACAGTAACTTCTTGCAAGATACATCCACGAAGGCAAAAGAAACAAAAGCAAAAAGGATACAGTCAACAAAACTAAAAGACAACCTACAGAATGGGAGAAGATATTTGCAAATGATGTATCAGATAAAGGGCTAGTTTCCAAGATCTATAAAGAACTTATTAAACTCAACACCAAAGAAACAAACAATCCAATCATGAAATGGCAAAAGAAAAAAAAAAAAAAGAAATGGGCAAAAGACATGAAGAGAAATCTCACAGAGGAAGACATAGACATGGCCAACATGCACATGAGAAAATGCTCTGCATCACTTGCCATCAGGGAAATACAAATCAAAACCACAATGAGATCCCACCTCACACCAGTGAGAATGGGGAAAATTAACAAGGCAGGAAACCACAAGTGTTGGAGAGAATTGGGAGGAAAGGGAACCCTCCTGCACTGTTGGTCGGAATGTGAACTGGTGCAGCCACTCTGGAAAACCGTGTGGAGGTTCCTCAAAGAGTTAAAAATAGACCTGCCCTAGGACCCAGCAATTGCACTGTTGGGGATTTACCCCAAAGATTCAGATGCAATGAAACGCCGGGACACCTGCACCGCGATGTTTCTAGCAGCAATGGCCACAATAGCCAAACAGTGGAAGGAGCCTCGGTGTCCATCGAAAGATGAATGGATAAAGAAGATGTGGTCTATGTATACAATGGAATGTTCCTCAGCCATTAGAAACGACAAATACCCACCATTTGCTTCAACGTGGATGGAACTGGAGGGTATTATGCTGAGTGAAGTAAGTCAGTTGGAGAAGGACAAACATTATATGTTCTCATTCATTTGGGGAATATAAATAATAGTGAAAGGGAATAGAAGGGAAGGGAGAAGAATTGTGTGAGAAATATCAGAAAGGGAGACAGAACATAAAGACTCCTAACTCTGGGAAACGAACTCGGGGTGGTGGAAGGGGAGGAGGGTGGGTGGTGGGGTGAATGGGTGACAGGCACTGAGGGGGGCACTTGACGGGATGAGCACTGGGTGTTATTCTGTATGCTGGCAAATTGAACACCAATAAAAAATAAATTTATTATAAAAAATAAAATAAAATAAGGAATCAAAAGTATGATCCATAAAACATTGATAAATTGACTTTATGAAGACTGAGCTTTTTACTGTAAGATACTTTTAATAGAATGAAAACATAAGTACAGATTGCAATAATATATTTGCAAATTACACATTCAACAAAAGACTTACATTAGGCCATAAAAGTAACTAAGATATGAGAAAGCAAGTACAATAAACTGTGAAAATATTTCAGCAGGTCTTTCATCAAAGAAAATAAATGGGTGGAAATTAAGCACTGGAATAGATGCTCAACATCATTATCAAAAAAATGCAAATTAAAACGAGGAAGTGATTCCACTACACATCTATTAGAATGGTTACTGGTTATAATGGAAGGTCAGCTATCCACTGTGGCAAATATTTTGGAAGTTTCTTATACTGTTAAATATCTACTTGTGTGATTCAGCTATCCAACTTGTAGACCTTTTATATAAGGAAAGAAAAGCTTATTTCACATGCACAAAAACTTCCCATTAATGTTTATAGTAACTTTGTACATAATTGCCAAAAATAAGCAATTATTTAATACTAAACTGATTATGTTGAGAGCCTGATATATATTTTCAGTAGAATAAAATACTATCAACAAAAACATGATCGAAGTGCAACATGCATGAGTCTAAATAGAATTATGTAAAATCTCAAAATGTTACATTTTATATTCGTTCATAGGACATTTTGGATAAGACAAAATGCTATAGATGAATAATAGATTAGTAGTTGCCAGGGATTATATGTAAATGAAATTTGGACTAGAAACTCAAGCTGGAAAGATTTTTTGGGGTAAGGAGGGATAGAAATGTTTTGTAAACTGACTTTAATGGTGCTTATGTGAATCTGTATACGTGACAAAAGTCTACCTCTTGAAAATGTTAACTTTTAGTGCTTTAAATTATGATTGCTGTTTTATTTATATTCCATCAGATACATTTGTAAGAATGATGTAATACTTTTATACTAAAATTTCAGCTTTTACACCATGCTGGAACATTATTTCCAACCATTAAAAAATTATGTAGTTGCAAATTAATGATGGAATGAATCTTTGTTGTGTTTCCCATAAAAGAACTGGGACTTAGGCAATGTCTTTTGGAGATAGCCCCGGCAGCACACTGGAGGAAGTGGGGAAAGTGAAAACAGTAAAATGTACATCCCTCATGAAGGACAGTTAGGGCTCAATCTCACTGTATAAATTAGGGAGTTGGTAGCCGGCAGCCGCGAGGCCTGGTGTGCTTCAAACTCCCGCAGCCCCAGTAAGCTCAGGGGTAGCTTAGTAAAGGCATAAACCACATCCTGTTGATGTGCTCTATCAATGTGTTGATAACCAGACAGAAACTGTTGAGCCCTAGACCCTTGCTAAGCATAGTACAGAAGCCAGAAAGCTGGGTTAAGCGAATGTCTAGCGTATACTTCCTGAAACCCTGGGTGTTGGGACATTGGCGATTTTAACAGACATAAGGTCACAAAATAGTGGCTGTGTACAAGACCGTGTCCCTTATGCTGAGGCCTTGCTATCTCATTCCTCACTCGTTTTGAGATTATGATTCAAATCGTTGATTCATTAATGCTTGGTAACGGGTCATATGCCGGCTTTATTAGTAGTAGTTTTACTGAGTTAATCTGTCTTTTGATAAAATTTATGATCCAATTGATGATACAGGGTCCTATTGTTATGGCTAATAGCAAGAGGATGAGGGGTCCCAGAGCGGCCGACATCAGGGTGGCGACCCATCGATATAGTTGATAGGGTCTTACATCCCCAATATGGGCAGAAGTATTCTCCCAAGTTTAAACATTGAAAGTTAACTTTTTTTTGAGCCTTGGCAAATGTAGATTTCTACCTTGGAAGCTCTTGTTTAGCCTTGTTAGTTTTGCATCCCCAAGGTGCCCCTCATCTCTGCCCTATACCTATTTTTATGTAATTTCCAAACAAGAAGCAGAGTTCTGTTTTTTCAGATTAGTTTCTTTCCAAGGGGACTGAGTAACATTTGTAAGTACTTCCCCCAGTAATTCCATTTCTGATTCCCATATAGCCTGGGGTTTAGGCTGGGGAGGGTTTACAGATTTACTTGTACAGAGTGTGATAAGGGTTAGGATTAGGGAACATATGAGAGTCTTATCTTTAAAGGATCTTGGGTTTCCTGGACTTTCCATTTTTTTTCTTTCTTTCTTTTCTTTTCTTTTCTTTTTTTTTTTTTTTCCTTTTTGACACAGGAATGAGGTTGCCAGGTGGAGATGCCACTGACCACTGACTTTAATTTGTGTGTGTGTTTTTTTTTTTTTTTTTTTTTAAGAAATGCTTGTTAAATATTTTACGTTTTTCCAGGATTTATGGAGATAAGCATAGTTTTTTAACCTTTCCATCTAATAATGTGCTGTGAGATTTTAATAGACTTTCTAAAATTGAAATAATTGTATATTCTTAAATCTATTAATAGTGCATTATTAATATGGTATGTTTTTGCTAAAACTATATTTAGTATTTTGGCACACAAAACACGTATTAATAACTGACACTGTTTTGAATTTTCTGATTTTCAGGTGTAGATATTGATACTATGCTTGTTTCATTTAAGTAGGGGGTTTCTTTTGTATTCAATGTTCTAGAACAATTTATAAAACCATGGAACTATCTGGACATTGAACATTTGGTGGAAATTCAATGAGAAACTTTCCATGCCTGGTGCCTTTTTAAAAATTATTTTATAAATTTCTGTGCTCTATGGAAAGTTGTTTGTGTAGACTTTGTCTGTGTTCCTTTAGCTTTTTGTGAAAGTCCTTTTATGTCAGGTGGTAGGGAGTTTGGGGTAGAGTATGGGTGGGTGGAATACTCATTCTTGTAATTTTGCTTATGCTAACAAGTCTGATATAAATGAATAGAAATTTACCTTTTATGACTAACAAGGTATTTTCTACTCTTGGCTGCATTTTAATGGGTATTTTTTTTCTCAATTTTTTTCTTTTTTAAACTGAGACTAGAATGTTTGATGAAGGGACAGGTAAATAACCTTGGAAGCATGCAATCTATTAAAATATTTGGTTTGTTAGTCCTAGAACTTTCTTTTTTCACTTTAGGTTAATATATGTACTTCTCATAGGGAATAAATTAGAGACTCTAATTCTGTATGTGACCCTGAAGTCTCTTCCCCTGCCATAGAACATCATGCACATGGGTTCTTCCCTTACATGCCCCTTTCTTCTCTGAGTATTTCGTACCTATAGGAACTATTCACCTATTCTCCAGTCGGTATGATGTCCTGCATCTGCAGGTGTACTAGATCCTAGTTTCTGTGTAACAAATTATCCCAAACTCTTATCAGTTAAAAACTAAGTAAAACATTATCTCAATTTTTTGTGGGTCAGGAATCCAGAAGCAGTTTCGCAGCAGTTTCATCAGTGTTTCTCATTAGGTTAAACTAAAGCTATCAACTGGAATGTTAGTTATTTAAAGGCTTTGCTGAGGTTGAGGGATTCACATCCAAGCTTAACATGATTGTGAGTAGTCTTCAGTTATTTATGTTCTATTGGATTGACAACCACAGTTCCTTAATGTACCATGTGGTCCTCTCCAACATAGGGCTGTTTACAACATGCCATCTTGTTTACTGTAATGTGTGCAATCAAAGAGATGAAGAGACAGAGACACAGAGAAGGGGAAAACCCAAGATGGAAGCCAAAGCATTTTTTATAACCTAGTATAAAGATAACATAGCTTCTACCACACTTTTTTATTAGAAATGAATCAATAAGTCCAGCCCACATGTAAGGAGCCCACATACCAGGAGGCAATACCATTTGGGGTTGTCTTAGGGGCTACATTTTCATAGAAATTGAGGTTGTGAGCCTTTGGTCTTCTCTGTGGTAAGAATCTTTTTTTTTTTTTTAATCCCCCCCCACCTTTTTTTTTTTTTTTTTTAAGGTCACCAGGCTACACATTAATTTTCTTTGTTTTGTTTTGTTTTGCTATGGATGTATTCTTCATTGGTTTTCTTTTATCTATTGTCATTGTGGGAAAAAAAAAATTGCTCCAGAGTCAATCTGCCAAAGCAACTTTTTGAAATCTCTCAGAATATCATTGATACTATTAAATCATTCCCAAATGTAGTAGTATGCTTGGTAAGATAGTGAGATTCATAGGACTACATCTACTTTATCAGCACTGAATCATCCAAGCATATTATGGGGGAGGGGGGAATGGGGTATTAAGTTAAAGTAATCACTGTCCATTCTCAAGTTACTCTAAGTTTCTATAATTCCAGTTCTAAAAGTCTGCTATCATCCTCTGTGAGATCCATCTGAGTCAAAGTCATTGGTGACCCACTTAAATATTTAGGTGTCAAACATTTGGCAACTATTTTATGGATTTGTCTGTCAAGGCCATTTCCTAGCTGATCTGAGACAGCTGCCTGATTGAATGTCTGCCCTATATATTATTAACTTCACTCTTTTAGAACCACTTTCAGTGACAAACCTTGTCCTGTCATTTTCAACCTCCTTTATGCCATTATAGTTGACATCTCCTGAATATCTACATGAAGATTTGTTTCCGCCAACATGGAAATATTTTCCAGAATGAGACAGGAGTCTTGAACTAGTCTCTGAAATGGTCATTCCCAGTTGACTAAATTGCAGATCAATGTGTGGTGTCAAAGTCGAGAAGATAATGGAATAACAGAACCGTAGGCATAGACATACAATATAAAAACAAATACTTTTAACATTTAGGTATTTTAAAGAACTTACATCTGTTAAAGTCTTCAAGTTATAATGGCACTATTCAATTCGGGAAGGTTTATTATCTCAATTATGTAAATAAAGGAAAATGAAGATAAGAAAGGGCCATAGTGGGGCGCCTGGGTGGCTCAGTTGGTTGAGCGTCTGCCTTTGGCTCAGGTCATGATCCTTGGGTCCTGGGATTGAGCCCTGCCTCGGGCTCCCTGCTCAGGGGGAGCCTGCTTCTCTCTCCCTCTGCCTACCTCTACCCCTACTTGCTTGCTCACTCTCTGTCAAATAAGTAAAAATTAAAAAAAAAGAAAAAAAGGCCATAGTGATCCAGTGATACAGCCATTTTGCTATGGAATCTAAATAGAATCCCAAATCTGACTCCTAGCCCAGAAAAATTTCTGTAATACTGTTGTGCCTCTTACTAATGTAATCCTGAATAAATGTAGCCAGTTTCCACTTGCTTTAGTTAAAATAGTTATGGGCTAATCCCAGAAATAATCAACAGAAACATCACATTTCACACTTCTCATCCCTAATATATACTGTCTCCAACCTGCCCTGAAATTGAACACTCTGATGTTTCTTAACATCATAGCAAACTCCAAGCCAATTTCAAATTCTCTGTATTTTCAGAATTTCCCTATAATTTAGACTGAGATGGAAAAGTTTTATTCATTTTGAACTCCTTCCCAGTCTAGCGTACATAGCTCCTGGACCTAGAATCTCTCAGAGGCTGAGACTATAAATAGACAAATTTATTTCTCCTTATTCCTCCTGCCCTATTTATCTCAGGTAATCTAATGGGGTTCAATTTAGTCTTGATTATGCTATAACTTCATACTCACTGCCAAGTCAATTCTACCTTTTATTTTTCTATTTTGTCTAAAACAATCTTTTGAGATAATTAGATAAACTTAGAAAAGCAGTCCATGGTTGACTATAGTCCATCTAGATGCATTTTCTAGCCACACTGAAAGGCAAAGTACAGTATTCCAATATTGTCATAAATTAAAAATGTACTGTTATGGTAGTATTATATAAGCCAGGAACATCATTAGTTTAAAAATATATTTAAAAGTACGTGTTATTTCCTGGGTATAAATTAAATGACACCATTTTGGTGCAACATTTATAATATTGCTATGAAACAGAATGTTTAATTTTTTACTTTAGAAGGGAGTTTGTTATGTTTTATATAGCAAATGATTTTGTGTACCCACACACGCTCAGACAAGGAGAGACTAAACTGATTCCTTCTTAAAGCATTAGGTGAGGGGCACTTGGGTGGCTCAGTTGTTAAGTGTCTCTTGATTTTGGCTCAGGTCTTCATCTCAGAGTTGTGAGATTGAACCCCACATTGGGCTCTGCCCTAGGTGTGGACCCTCCTTAAGATATTTTCTTTCCTTCTGTCCTTCCCACTCCTCTTGCATCATTCTCTCTGTCTCTCTCTCTCTCTCTCTCTCTCTCTCTCAAAAGCGGCATTAGTTGAGACATTGTAGGCCCGAGTGTTGAAAATACTGTTCTGCACAAAACAGTGGAAACATTCCCAGGTGTCTGTATGAGATGAAGGAAAAAGAATAGTGTATAATCATAAACTAGGAGAATCATCAAAACTTTTATAAAGTTATTAACCTTATCACTTAGCGTGAATAAATTATTTTTCACAGAAACCACTCAACAGGCTTGATTTCATAACCAAGTTGTCATAAAGACAAAAAGGAACAAGAATTTATGGAAATTTCATGTTCTTTCCTGGAATTTTACACTTCCATAAATTTGGATCAGGTTTAATCTGCTATCTGGGAGGCCAAGTGCCTAACTTGTCTTTGCTTTATGCAATGGTATGGTAATTATCACAAGACTAAATTTTACTAACGATTTGTACTCATTTCAGTTAGAGAATGTCAGTAAACTAAGAAAATTATATGGGAGCATATCAGTCATGAACCTCTAACTGAAAGAGGAATTGTGATGTACAAATTCTATAATTCTTCATCAATGTATCATATCTAAGAATTTCTAAATCAGTAGGAAGACTTTACATCATCATAACCTATAAATGCTTGAAATGGATTTGAAAGTAGAATGGAAATTTCTAGCTGGCTAGGGAACCACAGTCTATCTAATATCCAGGAGAAATTTGTAAGTGAAAGTGTGTGGCATCAGATTACCTCAGGTTTGATATCTAGATCCCTATATGTCAGCTTAAAAACTTTGGAAAAGTTATTTAATATGTTACCGTCTTGCTGTCTGAGATGGAGATCTGATCTGTTCTAGGATCATTATTATGACTAAGTTAACATAAAAGAGTTAATTAATAAGGGGTAGAATTTAAAAGTGTAACGTAGGCAACCCAGCAGGCTGTTTACTGTCATTATTTTTGTCTCTTGTAAATTTTTTTTTAAACCTTTGGATTATTTATTTATTTATTTATTTATTTATTTATTCATGAGAGACAGAGAGAGAGGCAGAGGGAGAAGCAGGCTCCATGCAGGGAGCCTGACATGGGACTCGACCTTGGGTCTCCAGGATCAGACCCTGGGCTGAAGGCAGCGCTAAACCCCGCTAAACCACTGAGCCACCCGGGCTGCCCTGTCTCTTGTAAGTTTTATGTAAAATTGGTCTCTTCGGTATTCTGGGATGAAGTGGAAAAAATGCATGAAACATTTCTGCTGCATCCTGAAGCATGACTTTGTCAGGAAAAAGCTCCTGTGTAACACTAGTGTTAAAAAGTGAACCAGCTACTTTCTTCTTGGAATACTGTTTTTCCTTGAAAGAACAACTTCAGACAAACTGGTTTTTCAGACTTGAGGGTTTAACAGATACAGTCTAGAAATGAATGTCATTTCAAGGAAAACAATTGCAAATATGTGTTGCCAATGATAAACTTTGGGCTTTCAAGGAAAATTAGAATTTAAAAAAAAAAGACATGTATCTGCCACCTTGAGCTTAACA
This sequence comes from Canis aureus, assembly GCF_053574225.1. Classification (NCBI taxonomy): domain Eukaryota; kingdom Metazoa; phylum Chordata; class Mammalia; order Carnivora; family Canidae; genus Canis; species Canis aureus. The sequence goes on along the minus strand of NC_135627.1, from coordinate 21,502,238 downwards.
GTCTTTCATCTGATGAAATTGGTGGGATATTAACAATTGTGATTTTTTTATGTGGTTTAAAGAAGTACATAAACATTTAGAATGTCTATATAGTTCAGTGAACTGGTATTTTTCAAGTGACTAGTGTATGATATTTTAAAAATCTTGTATGGACAAGAGTCATTCAAAGTGCAAGGTATACTGGTGGATTTCAGATCAATTAATTTCAGCATAACAGAGGACATAAAGTTCACTGATAGGGCTTCAGATTGCACATTACAGTTCTAACCATTTTTGTTTTGTTTTAGTTTAAAGATTTTATTATTCATGAGAGATATAGAGAGGCAGAGACATAGGCAGAGGGAAAAGCAGGCGCCTTGTGGGGAGCCCGATGTGGAACTCAATGCAGGGACTCCGGGAGCATGCCCTGAGCTGAAGGCAGACACTCAACCACTGAGTCACCCAGGCGTCCTTATAGTTGTAACCTTTAAGATAATATCACTTACTGAATTTTAGTGTTGAATCACATATCCACAATCAAGTAAGTTATTAAAATACTATTCCCTTATTATATATATGAGGCCAGATTTTCTCCACATATTTCACCCAAACAGCATAATACCACACATTGAATTCAGAAGCATATTTGAGAATCTAGCTGTCTTCTGGAAATCCAGATATTAAAGATTTGTAAACCTCGAACACCGATTCTGTTCTCATGAATTCTTTTGTTTTTGGGAAATAGTACTCATTAAAAAAAAAAAAAAAAATTAGCAGTTAAAAAAAAAAAAAGGCCTCCTTGGTGTTTCTCAAACACACTTAGCATATATCTCTACCTCAGCACCTTTGAACATAGGGTTTATCTGCTTAGGAGCTCACTTCCCTCATTTGTTTTCATAGCTCATTATCTTGTTTCATTCAGGTTTCTTTTTAGAATGACCTAATCAGAGATACCTTCTTTTTAACTACCTAACCAAATAGTGTTCTCAACTATATTTCTTTATATCAACCACCGTTTGGTATTTATTTATACATTTTCCCTCCATACTGACATAGAAGCTCCATGAGCAGAGAGATCTGCTGAACTCTCATTTTCCCAATGCAAACTTTTTTTTTTTTTTTTTTTTTTTACTGAAACTAAAATAATAATCTTTCATGGAAATGTGGTCAAGATTGCATAGGGGAGTTTGGGTTGCCAGGCTATCTCAGTTGGAAGAGCATGATTCTTGGTCTCGAGTCTCAACCCCATGTTGGGTGTAGAGATTACTTAAATAAACTTAAATAGGTATCTTTTGGGGTACATCAGTTGGTTAAGGGTCCAACTCTTGATTTCAGCTTTGGTCATGTTATCAGGTTGTGAGATCAAGCCCCATACTGGGTGTGGGAACTGCTTGAAGTTCTCTCTGACCCTTTCAGTGATGGGCATTAAGGAGGGCATGTGATGGGATAAGCACTGGATATTCTGTGCAACTGATAAATCATTGAACACTACCTCTAAAACCATGTACTTTATGTGGGCTAATTGATTTTAAAAAATTATTTTTCCATCTCCCCACCACCTCTCCCTTTGTCTCTATCTCTCTCCCCTTCTCTTTCTTAAAAAAAAAAAAATGTATAGGGAAATTTACAGAGTAGTATATTATTGTAAAAAGAATTAAGGAATAATTAATGGAAAAAGAACAAACTAAGCTCTTCCGTAAGTAGTTGAAGAAAATTGCCATGAATCAAAGAAAGATTAATACAAAGTATCCAAATACTTGTAGTTGTCATGTGTTTAATTTTACTTTCACAGAGAGAATTTTAATATATGTAAAATAGGGCTTGAAACCATGACCCTGAGATTGTGACCTGAATTAAAATCAAGAGCTGGATAACCAACTGAGCCATCCAGGTACTCCCAAATGTTCACTTTTTTAGACTATCTGGTGCATGTTTTAACTTATGACAACAAAATGTTTACCATTACTGTAGTCAAACAATTTTGGTAAATTCTAAATTGACAGAAAGTTCAAGGTATTTTTAAATATCTGACCCACAAAATGTGTAGAGTATGTGATGTTTCACAAATGTGATCCCAAAATATTCTGTTACTTGCAAAAAATACTTGGAGGACAAAGCTCACCATAGAAGCACCTTAGAATTGTGAAGCTTTTCTCCTACCTGATCTCATACTAATTTCTGTGTTCTATTTCTATTACAGGAGTTTCTTTTTGTATCTGAACATTTATGGCCCATCGACCATTAAATACTTAGCAAATCTACTGAATACTTTGTCAAATCTATTCCACTCTATGTGCTTTCCCTTTTAGTAGTTTACTCAAGATTCAATCTTCTGTAAACAGATTTCCACTTGCATTGTGAGAGTTCAGTTTTTACTTTTTGCAGCCTTTTTAAGTGCTTGTTGTTTTTATCTTCTATTTCTACTGTCTCAGTCAAACATTGAATTGTAATTATATATTTGTTTCTTGCCCTAGAGTATGAGCTTTTTCAAATTTCAGGGGCAGCATTTTTTTCATATTTGTTTCCTCATTACTTTATACAATAATATGAGAATAATGTCTTGAGTTGACTTAAATTATTAGCCACAATTTACAAGTTAACAGAGGCATATAATATGGCACAGAATCTCTCAGTTCATCTTGATTGCTCCATAAATGTTTTTCTTCCTCTATTTCATTTTTAAATGTAAATTTACACAGAGTATAAAGTCAGAAACTGAATAGATCAGCAGAAAAAGAATAATTCCTCGATCCACAGAGTCTGGGTATGAGATCCCAGTTGGCCTCATTGCTGCTTTCAGATCATTCACCCTCTCTTGTCTCTAAACTTCCCATTTGATTTTTATATGATATACTCTATCACCTGCTATTACCCTTTTTTGCAATCCAGAAATACTAAAAATATTTTAAAAATTAGACTGCTTAATCTCTTCAGTACTACTCTTACAGCAATTCTGGGGGATTTCAGTGTACACATAGATGACCTTTCTTTAACATAACCTCCCAGTTTTCAATTCTACTTTGGCAGTCAGCTGCTGTCCTACCACTACTGTAGCCACCACATCTGAAAATGCAAATTAAGCTCTGGCTATTACCACTAACTGCCAACAAGCATCCTACTCTTTTTTTTTTAATAATAAATTTATTTTTTATTGGTGTTCAATTTTCCAACATACAGAATAACACCCAGTGCTCATCCCATCAAGTGCCCCCCTCAGTGCTCGTCACCCATTCACCCCCACCTCCCGCCCTCCTCCCTTTCCATCACCCCTAGTTCGTTTCCCAGAGTTAAGAGTCTTTATGTTCTGTCCTGCTCTTCAACATATTCTCCCATGTTTCCTTTTTTTTTTTTTAATTAATTAATTTATTTATTTATGATAGTCACAGAGAGAGAGAGAGGCAGAGACACAGGCAGAGGGAGAAACAGGCTCCATGCACCCCCGGGAGCCTGATGTGGGACTCGATCCCGGGTCTCCAGGATCACGCCCTGGGCCAAAGGCAGGCGCCAAACCGCTGCGCCACCCAGGGATCCCCTCTCCCATGTTTCCAATAGTCCAATCCTACAAAATTCTAGCATGTGTTTATTGTACTTTCCTACAATCTTACAATTTTATTTTTATCCAAATTTAATTCATTACTCTTAAAAGCCATGCACACGCACACTCCTCTCATAGACCTTTCTCTAGATATCTGTACTATTTCAGTTATGCTGCATGAGACTAATGAAATACAGCATACTTCCTGCTTCGTAACCATACTCACTAAGCTGAATGCAGCTGGAGAAAACATGCAACTTATCTGACTGGCTGAATTTAAAATCATGAACATTAACCTCAGGTGGATGGATTCTTAGAACTTCCAAGCAATCAGAAAACATTTCACTAGTCCAGCATCCTATAAATAAATAGTTTGTATTTTCACTTTTCCTAATATCCCTAGCAACTCCTCTGTTTTCCTCACTATAGCAGATGTGCTATTCTATTTCTCTGAGAAAAGTGAAGCAATCAGAAGAATCTATGACCTGCCATCACTGTTTGAACCTACCTACCTACTTCTCTCTTGCTGTGGTGGAGGAAATGTATATTTTCCTATCACAGCTTAACTTCAGTGCTTCTACACTGGTTTTTATTCTCTTACTGAAATTTATAACTAATCTATTATTCCCCACTTTTGTGCATCATTCTTTTCCTGGTCAATTTGGCCTTACTCTTCAGCATAAAACCATGTGTCCTACTTCTTGTTTTGAGGAAAAAAAAAATCATTCCCTAACCTAATATTCCCTCCCTTAGGTTTTTACTTCATTTATCTTCTATACAATAAAACTCAACAGCTTCACCTGTTTCCCCTTTTTATCCTTTCTCTTATTTCATAAAGCTTTATATCTCTGATTATTTTCCATGTTAAGAGTGATATTCCTTATATCAATGGAAAATTCAGAGTCCTTGAATTTCCAGACACTATGCTAACAGTTTTCCTCTTAATTTACTAGCCCCTCCCTTTTATTCTCTTTGCTAGTTTACATCTTCTCTTCTTGATCTCTAAGCATTAAAGTAGCTCAAGTTTCAGTTTTGATCACCTTTTCTATCTGCACAAAAGTTCTTTGATTTCATCCATTCTGTGTTCAAATACCATAGATATATTCTTGACCTCTAAAATAGTATATCTGGCCTAGACCTTCTGGTTGAACTCTAGATTTACAAATTCAACTTGTTACTCATCCTCTCTATTGAAATGTCTGATAGTGTCTAAATATTAACAGAATCATAACTGAACTCTTCTTCCCCATAATACCAAAAACCTTGATAATTTATTCTTTTCTATGACTCCAATCTGTCCTGAAATCTATTGGCTCTGATTCCATGATAGATGCAAAGAGAGCATTTCTTATCACCTCTTCTGCAAACTAATGTCAAAATAATTTCTACTTCTATGAAAAATGTCACTAGAATTTTGATAGGGATTGCATTGGATCTATATTGCTTTCTTTAGTATGGATATTTTGACAATACTAATTCTTTTAATCAAGGAACATGGGATTTCTTTCCATTTCCCTTGTCAATTTTTTCATCAGTGTCTTATTTTTTTTTCAGTGTATATTCAGTGATATTTCATCACTTTGGTTAAATTTATTCTTATTTTATTCTTCTTGAGGCTATTGTAAATAAGACTGTTATCTTCTTTTTTGAATAGTTCATTGCTAGTCCATTGAATAGGAAAGCAGATAATTTTTGTATGTTGTTGTATCCCACAACTTAACTGAATATTTTTCACTCATACTAACAATGTTTTTGTGTCATCTTTAGGGTTTCCTGTATATAATGTCTTTTGTAAAGCGACAGTTTTACTTTTTTTTTATTCCAGATATGTTTTCTTTTTATCACTTAATTTCTCTGGCTCAGACTTTATTTCATTAAATAGAAGTGGTGAGAGTGGGCATCTTTGTCTTTTTCTGATAAAACCAATTCCTGCCTTCATAAAAATACAGTTTACTAATTTAGGATAAACTGTAATTTAGAAATTAAAATTACAATCTAGAGTAGAATATAAAGAATAACCTAATTTAAAAAAAAGAATAACATAATTATAGAATGTACTTCAGATAAGCATAAAGTAAAAAATATCCCAAATGTGTCAAGAAAGAATACCAAAGTAAAACAAAAAGAAAACAAATGGAAAACAAGGTGATCGACTTAACCTCAACCCATGCCAAGACTACATTAAATATAGATGATCTAATAGCTCTAATCAGAGATTATCAAAATAAGTGAAGACACCACGATATGCTGTTTATAAGAGATAAACTCTAGGGATGCCTGGGTGGCTCAGCAGTTCAGCTTATGCTTTCTGCTCTGGGCATGATCCTGGAGTTCCAGGACTGGGTCCCACATTGGGCTCCCTGCATGGATCCTGCTTTTCCCTCTGCCTATGTGTCTGCCTCTCTCTTTCTATGTGTCTCATGAATAAATATATAAAATCTTTAAAAAAAAGATAAACTCTAAATATAAAAACACAAATATGTGACAATTAGAATGCTAGAAAGAAATATACTATGTAAATTGTAATTCTAAGAAACCTGACATCCTATATATTACCGGTAAGATAGACTTGACTTCAAAACAAAGAATGTTACTGGAAATAGATACATAAATACTGTAACAATCATATTACATGCATGTCCTAATAGAGCTTCATGTACATATTACAACATAATTCTTTAAGATTTTATCTATTTGAGAGAGAGAAAGAGAGAGAATCTCCCACAAGCATTATCATGACCTGAGCTGAAACCAAGAGTTGATTGCCCCCTACCAGCTGAGCCACCCAGATAGATGCATTTCTAAATGTGCAGTAGAAACATAACAGATCAAAAGGAAGTATTCATAATTGTGAAATTGAGGCTTAGTATTCCTCTCAATAATTGCAGGTAATGGACAAAGAAAAAATATATATATTATTTAAGCAATGCTATTAGCCAATTTGAGCTAACAGAAAGATATAGAACACTATAGCTAACTAATGAAATGCACATGTTATTTTTAAGTTAGTGAATCTTCCCTGTAATGGAGGGCATGTTTGTGCATCCCTAAAATTTATATGTTGAAGCCCTAACTCCCAATGGTTTGGTATTTGGGTGTAGGTCCTTTGGAAAGCCATTCAATTCAGATGCGGTCATGAAGGTGGAGCCTCTATGATGGGGTTAATATGATAACAAAGAGAGGAAAGACAAGCTAAGAAGAGGGTTTTCACCAGAACCCCACCAATGCTGGCACCATGACCACAGGCTTCTAGTCACCAGAACTATGACAAATATATTTGTTAAGTCACCTAGTCTATGGTATTTTGTAATAAGAGCCCTACCAGACTAAGGCATATACCAGTGTAGACAATGACCTAGTCTATACCCAAGTCATAGTCCATTTCAAGAGTTGAAACCTTTCTTAATGTGCTTTATGATGATAATTAACTAAAAATTAATAAAAACATGTAGATAATCCCAATTCAATGTACATTTTGTTTAATACTGAAATATATAGTTGATGCAGTGTTACATTAGTTTCAGGTATACAGTGTAATGGTTCCAAAAGTCTGTTATGCTGTGCTCACAACAAGTATAGCTATGATTTGTTACCATGCAATACTATTATAATACCCTTGATTATAATCCTTATGCTGTACCTTTCTTCCTTGTGAATTAATTACTCATTCCATAACTGGAAGCCTGTGTCTCTCACTCCCCTTTGCCCATTTTGCCCAACCCCCATCTTCAGTGTACTTTCCAAACTCACTGATCAATGAAGAAATAGAGAAATCAGAAAATATTTTTAATTGAACAGTCATAAAAACACATTATAGCTGTTATACAGCTAAAGTAGTGCTATGATAAAGCTATAATACATTATAAATGTTTATATTAGAAAAAAGCAACACATAAGTATAATGTCCTAAGTGGTCAACTATAGAATCCAGGGTGGCAGTGTAGGGGGAGCAAAGCAAATCCAACATAGACAGAAGAAAAAAAAAACACAACATCATGTGACATTCTAGTTTTGTGAAGTAGAACCTGTAAAACTAAACTACTGAAATTGGAGTACTACTTGCATCAGTGATAGGGACAGACGAAAGAGTCATGAGGGAAGATTTCAGGGTATGACAGTGTTTCATATTTTAATGTGTCAAATTCATGTGTGTATAGATTCATCAAAGTTCAAATGCACAATAATTATCTTTTTTCTGTATGTAATTTTACATTAGGAAAAAAGTAAACTCAGCTAAAAAATGCATTGTGTATAAATATGTTAACCTATCCAAAGCAAATGTCAGATAGTATACTTATTCTCAGGATGCATTCTGATAGTTCAGTTCTATTTTCAAGTCTACTTTTTCTTTAATACAAGTGGTTACAAATATTTTTACTGATTTCATCACCTTAAGATTACTGCTTGCTGGATAAAGAATAATACCTTAGAATTTAGAATGTACTTTTACTTCACTCTTCATAGTAGGTAAGACAGTGTGATAATTGAGTATACAGAGAATAAAACTTGTAACTAATTTGTTTCTATATTTGAAATATGAACTAAATGCAAAAAAAAATAATTTAATGCTTACATTAGTAATTCATTGTTTAGTACTTTTTCCCTGGTGGAGTGGTGGAGGAAGAAATCTATATGTATTCTTTACTCAGCAGCTGTAATATGGTGTTAGACTAAAATGGGACCAATGTTTATCTGAAATACAATCCTCACAGCTGGCAAGTGTTAGAATATTATCTCTTAGAACTTCTGTAAAATCTGTAGCAAATTATCTTTAAAACTGCAAGAAATCAGTAGCTATTGAATTTTTATTATTTCATTTGTTGTTTTTAAACTTGGTTGAAAACCACATGTACATGCATACTTACATACATGCTCAATTGCTTTGACAAATAGACTTGATAGAAATATAGGTCAAAAAGTGGAATTGGCAGAAATGAAGAATTATAAAGATCAGATAAGCACATAGTTTCTTTTAAATATAACATATATGTGGGGGTGAGGGGATAAAAACACTCCATGCAAGTAAATTCTTTTGATTATATAATTTCTACTTAAATTGTAGGTGTTTATGTAGGGCTTGTTTGGGTATTGGTGTGATTGTGTGTATAAACTGTGAGGTGGAAAATAAGGAATAATTAATTTTTAATGGACACATCTACTTATGAAGACAAAAATATATAAATGAATCTGTGGTTTCTAGGCCTCCTTGTTTATATTCTAGATTGAGGGAATTGAACTCAAACCAATTTGTCTCTTTCATATTGGAGTATTTAGTATTTTCTGATGGGAGAGAAGATGAGGCCCAAAAAGAGTGGAGGACCTCCTTTGAAAGTGCAGATTTGGGTTGAATTTGAGGAAGTCTGGGAAATAATGGAGGGAGAGAGATGGGGGATACATGCTGTATCAGTGCTTAAGGCTTTTGAAAAATAATTGGGTGACACATACTTTAATAACTTTTCCCAGGTTTTATGGCAGCACTTTTGGCATTTTTCAAGAGGGTTGTGAAGAATTAAATTGCTTTGTCTTTACTTTTAGATGTGCATCTGAATTCAACAACATGCTAAAAGAGTCGTAAAGAGACCCACTTTTATGGAGTTACATTAGTAAATTGAGACTTTTTATGTTTTTAAAGCATATATGTCAGCTATTTTGTTTTCAAAATTAAAGTAGCTCATTATTAAAGAGTGTCTCTTTCCTTTTGTTTAAAAAGTGTGTCTGGTCCATGGTGAATTCATGATAATTATTTGACTCACTAATTTTGCTTTCAGTATTTATGTCTTCAGATTTTTTATTTTCTGTTTTTTATTTATTTTTATTTTTTGCAACCTAACACTTTCTTCACAGTTTTGGTCAAGTATACATACAGTAATACCAAGTCTTTTTACCCATACATCTTCCTTTTATTCCTCCCATTATTGTCAAATCTACTCCAAATTGATAATTACTTTGTGACGTAAATAGTGCTCCTTTTTCTCTGAATAAATTTATTGTCAATCATAGGTTTAATCTACTTCTATAATTGTGACACCTTCAGTATTTCTTGATAATTTTGGTCACTGAATGATAGGCAGCCTTACCTTTTTGATCTGTCTTCCTTTCCCTTATCCTGGTGGCATTATCTTTTGTGAACTGCCATCTATTGGTCCAATTGTGTCCGTTTCTAAGGCAATCCTACCAGGAATTGTACTTATGTCAACTAACTCCAGTGAGTTCCAGTGAGAACTCTTCCAGAAGTACTAGAGTGACTCATATTAGATCAGGAAACCAGAAGCCAGTATCTTTCATATCCTTTGCCCTTAATGAGAACCATAATTTGATTAATCAGATGGATGAACAAAAACTCATGTCATGTCCAGTAGTAACACTTCATGATCTGCTCCTCCCAGTACTGAATCCATTTACAGCATTGGACTTCTGCCTTGGCATGTTCTTTTAATTTTCAAAATTGAACTGCTGCCTAGGATGCCTTGTTTCTATCTTCTACTTATTAGTTGAAACTCTGGAGGCCAACAATTACCTGAATGGTATCCAAAGTACTAATTTCTTAGACAGTATTCATTTTACCACTTTGCTATTTATAGTGGGACCAACCTTTGCAATTTTGGCAATTCCAATATCCTGTTATTCTCTGCCTAATCCTGGATTTCCGAAGCCCCAGTGGGATATAGGCTCATGAATGATTTATATGTGAACTCATCAGTAAATATTTTTTCCAAACTAAGTGAAAAACTTTGCCTTATATCTGAATATATTTATTAGGACATAAATTACTACAAAGCTATGAAAGTAATTATTAAGCCTGCTTTATTACTGTATAACTGATCATTTCATATATAGCTTAACTATAAAGAGATGAAATAATGACATCTCTAACTCTGTGGTTTTTAATTTCCAAATCTAATTGACAGTTAAAACATACCTTTAAAGTTTCTGTATAAATGTTTGCTATTGAAAATTAGGGGCACCTGGGTGACTCAGTGAAGCCTCTGCCTTCAGCTCCGGTCATGATCTTGGAGACCTGGGATCATGCCCCATGTTCAGCTCCTTGCTCGGTGGGGAGCCTGCTTCTCTCACTCTCTCTCTGCACCCCTCTCCATGCTTGTGTGCTCGCTCTCGCTCTCGCTCTCTCAAAATAAAGTTAAAAAAAAAAGGACGATTTCTATGGTCTGAAAAAAAAAAACTAGAAGCAATGAAAAGAACTTTGTATTAGTAATTCTTTGGGTGTATTAAGTACTTTAAACATTTCATTGTAGATAAACAGTAGTTTGAAAGTTAAAGCTAGTATTTCTTTTTTAGTGTTTCTAAATAGGACGAAGACAAATGAAATTCAATGCTTTGAATTATTGTTCAAACTACCCTGTCTCTTCAGCTCTCTGGCAATTCTGAAATTGAGGCCCTTAAATTTTCTCAACTAAATTATTACAATAGTATTTTAAATGTTTCCTTCTCCATTAATTTCATCCTGTTTCCTATTCACCCTGTACAGTGATGCCAAGTGATTTTTCTGAAGTATATGATAAGCTTATTCCCTGACCATCAAGCATTTCATGTCTCTTCAGTTGCCCTCAGCATAAAATTTTAAACCTTTTTTTTTATAACATGCATAAGTTACACATTCTGGATCCTTACTAGTTATACTGAAATTTGGTTTCCTAAGCTTTGACTCTGCAAATGATACTTCCCAGTTTCTCTGACAAGTAATTTGCTCATTTCTAAGGTGTAAATGCTTTCCATTGTGACAAATTTCAAACTGGTAATATGATGTCCCTGAATGTGGAATTAGGAAGATAAGTACACAGTTGACTCACCATTATGGGTCCATTTCAGCACACAGTGTGCTTTGTGTATTTTGACTGTACCATGATGAAACCATAGGAGATACAGTAAATTTTCAGGAAATAGACCCTCACAAATGGGATTCTGAGTTTTTCCTTAGCTCCATCCTGAGTTACTTTAAAATGGAAAAAAAGATCTACTGGGAATATAGCATGCCCTGGCATTTTGATTAAATTACCATACCTGCTCACTTAGTATGAAGCACCTGAGGAAGATCACTCTTTCATGAGACATATGGCTGTTCCTTGTATGTGAGTGTTAGTGATGGCAGTGAATGGATCAGAATGGTGCATATCTGAACTGTAGAGTTTACAGAATGGAAAAGGACAAGCTGAGGAAATAAAACTTTCAACTTTCAAGTCACTGTGATAGAATTTTACTGTGGCAGACCTCTTGTAGTTGTAAAGTACATGCAGCTGAAAATTATATCGAAATGTAATTAAAATTTTGCAGAATTACAATGCATGCTGAAGCCAGAGGTTTATTAAGTATTTAATGTAAACACAGGACTTTAAAAAAAAAAAAAGACTTCATGACTTAAATGGATTCAAATGATTCTACAAGTCATCCAAGTCTTTACTGTCACTGGAAGCAACCTATTTTTTTGTCTTAAAAAGATTGCAAAAGAGGGGCACCAGGGTGGCTCAGTCGGTTAGGCATCTCACTCTTGGTTTCAGCTCAGGTCGTGATTTTAAGGTCATGAGATGGAGCCTCACATGGGGAGTCTGCATCCAGTGGGGTGTTGACTTGAGATTCTCTCTCTCCTTTCCCTCTGCCCCTCCCCCACTCACATGTGCATGTTCTCTCTCAAATGTTAAAAAAAAAATGTAAAATATGTTTGTTCTTCTGAAGATCCCCTACTTCAAAATCCCTATTTCATCTGTAACTAGAATTATAATAGGCTGCAGGAATTCAAGTGTGGCATGTGACACAGGAAAAGATAGTATTTTTGCTAATTCGTATTTATGGAAGCTTAAGGAGAAAATATGTAAAATTATTCTAGAGATGCTAGAGAAGGAGAATAAAATATAATGATGGGAGAAATTTATCTTTTTTTTAATGAATGTTTTTTTTTTTATTTATTTATGATAGTCACAGAGAGAGAGAGAGAGAGAGAGAGAGGCAGAGGGAGAAGCAGACTCCATGCACCGGGAGCCCGACATGGGATTCGATCCCGGGTCTCCAGGATCACACCCTGGGCCAAGGGCAGGCGCTAAACCACTGCACCACCCAGGGATCCCGAAATTTATCTTTATAGTTAACTTATCAGATCTGGATTTTATTTATTCAAGTAGTTGGAAGAGGCTCAAAGAATTTGTGGTGGATTGATTGAAAGCTGAACTCAATAGTGGCTGTTCCTCACAGAGGTTAGGGTGTCAGATTCTCTTATATAATGTAAAGGGTTGAATGAAATGGAAATGAAGTGGAAAAGGAGTGCATTTTTTTATGAAAAACCTACACATATACATATGGCCACATACTCAAGACTCAGAAGAAAATCCTTTTATTAAAACGTGAGAATTGCGTTAGTGAGGGGGTGGTGGGACCTGCTTCCATATAAAGCTCTGTGATTGCTGGACCATTTAGGAGGGAAGAATGCTAGGAGATGCTGCTATGAAGATAATATCCCTAATTTCAGCGGTAATTTTGGAGTGAGGGGGACTTTATTGCTGTCCTTAGTCTCTAGCAATAAAGGGAATACAATAATTATATTTGGAAGCAGGGATAAGGGGGTGAAGAACTACTTAAACTGCGGAGATTTTGGTGGTGATGAAATGACTCCCAAGTTTACAAAGGCATGAAATATATAAGCAATGTACCAAAGTATTTGATTAAATGCATGGTTTCTAAATCTCAAGACACAAATCTGACTTAAATTTCCACAGTAGAATGACTCAAGAACATTAGAAATTGATATATTGTAAATCCTGTAGGCTATGTTTATTAGAAACTACAGCTACTGCTAAAAACTTTACCAGCATAAAATAAAATTATCCGAAAATTAAAAAAAAAAAAAAACTATCCATGTTTTAATAGACATAGGTTTTGAGTTACTAGTCCTTGGGTACTCAATATGTGACTGTGGTCCACCAATCAGAATGGAGTTTTATAACCTCAGGTAATTAACTTTAAGTAAAAGTTTTGCATGTGGGTAGGCCATTTGGTCCATGGAACTAATCTGTCATTGTTTAGTTTTTGAATGTATAAATGGAATAAATTTATGGTAATCCTATATGGCTTTCCAACCAATGGGTTGATGGCTGTTATAGTGGGTAGTACTAAGTAGAAGCCCTTTGGTAGTATGTATGTATGTATGTATGTAACCAGTCTGATAAAACATATTGTATACCTAGGTAGATTCAATAAATGCCATTAAAACAACTTTGAAAAAGATCAGTGGTTTGTCACATTCTTACCTCACACATTGAGTCTATTTGGAGTGTTTATTAATCTCCAAGAATGGTTATAAATCATAATGAGATTTTACTTGGTCCTTATTTCAATTGCAGTTTCAAGTGTGATATCCTTACTGGATAAGGATACTTACTGTGTGACTTAAGCCCCTGATCTGGCAATTGTTCCTTGTATTATACTAATTAAGGACTATTGGAAGCAGTTTCTTTTACCTAGAGAGGAAAACAATACATTTTTGTGGTCTTACCTCATCTGTATTACTTTTCATCCTCTCTGCAGAGTAGTTCCTTCACATAATGTAGAGTACAACACAGATTACCTATTGATAACAGCACCCTAATGAGTCTTGAGGAGGAGGGAGCAAATCAGTTAGGACACATACCTGCTGGAAGGGTAAGGAATCTTGTGAAAATTTACGGTCCTTCTACTTCAATGAAATTTATGGGGTTCTAATAGTCTAAAAAAATAGTAATGGTGTGATCTTCAGATTGGGACACAAGCTGCTATTACATATATAGCCTATCACCAAAGACCTAAAAAACTTAGTTGGGCCCCTTAAATATTAAGGGTAGTATACATTGCATTCAAGTAATTCATAAAGCTGAAGAGTTTGAGTGGGACCCTGAGCAAGAAAAGGTTCTGAAAAATTCTTTCCTTCACTGGTCTTTCTAACCCAGCAGATGCAGTTGTACTTTAATAAATAGATATGTCATATTAAACCTCTGAAAAGCCTCAGCAGATGATTCACAAAGGGGATTCCTAGGGATTTGGGTTCTTCTTCAGATGCCTGGGATGTTCTTCATAGCTGGTTGTTGGGCTTTAGAACCTAATACCTGCCTTTGGGACATAAGGTGACCATATAGCCTGAAGTGCCATTATAAATTATAAGTAATCTATCACATTATAGGCTTTGGTGTAGTAGCAATACATTGTTCCATTGAAAATGGTATGTATGTTTCTGACTGAGCAAGAGTAGTTCTTCAGGCACAAATATGATGTTTCAAATACTTTTGTAGTATCTACTCCTAGCTCTCCTAGCTGATGGCCTTTTCCTGTCAATCAACATCTGTCTTCTCAAAGGAATTTTTAAAATATTTGTCAGCTTTTTTTTTTTTTTTTAAGTCTAGGTTTTACCCAGTATTTTTTTTTAAAGATTTTATTTAGAGATCAGAGAGATCTTATTTAGAGAGCAGAGGGAGAGAGGAGAGAGAAAGAAAGAGAATCCCAAGCAGACTCCACAGAGCCTGATTTGGGGCTCAATTCCAGGACCCTGAGTTCATGACCTGAGACAAAATTAAGAGCCTGATGTTCAACCTACTGAACCACCCAGGCACCCCCTACCCAATATTTTTATTTCAACTGGCGACAGGCTGCAAGAGTATCAGAAGCCTCGCTATAAGACACTAGCATAGTCAGCAGTACATGTGTTTGTTCATTGTCTGAATGTGAAGAAGTCAAATGTATACCTTTCCACTCATAATCAGAAAGTTAATGGTTTGGCTGGATAGTCAGGAATGGAGGAATAACAGATTTGTAATTTCTCTGACAAAGATACCTGGAGGTTTAGATTGACATTCTGGAATAGAAATAGAATTGATATATACCCATACTGTTTGTATACTACACACATGTATATGTATGTAGGATTTGTATACACATGGATAAATATGTCACAGACACACATGTTTGTGCATATATGGGGTTACTATGTATCACACACATACTTAGTATATTTAATATTCTTATTTATACTTACCTAAAACTATATTTTTTAGTCGAAAAAACAATTCCACTATGTCTTCTTACCTTAGTCATATAGAGAATGAGGGTTGGAATAATTATAAATTTATTTTGACCCTTGAATAACTAGTTTCATTGCCTGAGGGAATTTTAAATTTATTTGCGATATTGAATTTCAAATTACAAAAACTATACATATGTACATATTTGTATTGTGCATGTATATACATGTGTATGTTTTCATGTGTTTATATGCATATTTACATGTGCATATGTAAAATATATGTAAAACAATATGCTGTGGAATATGTAAGTCAGGAAATTTATGGGATAGAAAAACTAATGATATATCTGTGGTTTACTCATTTCACTTTGACTTCCCTGAATAGTTTTTTCTTGACCACTCTGTGGGAAATAACCTCGCCCAAAAACTTTTTTTCTCAACTTGCATATATCTTAGTTTATGCATATAAATCATATAATTATTTCTTTAATTGTGCTTATTTCCTGTATTCATCTCCAAATATGAGTTATACAGCGATAGCCTGTGACTTTGTTCCCAGCACATAGGAGAGTGCCTGTTTCAAAAATTTTGTTGGATGACCTTAGAAGGGAGGTCATTAAGAAGTTGCATTGTCAGGATGCCTGAGTGGCTCAGCGATTGAATGTCTACCTTTGGCTCAGGGTATGATCCCGGAGTCCAGGACAGAATTCCACATCGGGGCCCCTGTGAGGGGCCTGCTTCTCCCTTTGCCTCTGTCTTTGCCTCTCTGTGTGTTTCTCGTGAATAAATATATAAAATCTTAAAAAAAAAAAGTTGCATTGTCACAGCATGGCTACTGACTTTGTCACCAAATAGTCATTATGGGGTTTTTTTGGCATTATTAAAGTCACATTTGAGTTTTATCACCTGCAAATGAGAGTAATAAATATAACTTCTCAGAAAGATAGTTTGTATCAAGTGATATACTATAAAAGAAAGCATGATTACTACTTATTACTTTCGTACAGATTCTAGTGGAATATTCATTTCCAATCACTTTAGACATTGTGTGCCCGTGCATATTTGAATGTTTGCACCAAATGATGAATCTTCACTTAAGAATAAATCTTCATATTATCAGTAATATATTGTACAGACTGTATATTTAGAGGTATTTGAAGATGATAAAACAACTATAATTCAAAGTTCTCTTCTACCAGTTTATCTCAATTTAAATATTAACACAGTTTATTTATTTATTATTTTTCTATGCATTGAATTTCTGTATTTAAACTAGATGGGACATCAAGCTGTGTTTTCAATTAACTCAAAAAAATCTCTTTCCATTTGCAACAGCAAGGAGTCCCATCACAGAGGATAATATTAGCAATCTGTTTTTCATCTTATAATTACACAAAAAAATTTCTAACAATGGAATGCTCACAAGAGACACAATCCAGTATCCTCAAACATAGTTCAGCTAAAATGTTTTATTTCATGTGATCTTCATTTTTTAAAAGACCTAGATACTCCTCTTTGCAGATTTGACCCAAAGGCAAATAAGCATTTAAGAAACACATGTACTGGTTCTTCATCTTGAGTGGTGCCTTTGTTTTTGTTTTCCTTAATTGATGGATTTTCTTTTCTGTTAAATGTTTTTCTTTATACAATGCAGTAGCTACATGTACTACCTTGTGGTACCTAAATTTATATCCTGTGTTAATATATTATCAACTCTATGTGCTTAAGCAAATTACTCAATATTTGTGGCTTATAATTTCATCTTTAAAATGGAATATTAGTAAGACCTTATTGAAATGGTATACTTTTTAAAGAAACTAGTTGACTTTTAGCAAGTAAGACATTTCTGAAAAAAATTAGTATTTTCTTCTGTATTCTCTTTATTCAAGCATATGAACTTTTGGCTGCTTTCTGAAATTCTGATCAGTTCACCTAAGAGCTTTTTGTAATCTAAAGCAAACTTCTTAGCTTAGCAAAAGGTCTTTCATCATTTGCATATTGTCTTTCTGTCCATTCTCTACATAGCTTCTCCTTTGGTAATTTCTGTAGCAGCAAGGTCAGGAGACAGTCTCCCGAAAACAGCATATTCATTTTTTTATATGTTTTTGTTTAGGATGAACTAGAAACATTTGTTTGGAAAACTGTGTTCCTTCTCCAGGCTTCTGTAATACTATAATATTATCTAAGATGTTAAATAAGAGCCTTCTATGTGTGTCTTACAGTCTGCCATTTACCTGTATTATACTTAAATATACTTTATTTATGGCCTCTTTCACTAAGTTACATAAATGACGTGATGGTTTTTGCATTTATGTATCTCCAGTTTCTACTGTGATAATAAACAGATATTTGTTAAATAAATGGGGAAGTGTATTACTTTGGAACTTGATTCTTCAGTTTTGGGTAGATATGGGACAGTAATGGAATTTTAACAGATCTTTTTTTGATTGGTGTATGGGCAAAATTTTCAGTCTGAAGTTTCTTGACTTCATAGTTAACACTATAAAGGTAAAAAGAATTTTATTACTAATTTCAAGTCACAGAGTGAGTCCAAAATGGTTAATACACAAACACAGTGAAAGTCAAACAGGAAAAGGGAGAGGAAAGAAAAATATGCAAAATCATTTTGTGCTCAAACTATTGCAAGAAAAAAATTAAGTACTGAGATGTGGTACTTCATTATAAAAAATAATGAAGTTAGGGATCCCTGGGTGGCGCAGCAGTTCAGCGCCTGCCCTTGGCCCAGGGCACGATCCTGGGGATCCAGGATCGAATCCCACGTCTGGCTTCCAGTGCATGGAGCCTGCTTATCCCTCTGCCTGTGTCTCTGCCTCTCTCTCTCTCTCTGTGACTATCATAAATGAATAAAAATTAAAAAAAATAATAAAGTTATATACTTGTGTAATAGAAGTATGTTAAAAAAGATACTTATTTTACATGGGAAGGAGTAGGTTTCAGTTAAAATAGGTGTCAGTATGAGAACTATAAAACTTTTAAGATGGAATTTAAAGGTTTTTCCTTAAGTCTTTTTCCTAGAATCAGACTTTAACTTTGTAAAAAGGGACCAGAGTGAAATGAATTAAAAATGTATAATTAATGCCTATGAAAATCTTCAAGTTTTTGAAATTGACAGATATATCTGGCTTAAGGATTCTTGCTCTTTATTCAAAATATTGTATATCATAGAGAATATGTAAAGAACTACATATACAGAGTGTACTGAAATACAAAGTCTTAACTTTGGACCTGGGATATGGAAGAGCAGTAAATTAATACATAGTATTCAGTGTCATGGATGAGAATATACCAAGAAAAAGAACATGTACAAAGACATCGAGTTTAGAGAAAACAAGGAATGTTAATAAGTGTGAAGGAAGTTTGGTATGCCTCTATTATAGACAGGTAAAGAGAGGAATAGAGATTAGAAGAGCTGAAATCAAGATACGTAATCACTTGTGGAAATTTTGTTGTTTGGGCATTATGTGATGTGAGATGACTAACTACCAAAGATTTTTAATTAGGTAAATGACATTTTCAAATATGAGTTTAGAGAAAACTCTCACTTTTCCTATGCTAACGGAGGAAAATGATTAAAGGTTGGGAAAGTGGTTATGACATTATTGTAGAAAGGCTGAGCCAGAGAGACAAGAGTTCTCTCTACCCAGAATAGGACAGTGGAGATGGAGAGAACTAGATTTATATGAATATTACTTTCAGAATTTTGACTAAAAATAGGATTGGACAAGAAAAACTTAAAGGTGGTGCTGTAGATCCTATCATTGGCAAATGGATGAATGTTGTGCATATTAAGGTAGACACCTATTAAATCTAATGAAATAGATTTGAGAAGATAAATTCAGTTCTGGACACACTGAGGTAAAGTCCTATAAATTTGCAAGTAGAAATCAGCGGTCAGTTGCCAACTTAATTTGAGAGATTTGAATTGAAGTTTTAAATTTGAAAAATTCAAAAGTTAATTGAATTCATTAGAATGTGAAGATTAAGACAGGGTCAATGGCAGAGTTAGAGAAAATTCAGCATGTACAATTGGAAAAAAAGATCAAAAAGCCTGGAGTGGGAATAGAAATGACACCCCCCCCAAAAAAAAATTAATAAATAAAACCTAGGTCAATATGCAAAGTAATTGAAGTTTAGAGAAGTTTGGAGTTCCTTAATATTGCGAAGTAGTCAGGAATGTTTTTTTTGTTGTTGTTGTTTTAGAGATAAGGAGTTAGTGGTTCTTGAGGACATGTTTATCAGAGTATAAGAAGAAAGGCTATAGATTACATAGGCCTGGGAAGACTGTGGGAAAGGAGAGGAGTAAACAGTTGTACATGTCACTTTCATCAAATAATATGAAAATGGAGGTTTTGAGAAGAGTGTCACAAGGAGTGATAATTATCTAAAGTATGAGAATTCTTTGGACACCTGGGTGGCTCAAAGGTTGAGTGTCTGCCTTTGACTCAGGGCAATTAAGTCCCACGTCAGACTCCTATAGATAGCCTGCTTCTCCCTCTGCCTGTGTCTCTGCCCCTCTCTCTGTCTCTCATGAATAAATAAAATCTTAAAAAAAAAGTATGAGGACTCTCAATCACATTGTGATATTAGCAGGAAGTGTGTGATGGCATGTGTAAATTCAAACTTCAACATCTTAAGGGAAAAACAAAAGCAAAAAACAAAACTTCAGCGTATTAAGAAGAGAGCTCCCTATCAGCAACAGAGTGAGAAAAAGGGAAAAGCATGAAGAGTATAAAGTTAGAGAAACAAAGCCCTTAAATCACTGTACAAAGTCTGGAAGTCAAGCCTGAGTGGCATATCTCTGAAACTGACCCAACACACTGATAAAGCACTGCCTTTAAGAACTAAACTATATATTAAAAAAAAAAAAAAAAAAAAAAACCAAAAAAAAAAACCAACTAAACTATAGTACAGAACACTTCTCGGTCTCCACCACACTGGGATCTGGGTAGTGCACATGTGTGGCACACACAAGTAGCATTGGAAATCTTTGAAAACTGGTCTCAGAAACACAGAAAGGTTTGTGGTATAAATATAACCAGGGTGATCTGCCTTAATATATTTTTAGAAAATCAACTTTCTTTAAAAGGTATAACAGGACTCAAAGTTGCATAACAAAATAGAGAAAATGCCCAGGATATAATCCAAAATTCCTTGGAAAAACACCTGGAAAACAACCATCAAGGGGAACGTTAATTAATAAACATTGGAAAGTTTTTGAAATTAGCAGACTTTAAATAAATTATTATAACCATGCTCTATTAAAACATAGGCAAATATACTTCAAATTAATAGAAAGGCAGAAGGCTTCGTAGAGAACTGAAAAATTCAATAATTGAAATAATTCAACTGTACATTCTTAAGAATGGATTGAAAATGACAAAATCAGTAAACCTGAGCATTTTGTAATATATATATACTTACCTGAAAAAGGGAGCAAAAAAATAAATCTTCAAAGAAATTTTAAGACAATATCAAAAGATCTTACATTCATATTTTGGAGTCTCTGAAGTAGAGGGTAAATGATAGCAAATATTTGAAGTGATTATGGCATAAAACTTTGCAAGTTTAGGGAAATAATTTACACATTGAAGAATTTCGGGAGAATTTCAATTAAATCCAAAGAATGCCATAGCTAGGTGTATTATAACAAAACAGGTAAAAATTTAAGGTAAAGATAATACTTAAAGGCGAAAAAGATTTAAATACATTATAAGTAAACATTGATATAGATTATAAGTACTAATATAGGTGATTTACATATTTCTCACCAAAAAAATAAATAAAAATCAAGATAGAGTGTGACAATACTCTCAAAATATTGAAAGTAAATGATGGTAAACCTCAGCATCCAATCCAGCAAAAATACCCTTTTGGAAGAAAGGTAATAGAAAAGACATTCCAAAATTTAAACACAAAGCAAACAATCACTGAAAAACAGGTGAACTAATCAGTAGCAAAACTATTCCAGTAGAAATGCTGAATGAAGTTCTTTAGGCAAAGGGGAAATAATATTTTAGGAAAACTGGAAACTTCAGAATTAAAGAAAAGCAACAATGATCATGTCTTATAATAGCCTATATTTTTGTTTTAAAAATATGGTTGTTGAAAGCAAAACCATAAACCTTATCTGAAAGATGTTGATGTATAAGGATGAACATATGACAACTGCAATTTAAGGTAGGGCACTTAAAGGATTATAGTGCATAAAGTTTCTACACATCACTTGACATTGGAAAATACTAGGTCTAAGTAGGCAAAATAGTTGGGCATATGTATTTTAATCCCTATATCACTGCTAAAAACACAATTCAAAGAAAGATAGTAAAAAAATAGATATATTCAATGAGATTTAAAATAAAACATGAAAAATGCAGGAAGAATGAAACAGATGAAGGAACACAGTGGAGACTTAGAAAACAAAATAAGACTGAAATCCTACCACACCAATAATTAAATGTAAATTACCTAAGCACAACACATGGACGCTGTTCTGTTGGGATTGATTATACATTGTTCCCAAGACCCCACTTTGCATATGACTAAAGGAATGGAAAATGATATGTGTAAGCTAAAGAAATCTTGAATGTCTTTTTTATTGAGTAAATTGAACTTCAAAATAAGGAAAATACCTGAGATAGAAAGAAGTATGTTAAACTGTTTAAACAGGGTTAATTCACCAAGAAGACATAGCAGTCCCAAATGTGTATGCAACTAAGAAAAGACCTTCAAACTACATAAAACAAAAACTAGCAGAATTGAATACATTCACATTAGACATTTCAGCATTTCCTTCTCGTTAATAGAACAAGTAGAGGAAAATAACAGTGAATGAGAAACCATGTTTAACTGTATCAATGAACATTACCCAATTGGTGCTTTATGGAATGCACAACCCTAAAAGAGTCAAATACGTATTCTTTTGAGGTTCATATGGAACATCACAAAATAGACTATATCTTCGGTTATAAAACAAACTTTAACAAATTTAAAAGAATTGAAATTATACAAAATACATTTTTGACCATAATGGAAATAAACAAGGAATATAATAAAATGTATATCAAAAACATGCAAATATTTAGACACAGAATTATACATTTTAAATAATTGTGTTGAAAAGGAAAGAACATATTTTAAATTCAAAATACATTATATCCAATGTGTGAGTTGAAGTTAAAGCACTAGTTGGAGAAAAAGCAACATTAAGAGAGTACTCTTCGATACCTTTACAAAATAAAGATTTGTCACTTGAGTGAAAGTAAATAGGATTTGCCTCTTGTCTAATGCATTTTCTAAGCATCAATCACCTGAGCTATTTTGAAATGACACCATACATCCAATACAGTCAATCAAATTGATTTACCACAAGTCAGTCTATTCACCCAAATGATTGACCAAAGTGTTGATAACATTGGTATATTTTATATTGCAAGGGCACTCAAGTGATAATGTTTGTGTATTATATGTAGTAATATTAATAAATACAAAATAATGCTTCTGAGGAATGATTTTAATTTTCCTAATTTCAGGATCTATTCAGTATTAAAAACTCAAGTTCACAGAATGAACTGATTAAGGAAATTTAAGGCACTTTTTCCCCTAAAATATGTATTTTTCCCCAGTGATAAGAAATTTTAAATAGTTTTGGAAATAATATGTTTGCCTTTAAAATGAATAAATGAAGTATTTGGGAGCATGTTCCTCTATTCCGTTCTCAAAGTGCATTTTATTGAAAAAAACCCTGAAGATGATATGAGTGATTCTTTTACTATTCCAATATATAGGAAGATTCCAGTAATTATTTTATGATTCTGTGTTTCATAGGCTTGAGTGATTCATTCATTTCTTTCTTATTCATTCTTTCTCATTTAATAATGAAAATTTCAGGACACCAGATCATGGTAACAGTTGCAAAGGTTTTGCTATATGTGTCCCTTCTAAACCATACATTGCCTAAATAATATATAGATTTGCTTTACTTTCCTATCACTGATTGCAGGCAAATGATATTAGTTGCCTCAATTGTCCTAAGTCCAAGATCAGAGCTTGCTCTTGGAGTTTGGGGTAGGTTTAGGGAATGGTTGGCAGAGTGGCTTTACCTGCATCCTCTGGCAGCCTTCTGCTGAAGCAGTAGATATTACTGTTTATTTCCAGGCTAAAATTGTCATCTCATGATAAAATGTTATAATCTAATAATACTTGAAATTCTGATTTATTTTATCTTGGATCTGTAGGGTCATTTTTTTTTTTCCTCTCTCTTATTCCCATTAGGGATCTATACATATCACTAAAGCATAGAAAAGGGTTCAAGCTAAGGTTTGAATTGTTAGAGTCCTTAAAGCTGACTTGAGAGTCTTCTGAGACAGCAACTTCAAACATGCTGCAAGAAGAACTAGTGAAACTCATTAAAGGACACTTTGAACTTTTGTTAGAAATCTTCAGATACATGAAGCCATCAGTGTTAGAGCTCTATAAAGCATAGAAAATTGTTTCTCTCTATGAGATATAATATTACGTACTAGTTACAATTTTGGCTGAAAGTTACCAATGAACAAACCAGGCAAAACAAAAGTATTCCTTTTGCATAATTATTTTGGTAATTTAAACAAATGCAGGATTTTTGATAAACGCACCTTTTATTACTGCATTTCTATGATGGAAAATGTACCTAGTTAAGTAACTTTATTTTTTTCATTTTTTAAAAGGTTTTATTTATTCATTCATGAGAGACATACAGAGAGTTAGAGGCAGAGACATAGGCAGAGGGAGAAGCAGGCTCCATGCAGGGAGCCTGATGTGGGACTCGATCCCGGGAATCCTGGATCACGCCCTGAGCCAAAGGCAGATGCTCAACCGCTGAGCCACCCAGGCATCCCTTGTTAAGTAACTTTAAGAAAATTAGGTCATATTGTAATTTATGTATTGTAATAAAAGTTCTAGTCTTCTAGCATATTTTGCTTTTTTTTTTCTTTTATTTTCTGAGGGTATTAAAATTCTACCAACCTTCTTTTAAACCACTGTGAATTTTTAATTGGCAATCCTCCTAGGATAATTTCTAGCAAAAGCTCACAGAGAGGACATGACCAAAAACATGTTGTCATTCTAATTGTCCTGAAGCAGATGTTTACTTCACTGAAATAACTGGTATTTCTGTTGGAAAATGTTTGCCAAAACAACATTTTATTTTGACCAATAAACTATGATTGTTACCAAATAAAGGATTTGTTGAGAAAAACATATGTTGGATTATGAATAGGGAAGTCAACTTCTGATATTATGCTGTTACACTAAGAGCCTGAAATGAAACTATGTGAAATTATATATTTTTAATATTAATAATAGTTTATAATTTTAGAAATCAAAGCTATATTATTAGGATTGTTACATAAAAAATGTAAAGTACTTACATTGTCTTTGGTTAGACAGTATATAGTTTTACTTAACTGAATCCACTTTCTAAAATTGATCTTTGTGAACTTAAATATGATTGTAATATAATGAATATTACATAATAAGAATTATGTCACCTCTTGGCTATGTCACATTTAATTACATAATTCATAACTTTTTTAGTATTTCCTATGTATGACACTTTTATACCTTAAATATTTACTCAGTTTCAGGTTTCAATATTTTCTGACTAATCTTTATGGAGAGTAAACTAGATAGAGTTAAGAGTTATTCTTGACGGTAGCACCATTCATTCACACAATGAAATAAGATATTTTGTAACAGGTGGCAATTATCTCTGAAATATAGACAAGTTTATTTGATTCACTATGTGCACTTTTCTTTTTGGTATTTGTGACCTAAAGATGTATTTTAAAACTGGTTCTTTTTTAAAAAATATTTATTTATTTGTTATTCGTGATAGACATAGAGAGAGAGAGGTGGAGACACAGGAGGAGGGAGAAGCAGGCTCCATGCCAGGAGCCCGATGTGGGACTCAATCTTGGGACTCCAGGGTTGCACCCTGGGCCAAAGGCAGACGCTAAACCACTGAGCCACCCAGGGATCCCCTTAAAACTGGTTCTTAAACATAAAAGTAGTGGATAAAATAAGATGGCTGCCCCAGAGGAGTGAGAATATTCAGTGTATCAACCACAAACATAGCAGTGTAAAAACTACAAAAAAACTTTTTTAAAAAAAATTTTTAATGAAAAATTTTATATTTAGATTTATAGCCAGCTGGACTCAGTTTAGATGATCCCAATTTTGTTGGCAACATTCAAAGCATCATAGTCAGGAGCCAATCAAACATATGCTTTCTTTGCTCCGTCAGGACTGATCAAGATGTTGACGTTGGTCACATCAGTGTCGTAGAGCATCTTCACAGCCTGTTTATTTGGTGTTTGTTGGCCTGGAAATGCACAATGAACACAAGAGTGGTGTTGTCCTCCATTTTCTTCATGGCTGACTTAGTAGTCAAGGGGAACTGGATGATAGCATGATCAAACTTGTTTATCCTGGGGGTGCTTGTTTGAGGATATTTGGGCTGCCTTCAGAGACACAGGATCTTGGGTCATTGGAATGTAAGTGATGTGCACGTCTTTTTGTGTGTGTGTGTCACTATGGATGCCTTTCAGCACCACTTTCTTGACTTTCACAGTCTTTGATTTGGGAGGGGCAGAGGCTTCCTTCTTCATCTTTGGTGCCATCTTTATGAAAGGACAACAAAAACCTTTATTATCATAATTTTTGTAGGTCAGAAGTCTGGACCCAGCGTCCTTTCTCTGTTCTAGGTTCATGGGATCAAAATCAAGTTGTGAGCAAAGCTAGGTTCCTTCCTTTAGGCTCTGGGGAATAATGCACTTCCAAAATTATTTATATCATTAGCAGTATTTGGTTACTTGTGGTTGTAAGACTGAGATATTTGTTTTCCATCTGGATGTCAGCCAGGAAACATCCTTATCTCCGAGAGACCTCTCTTATAAGTGTGCCAAATGCATGGAACTGTTTTAGAACTTGCAGTGGTATGTCAAACATTTCTCCCTCTTGGAATCATTCTGTCTTCCTCTTATGCATCTCTTTGATTCTTGCAATGAAGAACTGACTCCTGCCAGAGAAAGTTGTTTTTAAAATGTCATTAGATTGGACCCATCTTAGATAATCCATAGTCTCCCTAATTTAAATCCTTAAAATTAATATAATCTTTACAATTCCTTTTGCTGTGAAACATAACACATTCAAAGGCTCCAGGAGTTAGGAAGTGGACTTGTCTGGGTGTCCATTTTACCTACCACATTTAGACACTAGACTAAGGTTACTAAAATATAGTAGGTGGCAGATGTTAAAGATTTTGAATCTGTCCATCTAAGATTGGCTTCTTACCAATTAAAGAGAAGCTGATTGAATAATTCATTAGGCGCTTAATTTTACTCATATTGACTGAATAGTGAACATTAAAAGCATTATATACTGTGAGATATATATTTAACTTGCCATAAATTTGCATTTAAAAGTGGTATAAGGATAAGTAATAAAATTATAATTGGACACAACCTACAAATATGAAAAAATGTATTTTGCAGACATCCTACAGTTAAGTAATTTTTAATAAAATGTTTAATTAAATTGTTTTGATTCATATACATATAAAATGGTGATCGATATTATCATTGATATGAGTTATTTTATACTGCTTTAATTGCTTAAGATAGACCAACTGTAGTATTCACTTTATTTTGCAGTTATTGCTAATGATTTCAGTGAGTGAAAATAAACTGCTAGTTTTTGTAAGTAAAAAATTCTACCTGTGTAAAAACTATGTGATTTAAGGGGGAGGCATTCTGGTGCTTTATTCAGACCAAACCGCAAAGTTCAATCTGCAGCCAAGTCATTGAGATAGTTCAATCATGTCCATGATGAAAATCATGGAAACTCTGTCATTTATAGTGAGAGCAATTTGATTGCAATCAAGCTTCTGACCAAAGGTATTGAAAATTAAATATATTTGATACTGTCTGTAATATATGGTATTTCCATTTCTCCTTCTAAATTATATCTTCCCAAGCTACTTTAAAGAAAATTCTTCAAGAATCAAAGAAAGAATGGTATTATGACTAGATCGGGCATGTTCAGGGTGGTATGGCCATAGACAAGAATGGTATTATGACTCTAGAATTTATCTGAAAACTTTTCTCTGAGTTCATGCAGTTTTTTTATACTTTAGTTCCCTCTATCATCTTGGCAATTTAGCAGTAGACAGTTTTCTGTTCTTGGGTCGGTATGCCTTCTCAACTTAAAGTTAATCATAGCTGGGAAGGGAGGGAAGTGGGAGTAGCTTTCTTCTATACAATTTGATGCACTGTTTTGGAGGATTTATAAGAAGGGTCCTTCCACCAAATAAGTAATTTAGCATTTTATTGTGCCCAGAATATCCTCTTGGATTTGTGAGCATTGCATTTACTTGAGGATATCAAATATATATTGGATTAGGCTCCATGTGGGACAGCTCAAGAAAGAAATGAGGAAATTAGCCATTCAAAAAAGATAACTAGTGAAAGTTATGGCATTTAATGTTAGCTTATCTAAAAATTCATTTATCTCAGTGTTCAACATTAAGAAGATTATTCCTCATCCATAATATTCCTAAATGGCTCAGGAATTCATACTCTTCATTTTATGATGCTGACAATTTAAACATGATACAGGCCATATTTTGCTCACATTCCATTATTCATAAGTCAAACACGTGAACTCAGAAGGAAGCCTAGAAAACATAGTTTTCCCTTGTGTCCGAGGATATTGATGTGCTTGGTCAACTATCAGCATATTTGTGTCTAGGAAATAAGAGGCATTGAAATAAAGATGTGACTAAGCCATAAAATAATAGTAAAATGTATAAGATGATATGTATATGGTGTGATCAGAGATACAGAAAGATATGAGAATATAAGACTCAAGGAAAAAGTTCCACTCGAGGCTTCTGTGTGGTTGTGTGTAGATGAAGAGCAGAACTTGATGGTTATTTTAAATTTCTTCCATACAAAAAAAAAAAAATATTTCTTGCATAGATACCCATTATCTGGCATTCCTTGCCATTGTTGTGCTCCCAGAAGACTGATTTATTTTCTTCCAGCTGGACTAGACCTTTGAGTTGTGCAGACAGGAGATAAGGGTGAATAAGAGGACTCTGTTTCAGGGCCATGTATCTGGTTGTGGTGCCTCCACATAAACTGTCATGAGTGTAGCTTCCCTTGACTGTGTCTTCATCAGTCCTTACTACTCTCATTGGCCCTTAGTAGCAGTTTTCTTCCCTTTTACCTCAGTTTTGTAGGTGAGGATAATGGTTTCCTGAGGTGGTTGATATTTGCTGTGTTCTTGTTTGGTCATAACTCTATCTGGATCTATGTAAGTGATACTTGCATTAAAATTTCTCACTAAGATCTTGAACCAGTCTTGTTCTCTACTATGTTAGAATCCAATATATTTGAAACTGTGGTTTGATTTTGTTGGTTTCCAAAGGAGATCCTGGGACTGTACATATGTAGGTTTGTATATACATACTTTCAGTAGTTGATCCAAATTTTAACATACTTCAAAGATAGAATTTGATAGGAACAAGCTATAGTTTTTCCCTCAATGGAATGTTCTTATAGTTACATGCCAGTATAAATTACTTTTCTGTTAATACCTCAAATATAGTTCCATGAAAGGAAAGAAGGTCAACTATCTGTACGAAGGACTAAAAGAATGTTGTTTAGGGCTTTCTTAATGAAGAAAACTCTAGGCTCTTAATTCGAATATAAACAACCACAATTTTTCTTCTTCTATGTCTTTTTATTCTTTTTGCCTTTTTTCCCACCTCCCTCCTACCCCCTCCTCTCAGTTCCCCAGGGACATAGAACCAATGCAATAGGATATACATATACTACCCTTGTATGTATACTTGTGTAAACACATAGATTTTTAAGGAAACAGTTCACAGGAATGTGGAGCTGGAAGTTTGAAATTGACTGGACAGACTAGAAAGTTAGGAGACTTGGGGATGGGTTGATATTGCAGTCATGAGTTCATAGACAGCCTGCAGGCAGAATTCCTTTTTCAGTGACCTCAGTCTTATTCTCTTATGGCCTTCACGTGATTAGATGAGGCCCACTCACATTTTGGAGGATAATCTGCTTTACACAAATTCTACTGATTTAAATTTTAATCACATCCACAAAATACCTTCACAGCAACATATTGTCTGGTGCTTGACCAATAATCTGGAAATCACAGCTTAGCCAAGTCAACACATAATAGTCATCTCTATCAATCATCTGTTATAGTACTTATGCATATTAGTTTCCTATTGCTGGTAACAACCACAAACTTAATAGCTTAAAACAAGGCAGATTTGTTTCACGGTTTTGGAGGTCAGAAATCGGTAATGGGTGTCACTGGGCAAAATTCAAATTATTGACTTCAATAAGAAAAAAGATTTCTTTCACACTCTCTAGGGGGAGTCAGTTTCCTTGTCTTTTCTAGCTTCTAAAGACCAACTTCATTCTTTAGGTCTTGGGCACCCAATGGTTACCTCTAAAGCCAACAACATCAGGCAGTCTTTCCCACATCTCTGGTCCCATTGTCACATCTTCTCTGATTTTGACTCTTTTTCCTTTTTATTCAACTTGTAAAGCCCCTTGTGATTATTTTTGGCCCACCAGAATAACCTAGGATCATCTTTTAAAGTTTCACTTACAAACTTAGTTCCACTGGCAACATTAATTCTTGGTTGCATAGCCATAGATTTTAGGTATTTAGGACATGGATGTTCTGGGAGGCCATTATTCTGCCCACCACATTCTTTATCATGCACAAAATTTTTTAACCTCCATTAACTTGACAATATTGATGTCAAGTTATCAAATATAAATTTCCCAGAGTTGTTAGAAGGTCTAGGAATATTTTAATGATATTCTACAAAAACTCAGCAGTACTGAATAAACAGAAAAGAGATGCTCTGTTCATTCCGCAATGAGGAAATAACCAAGTCAATCAAAATAAAAAAGTTAAGTGTTTTTCCACTAATTAAGCATGGTGCTCATTTATCTGAACAGGAATAGAACATACAGACATGCGGCTAGGATCACTAGAGTTAGAGCAGCTGTTGTTTTATTCACCACAAAGCACATCAGTATTTTGTGGTGCTCATTGGAAGGAAAGAAACATTTCATAAATAAGAAATACTGAGTACTTAAGCCACCTTCTCAGTTAAGATCCTATTCATTGTTACTGGGAGTCCTAAAACATGAAATCCAATGATGAGAAATATCAGAAAGTATCACTGTGTGGTTGTGAAATTTGGTTTTGAAGTGTAATCCAGGCCTGGATTAGAACATATTAATTGCTATAATAATAGTTACAATAATATAATTACTCATTTTCACAGGGCTTT
Organism: Canis aureus; assembly: GCF_053574225.1. Classification (NCBI taxonomy): domain Eukaryota; kingdom Metazoa; phylum Chordata; class Mammalia; order Carnivora; family Canidae; genus Canis; species Canis aureus. The sequence continues at coordinate 21,471,326 of NC_135627.1, read as the reverse complement.
TGAGAGCTTAAAATAAGATCAACAATAAAAACCTGTATACAAACTTCTTACAGCTTTATTAGTAAAAACCTAAAGCTAAAAATGACCAAATGCCTTCATTAGGTGGATAGTTAACTCTGGTACATTCATATAATGACATAGTACTGAGCAATAAAGGTGAATAAACTATGAATATATGCTACAACATGAATAGTCTTCAGGGTATTAGGCTTAGAGAATAAACTCCGCCCCAAAATATTACATACTATGATTTTATTTACACAACATTTTCAAAATAACAAAACTATGGGGGGGGGGAGAAATGATTGATAGTTGTTATTAGTTGACAGGATGGGTTGTAAATATAAAAGTAGCATGAGGCAGTTTCTCTGCAGAAATGGAAGAATTCTGTTTCATTTTAATTGAGATGAGATAGTTACACAAATGTATGTATATAATAAAATTGCCTAAAACTACACATACATACACATGGAGGCAGACACACAAGCGAGTGCATGTAATTAAGTTAACAATGTTGCCTTGAAGTCAGTTCACTAGTTTTGATAGTGTGCTATTAGTTAATTAAGATGCCACATTGGGAAAAAGTGTGTAAAAGGCTCATGGAACTCTGTACTATTGTTGTACCTTCCTTAAAGTATATAATAATTTCAAAATTGAAAGGAAAAATGAGATCAGCCATGTGTACCACTTAGCACTAGACCAGCTACACAGTGAGTACATATATTTGATGAGCTGAAAATAGTTGACATATCAATTTGGAAACAGAATAATATGGGGAGAGAAGAGTGAATATGGGAAAATGGAAACTTCTTTATCATTAGCAAATGATCGTTTGTGATTGCATGAGTTTAATGTGTATTTCATGTGGAAGAAAATATAAGATGCCAGTGGAAGATTATATACTATTATTCTGTTCCTCCACATATTTTATTTAGTATTCCTTGTACTAACATGTTAAAAAAAGCTGTAGTGCTGTTAAAATATCTTGAATTGTTCATATATATACTACCTTCAGGAGATTTCATTTTTATGTTGATTTACTGAAATCTTTCAGTGATATACTTGATTAAAAAATGCTTAACTGATGGATCAATAACTGTTTTTCATTACAGCTTCAACTACAAATTCTGTTTGATGAACAAGTTTATGAACCAACTTTAACATGGAAAAATTTTCATCAGCAGTGCAGTTCCCCCCCCCTTTTTTTTTTTTTTTGGGTTTTCTCCATCTTTGATTACTGATTAGCGTGTGAAATGCATCTTTTCACATATCTTGGAGGATGATAAAAATTGTGGGCTGCATTGTCTATTACTTCTACATTGCTTTTAAACTTTGCATTTTAAACATCACTGAAAAAGTATAATGCACTAAAATAACACACCTGCACATATGAATCAGATGATAGCAAATACCTTTAAGAAAATAATAATTTTCTTCTTTTACATTTGTAAGTTTCTGTGTCATTTTTTAAAAATGGTGATTATATATATTGAAAATACTTTCAAATATTTTTATATTATGTTAACTCTTTCAGTAATTCAGAATTGTTCTGAATTCTAAATAACCAGAAAGTTATCAATATACTAAGTGATTTAGCTAATTCATTTAGTAACAAAAAATTACAAAATTTGGGGCACCTGGGTGGCTGATGGTTGAGCATCTGCCTTTGGCTCAGGTCGTGATTCTGGAGTTCTGGGATCAAGTCCCGTATCAGGCTCCCTGAGGGGAGCCTGCTTCTTTCTCCCTCTGCCTAAATCTCTGCCCCTCTCTCTCTCTCTGTGTCTCTCAAAAATAAATGATAAAATCTTTGAAAAAAAAATTACAAAATTTATTTTTTAAAGATTTTATTTATTTGAGACCAAGAGCGAGGGAGCACAACCAGAGAAAGAGGGAGAAGCAGACTCTTGTTTGAGCAGGGAACCCAATGCAGGGCTCAATCCCAGGACCCCTAGATCATAACCTGAGCCAAAGGCAGACACTTAACTGACTGAGCCACCTGGGGGCCCTCCAAAAGTATGAAATTTAAACTATTTCCTTCAATCAATATTACACTGATATTGAATAATAATAAAGCTAAGTCAGTTGTAATAAAACCAGATACGGAATGTTCAGTCAGTCCACTTGATTTGTTTGTTTGCTTTTTTTGTAGTTCACTTGATTTGAATTAAAACTAAAAAAATGTAGTCTTAGTGATTATTATTATAGCTTTTTCTTTTTAAGATTTTATTTATTTATTCATGAGAGAGAGAGGCAGAGACATAGGCAGAGGGAGAAGCAGGCTCCACATAGGAAGCCCAGTGTGGGACCCGATCCCAGGACTCCAGGACCAGGATCATGTGCTGGGCCGAAAGCAGACACTCAACCACTGTGCCACCCAGGTGTCTCATGATTATAGCTTTAAAAAGCTTCCTAAAGTATAGCCTCACCTCCAGGTAGAATTAGAAATATTAGTTTTGTATGTTCTAGGACATATGGCACACATTTCCAATTCACATACTCATCACATTTTCTTATAATTAATATTTTATCATCTGTGTTCTTCACTGGACTGTGATCTCCTTGAAGGCAGAGTCTGTCGTATATGTATGTATTTTTTAACCCAAATGACTCGTTCAGTGTCAAGTCATTATTCTACAAGTGTTCATTAAATGATTGGATATGTAAGCTAATGTGTTGTCTTTTTAATGTAATCCTTATTGGAGGTATGCTTATGCATTTCCATCTACTGGAAGGTCTACTGGAGTAACTGTATTAAATTTTCTGTTAAAGTAGTTGACTGAATTCATTGGCCTTTGAGTCACAAAAGCTTGTGTTTGAATCCCAGTTCACTCACTCAATAGCTGTACCAAATTGCACTCATGGTTTATACGATCATATAAGTTATGTGCATTTTAATCAGAGAATCAACCTTTCTCACTCTGCATAATGCCTGGACAAAATAAACACCTTTTCATGCCTTTCTTCCACAGGGACTTAATTTCTTAATTTACCAAGTATTATTAACCTCACTTATTGTGCTTAACAATATATCATCACACACATACATTAAAGGAAAAAGGAAATGTGGAAGATAGGTTTCCTGTCTTGAAAAATTTGTATTACTGACCTGACAAAATACACCAAGACACAGGAAAGAAAGATATATTTTTGTCCATACCATTTCTAAAACATTCAAAAGCACACTCAGTCTGTATTAAAATTTAGAGAAAAAGAGAGAAAGGGAGAAAGAGTGGTTGGTGAATTATGCCAAGGAAAAAAATTAGAAGGACAAGGAATCTTGAAGAAAAGGTTGAGTTCTAAGTATACATGTTTTATATTAGGTATCCTTGAAACAAACATTAGATGACATTTTTTGTGTGTGTGCGAATGATTTATTAAAGTGTTCCCATGAGGCTCGGGGAAGAGGGAGAGGAAGGACAGAAAAGGAGATTTTGATCCTGAGTAAAATCACAGACTAAATGCTTTCAGCTTCATCTGCAGAGGAACTCTAGGGTTTCAATTGTAATCCAGAGTGGGATGAAGGGATGTAATCCACATCCTGGACTGGGATTAAAGAGCAGGGACTTTTCAGAGTCAATCACCCATCAGTGTTTAGGTAAAGTGCATATGTGTACATGTAGTGGGAAGGAAAGGGAGATGACAAGAATTGCAAGACCCTTCCTGCTCTCTCTACATGGTGAAGACATGGGATCCTAGTCTGAAGGCCATGTTTGCTAAAATGAGCCACTAATAACTGTGGATCAGAAAACAAAGTACAGTGAAGCCTAGGCCAAAAAAAAAAAAAAAAAAAAAAGAAAAAGTTTACTTAAGCACCTTTACTGAGTGCAATCATTGCCTAGTATGTGTGTCAGGTAGAAGGGGATTGCTGGCAATTATAGGAAAAACAAAGAATAACCCTAAATGAAGGGAAAGATTTTTCCTTGAGGCATGATACCATTGATCTGCAATTCTTCTCATCCAACTACTCTTCCAGAGCAGAAGTGAAATTCTACTTGCAATGGTTCTGGAAAGTTATTCTTCAGCCTTTGCTTTAAATTTCTAGAAGGAACTCAATGTTTCTGGGGTCAGCAACTGTTAGAATGAATTGGTGTCCTTTTGGTTTGTTCAGATTATTGGGCTCTTATTCATCCCTTGTTCACAGGTTACAAAGGATTCCAATTACCAACTAGAATGCTTTCTATTTTTTTTTTTCTTTAAAAGAGAGACTCCTATAGTGCTGCTTTATGCTCCCCTGAAGTCACACCACAAGCTATTACAATCTTACTAGCTTGCATTTTATTACAGATCCCTGAGTCTTATACTCAGATACTTAAGGCACCACAGTGCTCTTTATTTTTAAATTGTCTTTTAACCCAGGCCTTTCAAAGATTACCTAAGGCCATGGAATATTTTTGTTTATTTTGCTAGTTCTCCCTGCACTTCCAGATAAGTAGAAATCTTGTTCATCATATCTACAGTCCCACTGTTGTGAATCTGAGTAAATGAAGACCAGGGACTAGAGTTACTTACTCTTTCCTAGTGACCTTTCCTGGCATTAGTGTTTTGCTTTTTTTTAAAATTAATGTTTTACTCATTTTTATTTTTTTAGTTTAAGGTGGAGGTGGGAATGGAAAAGGAAATTTGGGAAATGTTGCATTCTTCAGGAAAAGAACTAGCATCTCTGATTTTGGTTATATTTAGTTCACATATAAAATTCTAAATGCTAAATAATGATATGAATCTCTTTTTATATGACATTAGATGTGAAAGGGTTTAGATATACTGAACTTGGAAAATATTTAATATTCTATGAATTTTCAAATTTATATCGTATTTTTTCTGAGATAGCTTTTTACTAATTAAAACAATGTTTAATGAGTATTAAGGTTATGTATATTTTCTATTTTGTCTTTTTAATACCAAATTTCTGAATTTCTTCTGTGAAAGTACTTGGTTATTTCCTAACAAACACATGCACATTTTAACCTCCCCAAATGTATCTTTCTGAGCCCTTGTCACAAGTACATTATCTGGATTCTGAACTCTTCATTTTCCAGCTAATGACTATCAGTTTTAAAAAAATTTTTACTCATGCTAATTGCTAGAAACTGAAACATTTTTATAACCAAGAGGGGGAGAAAAACTATTTTAGGGGCATTCTCAAAATTTTCCCACAGAAGAGTGGAGATTACTGATCAAATAACATATTTATGAAAGTGACCCATTTCTGCTTTTCTTCTTAATAGACTGTGATTCCAAGATGGCAGAGCAAGATTGTAGCCACTCTTATATGTTATGCCTAGTTTCTGTCATATAATAAATGGTCAGTAATTACACAGTAAATGGAGGCATTAATTTTGTTCAAGATCATGAAGTATTTACAACTCAGTTGTATATATTTTTGGTGTTTTAAAATTGTTTTGTCAATTGTATGCTAGAATTGTTTAAAAATTCTAATTCATGCCCAGCCATTCCCTAAATCCTGCTTATATGGTGTTGCTTGAATGGTTTTGTTTATATTCTGTCTCTGTAATTAGTATTAAGAGCAACCTGGGACTCTTTCAACCCAGAGAGTATCCATATTTCTTTATTACTATATTCAAATTAATCTCCGGGAAATAATATGTAATGGGATATTATATGACTTAAGTCTGATTACACCCAAAAGCACATGATTGGAATTTAGATTTACTCATAAAATAAAAAGAAAAAGTTGGTAAGAGCCTATGTAGCTTCCTAACTCCATTTTTGTTTGAGTGTTTAATGATAATTTCAGTGTCAGAAGTAAAATTTGAAACATAATTTATGGGTTTGCAGTAAATATGCTTATATAAAAAGAAGGAAGCATACGTGCTACAAGGCAAAAATATACTCCAGAATTTGTCCAAAGCAGATTACATTTAATACGTCGGCTGAAATGGAGAATGAGTCCTATCATAAATCTGTATTCTTCCCCCAACTCTTGGTGAAACATACAGTAAATGCATATGTTTTCTTAAGTATTACATTTTTTTCCATTATTGCTATCAAATATTTTGGCCATACTGTATATTTATTAAAGAAGGAAATTATGGGGATGGCTGGGTGGCTAAGTGGTTGAGTGTCCACTTTCTCCCAGGGCATGATCCCAGGGTCCAGGATTGAGTTCCACATCTGGCTCCATGGGGGGAGCCTGCTTCTCTTCTGCCTCTCTGTCTTTCTCATGAATAAATAAATAAATCTTTTTTTTTTTTTTTAAAGAGTGAAATTGTGTGGTCTTTATAATCTCTAGGAGTTGAAAACTATATGATTATTATATTTAAATTTTTGATATCATATGTTTTAAGTGCCTGTGACCTGATTACTATTAACATGTTTTCACTGGGCAGCCCAGGTGGCTCAGTGGTTTAGTGTCACCTTCAGCCCGGGACATGATCCTGGAGTTCTGGGATGGAGTCCCATGTTGGGCTCCCTGCATGGAGCCAGCTCCTCCCTCTGCCTGTGTCTCTGCCTCTCTCTCTGTGTCTCTCATGAATAAATAAATAAAATTTAAAGATAACAGGTTTTCATTGAGGATGGGGGCATTAGTGCTTTTGTTCAGTGCTCTTTTCTAGCTCTAGACTATTTCTACAGAAATGGTGAAAGATTCATGAGAACTAAATGAATAAAGGCATAAGTATTCAAAAATGTGATGAGAGATCTTGTATTCAGTTTTGTGTAGAACTTACATTCAGATTATGTGTATCCAACTCTGAATAACTCAAATATATAGTTCTTTTCTTGCAAGGAAGTTCCAGGGAGAAGAAGGAAATTATGGGGACTTTGGTGACTATCTTCTTCCTAGAAGTATTAGAATTATTTCCTGATGATGGGTCTCTTTTTTGCCTGGTTGAAGCACCAGTGGTTACTACCAGGCCTGACTCAGAGTAACCACTCAATAGTATTTATTAAGGAAATGAATGTACATACCAAATTGAGCCTTTCTTTAGGTTTCACGAATATAATCAGCATCCATACATTATGAAGCAAGGGCATTATGATTTCAACAATCTGTAATATTGAATTTTATTGTTTCACTTTAGTATTAAATTATAAGCCATTCAATGATAAAGTATATTTGTAATTTTTTTCAGATGTTTTAAACTGTTTCAAAAGACAGTATGTAGTTGAGAACAGAAAATTGAAGGAAAAATATGTGCAAGGTTGTCAGACTATCTGAAGAAGTTTCATATGATGTAACCCTAGGAACTAAGCAGAGTAGAAGTCATTGTGCATAATTAAGTAAATTTAAAATTATTTGATTTTCGTTTGCTTCCCTTTAATTCAACAGTTACTAACTCTCAGTTAATCCTCTGCAGAATAATTTGCTACATATGGTGGAGGATATCTTTTAATAGACTAAGAAAAATAAAGCATGTGGAAAAGATAATATTCCTGTTAAAAATATTATAAACAGCATGGTGTTGCTTTATAAATATTTTAGTTTCTACATCATGCATTTTCTCATAAAGAAACCTAATAGCCATCTCAGTAGTTCATTGGAAGCTTCGAAAAAGCAAGGAGATCAACAATAGTAATGACAACAGAGTTGCTTCAAAGAATATTCTGGCTATTTACTGAAATCTAGTTTGAATCATTATGGAACTGAAAATGTTTGACATAGCTGATGTACCAGATATAGTTCTAAAAATAGAGTGTACTAGAAACATGAGACCTTTAAATTCAGTGATGGTAACAGGTGCAGCTTTAATGAAATACATTAGCATGTTAAAATAAACAAAGCTAAACATAGTCAGATGGATAATGATCAACATCTTTATTTACTGAATTCCACAGCAAAGACTAAAGGCATCAGAGAAACTTACCTTTGAAATGAGATGTGCAATCTTAGGGAAACTATTTTAGCTTTTGCAGATTTTAAAACATAGTTACTCTGTTTTTTTTCTGTCTGCACACTTAAAATATAAAGAGCTGGTAAAATTATTTATGTATTTCAATAAAATTTTCAGAGTCACTGAGTGAGTACACAAAATCCCACTTAGGGGTATAGACCTAGGGAGCCTAGAACCAGAAACACACCAAGTGCTCCCATGTAGTTTCTAACTGTCATATGAAACCCCTTCCCCAAATCTAATTTCAAAAAAAAATTTCTATGAGGAACAATAGGAAATTTTCTGTAAGGGAGACTATTTTGGCATTTGGAGTACTCTCCTGTTTGGAGAGCCCTGGCTATATCATGGTGTGAATGAATTCTGTATCTTTTCTTGAAAGCTTTAGGAGCGAAGTGACTGTTCAGGAAGATTGTGATGATCTGACAGTGGTGTGGAATGAAAGCCCTGGAAATTGATATGATTTGAAAGGTGAAACTGATAGTGCCAGTGGATTGCCAAAGGCCATGCATGAGGAGCTTGTATAGCCTGGAGAAAATACAAGGGGAATGAAAACCTTGATGGGGTAAAAAAGGAAGTATTTCTTTCCCAAGCTACTGGCTTGGGTTAGGCAAAAAATGAAATTTCACTTTATAATGGCAAAAGGGAATATGCTGACCTACATGTTTCAGAAGACAATAACTGTATTGTTTCTTGCCAACTTAAAACAATTGATGTAGATTCTCACAGTCTGGTTTGTTTTATGTTGTCTATTTTTTTTTTTTTTTTTAGTATAGTGGTGTGCCAAATGAATTTATGCCATTAACAAACTCCAAATCTGTGATTTAGAAGATAAAGAAAGCCCTTTTTTTTATTCTTGTAGGATATATTGTTGTAAAAATAACAAGATCATTTACAAGTTAGAATAATAAAACTGATGGAACAGACATGAAACAGTTAAGTCACAATCTTAGCTAGGTGATTTAGAGTCCTACCTTTGAAGAAAGGCTTCAAACTTTAGCAACAGTAGAAAGGGGAGATGGGAATCAGCAATAAGAAAGGTATTCAAGTTCATTTAGATAAAAATGAATGATGGTTTTTGCATTGAATGATAAATGACCTACAATATTATATTAGTTTCAGGTATGCAACATAGTGATGAGGTATTTTTGTACATTACTCAGTGGTCACCAGGATAGGTCTAGTTCTCATCTGTCATTATATAAAGTTATTAAAATACTGGCTATTTCCTGTGCTGTACATTACAACCCTGTGTCTTTTAATTGGAAGTTTGTGCATATTAATTCCCTCCACCTATTTTTCCAATCTGACCAACTTCCACTCATCTGGTAGCACCAGTTCTCAATATCTGAGTTTATTTCTGACTTGTTTTTCTTTACTTTCTTAGATTCCACATATAAACTAAATCATATATTATTTGTCCTTGATTTATTTCACTTAGCATAATGCCCTCTAGGTCCATTCATATTGTAACGAATATCAAGAGTTTATTCTCTTTTATGGCTGTGTAATATTCCTGTGTGTGTGTGTGTGTGTGTGTGTGTGTGTGTGTATACACCACATCTTTTTTATCCATGCATCTGTCAAGGAACCCTTAGGTTGTTTCCATATTTTGGCTATTAGAAATAATTCTGCACTGAAAGTGGGTATACATTATCTTTTCAGATACGTTTTTGTTTTTTTTGTTTTTTTTCAGATACTCAGAAATGGAATTGCTGGCTGTATAGTTCTGGTTTTAATTTTTTTGAGGAGCCTACATGCTGGTTTACATTGTGACTGCAGTAATTTACATTCTCCCCAACAGTACGTGGAAGTTCCCTTTTTTTCACATTCTTGCCAATTTATTTCTTGTCTTTTTGATAATAACCATTCTAGCTGATGTTAGGTGGGATTCCATAGTAGCTTTGACTTGTGTTTCCCTAATGATTGAGCATCTTTTCATGTGCCTGTTGGCCTTCCATAGGTCTTCTTTGAAAAAATATTTATTCAGGTCCTCTGCCCATATTTTTAAGATTTTTTTTCCTTTTTTTTTTTTTTTAATTCCGTATGGTTGACACACTGTGTAATATTAGTTTTAGGTTTACAATTTAATGATTTAACACTTGTACAACACTCAGTGCTCATCACAATAAGTGTCCATTTTAATCCTCATCACCTATTTAAAACCCATCCTCCTCTCGCACACACACCTCTCCTGGTAACCATCACTTTGTTCTCTATAGTTAAGACTCTGTTTCTTGGTTCGCCTCTCTTTTCCCTTGCTCATTTGTTTCTTAAATTCCATATATGAATGAAATCATATGGTATTTGTGTTTCTCTGACTTATTTCGCTTAGTGTAATACTCTCTAGCTCTAAGTCATTGTAAATCGCAAGATTTCATTCTTCTTTATGGCTGAGTAATATTCCATTGTGTGTGTGTATTTTAATGGAATTATTTTTGTTGTTTTTTGAATTCTTTGATATGTTTTGGATACCAACGTATATATTGTTTGCATGTATCTTCTTCTACTCAGTAGGTTGCCTTTTCATTTTATTGATTTCCTTTGCTATGCAAAACCTTTTAATTTAATAGAGCCCCATTTGTTTATTTTTGCTTTTATTGTTCTTGCCCAAGGAGACATAGCAAAAAAAAAAAAAAAAAAAAAAAAATATATATATATATATATATATATATATATATACAGCTGAGAACAATGTCAAAGTGATTACTGCCTATGTTTTCTTCTAGGAATTTTAGGTTTCAGGTCTTAAATTTAAGTCTTTAATCCATTTTGAGTTTATTTTTATATATGAGGTAAGAAAGTGGTCCAGTTTAAATATTTTGCCTGTAACTCCAGTTTTATTTTATCAACATTTAATCAAGAGTTGTTTTTTCCCCATTTTATGTTTCTACCTCCTTTTTCAGATCAGTTGTTCATACAAGCACAGATTTCTTTTGGGACTGTCTTTGTTCCATTGATAGATGTATCCACTTTTTGCCAGTACCATATGGTTTTGATTATTATAGTTTTGTACTGTGGTTTGAAATCAGTGAGGGCACTGCCCCCAACTTAGTGCCTTTTTTTTTTTTTTTTTAAGATTTATTTGGTTATTTGGAGTCTTGTAGTTCCATACAAATTTTGGTATCATTTGCTCTACTTGTGTGAAAAAAATGCCACTGGTATTTTCATAGAGATTGCATTGAATCTGTAGATTGCTTTGGAAGAATGGACATTTTAACAGTATTTTTCCAGTGCATGAGCAATGGCATATCTTTTACTTATTTGTGTCATCTTCAGCATCTTTCATCAGAGTACAATTCTTTGGCTTCCTTGTATAATTTATTACTAGGTATTTTATTCTTTCTGGTGCACCTAGCTTTGTGCAGTGGCAGTATTGCGGTCAATGAGGTTTACCCAGGGTGTGATTATTCTTAATTGATGCAAGTATAAATGGGATTATTTTCCTGATTTTTCTTTCTGATACCTATTAGTTTATAGAAATTATATAGATTTCTGTATATTGTATCCTGAAATTTTACTGAATTCTTATTTATTTGCTGGAATTGTTAGTGTTTTTATATATAGTATGTGTCATTTGCAAATAATGATAGTTTTACTTCTTTTCATTTTGGATGCCTTTTTTCTTTTTCTTGCCTAAATGCTGTTCCTAGACTTCCAATGCTATGTTGAATAAGGTTGGGGGTTGTAGGCATTTTTGTCTTTTTTCTAATCTTACAGAAAAGAAAAAGTGTTAGCTTTTTATCATTGAGTATGATTCAGCTCTAGGATTGTCATATACAGCCTTAATTATGTGAAGGTAACTTTCCTCTATTCCTGCATTGTTGTTTTATCATAAATGAATGTTGAATTTTGTCAAATATTTTTTTCTGAATTTATTGAGGTAATCATGTGATTTTTATCCTTAATTTTGTTACTGTGATATATCAAGTTAATTAATTTGTAAATGTTAAACCATCCTGGTATCTCTGGGGAGAACCCCACTGCAATCCTTTTAATGTATTTTGGATTCAGATTGTCTATATTTTGTTGAAAATTTTTGTATTTATGTTCATTAGAGCTATTATAATTTTATTTATAATTTTATTTTTTTGTAGTAACTGTCTGGTTTTTGTATCAGGGTAATGCTGGCCTCATAAAAAAGAGTCGGAAGTGTTCCTTCCTCTAATTTTTTGGAATAATTTAAGGATCGGTTTTAATTCTTATTGAATGGTTAGTAGGATTCACTTGTGCAACTCTCTGGACCTGAACTTCTGTCTGTTGGGAGATTTTTTAGGTTACTGATTAATTACATTACTAGTGATTGGTCTATTTAGATTTTCTATTTCTTATGATTTAGTCATGGAAGATTGTATGAATTTAGGAATTTCTTTTAGATTGTCTGCTTTGTTAGTAATTGTTCACAGATTCTCTTATGATTCTTTGTATATCTGTGATATCAGGTGTAATTTTGGTTCTTCCATTTTTAATTTTATTTAATTTAGTTGTTTGTTTTTTTGATGAGTAACTAAACATTTCCAATTTTCTTTTCAAAGAACCAGCTCTTAGTTTTATTGAGCTTATTTATTTATTTATTTATTTGGTCTTTATTTCCATTTTGGTCTTTATTATTTCCTTCTTTCTACTAATTTTGTTCTCTTTCTAGTTTCTTCTAATTAAATATAGAATGGTTTGAGATTTTTGTTTCTTGGGGTAGGTCCTGTATCACTATGAACCTTCCTTTTAGAAATGTTTTTGCTATGTGCCACAGGCTTTGGACATTGTTTCCATTTTCATTTGTCTCAAGGTATTTTTTATTTTCTCTTTGGGATTTTAGATCACCTGCTGGGTGTTTAATAGAATGTTGTTTAGTGTTCATATGTTTATATTTTTAACAGTTTTCTTTAGTTTTTATAATTGATTTTTAGTTTCATACTGTTGTGATTGGAAAAGATGCTTGATATGATTATCAGTTGTCTTCTTTTTACTGAGACTTGTCTTGTGGCCCAACATGATCTGTCCTGAAGAGTGTTCCAAGTAAATTTGAAAAGAATGTCTAGAAATTCTGCTTTTTTGAATGGAATGCTCTGTATATATCTATTAAGTCCATTTAGTCTAATGTGTCTTATAGGCCAATATTTTCTTACTGATTTTCTGTCAGGTCAATCTATCCATTGATCTAAGTAGGGTATTAAAGTTCCCTACTATTAATGTATTGCTGTCTATTTCTGCATATTTCTGGTAACATTTGCTTCTATGTTAATTCTATTTTGAGTTCATAGATATTACAAATATTACATTATTTTGTTGAATTAAACCCTTTCATTATGTAATGGTCTTTTATTATAGTCTTTGGAATTTGTATTTTGTCTGATACAAATATTGTTATTTCAGCTTTCCATTTGGTACTTTTGACGTGCTATATCTCTACATCCCTTCACTTTCAGTCTATGATGCCTTTAATTTTAAAGTTAATCTGTTGTAGGCAGCATTTAAAAGGGTCCTGGGTTTAATCCATTCAGCCACTCTGTGTCTTTTGACTGAAGAATTTAGTTCATTTACATTTCAAGTAATTGATATGTAAGTATTTATTGCCATTTTGTTAATTATTTTCTTGCTGTTTTTTCCTTCTCTTTCTCTTTTGTGGTTTTCTTTAGTGTTATGTTTCGATTTGTTTGTTTATATTTTGTGAATTTACTATAAGTTTTTTTCTTTCTGGTTATTGTGAAGCTCATATATAACATGTAATACTCTTTTTAAATTTGAGAGTAACTCAATTTTGAACGTATTCCAAAGCCTTCTATTTCTAACTTCCCTCCCCGCACATTTTATATTTTTGATGATACATTTTACATCTATTCATCTTATGATTCCTTAGCTAATTACTGTGATTTTAATTTCACTACTTTTGTCCTTTATCCTTCATACTTGTAAGTGTTTAATCTGTTACCTTTATTGTTTGTTTACCTTTTCTGGTGAGGTTTTTTGTTTTTTGTTTTTTTTTTCCTTTCATGTTTTCTAATTATTAATTAGTGCCTACTTTATTTAGCTTAGGGAAGTCCCCTAACATTTCTTGTAGGGTCAGTTTAGTGGTGAGGAACCTTTTTAGTTTTTGCTTATCTGGAAAACTCCTCTTTCCTTTAATTCTAAATAACCTAGCTTGGTAAAGAATTCTTTGTTGTCAGTTGTTGTTGTTGTTGTTGTTGTTGTTGTTGTTTTCCTTTCAGTACTTTAAATATGTCATGTCACTCCATTCTGGCCTGTAAATTGTCTAATAAGAATGTGCTAACTTACAGAGTTTTCCTTGTACATAATATGTTGCTTTTCTCTTACTGCTTATAAGATTCTCTCTTTATCCTTAACTTTTACAAACTTTTTTTTTTTTTAAGATTTTATTTATTCCTGAGAGACACAGTAAGAGAGAGGCAGAGACACAGGCAGAGGGAGAAGCAGGCTCCCCACAAGGAGCCCAATGTAGGACTTGATCCCGGGACCCCAGGACCACGCCCTGAGCCAAAGGCAGACACTCAACCACTGAGCCACCCAGGCATCCTACAAACATTTTAATTAAATGCGTCTCAGTGTGTTTCTCCTTAGATTCATCTTATTTGTAATTCTCTGGGTTTCCTGGACATGGATGTCTGTTTCCTTTCCCAGATAAGGGAAATATTCAGCACTTATTCTTTCAAATAAATTTTTGGTAACTTTCTCCTTTCCTAAACATTGTTTCACTCAATCTTGTCTCAGAGCTCCCTTGAGGTATCCTCATTTCTTTTTTCTTTTTTTCATTTTTCACTTTGCTGCTCTGTCTGGGCATTTTATATTGCTTTGTCTTCCAGCTCACTTATTGGTACTTCTTTTTTATTCATTCTTCTGTTTTAATCCCTTTGATATATTTATCAGTTCAGTTATAACTTCTGTTTGGTACTTTTATATTTTGCTATCTCTTTGTTAAAGTTTTTGTTATGTTTTTATTCTTTTCCTGAGATCAGTGGGTGTATTCATGACTGTTACTTTGAACTCTTGATCTGATAGTTTGCTTATCTCTGTTTCATTCAGGGTTTTTGTTTGTTTTTGTTTTTTGGGAGATTTACCTTGTTCTTTGGTTTGGAGCATATACTGTCTTCTCATTTGCTTATCTCTGTATGCCTGTATTTCTTAGTCAAAATGGCTGCCTTTCTCAGTTTTGAAGGAATGGTTTTGAGTTAGGAGCTGTCCTGTCTGGCCCAAAAATGCAGTCTCCACTGGCCACCATAGCTTTTACTCTGATAGGCATTCCTTGTGTGGGCTGTGTAGGGTTGAATCTGCTGCATGGGGAAGGCGCTTGAGGTCCTTGCCCAGAGTGGTTGAGGCTCAATCTCTTTGCATGGTGAGATAATTTTTGTTTTGTTTTGTTTTTGTTTTACAATTTGCACACGTGCCTTTTAAGGATTTTCAATAACATTCTGTTTCCATCATAACACTTAATCAAAATGTACATATTATTAGAAGAGGTCAAAGTTAGTAAGAAAATTATGACATATATTTTCACACATTGGAAAATATGCCTCATTGGAAGTTCTAGGCTATAGAATTATACTTTATCAATGTCAAGATGCTATACAATCTTACCTAGAAGAACAAAGGACACCTTAATTTATTTTTTAATTTTTTTACCTTCATACTCCTCTTCTTTCTATTCCATATTCATTTACTTCAGATTAGTTTTATTATGTGAAACACTAAGTTTAGGAAACTTAAAATTTTTAGTTTGAAGGAAGATAAGTAAGTAAATAAATATATTGAAGCACAGGACAATTTCTTCAAGAGTTTAGGACCAAAAGGAAAGTTCCTAGGTAAGATGTTGCAATTCTTTCTAATAGTCCACCAGATTTCATTTCCCATCTAAACTTTTACTTTGAAAAGCATTGCCATACAAAATACCCTCTTCATTAAATTTTCTTCAACTTTAACTCAATTGTAAAAAAGGAAAGAAAAAATAAATAGAAAAATATTTTTTTTAAACTTGATATAGATAAACTAACAGGAACAAGAGGTAATATTGAAATATATCTTGTTTGAAGAACAAAAAAGGAAAATACACAAAATTAAATTATTTGGTAGTGTTATTCTTCAACAACAGATTTCTCTTCCCCTGTAGTGTGTGCATTGTTAGTACATTACATTATACCATCTAGCTCTGGATCCTAGAAGACATGACATAGAAGCAGAATAAATACACAGCTAACTTATAATGATCATGTTGCATAAATGAGGGGAAAAATTGTTAACTCAGTGGTATACTAGAGTTGCTTTTTCTGCAGCGTTATACAGTTTATTAACCTAATGCCATTATCCACCCTGCCTTCTACATCCTCAAAGTATGTATGTATGTATGTGTCTGTGAATAAACACATATATTACAGTCTAAGATATTCTCAAGATTTTCTACCCCTTTTATATGTACTCTGCATAGTTTTGGAGGCCATGAAGCTAATGAGCTATTCTAGTGATGGTTATATGAAACAGTTGACTTTAGCAAAATTATCTGGGTGACCTATTCAAATGACATCTTCTAGAAAACATTTTCTCTGGTAAGAAAAGATGAAGTCAGAGAAATTCAAGTGTAAGAAAAGTTTCACGATGATTTTAGTTTGAAAATAGGAGTATGTGGCAAGAAAATGTTTAGGGCCTCCAAGAGCTGAGAGTGGTCCTAGCTGTCAGCCAGCAAGAAACAGGGATCTTACAATCCCAAAGTACTGAGTCCTGCCAACAGTGAGGTTAATTTTTTCTAGAATCTTTAGATGAGGAAATCAATTTTTCAAGTTCCATATTTTTAGCCTTATGATACCCTCATCACAGAAGCAAGTTATGCTCTGTTGAACTTCTGAACTACAAACTTCAAGTTAAAAATTTGTATTGTTTTAAGGCAATAAGTTTGTGGTAATTCGTTAAGTAGTAATGTAAAATTAATATATGCACAAGCATATGTGTATGTATAAGTGAATATCTTTTACTAATCATTAGGTAACACCTATATTTTAACAACTCTACTGATGAATAATTATATAATCTGTACACATATAAGATATTTAATTTGATGAGTTTTGACATGTACACATGGCCATTAAATCACCAACATAATGAGGATTCAAATATTTTCATCACCCACAAATGTTTCCCAGTGTCCTTTTTTGTATGCTTCCTTCTCTCCACAAAGAACTCGACAATCACTGATCTATTTTCTGTCAAGATAGATTACTTTTCATATAAAATGAAATGTGTGTTTGAATGGTATCATACATGTGCTCTTCTTGCTCTGACATTTTTTTTTTTATTCAGCATAAATATTTTGAGGTTGATCCATGTTGAGTGTATCAATGTTGATATGCCACATTTTATTAATCTATGAATATATATATTTTTTTTTTTGGATAAAGCTACTATGAACATTTGGTGTAAAACTTTATATATTTTAATTGTTTTTGTAAATAATTAGGAGTTGAAGGTCTGGGATATACGATAGATATATGTGTAACTTTTTTTTTAAACAAAGTGTTAAGTATTTCCCAGTGTTAGTATTGTATGGTTGTAACTTTTTATAATCTGGTTAGAATTGATACATCCTTTATGAAATGTAGAAACCTTAAAACAGAAGATTCTAAAAAAAAAAACAAAAACCCATAAGATTCTTATCTTCATCTTATTATTTATACTGTTTTGGCTTTTAGTTGTAGTGATAGTATAAACTACACAGGACAATATTTTGACTTATGCTTTAAGCTATAATATGAACTATGAAGTCAAAGGACAAAAAGATATTTATACAGATACTTAACATTTATGATGTCCTAGATTTCTTTATGTCCAAATTTCATTTTAATATTTCACTCAACTTGAAGAAATTTTAATGAGCATTTATTGTTATGAAAGATTTAAGGCTGTGAATCTATTTTCTTTTATATGAGATATCTTTATTTTGCCTTACTTCTTGAAGGATATTTCCAATAAATCAAGAATTCTGTATTGACAGCTGTTTTGATTCCCTTGGAAATTTATTTATTTTTTAAAGATTTTATTTATTTATTCATGGGAGACAGAGAGAGAGAGGCAGAGACACAGGTAGAGGGAGAAGCAGGCTCCATGCTGGGAGCTCAACGGGGGACTCGATTCTGGGTCTCCAGGATCCTGCGCTGGGCTGAAGGCTGCGCTAAACTGCTAAGCCACCCAGGCTGCCCTCCTTTGGAAATTTAAAAACATTATTTCATTTTCCTATGGATGCCATAGTTTCTGATGAGAAAGTTGTCAATCATTTTGCTCTTTGCTCTGGTATTTAAAGTTATTTTACTCTGGTAACTTTCAAGATTTTTTCTCTTTCCCTCTGCATCTCAGTATTTAAACAATTACATATATGTGTGTGGTTTTCTTTGTATGTATCCATGATAGAATTCATTGAGCATCCTGAAATATTAAGTTCATGCCTTTTCATCAAATTTGGCAAGCTTTTGACCATTTTTTTCTATCACATTCTCTTCTCTCATTCTGGAACTATAATTGCTGATAGGTTAGACTTTTTTATATTATTAGGTTTCTTTATGTATTTCAGTGCCTAAAATTCTGTTGTTCTCCCAAATGGTTTTTTCTTTGTTTTCAGATATATAATTTCATTGTTTTGTTGACTGTTTTCTCTTTATATTGCTAATAAACCCCAAAATTCTTTGTTTCAGATATTTTAACAGCTCCTTTCATTCTTCCATATGTTTTCTTCTTTGTTAAGATTTCCTAAATGTTCATTTATGTGTGTTTTTTCCTTTACTTCACTAAGGTGTAAGCAAGATAACTGCTTTGAAACTCTTTTCCAAAACTAGAGCCACCTTCTAGTTATATTTCTTGAAAATGGTTCACGTTTACCTGAATCTTTATATTTCATGCATTTTAGAATGTTTACTGAACATTGTGAATATTGGGTTTTGAATTCTGGGTTCTGTTACTTTTTTCTGAAGATTCAGAAAGATGTTGATTTATTTTAAAAGCTTGTCTAAATTCAAACTGGAAAATGTCAGTGTCAGTTTGATTGTCAATTAAATCTGTTATCCTATTTCTGCTCTCTCTGACCAACTCTCTAACAATCATAGTTGCCCATATTGCATCTCCTGGTTTTTCATTTGAAAAGGTAGCAGACTACCAATTGGAATTTTAGCCACACAACTGCAGCCTTTTGTCAGGTCAAAGCCACCAAATATGGCACTCACTTCATGGTCCTAAATCTCTCTAGAAAGTTTTACTCCTCTCAAAACCAACTACTTTTGCCCATGCTCCAAGTCATTGAAAAATTGATTTTTATTTTGTATTTTACAGAGTTTATGGTTCACTGTGAGATAGTTACTTTATTGGAAGTTTATGCGCTATTTTGGAAGCAGAATATAGACACCTGTTTTATAATCCTGAATTATCAAATTGTTTTATGTTACAGCCAACTCAGTTTTTGCATAGGATGTATTATAATGTATGCTGAAACCTGTACATACCTTATTTCTCCACTGATACTTAGCCACAACTCGTTATATGCTCTTTTTTTATTTTTTTAAAAGATTTTATTTATTTACTCATAGAGACATAGAGAGAGAATGAGAGGCCGAGACACAGGCAGAGGGAGAAGCAGGCTCCACCCAGAGAGCCCGACCTGGGACTCGATCCCGGGTCTCCAGGATCACGCCCTGGGCTGCAGGCGGCGTTAAACCGAGCGCCACCGGGGCTGCCCAACTCGTTATATTATAAGTCACATTAGTTTTTTTATTTCCTCTTATTGATATGGCATGAATGATTTATTCATTCTGCAAACCCAGCAAATACGTAAAAGAAACCGTTAAGTGTAACAATACTGGTATTTGGTTAGAATATTTTTAGGCAATGGGTTAGAAATGAATATTCTATGAGAACAGAACTATTTCTTTTTAAAATATATATTCACAATACTAAAATTACTAAATTAAAACTGCTGATAATATATTTTGAATAAATAGAAAGGGAAGGGAAATTTCTTAAGAGTGAAATGTTGGGCTCTTACAAATAAAGGAGAATAAAACAGATCAAAGTTAAGATTAGTAAATTAAATATTTCGTGGTTTAGAGATAATGAGACAAAACAAAAACACATGTCTGTATGAGAATTACCAGGAAATATATTACTTGTGTGCAAAGATACAGAGTCAAGAAAAGAGAAATGTATTTGCTTCTATTCATTTAGCCTCATTAGCTTTCACATAGTTTTGCTTCTGCATCTCTTATATAGATATGATAAATACAAATTGCCATAATAACTATTATATATTTGAATTTCTAAATTCAAAGTTCCAATTTCATCACAACTATCAGTAGCCCATATTCTGGAATGTTTGCCAGTTAAAAATATTTGTAAAGTATACATTTTTATTAGAAAAAACATACTACACTTAACCCTTGAGCAATGTGATGTTTAGGGGTTCTGAGACCCACCCCCTCCCATATAGTCGAAAATCCATGTGCTTTTGATTTCCTTAAAGTTTAACAAATAGCCTATTGTTGACTAGAAGCCATACCAAAAACATAAGCTGCTTATTAGTACATATTTTATATATTATATGCATTATGTATTCCTACAATAAAGTAAGCCACAGCAAAGAAAATACATTTTTAGTACTGTACTATGTTTGGTACAGCAAGTTCATGTCCTCCATTTATAAGATGAATTATCTGTCAACACCTACTTCAATGTTGCCTTATTATAGGATACAAGATATTGTAGATGTTATAGGTATTATTAACAGTAGACATCAAAAATTAAAAGATGCTAAAAAGGAAAATTTATATGTATAATGATTTATGCATTGCTAATAGGCAGCAGTAGGATTGCTCTCTTGTAGCCTAATATAATATGATTAATACTGTTAGTCAGTTAGCCTATATGCTACACTAATGAATGAATCATAAAATTTTTTATGGCATACAGTTTTATAGTCATATTCATAATCAGTATTGGAAATATTTTTACATTTAAAAAAAACACCTGTGATGATAGGCTGTTAGGCAGTTTCTCCATGAGTGAAAGAGGCATATTATATGGTGATATAATTCTTTGAAAGCAAAATTATAAAATTGTAAAAAAAACTAACACAATAATTTTATATTGAATATCACTTTATGCCTGTGTAAGGATAGGTTCTCTGCTTATATACAAGTTTTGATGTTCTCTACAATGATTACTTAGGCAATGATAATGACGAAGTCATCTTAAAGTTCTTGCCATACAATTATTAGATTTTCACAATTATTAGATTTTCACAATTATTAGAATTTCACAATGTAAATTAAGTGAACAGCATAATGATTATATACTCTTTAGTAAGTGAAAGTGGAACATTATACACGTATGCATCCTCTTTGTCTTCACATTGAGTGGACTGAGGAGAAGAAAAAGGAGAAATTGTACTTGATGTCTCAAAGGTGGAAGAGACCTCAAGACAGGTAGGCACACTTGATTCAACTTAATGGGAATATAAATTCTGCTGACTTTTTTGCTTTTTCATTTCTCTAAAAATATTTCTATATGGTGCCAATCCTTCTACTGTTTACTTTAGTTTCAGTGTCATATCATAGAAGGGTCCATGTTATAAAGGAAGTCAAAAGCAGCCTTGAATAATTGGAGTCCTTCTGCCAGATTGTCTAATATCAGTTTGTTTTCTGGCACTGCTTCAACATCTTCCTCATTGCCAGGCACTAGTTCATAAGTGCTCCTCTCCCTGAGGTCATCTGTAAATTCTACTGGTGTGCTATTAGCTCTTGAATTTCTCTAAGATCCATATCTAGAAATCCCTCACACAACCCCTTGTCCTTTTTTTTTTTTTTTCCTGTATCCACAGTCTTTCATATTTTTCTTGATTGCCTTTTGTGTAAATATTGTGAAGTTATACACGGCGTCTAGACACAGTTTTCACTAGCAGGAACTTGTTTCAGGCTTGATAGCTTTTTCTATAGCCATGATGGCATCTTAAATGGTATAATTTTTCCAGACATCCTCTATATTAGGGTCCTCTTTCATAGCACTGAAAATCCTTTTCATAGAGTGCCCTGTGTAATAAACCTGAAAGGACCTTATGACCCTCTGATGTTAAAGTTTGAATTAGGCACATTGTAATTTGAACATCGAGACTACTCGAGTGCTTTTGGTATTAAACTCATGGGGTTCTAGGTGGTCAGGGGCATGGTCCAAGATAAAAAGAACTTAAAAAGGCAGCTTCTTCCTGGCAAGGTATTTTCAGACTTCAGGGACAAAGTATCAGTGGAATCAATCTCAAGAAAAGGGTGCATATCCAGTCTGTATTGTACAACCAAAAGACTGGCAGATGGATTTTCCTTTTCCCATCAAGACTCTGGGGTTAGCAGATTTATAGTTGAGGGCACTCCTGATGGCAAACCTGATTGCATTTATACAAAATAGAATTAAGCTTATCCCTTCTAGCCTTAAATCCTGGTACTTGATTCTGTTCCCTACTAATCAAGTCATGTGTGTGTGTGTGTGTGTGTATGTGTGTTTCCTCCAGAATAGGGTACTTTCATCTACATTAAAAACCTTTCCAGGGAGGTATTCTTTCTCCTCGTTGATTTTCTTAATGGTATCTGGGAACTTAATCTACTGCCCCTTGGTCAGCAGAAGCTGCTTCTGTTACCTAGATATTTTTAAAGCTAAACCTTTTTCTAAAAGGATCAAACCATCTTTTGCTGGCATTATATTCTCCAGCTTTAGATCTTTCAGCTTCCTTTTGTTTTAATCTATCATCTAATGACTTCAACTTTGCCTTTTGTCAAATTATATTAGTCCATAGATACTCAATCCTGCACCCACACTAAAGCTGCATTTTCAACATAAGATAAAATGATATTTTGTAAAAAGTGCCAGGTTTTTATGCCTCCTGGTGTAGCTGTAATGAAAGTTTTACAGATTTTTTTAAAACTGTTGTCCTTATGCTGGATTCATTTATCTTGAAATCGTAGGCAGGCACAGCTATAAACCTCAATATTTTATGCATATTAAGCAATTGAACTTGTAATGTCATGATTTTTCTCTGATTCCTGAAAGGAAAGTGATACTTCCTTTGGGTCTCATGATGTTATTGGAGCTTTATGGCATTTGACTAAATATGATGAAAAATTCAGGAGAATCATGAGAGATCACTTTTAACTGCAATATGCAATTTACTAGTTAGATGAACTGCTCACGTGGAGACAATTAGTGCCACATGTCATTTTACTGGAATACTTCCAACCCTTGAGCATACTGCAATTGAAGTAGGAGGTGGCTACAAATTTATGATGGTAGTACAGTATATATTGTAATTTTATGGAGTTATGACAATATGGTGTTATTACATGCATTTATGTTTCTCTCAACTGTGATTGCCATTGATATGGGAGAGCTAGGTTCTTGTCTCATGGAGTCAAAGAATGAATCTCATGGACAATGGAGAGCATGAGTAAGGTGATTAGAAGTTTATTAAGCAAAGATACAGAGAAAGCTCTTAGAAGTGAGAGGGGCCCCAAGAGGGTTGCCACAGAGGGTTTTATTGAGAACTAGCTGGGAAGCTTGTGGCCTTGAGATTTTTTGTGCAGTCTTGGTTTGAGCAAGGGCTATTAATAATACCCTTAATGACTTATTTCTTGGCCTGGTGAGTTTCTGTGATTACTTGGTAGCCATCAAAGAGAGATACTCCCTAACATTTTTAAGCTAGGAAACCAGATTTATTTTTTATTTTATTTTTTCTGTCTTTGCTACCTTATCTCTGTTTACTTGGGATAGGTAGGAGCCTGACTCTGGGCCTTTCAGTTTCCTTGGAATTTAAGGCCTAACTCTGGGCCTTTCCCTGCCTACCCCATCTATGCCTATCTCAGCATCATGTATATCTGTAAGCATTTATGTAAATTTTGATAATAAATTCTGTGTATATACTACTGGTAATTATGTATTTAAAATACTGATTTTGCATATATATATATTAGGGTTTTTTTTTGCATATATATATATATATATATATATATTAGGATTTTATTTATTTGGGAAAAAAAAGATTTTATTTACTTGAGAAAGAGAGAGACCACAAGCCCACACACAGTAAGCAGGCAGAGAGGGAGAAGGAGACTCCCATCCTGAGCAGAGAGCCTGATGTGGGGTTCCATCCGAGGACCCTGGGATCATGATCTGAGCTGAAGGCAGATACTTAACAGACTGAGCCATCTAGGTGCTCCTGACTTTGTGTATATTTGTAATATTTATAATATGTTCATATATATTTTATGGTAGTAAATGATAGGACAGTATCTACATATATTTTATGTACTTGTGGCATACCTAGCTTTTCCAATATTTTTAGGGTACAGGGTATACTGATGTTTTCAAATTGAAGCAAATGTCTAAGAAATTCTCCAGTGTCTTTATTGAAAAAAAATCTACGTATAAGTGGACCTGTGCTGTTCAAACCCAAACCCCTTGCTGTTCAAGGGTCAACTGTAGTGTCTAGCAGGATACCAATGATTTATGTCAGTAACAATGCAGGCTATGAGTTTACCAATTTGATTGGCTAATTGTATGAGAATATTACTAGTTATGTGATAATTGTGCAGTTCAGTAGTATACCTTAATGTATAAAGTATTGCAAATTATCATATATTTTAGTGGGACAAATAAGGTAATATAAATGAATAATGCTGAGTACTGTGTTAGAGGAGTATTAAAAGCCTTGGAAGTTCAGAAATGGATACAATTACTTTTTAGTATGATGGTGGAGATATCAGGCTAGGTAACTGGGAATCCAGAAAAGCTGCATTAGAGAGGTTATGTTGAGATTAATCTAAAAAACAAGTCAGAATTTCATGTTTCTTATTCTAAAATTATCTCCATCTCTTAGCCCCTCTTTTGACATTGTTGTCATCTAACTCTTCTTTGTTGGCCTTTTCCATTGAGCAAATGGTGAAATAATGAGGTAAAAATATCTTTATTTTAGTAACTGCTTTGTTATTCTTTCTTCACCTTGTTTTATTTTATTTTCCTTCACAGTAAAAAGTATGGTAATAGTAACAAGTTTAAGGAAGCTTAAACTCCCTTTTTGTCCTTCCTTATCTACTAGGATCTATATTTGCTTCAGACATTCGCTAAAATTTCACTACTTCTAGAACAACTTTCCTCCAGTACCAGCACCTGTTTGGATCAGAGCTCCTTCTACATAAAAACTAACAGTTTCATGAGTAAATGTAGAGACATTTGACATTTAGCCTAAGGAATAGGACCGAAATATGTCTGTTAAATATTCCTAATACATACGTACTCTGTGTTTCTGTGTATGATCATTTCAAAAATAGGAATTTATAATCTGCCCTGAGTTTTCTATAATCAGGGCCCAAAATATGCAATGTGCTCAATATGTATTGAGGTAATGAATAAGTTCAAAATGCATAAAAGGAAAAGTGTACACAAATAAGAAACTACAGGAAAATAAGTAAACTAACATGAATGTAGTAACTGAACTTAAAGTTCAGTTGTGTGATGACAGGTGTCCAGATTGCAGCCGATTGGGTCAGATTGAGTCCAAGATTATTTTTTCTAGATTATGAAGAAAAAACTTCAGCTGAGGTGATGGCCTATTCTTTAAAGTCCATGTCATGTTTAAGTTTGTTTTTTTTTAAGACAGCTTTATTAAGGAGTACTTGGGTGGCTCAATGGGTTGAACAACCAACTTTTGGTTTCAGCTGGGTCATGGTCTCAGATTCATGGGATCAAGCCCTGCATTGGGCTTTGTGCTCAGTGGTGAGTCTGCTTGGGATTCTCTCTCCCTCTCTCTTCTTCTTTTTATTTATTATTTTGTAGTTTTTAATGTACAAGTCTCTCATCTCCTTGGTTAAGTTTATTCTTAAGTATTTTATTCTATTAGATGTTACTGTAAATGGGATTATTTTCTCAATTTTCTTTTCGAATGGATTGTTGTTAGTGTACAGAAATCAACTGATTTTTTTTTTTTTAGAAATCAACCGATTTTTATGTTGATTTTCTATCCAACTTTATTGAATTTATTCTAACAATTTTTTTGGTAGAATCTTTAGGGCTTTCTACATATATGATCATGCCATCTGCAAACAGATATTTTTGCTTCTTCTTTTCCAATTTGGATTCCTTTTATTTCTTTTCTTGTCTAATTGACCTAGTAAGGGCTTCCAATACTATGTTGAAAGAAGTGGCAAGAAGAGGCATTTTTATGTTGTTCCCACTCTTAAAGGAAACACTTTCAATTTTTCACAGTTCACTATGATGTTAGTTTTAGGCTTTTCTTATATGGCCTTTATTATGTTGAGATACGTTCCTTCAATATTTACTTTTTTGATTGTTTTTATCATGAAAGAGTGCTGAATTTTTCCAGATGCTTGTTCTGTATATGACATCATGTGATTTTTATCCTTCATTCTGTTAACATGTGTCACAGCTATTGATTTGTATATGTTGAGCCATTCTTGCATCCTTGAAGTAATTCCAATTTTTAAATTACAGAGGTTAAAATTTTAGATTTAAATAAGAATTTTATTATTTATTGCATTTATAAAGAGTTTATATGAAATTCACATAATAGTTTAAAACAAGTATAAATATTATATATTGAAATAATTGATTAGGGTAAAGAAACCAATGATTAAAAAAAAAAAAACTGGACACTTTCTTTTGGGGATAGGATTCAGTTGTGGTCTCAGTGTTTACGTTAATATAAATGAAAATCTCCAAAGAAACATTTCTAGGGTCTTGAAGTGGGTAAGTGCCAAAAAAATGAAAGGTAATCAGAAGAAATAGATACTCTGCACCTAAAGATTAGATGTAACACTGATAAGTTTCTGGGAATATGTGTCAAAATACATTTCATGTGTAAATATATATATATAAATATATGTGTTTTTAGGATTTTAGTTTGAAATTTTGTTTTATCCCATTCTTCCATCATTTACTATTATTTCAAATCATAATACCTAATAGGATAAGATCTTGAGAAATTGTTTACATTTTATAATATAAAAGAAAAAGGCAAGATGATTGAATTTTTTCCAGAATAGACATTTCAAGTAACTATCAATTTGAGAAAAAATGGAAACATTGATAATAATCATCCAGTTTCATTAAAGGATAAGGAAAAGTGCATCATAATACATTTGTCAGATTGACTATTTTAGTGATGGTACACAATTTTTGTTGAAGAAGCTCTGTTATTTGGAAGAAATATCACCCTATTGTGAGAATGGGAAAGGAATAATTACAATATATAAATTATCCCATTAGTTAAGAGATATGTTAAGAAGACACAGTTGCTTCAGTAACTCCAGATTCATTTTTTGCCACATTCTCCTAACATATAATTAGGAGGAATATACCACATAGAAATCTGGGACACTTAATGAAGCCATATATTGTTTTTAATTATACATTTAGGTAAACATAATAGCTAATGTCACTTTGGACTACATTAATTTTGCCTTTTTTTTTCCTTTGTATTGGAAGTATTTTAACTGCTTTGATTATGCACCTGCAACCCTTCCTTTATCACTGTCAAGAACATAAATCATAAATAATAAATAAATATATTTTCTAGTTACAGTTATGTGCTTGCTATTCATTAAAAGTGTATCGGCCTGGATAGTACAAATATAATAGACTAAATTTGTCATTCTTAAATGAAAACAATCACCACAAGAAGATAGGAAGATATAGAAAATGATTTAGAGGTATACTGTATAGTTCACCTAAATTTATGACTTTGACTTTGGTTTTATAGAGAATGTTTTGTTTTCTTTTCCACCTCATTTTAATTAGTTGCATTATTTTATCAAGTGGGGCTGTGTTGGTGGTTGACAGATATGTAAATATGAAGTGGCTTCAAGAACATTCACTTATTTCTGTAGTTAATATTTTTAAGCTCTCTGTTGTAGAATTAAGCTTCCCTGAAACGTAACCTATGTGATGCATGAACAAATAACTGTTTTTTCAAATCTCAGGCAATTTATATAATGCTATCAAGACTGTTATCATTTATTTAGATAGCCCTCTCCCTTGGAAAATAGTGTCCCTACATTCATCACTTAAAATGATATAATTCTTTTTTTTTTATGATTTTATTCATTTATTCATGAGAGACACAGAAAGAGAGAGGCAGAGGCATAGGCATAGGGAGAAGCAGGCTCCATGCAGGGAGCCTAATGTGAGACTTGATTCTGGGACTCAGAACCAAAGGCAGACAGACGCTTTACTATTGAGCCACCCAGGCGTCCCTGTTACAATTCTTTGAATAGGGCGGCCCGGGTGGCTCAGCGGTTTAGTGCTGCCTTCAGCCCAGGGCATGATCCTGGAGGCCGAGGATCGAGTCCCACGTCTGGCTCCCTGCACGGAGCCTGCTTCTCCCTCAGCCTCTGTCTCTGCCTCTCTCTCTCTCTCTCTCTTTCTCTCTCTCTCTCTGTGTGTCTCTCATGAATAAATAAATAAAATCTTAAAAATAATAATAATAATACTTCTTTCAATATTTATAGTAATTGTAACTTAAAAGCTCAATGTTAAGAGTTTATAACATATATATTACTACATACATATGCATATATATAACTATAGCAAGTCATCATATCTTCCTCCATTAATATATCTGATTTGAAATATTTTAAGAAAAATTTAGACATCATCAAGAAGTGAGTAGAAACATCAACTCAGTGGCAGTTGATACATAACCTAGTATAAAATACAAAATTAAAAAAAATATATATGATATACACATAGGATATATACTTTCTAAAATTAGTAAAGCAGCAAATACCATACTGTGGTCAAAAATTGTATTGCATGGTAGTCTCTTATCTTTAGGAATGCATTCCAAAGACCCTTAGTGGATGCTTGAACCCTGAGTAGTAACGTACCATACATATTGCAATTTTACCTCTGCATACATACCTAATGAACTAGTTTAACTTATAAACCAGGCACAGTAAGAGCTTAACAATAATAAAATAGACAATTATAACAATATACTGTAATAAAACTTATGTGAATATGGTCTCAAATCTTACTGTATGGTACTTCCTCTTCTTGTAATCACATGAGGGAATAAAAGGTCTATGTGTCGAGATGAAGCAAGATGAGTGACATAGGCATTGTGGCGTAGTGTTAGGCTACTATTGATCTCCTGATGAGTTTTCTGAGGATCATCTGCTTAAGGACCATGGCTGACAGTAACTGAAACCTTGCAAAGCACAACTGCAGATAAGGGGGGGACAGATGTATTAGCTAATGTATCTTAGAAAAATAACTGCATTTCCCTAATGAAATTAAACAAAGACCAAGAAAGGCTATATTTAAATTGGTGAATCTAAAATTTTGGTTATGTGAGAAGCATTGAGGATCTTATTAAAGATGCATAAATACCTAGGTAGTAGAATTCATGATGTCTGGGATAGGGCTGGCTTTCTCAATTTTTATAAATATACTCTATAATTAATTCTATAATTAAAGTCTATAAATTAAAATGCATTTACGAATAATAAATGTATCATCTCAATGTAACAAATGAAACTTTTCTAATATAGTGAAATTGTTTGTATAACAATGATTATTTGCTCTTGGGCATTTCCTCAGGGGTAACCATGCTCCTCAATCTGTGGTAATAAAGATAGGAGAAAATATTACAAGCCTTCTGGATGCAGAATATATTCGACTAAAAGGAAATAGAACAAAATTATAACTTTATAGTGCTTTCTAACTCTACGGGCAGAGAACAATTTTCCCATAAGCAGAGAAATTACAAACCTATATATGATCTTTGTATGCAACTTGATCTCTCCACTCTGTGTGATCCAGGCAATTCTTGTGCTTTTGGATTAACAATGTAAATAACTCTCAGAAGCTATTACCTCAAGAATAAGATGAGTCATTTACATTTTTTATGTTAATCAATTTAGCTTGCTATATTTTAAATTTCAAATAATGTTCCTATTTTGAAGTGCATTTGCTAACTAAAGAACGTTTTGGCTGGAGGGCATAGAGGGGGACTTCTGTTACTTCTGGAGGGCAGCAATATATATTATGTCCTCAGAGGAAGGAGGAAAGAGGATTATTGAAAGAGACTGGAGAGAAACTGTAAAGGTAATATTTAATATGCTGATTTTTTTTTGTCTGCATGGATGAAGATGGGTAGTCCACATGCATGTCATTGCAAAGATATCCCGCATCTGGTTAGATGCCTTTAGGGGCTTGGGAGATCTAATCTGATCCTTTGAAGGCATTGACTGCCTGTGTTTATTTTTACATAACAAATATGTAAAACTCTTTATGGAAAAATGAAGTATGCAAACCACTTTATGCAATTGTTTTGATTTTTCTTCTAAATTTAACTATTATTAAGGATTTGCCCAAAAATACATTACTGAAAGCTGAGACTCTGCTGATAATACATAGGCTTGAGTCCATCATTAACCACTTTGGAACATTGGTGCTATCAGTAGCATATTCCTGAAAAGGTCTTTTAAAGCTTATATATTTGAGGTTAGAATATAGACTAGAAATGGTTTAATACCAGTGATGTGTTTGCAGCTACTTTTGTATACTTTATTTGTATTCTCCCACAGTTACAAAGACCAACCATGATGGATTTTGGAAATGTAGAACTATTTTTTTTTTTTTGTAGAGCTATTTTTTAAGTATTATAATGTATATGGTTGTATACAGGTGTATATGTATAATGTGTATGACATAATGCTGTAATAGTATATAGCCATATGTGCTTTTTGGATTTGCTTCATTTGGGGGTTTTATAGATGTTTTATTTTTGCTAGGAAGTAGTAACTAAGATTATTGTACCAAATGCCATAATTAATTTTACATGTATTAGCTATAATGTGATTTGCCTGTGTATCTTTATAGGTAAATTTGCTACTTGGAGATTTTCTAGTGCAAAATGAACATTTCCTCACCTTTGTAGCTGTGGTATGCTGCTATTATGTATTATGCATTAGCATAGTTATTTATTAAGTTTGACACAGGTATTGATCTGAGAATCCTGTGGTATTTTCACAATGTCTCTAATATGTTAAAGTTTTGCCATTATAAGTATATTTGGCATATTCCTTTTCTATTTTTCTATAAAGAGTTGAATCTTAAACTTTTGGGTATACCTTAACCTTCTACAAAAGTTCTATTTTGAAAGAAAATACCAAATTTTCACATGTACCAAAATGTATGATTATGAGGGGAATTTGTCAAGAATTTCTTTACCTATTTTTTAAAGATTTTATTTATTTGAGAGAAAAGGAGAGAACGAGTGCAGAGGAAGGGGCAGAGGAAGACTCAAACTCCCCATTGAGCCGGCATCCTGACAAGGGGCTCTATTTGAGGACACTGAGATCATGACCCGAGCCGAAGGCAGCTGTTTAACTGACTGAGCTCCCCAGATGTCCCCCAAATTTAATCACCTTTTGAAAATGTCACTTCTGAGTGGTTTTTTGCTACCCAATTTTTTCATTTGTCACATATATTGCTGCACACTTCAAAAAATTATAATCTTTGAGTTAATCTGATTTAATTTCCATAAAGGTCCAAAAAGACTTTAGGAAATGTGATGAGTTTTTGTTTTTGTTTTTTTTAATTTTGATACATGAATCATTTTAGAACTAGGACAGCATAAATAAATACAACTTAAGATGTATTATCTATTACTGAACAGACACCATAAGTCACTTAAAAATCTTCATCTAAGAGATCACTTGGTGGCTCAGCTGTATAGCACCTGCCTTTGGCCCAGGGTGTGATCCTGGAGTCCCGGGATCAAGTCCTTCATTGGGCTCCCTGCATGGAGCCTGCTTCTCCCTCTGCCTGTTTCTCTGCCTCTGTCTCTGTGTCTCTCATGAGTAAATAATAAAAGAAAATCTTTAAAAAAAATCTTAATCTAAGAGGAATATTGTAGTGTTCCATAACAATGTGTGAATTATTATCATCATAAATAATATGTGAATAAATTATTTTTTCAAGAAATATTTATTTTCTTTTTGAAAACAAAATAATCATCTCAATGCAAGCACCATGAGAAGAATTTTTCTGTCCTTATTTCCACTCACTGGCACATCTTCAGCATTCATCAATTTGTGATGCATATAATTTGCTCAATATTTACTGAAGAAATAAATACACGTCGCCAAATTTGACCAAATACTTTTATATATTTTTATTAATAAAAGGAATAACATAGAAACCATTTCCTAGTATTATTTTTAATACTCCTTTGTTATAAAAAATCTTTTTGTGCTATCACACCTTATTAAAGCAACAAATGTTTATTGACTCCCTGTTGTGTGCCAGTCACTGTGTTATATGACAAATGAGTCAGGCTTGTTACGTGTTAGAGATGCCACACATGTTTGCATATTGGCACACTAGTAAAACATGGCTTATATGTAAATAATTCCTCAGAACTGAAGTCTTTTCTTTCATAAATGTTTGTAGGGAAATATAGGGATTTCAAGTTCCTTTCATTCTTTGTTCATTCTCTTTTCTTTGCCTAAAACGTAAAGATGAATGCATCCAAAATTGTTGTGCAAACTATCCTATGATATAAATATTAGTTTTTTTGTTGTTGTGAACCTAGAAAATTATAGGCTGTTTCCATAGATTATTTGGGCATCGTGGTATCTTCTAAAAATATACCTTTAATGTTTCTATTTCATGGAATCTCTTGGCTATCTTGCATTTTAGTGAGTTCCATGCTCTCTCCTCATCACAGAGAACTAGACTGTCCTCTACTTCATTAGCAAGGGAGGAGATTTTGCAGTTATGTTTTTCTTACTGTCTAATATATCCTCAGGAGCACAAAAATATATTATATAATTGTGTAATACAGCAAGCTTAGAGCTTTCTTAAAGTAAAATGGTATCCATTCACAAGAAAACTGGTTATTATCTCTGTCAGAATATCTGTAAGAATAATGACAAAAAATCAGGACTAAGCTAACTGATGCTATTTTTATCAAGTGTTCTTATCATTTATCAGTGGGCCTCTGAATCTATGACAGCACAGATTTTAGGAAAATCCCTAGGTGATGGCAGGATTTATTGGCAAGCTACACAGTTAGCACAGCTGGAATTATCAAATGACCTAGAGCCTGTAGAATCATCAGCTTCCTGGTTTGCGCATTCAAACAATTCAGGTCAACAAGACTGCTGTATGTGAGTATAATGAGGCCATGTGCAGACATTTTAATCTTGTAACATTAAGGTGTTATTATAATATACATCTAATTTGGCAAAGTTTTTAGTCTACAACTAGATTTAAAAAGCCTTCAGACATTTGAAATTAATTTCTCATACCCAAATACTACCTTAAAAAACAGAAAAGTACTCTATGAATTAGATGTGGGCCTGCCAAAGTAATCAGGATATATTTCTTCTGCTTGCTCAATTAAAAAAAAAAAAAGGCATGCTACAAATATGAATATCTAAAATAGAAGGTTTAACCCAAGAAAGCAAAGTTTAGTGTTTTGGAAAGAGAATTTAAGTCATCACAATAACAACAAAACAAAAAATTACATTCTAAACTGCCTTTAACAATTTTATTTTCTTTATTAAGTTGGTTGTAGGGTTCAGCAAAAAAGAGTAACACTTTACAATAACATTTTAGGACACTTTCACTGTTTTCAAAAGGATACTTTTGTTAAGTGAAGAAACCTGAGATTGCACAAATGAATTTTTGGCACCTGAGATGTATTTGGACGGTCTTTCCACCAGGTATTTTGCAGTGTCATTAATTGAGCATAGGGGGAGCATGTGCTATGGGAAAAGTGCTGTGCTTGGTAGGCACTATGAGGATACCGAGATGGGTCAAATATCCTTGCTATCCAGAATCTCAAAGCATGTTTGGAGACTTTGAAGTCCTATAAATATGGTAGCTGGACAAAATATGCAAAGTCTTATTTTTAAGGGATGAAAAAGATTGATTGAAGCTAAGAAAAGCAAATGTGAGGGAATGGATTTGAATTGTGTCTCAAACATTGATAAGCCATTTGAAAGCAATACTTGGTAAGCTTTAAAGTACTAAATGAGGTTGAGAAGGGAGAATGAAAAGGAATTACAAGAATAGTAAGTTGATCAGCTTGATAGGAGATGGTGGAGGGATGGGGTAGTTTAACAAGATTTCAGAAGCATAGTTCCTTAAGGAAATATTGGATATTTGCATATTTCAGTACTAACTATAACTACAGTATTACTCTAGACAATCATAGGAACATAAAATGAGGTATGGTAGGTATATTAAAGATAATATACTCCTATACCCTTTATACTTTGGAGTCTCCAGTTTGTATAGCACCCCCTGACCTTTCACAATAGGTAGTTGTGGGAAAATTGTCTCTGTAGGAGGTTTTGAAGATTCAGAGTAAGAGAGTTTTTATTTGTTCTATGCTCAAAGAAACCAAGTTCAAGGTTTTAAATGTGGTTTGTCCTTGTACAGCTAGAGACAATGACCTTGTTTATGAAAAACATAATAAGTTGGAACGTGGATCCATTTCTACTTTTTAAAACAAGATAGTATATTCTAGTATACAATGTACAAAATACACTCAAAAGTGAAATGTTCATTCATACAGTAAATAAATGGTAAATAACTTACCAGAAAGGTAAAAATCATCTCTAGGCTTATGAGAACATTATATTTTTAATTTTTCTTATAGTGAATTTTATGTTTCTGGATGCTATTTCCTCTTTTTTTTTTTTCTTGCACTGTTAGATTTAGCTCTTACATATGATTTTAATGAGATGGAGCTTTATTTTTCATTACTTAAACAGTTTTAGATTACAGATAATGATGAAATAGAAAAATATTTATATGATAGTTGATTTGAATGAGCCCATCATAATAACATGCATGCCATATTACTTCACATGAAACAATGTATTCAAACCAATATTAGATTCAGCTTGTCATGTGGATCTGTCTACATAAAGGACAGTGACCATCTCAACCATCTCAACTGCTCTGTGGTGGTTTTTTAAAAATTTTGTTTGGGTTTTCTTATATTTGGCATTAGAGCCATTGATTGCAGTTGTTTTTTCACATATACACCCATCTGTTTAAATATTTTCACTTATTTGTGGCCTTTGCCACTTCACTGAAATATTTTATAAAGTTCATATCAAATACTAACTGAAAGTATCCTGTAAAATAAGGTTCTTAAGAAAACTGTTAAAAATTCCTGCCCATAGGCATTGCAAAACATAACCACAGACCAAAAAAAAAATAAAAAATAAAAAAATAAATAAAAAGAAAGAAAGAAAGAAAGAAAGAAAGAAAGAAAGAAAGAAAGAAAGAAAAGAAAAAATCAATACACAGAAGGATGGCCTTTATATGGTAAGGTCAAGATTGCAAGTGAGTTCTAGAGATGGGAGGAAAGGTCGAAAATACATTTATGGTGAGAATTATTAGTATTTTCTCTATGAAAAAGCCTGAGTAAATTCGGCTAGGAAAAAAATAAAAGTCAGTACACAAAGATGTTAGGAATAGGAGGTCATTTTTATTCTTCCTAGTATAGAGGACCAGTCCGGAAGTTCTTCGTGTGTGTGTGTGTTTGTGTATTCCACCACATTCAGATTTGTTATAAAAATATTTTGGGGGACTGCAAACTAAGAGATGTGCACCAGAAAGGAGGGATTAGTAACTGGCCTGCAATCCATTTTCCTTGCCCTCATAAATTGTTATGAAGAAATAAAAAAGCAATACTGTGGTCAGACCTAAACAAGCTAATCTTACCTCCTGATGTTATTTACTAGTGGAAACAACATAGAGTTTTTATCAAATACTTTTAACAGGATATGCCTTGTATGTCTAAATGGCTTAAAACCTCAAAATTGTGGTTGTATAGGGCATAGACTGCTAGAAAATGTCAGTGACAGCTTGTAATTATCACAGTATAAATGAAGATATTGTATGACTAAAATGACTCCATTTATGTAGGTGATGCCCTGATGCATCTCTTGGGAACTTGCATATTAAATTTGAATAAGAGCTTGCTCTAACGTGGGATCTGGAAAGCTTCAGTGCTGGTCTCAGATGTTGCGAAGTTTGTTAACCTGTGATGTGTGATTGTCTGCATCCTTTGAACTATTAGTAAAACTTTGCTTAGGGTAAAAATACCCTTTCTGTGAGTTGACTTTTATTTTATCTCAATATATCAAGTCAATTTTTTTTTGGTTTGTAAATACATATTACTCAAAGACACTAATAATCTTGTGTTCAAGTAATTTTGCTATTTAGATTACACTTATGGCAACTTGTGGAAGTGTAGGGAGAAATTTTATAAAAATAATTCTTTGGGGCAGCCCGGGTGGCTCAGCGGTTTAGCGCCACCTTTGGCCTAGGACATGATCCTGGAGACCCGGGATCGAGTCCCACATCAGGCTTCCTGCATGGAGTCTGCTTCTCCCTCTGCCTGTGTCTCTGCCTCTCTCTCTGTGTCTCTCATGAATAAATAAATAAAAGCTTTAAAAATAATAATAATTATTTGCAATTGCCATATAACCCAGCAACTGCATTTCTTGCCATTTATCCCTATTGACATGTTCACACAAAAGCATATAGTTAATCCTTGAACAAGATAAGATTTGGGCATTGACCTTGTGCATAGTTGAAAATCAAAACCGGTGTATAACTTTTAATTCCCCCAAAACTTTGCTAATAGCCTACTCTATTATTTACTATATTCTGGCAATAAAATACATGAGAAAATAAGGTTAAGAAAATCATAAAGAGAAAATAAATTAACAGAACTGAACTTAACATTTATTGAAATTCTTTGTAGATGTGGGCCATTTGGGCCAGGCCACCTGCGACATGGGCTGCGGCAGCAGTAGGCCTGGCCCAGGGATGGTGATGTTCCATAGCCTCGTGAACTCAGCTCAGCAGTAATAGCTTCAGGGTAGACCCACAGGCAGTAAAGCTCCTTTTGTGCCTATACGTGTACCACCAGGTCAAGACCATCAGTAGCTGCAGCCACATAAGAGCCCAGTGTGCTGAGGGCTTGAGAGAGGAAGGCACATTCCTCCATTTTAACCCAGCAGCCCTGGGTGCTCCACCAGCCACCCCACAGGCACAAGGTGCAAGCAACAGCTCCTGCCCAGTTGTCTTTAATTTGGTCTTGTGAAGACTAGGGTGGGCAGTTGTAAATAAATGCCTTCTGGCTTTTGCTGTCAACTCTTAAAAATTAGCATGTAAGTCACCCATGCAGTTCAAACGTATGTTTTTCAAGGGTCAGCGTATATAAATGTTCATAATAACAGCATTATTCATAATAGCCTTAAATTGGGGATAGCTCAGATATCACTTCAAGGAATGAATGGTTAAACTCTGATACACAAATACACCCACACCCATCCATCCACTCCATGGAATACTCATCAATAAAAAGAAAGAACTATTGATTTTTACAACATCAGGGATTTATGCATGTAAAAAGCAGTTTTAAAAGGTTACTGTATGATTTCATTTATATGACATTTTTTAAAAGATTTATTTGATGAAGAGAGCATGAGCTGCAGGAGGGGCAGAAGGACAGGGAGAGAGAGAAGCAGCCTCCCTGCTGAGGGTGGAGCCTGACACAGCTCAATCCCAAGACTCTGAGATCACAAGTTCAGCCAAAATCAGATGCTTAAATGGACTGAACAATCTAGGTGCCCCTCATTTATATAACATTTTTGAAATGATGAAATTTTAAAAAAGAATAGATTAGTGATTCCTAGGGGTTAATGGTGAAGATCAGGGAGCTTGGAAGGAATGGATATGGCTATCAGAGAATACGAGGGATAGTTATATTGAACTCTTCTTTATCTTGGCTGTGGTAATGGATAAATGAACCTGTACATTGGGTAAAATTTTATAAAAATATATACATGTATACAAATGAAAGAAAGTAAAACAAGATATCAGAATAAGATTAGTTTTTTAAAATCATTGTTAATATCCTTAATGTCACATGATTTGTTGCCACTAGGGGAAAGTGGCAAATGTACATGAGATCTCCATATTTTTTTGTTATATGTGCATGTGACTATAATTCTCTTAATTAAAATTTCCATTCAATATTTACATTTTACCTTAAAAAACTCAACCCTCCATAACTATTAGGAAAACAGGACTTGTGCTCCAGATTAAATGTTTACCCCCCAAATTTATATGTTAACCTAATGTCCATTGTGCTAATATTAGGAGATTGGATCTATAATAGATGATAAGAACATGAGGTCAGAGTCCTTATCAATGGGGTGAAGTACCCCTATAAGAGAGAAATCAGAGGGTTCCTTCACTCTTCTGCCCTGTTGAGGACACAGTGAGCAGTTGTCTGTATATGAGCCAGGAAGCATGTTCTCATCAGAGACAGAATCTGATAGTGCTTTGTTCATGGAGTTCCCAACCTCCTGAACTGTGAGAAATTTGTTTATAAGTCATCAAATCTATGGTATTTTGCTATAGCAACCCAAACAGACTAAATCATCTTGAATAGGAAATAAAAAACTTTTTATTTTACTTATTCTAGAAAAGAGAAATACATACAGAAGATACCATATAATCACATAGAAAAACAGGTCAACACAGCAGACTCCACTTTAGGCATGATGTAGTTGCAGTTTAGAAAGATTATTATAGCAAAGTTTGTTCCACTTAATTAGAGCAGCTTATCCAAGGATGCACCGTCTTTTAAATTTTTTTACTTATTTATCAGTAGTACACAAGGAGACAATGTCTGGATATCTGGTTGGTGAGTAGAGTTAAGAGTCAAAAACTTATTTATTTTGGACAAGATAATACCATGAATTCAAGTGAAAATTTGAACTGTTTTGATTTTGTTTATCAGGTTGTGAGATACTTTATTAAATACTTTTTCATTTCTTACCCAAACACTACGCTGGGTGCTAGAATTAAACTGGAGAGCAAAATTAAGGTCTTGCTTTTCTTGAGTTCACAGGCTAATGAATTAGACAAACATTAATTGAATCAGCATGTGAATAATGGTCACATTAAAACCAACTGACAAGTCTAGTAAGTGCTATAAAAGTAAAGTAAAAGGTATACTATTGTGGTGATGTGGACTGATATAATCCTAATTTTCCTTGAAATATTATTAGAGCTGAAGTCTGAACAAACATTCTCTTCAAAGAGGAGACATCCTGGAGTAGAATGAGTGGCAATGGAAAGAAGAAACAGAATGGTCAAGGTGCCATGAAGAAAAGATGTTTAAGGCTGGGATGTAGAGGGCCTGCAAGGAGTTAGTTTGAAGATAAGAAGTAGCTTGTCTATTCAGGGTTTAAACATTTTTCCTCATTCCCCAAATTTGGTCTTGAGCATGTTGTTTAAAGGGGAACAATTGTATTTGGTAAAGAAACTAATGCAAGGAGAAATTATTATATTTGCTTGATAATACTATTGCTCTGTATACATTGTGGAGGCTAGAAATTGAATAATGGTTTACTAATGGATATAATGAGATAAGATGATTCTGTTATTTGAAGTAAATGATAGCTTGGGCTAGAAAGAAGAGACTTAAACAGTCTGAGATGTTTTGACATTGTACATTTTAAAGTTAATGTGTGTTTAAAATGGACATATGATGGAGGCAATGGGCAGAGGTAAGAAGATATGAAAATGACAGATATATTTAGGTTTATTATGTTTAGATATATTCATTTTCTTGGTTGTGCAACTTCAGTGAGCGGTCATGGTATTCATTGGCCTTTGTGACAATGGGAAAAAATTTGATTAACAGGATGGTCATTAGTGTGTTTTTGTACAGTAGAACACATGAATCTGGAGTACATAGTTCAGAGAGGAGATTACTGATCATGGACACGGCTTATAGGTAGGTAGTCCTTGTTAATGAATCATCTTCTCTCTGACCTGAGAGAAGAGAGTAGAATTTCAGTTTTAAAGAACATCATAAATTAGAAGCTATGTAAAGATGGGAAAAAATATATAAGGTAATGGCTAAATAGTTTATTATTATCTGAGTTAAGATAGACTTTCCAAAGAGGCATTATTATTTGAGAAGGATAATTTGAACAAAATAAGCCTGAGGATAATAAATTATGTAACATTCTTAAGTCAAATGCATGGCTCTAGTATAAATTTTGTCCTTTTGTTAGATATTGGACAGCTCTCCTTATTATAAAAGGAGAAAGAAAAGAAGGGGTGCCTGTGGCTGCAGGTAAGTTGATGTGACACAAAGGTTAAGATACAGTTGTTTCATGGTTTCTATTTTTCTACAAACCAGATGGAATTTTAAGACACAGGGGATAGAGTATATGGAAGAGAAGTAAATGGTTGGACAAAACAAGGAAAATTTGAAATTGTTACTTTGAAAGTATAAGCATTCACTAGAGAAATAGAACATGTTTTGTAGGACAAATTGAGAGCCCACTTGAGACTTGTGGCTTTTTATTTATTGTAGCAGTAATCACCCTTTTTAAATTTCTATAGCATTGTTAGGGTGTTCAGTGGAGACCTGGAGAAATCAAACTATTGAGTTCTTCCAGGATTGAAATTGTTAGAACTTGTGATAAATACTACTTGCTCAGCATTATTCATTCCATAGTTACAAAATTGGGTCACTGACACCATCCTCCCTTGCATCTGGACTGACTGGTGGTTGATTTCCAGCCAGAGGAATGCAAGTGAAATTTATCTTAGGCATATTCAGGTCTGGCACATCAAATATTTCCATCTAGTCTTTGGTCTTTCATTCATCTGGGGTAAAAATAGCAAGGCAATCTTGAAAGCCACATGCTGTAGATGACAGAGCAACCACCAAACAAGTTCCCTAAATGACCGCATGAAAGAGAGGTACCCAATGAAACTTATGACAAACTAAGACTTTTTTGTGAGCAGGAAA
This sequence comes from Canis aureus, assembly GCF_053574225.1. Lineage (NCBI taxonomy): Eukaryota > Metazoa > Chordata > Mammalia > Carnivora > Canidae > Canis > Canis aureus. Next base: position 21,430,565 of record NC_135627.1, on the reverse strand, counting down.
TTGTTTCAATTGTGTCATGGCAGTAATATTTTTTTCATAAAACCAAATAGTAAACAGTTTTTTTATGGGTGAGCTAATAAGGTCTCTGTAACAACTATTCAACTGTGAACCTGTAATGCAAAGGCACACATAGACAATACATAAAGAGACATTTCTATTCTACAAAACTTTACTTACTAAAGCATGGGCTAAATCAACTAGAATGTGCTGTCATTAGTATTAAACATTTGTAACCTCACACTAGCCTGCCACACTAATATATGTGCATTATGAAAATTGATAGACATGCCAAGATTTAATGTATTTTAGAGTTTACTTTTGTAGTAACAGAGCATAGAAATAAGTTAAAGAAATGAAGAACAAGAGATAATGACATGATAAATATAATTAGTGGGGTCAAAAATGGCACATCACAATAAAACTGAAGAATGGTGCTAGAGGGAATGATTTAACAGGAAAGCTGGAAGTAATTTTGAATTAGTCACATGGGAGTGTGACTTAGGAAACTTAATTCAAGTAAGTTGTACATATATGTGGTAGCTATAGTATCTTATTACTCCAATACATCAATGCAAAAAGCCAAAGATCGATTAAGGTTCAATGTTTATGTAATGATAATGATTTTGAATGCCATAGTTATAGATTTATATATATTTTATATGTATATTTATACACAGGTATAAGTATTCCTTATTGATAGGACATCAACAAAGAGATTCACACATACATTATATATCACATACATACATATGTATAAACTGCAATAAGAGCTACAAATAAATATAAGTATAGATGTAGGTACAGGTGATTGGCCATACAATCTTTGCTACCTAGATGCTAAACGGATCACTCATTTCAGATTTGCATAATGCCAGAGTTTCCCAAACCAAATATAATATCCATGAGCATATTATAAAATAAAGTAGAATTGATTTATAATTAAATGGCTTTGGCATGAAGAAAAGCCATCTCTGCAATACAGTTGACTTCTCTGAAGTAGTCTGAAATAATGTGAGGAGCATAGAAGAGAATCTATCTAATTATCACTCTAAACTACAAAAACAGCTTTGTAAGAAAACAGAAAATTTGTGTTTTAAATGATTATAGCAAAACATAAGTGTAGAATATTGTACTTAGGTTTTCTGATAGGTGATTTATGATAGATTTAGGACACTTATAACAATGCATTTGCTGACATTGCACTGTATTAGGTCATTGAAAAATGTGACATCAATTCATATTACCATGAATAAGATAAGGCATTTCCCTCTTCTCCATAAAGTAATTCCTTAATAAGTAGCTCATTTATTATGCATAAACTCCTTTTAGCCAAGTTCATTAACTGAGGTTATACTTGCTGACCTGTCAAAACTATGATTAGCCAAATTACTTAAAATATTTTCCTAGACGAGAGTAGAATAATCACAGCATTATTTTCTTAACTACTAAGCAGCCTAGTTGCAATATTTGCTGAGATTTGTGATGTAATAAAAATGTTTAGTACTCAAGGTATAAACTAAATGTTTAGATTGAAACATGACTTCAGGTAGAATGGTAACATTTATAGTGGGGGTTCTCACAGCTGTATTCTACTGGCTCTCAGCAAATACTGGCCAGAGATGATAATATCAAGTACAGAAACAGATTGTATCCTTACATTTTCTATTAAAACTTTTTGTTATAAGACTTTTGTCAGTTATTTTTTCCCTAGAGGATTCAGGTTATTGCCACCTGATACATCTTGTTCAAAATGTCATTTACATATAGTTTAAGTGTAACTAAATATTAAGGATCTTTTGACTTTCTAAATAAGGGATAAGTAAAATTTAAGTCACTATTTTTCATTTACTGTGGGTAACAGAGTAGCACCTTTTCATCTTAGAGAAATTAAGATTTGAGAATCTTCACCCTTTGGGGTATACAGAACCACACTTTGGGGTACCCCACCCTTTGGGGTAACTATTTTATAGTTACTTGAAGTCCTGGGTGGAGTGAAAATTAAGGTAGAATTAGTTTGCTGTTAAAGAGAGGGGAGGAAGGAGAGGAGAAAAGCAGTACTTAAACTGCCACCTGGCAACAAATTTCTTTTTGCCTTCACACAATGTCTAGGATGCAATGTGGGTACCAGACTCTTTGTCCCACCTACACATTGCTAAATGGCTTTTTCATGTAAATAGTTTTGTGTTTTGTTTTTTGTTTTTTGTTTTGTTTTGTTTTGTTGTATTTGGGTTTATGCCTCTCGTTAAACACTGGCTGTTGATCTGCTTGCATTTTATTCTGAAAATAGACTCATGTTTGATGTTTAGGTGCACTCATATGTCTCATATGTCACTCATACCTCATTGCTACTCATGTCATCCCATTGTGAGTTTTTACTTCCCACCTCACTAATTATTCATTATGTAGGAGGATGTAGATTTAAATTGTATTTTTGTATTTTACTGATGTTTTGTCTATTTTTGAAGCCATTATGTGTTGGATTTAAGAAAAGAGGGAAACTGGTATTGATTGAATATCATTTTTTTTTTTTTTTTTTTACTTTAAGGAATTCAAGTATGGTTATGGAGTCAGCTGGCTACAGAACTTTGAGGGAAAGGGTTTGACCATAAAAATCCATTTCCCAGACTTGTGTTCACTTTCACTAACTGGGAGAGAGGGTAAAGGTAGTGTTTTCTCTGGTTTTACCTTGCACAATCTGGGTGTCTAGAAGAGATTGTCCAAGAATTTCTACCCCGAGTGAGAGTAGTTGTCAAAACCACTCCTGAACCAAATTGAGTGCTTATAGCAGGTCATCAATCTCAGTGGTAAAGAGATTCCTATAGTAGGTACTTACTTATACCCAGGCCATCTTGCTCAATTTGTGATAAAACCAAAATGTCAATTGTAGAGAATCTTACTCTGTATTATCAGCATCCACAGATGGTTTCTCTATACTTACTGAGTTATTCGGACTCTTAAGTGAAGAAATCCAAGCTCTTTATTAGCAGTTGGTTGTCAGTTTTACCTAGACCTAAAAGAAAATCTTTCATAATAGTTGTAATGACAAAGAAAGGAGAGGGAATAATCTCTGCCTGTTTTCCTTATCTTTGAAAGATGATAAGAGTAATAAGAATGATAAGAATAATATCTGTAGATTGAATTTTGTGCCTAGTAAACAACACATTTAAAAGAATATGTCACATTGCCTAAAACATTATAAAAGGCATGTATACTTGATTGAAGAAGAAATAAAACAATGCATGGAGATTTAGACTGCCTTTTAGGCTGTCATCACCACTTTCCAAATGGTTTGGTAGAGTGCAGATTTTTGTACTTGTCTAATTTATTAAGCTGCTTTAATGCATGAAATATTATCCTACTGGCCTAAAAACATTGCGGTAGCTTCCAAAAGTCTCTGTTCACAGTTAAAGAGCTTATGTACTAGGTGAATGCAATTTAACCTGTATTTTAGTATATTACTTAGAATGGAATCATGGTTTATACCAGACAGTGGCTATTTTGACAGATATATTCTGTTTACATTTTCCACATCTGTTTACATGGCATGATGCCCATTCATAAGTTAATCAAACCTTTTCTGAGATTTAGGCTGCCAAAAAGACATTGCTTTGGAAGGGCAACTGGAAATTTTGGAAGAGAAAAGGCAATATAAGGAAGCCAGTTTAAATTAATATGTTGAAAATTATAAAAATCTTGAACATCATATGATTTCTGAAGGAAATGGGGGATTTTGGACCAAAACTCTCTTACATAGATTATATAACGTATTTAAGAATACTCATTTAAAAATTGAAAAAAAGGGGATCCCTGGGTGGCGCAGCGGTTTGGCGCCTGCCTTTGGCCCAGGGCGCGGTCCTGGAGACCCGGGATTGAGTCCCACATCGGGCTCCCTGCGTGGAGCCTGCTTCTCCCTCTGCCTGTGTCTCTGCCTCTCTCTCTCTGTGTGTGACTATCATGAATAAATAAATAAAATCTTAAAAAAATTAAAAAATAAATAAAAAAATAAAAATTGAAAAAAATAGTATAATATGATTAGAAATCTTAGAATCTTGCAACAAGTAGGCAACTCTAGATAAGAATGTGATTGAAATGATACATTTGAATATTTGTAATTTTCTCTTTTAAAAAAGGGTAAGTCTTAAAAAAACAACAAAAAAAAAAAAAGAAAGAAAAAGTTGGCAAGATACTTTTTCCCTTTGGCAGAAAAAAAACTTTCCATTAATTTGACAGCTTTTCCTTTCCCAAAGGGAAACACATGACTAAGTGATGTTTTTCTCACTTAGTAATAATGGATTGTGTTTTGAAACTGTGTACATTTTTAGTCATAATATTCTGTACCTTTATCTAATTCTTAAATCTCTAATATCTAGTATTTTTCTGATAGTATTGTTTTTATTCATACTTTATATACTGAAAGATGATCTGTTGAACACAAAGATGTCTAAAACATGCTTATGTTGAGGAATTTTATTTCAATTTACAAGGGGCCTTTTACAAATCAAGATGTCTCATGATAAATATTATATACATACGGAAATTTCTCCATAAAATAATTTTATAGATATTATATTTATTCTATATTCAAATGCAGATGTGAATATCACATTATATGTTAACACCTCAGGTTTTACTAATAACTGAATTTGTCTGATATGGTGACTTTTGGAAAAGCTTCAGAAAAGCAATAGCATTTGCACTAGACCTTGAAAAATGAGTAGGCATTAAGCCAATTTGTGTTGTATAGCATTGGTGTGCTAAATAGGAAGCGCTTGGTACTTTTTATTACCAGCAGAAAAAAATGATTTATATGGTAGAGGTCGGGAATTCAGGATAAGAAAGATGTACGAAGCTATGACATATATTAAGGGGAAATTACCTAAAACCCTGATATTCCATGCCTCAGTTTTAAACATTTCTTGGCAATAATTGTTTTTAATTTAAATACTCTCACTGTCATAATGTTTAAATTAAGGGAGTCTAGTGTCTCTCCATTTCATTCATGCATAATTTCCATTAATGTTAATAAAACCCACTAATCTTTAATAGATGTTATATATCTCATATTCATGCCAATAGAAGAGTCAATAGAATTTCCAGCAATGATTCCATAGTACCTATATATTTCTATGTAAGTCACTTTTTAGCCAAATTAATAAAATCAGAATGTATGATGCTAATAAGGCCATAAATGCTCTTTTAAAAATCTTAAAAAATGGAAAAATATAATAGTTGAATATATATGTGTTAAATTATAATTATAATAAATCACAAAAATAACACCCATTGTTATGTTGAAAAGAACCCAGAAGTATGCATTTGTTAAATGTGTCATTGTTCTGATTGTGGTTCATCAGATTTCATTATGACAAAAACGATACTCATTCCTTGCCAAGAAATTTGAAAGAGGGGAATAATTATTAGGCAAAAAGAATAAAACAGAAACAAATTAGAGCTTACTTTGAAGGAAAAAAAAAAGTGCTAAAAAGTGGAAAATAAAAATACTTCCATTGACAGTTATTTTTAACCACAGTGAAAACTCCAGTTGTTTCATTTGAAGAGATAAACCTGAATTTTAAGTATCCGGAGATTCAAAGTATTCATTGTACTCCCAGTTCTTCTATAAATTCAGGATTATAAAGAATTCTATTGCTATTTATATAAATTTTCAAATCCTAATTAACATCCCATTCATAGTTTAGTAAATCATAGAGTTGGCCTTTTAGCTTTAAAAATTGAAACTATGTGCAAATATAAAAAGCCAACTGTAATCAACTTTTGAATGATTTTAAATATTTACATAAAACACGGTTATTTTCTGAAAAACAGTTTAGGACGTCTGTTAATTCCCTAAATTTTCATCAGTTTCATATAGTAAATATATTGCTACCATTATACATAAGCACTGAATTTACACCTGTCTTAAGATACGTATGAATGTATTTTAGATACGGGGTGGAGTGGTTAGAATAACTTGTTAATGCACTTAACTTACTTTCTTATATCTCTTCATACCCAACATACTAAAGTTGGCATATGGAATATGGATTTTGGAAACATAGAATATAACTTTAAAGGATTTTATCACCAAGATAAAAGTACTCTAAGATACCTAAGTATCATGAATAAATATAATTATAGGGATCATCTTTGAAATGTTAAAATTAAATATTGAGTCCAATGTGATGAATAAACTCATTAAGGATATGGGATTTAATTTTCATAGTTCATTATGTTATTATAGGTTAACAGAACTCTGCATATATAGAACTGAATTTTTTTAAACATTGACTATAAATGTATGCTAATGATGAATTAATCACTAAAAATGTTTCAGCAAATAAAGCAGACCCCCCCCCTTTTTTTTTTTATCAAGGGAGAATATGAATAGAAAAGCAAAACAAAATACAAATGTCAGGAGGAAAGAGAAGGATTTGAGAGTTAAGGAGGTGGAGAAACTCTGGTACATTCCAATGAAATGAGGATTATGAAACTCTATGGTAACTCTTTGGGTTTTTTTGTTGTTGTTTGTTTTGGATGTGTGTAAAGGGAGTCTCTGTTACCTTCTACTCATGGATTAAGAAAATAAAACCTGTCATCAGAGAGCAGAGAGTGTTTCAAAGAAAAGAACAAAAACCAAAACCTATTTTCAGTATGCTGCAAACTTCTAGAAGTGCTTTCTGTAACTTGACAAGCTTATACCTATACTGTAAAGAAGAGTAAAGTGTCAGTGGTGGCTAAGAAGGATAGAAACACAGCTAGTTATTTCCCTTAAAACGTATGGAGACTTATGACCATAGTAATTAATATTGTGTTCCATTGGCATCGATATAGGAAAAAAAAAAAAAAACAGTGAAAAGGCAAGATGACCTTAAAATACATATATTTATATTTACATTTACATTATTTATTGCAGAGCTGGCCTTATAAATGACTGAGAAAATCAGGTTTGATTTTTACTGTACATCATTCACAAAACTTATTTCCATGCAGTTGTAGTGAAAATTATATGTTTTAGAAGGGTGTATTATGACACAAAGCTTGCCAATATGGGATAATTTTGCTATATGTGAATATTTAAGAATTTATACATAAAAGATATATTAAATGAAAGAGAAGACAAACCAAATACTCCACCAAAAAAAAAGCTATGAAAATAAGATAATAGTAGCCAGAATATATAGTATACATGAATCAGAAAGCAAAATATAAAAAGTGACTATCAGCAGAAGAAAGTCAAGAATAGGCATTTCACAGATCAGTAAGTGACCAAGAAACATATGAGAGGAGTAAGTGACTGTGGTAAGAGCAAATACTAATAAAATGTGCTGCCATAACAGTTGGTAAGATCTGGAGGGCCATGGACTGACCACAATTTCCTCTTCTCTTTCCTCATGGTTCCTTTGCTAAAAAGTCCTTAATACCAATGGAACAAGTTCATATCCTGCTTATCTCTGAGTAACAGGTTTGTTTCTCACCAGCCCTCAGAACTTTGGAACCAACCCATTACATCTTCCGGTAGGAACCACAGGGTATGTTCACCGTCTTGATGCTATGAACTCTGTCTCCCAGAGCCCCTGGCTTTTCACTATGTTCCCAAATGCAATGCCTACCCATGTGACCTTATATGACATACTGTGTCCTCCACATCTAGGCTCTGAGTTCATATGATAAACTGGTAAACTAAAAACACTAATCTTGGTCTCCTCTTTCTAATGTCCAATGTCATGAATTAGACTATTCCCATCACCCCAGGGTGGAATCTCTCCCCCATCCAAAGGGTGGACAAAAGGTGATGGAAACAGTGATACTTAAAGGTACAATAAATATCCTATAAACTAACCATTTTGGTAAACCTTGGAAAAGCTGGACAGTACAATAAATATCCTATAAACTAACCATTTTGGTAAACCTTGGAAAAGCTGGACAGTAATAAGTGTTAGATAGGTAAGAAATGGTAATCCTCTACTACAGGTAAAATTGTGAAGTTTCATAAGACTTATGAGATGAAGTTGCCCCTATGGGGAAGGTGTGTGTGTGTGTGTGTGTGTGTGTGTGTATGCATGAAAGACTTTTAAAAATGTGTAATAGCAAACAATTGCAGAATGCTTACAAATGTTCAAAATTAGATAATAAGTAAAACTGGAAACCAAATACCCACTGATAGCAGTATAAATCCAAGCATGTTCATAAAATGTTGGCAAAATATTTATAGAATATTATATGTCAAAAAATCAACTAGAGTTCATTTACCGCATGAAGGAATTTTAAAACGTGTTGAACATAAAGATCAAGAGATAACAGAACATGAATTCTAAGATTTACTTTAAAACATGTAAAAACAGGGATCCCTGGGTGGTGCAGCGGTTTGGCACCTGCCTTTGGCCCAGGGCGTGATCCTGGAGACCTGGGATCAAATCCCACGTCGGGCTCCCGGTGCATGGAGCCTGCTTCTCCCTCTGCCTGTGTCTCTGCCTCTCTCTCTGTGTGACTATCATAAATAAATTTAAAAAAATTAAAAAAAATTAAAACGTAAAAACAGAAACATATAAATAGATGTGAGTGTGACATGACTGTACATGTAGTAAAACTCTAATGAAAAGCAATGATGATGTCTAACACACACAAAAAAGGGTAGAGTTTCTATCTGGATGAGACATATGTGGTTGGTTGAGATAAGCTCAGGAGCACATAAGGCTGGACTAGGTACTATGAATATTCTGGACACCTAGTTGTATGGATAAAAGGTACTCATTTCACTTTGACAAATGCATTGTCAATTCTTTTGCATGTGGCGTCTTACAGAAAAAAAAGAGTCTTGTTTTGTAATGGGATATGTGCCTGCCTTTGTCTTTCAAGTGTGCAAATACTGAAGCTTTATTAGTTTTTTGTTTTAATGTTATAATGTTTATAACATTAGTTTCAGACATATTAGTGTAAACCTTTTTTTTTCTTTTTTGTAATGCAAAGAAGTGCTTGACATAAGTTTCTTTTTTTAATCTTTATTTATTTATTTTTATTTTTAATTTTTTTTAATAAATTTATTTTTTATTGGTGTTCAATTTACCAACATACAGAATAACACCCAGTGCTCATCCCTTCAAGTGCCCCCATCAGTGCCCGTCACCTATTCACCCCCACCCCCTGCCCTCCTCCCCTTCCACCACCCCTAGTTTGTTTCCCAGAGTTAGGGGTCTCTTATGTTCTGTCTCCCTTTCTGATATTTCTAACACATTTCTTCTCCCTTCCCTTATATTCCCTTTCAATATTGTTTATATTCCCCAAATGAATGAGAATATACACTGTTTGTCCTTCTTCGAATGACTTACTTCACTCAGCATAATACCCTCCAGTTCCATCCACGTTGAAGCAAATGGTGGGTATTTGTCGTTTCTAATAGCTGAGGAATATTCCATTGTATACATAAACCCCATCTTCTTTATCCATTCATCTTTTGATGGACACCGAGGCTCCTTCCACAGTTTGGCTATTGTGGCTATTGCTGCTAGAAACATCACGGTGCAGGTGTCCCGGCGTTTCATTGCATCTGAATCTTTGGGGTAAATCCCCAACAGTGCAATTGCTGGGTCGTAGGGCAGGTGTATTTTTAACTCTTTGAGGAACCTCCACACAGTTTTCCAGAGTGGCTGCACCAGTTCACATTCCCACCAACAGTGTAAGAGGGTTCCCTTTTCTCCACATCCTCTCCAACATTTGTGGTTTCCTGCCTTGTTAATTTTCCCCATTCTCACTGGTGTGAGGTGGTATCTCATTGTGGTTTTGATTTGTATTTCCCTGGGCAGGGGATGCAGAGCATTTTCTCATGTGCATGTTGGCCACGTCTATGTCTTCCTCTGTGAGATTTCTCTTCATGTCTTTTGCCCATTTCATGATTGGATTGTTTGTTTGTTTGGTGTTGAGTTTAATAAGTTCTTTATAGATCTTGGAAACTAGCCCTTTATCTGATAGGTCATTTGCAAATATCTTCTCCCATTCTGTAGGTTGTCTTTTGAGTTTTGTTGACTGTATCCTTTGCTGTGCCAAAGCTTCTTATCTTGATGAAGTCCCAATAGTTCATTTTTGCTTTTGTTTCTTTTGCCTTCGTGGATGTATCTTGCAAGAAGTTACTGTGGCCGAGTTCAAAAAGGGTGTTGCCTGTGTTCTCCTCTAGGATTTTGATGGAATCTTGTCTCACATTTAGATCTTTCATCCATTTTGAGTTTATCTTTGTGTATGGTGCAAGAGAGTGGTCTAGTTTCATTCTTCTGCATGTGGATGTCCAATTTTCCCAGCACCATTTATTGAAGAGACTGTCTTTCTTCCAGTGGATAGTCTTTCCTCCTTTATCGAATATCAGTTGACCATAAAGTTCAGGGTCCACTTCTGGGTTCTCTATTCTGTTCCATTGATCTATGTGTCTGTTTTTGTGCCAGTACCACACTGTCTTGATGACCACAGCTTTGTAGTACAACCTGAAATCTGGCATTGTGATGCCCCCAGATATGGATTTCTTTTTTAAAATTCCCCTGGCTATTAGGGGTCTTTTCTCATTCCACACAAATCTTAAAATAATTTGTTCTAACTCTCTGAAGAAAGTCCATGGTATTTTGATAGGGATTGCATTAAACGTGTAAATTGCCCTGGGTAACATTGACATTTTCACAATATTAATTCTTCCAATCCATGAGCATGGAATATTTTTCCATCTCTTTGTGTCTTCTTCAATTTCTTTCAGAAGTGTTCTATAGTTTTTAGGGTATAGAACCTTTACCTCTTTGGTTAGGTTTATTCCTAGGTATCTTACGCTTTTGGGTGCAAATGTAAATGGGATTGACTCCTGAATTTCTCTTTCTTCAGTCTCATTGTTAGTGTATAGAAATGCCACTGATTTCTGGGCATTGATTTTGTATCCTGCCACGCTACCAAATAGCTGTATGAGTTCTAGCAATCTTGGGGTGGAGGCTTTTGGGTTTTCTATGTAGAGTATCATGTCATCAGTGAAGAGGGAGAGTTTGACTTCTTTGCCAATTTGAATGCCTTTAATGTCTTTTTGTGGTCTGATTGCTGAGGCTAGGACTTCCAGTACTATGTTGAATAGCGGTGGTGAGAGTGGACATCCCTGTCTTGTTCCTGATCTTAGAGGAAAGGATCCCAGTGCTTCCCCATTTAGAATGATATTTGCTGTGGGCTTTTCGTAGACAATAAGTTTCGATTGCTGAGTCATCCACTTCAAAGAGGGTTCTAGCTAATAAACACATCACCAGCCCTAGGACTAGATAAAACGCCAGGCTCCCTCCCCTGACTGAGGCATCTTTGTTTTAGAGACTTTGGTTGATTTCTATAGCTGACCACTTTGCCCTTTCGTTTTCCTCTTCCCATGCTTTAAATTCCATTCCTGCTCTTATGTTTTAAATTCACCAATAAAGAGTGGGCTCATGAAACCCTGAGCCCTCACTTTCAACCCAAATGAAAACAGAACTATTAGGTATTTGTGCATGGTCTCTCTTTCTACCTGTGACCTCACTTTGTAGCCCTGGGTATATTGTATTATTTCTAGATCCTTTAAGTAATAAACATTTATTTTTCAGAGTTTCCTGATTGTTATGGCTGAAGAACAATCTTGCAGTAATGAGAACTGTAAAGGCTGGTCCAACCATCGCATTGCTTATTGATAGGCTGAGACCAGTGTAAAACAGGCATACAGTATAATGATTTGACATTTGTATATGCTGAAAAATGATCACAGTGTAAGTCTAATTAACATCAGTCACCAAAGTTACAAAAAATTTTTCTTGCAATGAAAACTTTTATGGTGTACTCTTTTAGCAATTTTCAAATATGCAGTACAGTATCAACTATAGTCACCATGCAACATATTACATTGCATTCCCATGACTTATTTATAACTCTTGACCACACTCACCATGTCACCCACCCTCCAACCAGTTTCTCTTCTGGCAACTACCAATCTGTTCTCTGTATCTATGAGTTTTGTTTTGTCATTTGTCTTTTTAGGTTCTGCATATAAATAATATCATGTGGTATTTGTCTTTGACTTATTTAGCATAATATCCTCAAGATTGATTCATGTTGTTATGGCACATGGCAAGATTTCATATGTAGTATTCCATTGTATTCATATATGTGTGTGTGTGTATATACAACACATCAGTCTTCTTTATGCATTCATCCATTAATGGACACTCAGATTGTTCCATATCTTGGCTTTTGTAAATAATGTTACAGTGGACATTGGGGTGAATATATCTTTTTGATTTAGTGTTTTTGTCTTCTTGGGATAAATACCCAGAAGTGGAATTTATGGGTCCTAGCATGTTTCTATTTTTAGTTTTTTAAGGAACTTCTATAACATTTTACATAGTGACTACACTAGTTTGCATACCCATCAACAATATACAAGGGGTTCATTTTCTCCACATCCTTGCTAACATTTTTTGTCTTTTTGATACTAGTTATTCTAGCAGACATGAAGAGATATTTCATTGTAGTTTTGATTTGCATTTCCCAGATGATTAGTAATATTGATCATTTTTTCATGTGCGTGTTGGCCATCTATAGGTCTTTGAAAAAATATTCTCTCATTCAGTTGGTTGTCTTTTTATTTTGTTAATGGATTGCTTTGCAGAAGTTTTTAAATTTTATGTAGTCTCACTTGCTTATTTTTTTGTTGTTGTTGCCTTTGCTTTTGAAATATGATCCAAAAAATCATCACCAAGACTATTGTCAAGGAGCTCATCACCTATGTTTTCTTCTAGGACTTCCATAGACTCAGGTCTTATATTCAAGCGCTTAATCCATTTTGTGTTAATTTTCTGTGCATAGTATAAGATAATAATCTAATTTTATTCTTATGGGATATCAAGTTTTCCTAACGACATTTCTCGATGGGAATGTTCTTTCCCCATTGTATATTTTCCTACGTTAATTGAGCATATATGTGTGTGTTTACTTCTGGGGTCTCAATTCTGTTTCATCGATCTATGTGTCTGTTTTTATGCCAACAATACCATACTCTTTATATCCTATCTATATCCTATTGGTTTTGCTTCTCTAGAGAATTTTAATACATGATGCTTAGGAAACTGTAATTAAAATACATTTACTACTTAAAAGAGCACAAATTAATAATTTTAAAGCATGACAGATAAACATGTTTGAAGTGTTTATCAGTCATTGGTTTACAAGCCATATTTTGTGTTTTCAGTTCTAATTTAATAGTCAAAGAAGCAATTCTGTCTAGGAGCTTCATAAAGGAATATAATATTGACTGTTTTGAGGATACTTTTCTGTGTTTTTAAAGGGATTAGACATTTTTAAAGTAGTTTTAGGTATCTAGGAAAATTTAGTAGAAAGCACAGAGAATTATCATATATTCCCTTGTACTGCCCCTTACCCCTAAACTCTCCTATAATGAACATTTTGCATTAGTGTGATACAAAATTTTTTCAATTAATCAGCCAACATGTATACATTATTTTTAATTAAAATTGATAGTTTGTATTAGGGTGTATTGTATATTATACATTCTCTGGGTTTTGACAAATGTATAATGACAGACGTCCACTAACATAGTATCATACTAAATAACTGCCCTAAAAATCTGTGCTATACCTATTCATATCAATTTCCCTTCTCCCCAAATCTACAATCCATTGACCTTTTTATTGTCTACTTAGTTTCATCTTTTCCAGAATTTCATTACAAGTAGAATGTGTATATAGCCTTTTGGACTGACTTCCTTCACCTAACAATATGCATTTAAGGCTTCTTGTGTCTTATTCTACCTTGATAACTCACTTCTTTTGATCGCTGAGTAATACTCCATCATATGGATATACCACAGAATGTTTATCCATTTATGTATTAAGAGGCATCTTAAAAAAAAAAAAAAAGAGGCATCTTGATTGCTTGCAAGCTTTGACAGTTATAAATCTTGTATAAATATTTGTATACAAGTTTTTATATGGATGTAAACAAGGTTTCAACTCCTTTGGCAACATCTTCTGTGGATGTTTTCAACTTCTCTGTTTACTGTGTTAAAGTAAGAGTATGATGAGTTTTTTATGAGCCAAACTCTCTTCCAAAATGGTTGTACCATTTTTGCATTTCTACCAGCAATGAATGAGAGTGGCTGGTACTGTATATCTTTGCCAGCATTTGGTGTTGTATCTTAGATTTTAGTTACTGTGATTGGCATAGAGGTAGCTCAGTGTTCTAATTTGCAATTACTTAATGAAATCAAACTGATTTTTAGAATTTTGATTCTGCTTCTCTTGTTGTTATTGCAGGGAGAATTAGTCTAGTATAAGAGTGTTTATTATAGCCAGAAGTAGAAGTCTGTCTGTATTAGTTTAGGAATATTCTTGCTACATTTTTGATCTGTTAGGTGCCTCAATTTGTCTAAAATTGCCTATTCTAGTTTTCATTGTGCGAGATAAATATGCAGTAAGATTAACCTTTTGAGTCATGTAGATTAAGTTAGATTTACTTTAGGATCTTCTAAAATTTTCGGATTATTTTCTCCTAAGGGAAACTGGAAATAATAAGCTTGATCACATTTGCTAACCTCATTGTTAAATGTGTACTAAATTATAGTAACATTCTAAATTTTCTGAATTGACAACTTAAGACCACGGTTTCTGTTCTAGTTGCTGATAGGACCTCTTTAAGAGGAATATGTATCCAGTTAGGTGAGATTTTCATAACCTTATAATTTAAATTGTGTCCTATGTAATTTTTATTGAGAAAAAATGTATGATAGATTTTTTTTTCTCTATGGTAAAACTAAGAATATATTTTGGATAAAACCTCTAAGGAAAATAGTATATAATTTTTACAACTGGATTATAGGAAGGTAGTAAGTTGAAAATAAATCCCGAGGGAGCACCAAACTCTAAAGAATAAATTTTGCCCAAACACAAGGTAATCAATGGTTCTTAACATAAATTGGAGTCTAAAGATACCTACTTAAGAGAAAGTCAGATGCATTAAGATTTTTCCTTACAAGGGAAAATAATTTTACTGAAAGTGGAATGTAAATGTAAAATAGAGAACCCTATGTAGCATTTGAAAACCATCTTCATCACTAGTACTTAAAGTGGGCTATTAATGTTATTGTCATTGCTGGTTACTGAACTAAAGTCTGATGTATAGCAGATCCTAACCACATCAGGTACTGAGCTGACCATGAAATATTTTGTTAAGTCTTTTATAAGTAATCCAGACATAAGGATAATACACAGACGTTAAAATACATGCACTATATTCTATTAAATATTGATTTTATACTTTTGTGTTCTTATAATGTATTTTTATTGCTTCTCTGAGGCTTCTGTTTTTTAAAGTGACATATTCAGATTTACTTGTAAATAAGAAAATTGAAATTTAATTCAAAAATGTTTCATTATAATTGTTTTTATTTCTATTATAAGAAATACTGCTTTCAATTTATTTACCTATGTTGCATATTTCTCTTACATGTAAAAATACTGTATGTGATTAAATAAGTATGTGGTTTAGGATATTACTATATAATATGTAATAGGAATAATACATACTTTTTTTTAGCTGCTTGCTATTATTAGATTTCCTTATTTGGATATTTATCTGAACTACGAGGACGTGCAAAAGCATGTATAGAGTTTGGATTTAGAAAGAAAAGCAAATAATTATGAAATATGTAGAGAAGATTAACAACAGAAAGAGAAGATTCTAAACCTAGAGACATATGTGTTGTAATTCATTCATATTTGAAAAATATTTTAATTGCCTACTCAAAAATGTGATCACCCTTTATCTCAGTCTGCAGTGATTATATTCATTCAGTAAAAATACAGTATTTTTTAATTTTATTTGCAGCTAAATAAGGCCATGATACTAAGTTTTGTACAATGGTATAAGTATGATCACATACGTATTACTTCCTCCATGGGAAATTCAGTGGCTATATTGAACTGTAAAGATAAGAACAATGTCTTAAGAATGGGTAACAAGTAAGAATCTGGGAACTGAAAAATACCATGGAGTTGCCATACCAAACCTACACTGATAATATCTAAGTTATTTGTATTCTAGAAACAATTTTTTTTAATCTAAATTCCAGCTATCAGGATTTTTTCTGTAATATGCAGCTGGATGGCCTGATAGATGACTCTTAAAAATGTGTTTGAATATTGCAAAGGTTCAGTTTCTATACCTGTTAACTTGAGGAAGAATATCTTCTTTGCCTAACTTATATTATTATAAAAATAAAAGAAATATTACACAATTAACAAAATAGAAAACTGCACAGCTTCTAAAGAGATCGTTGAACAGCTGGCATTTGCCAAAATTATGCTAGACAAGTCAGGTGGTATAGAGGAGTCATGTAATTCATGTTGGGATTTATGCTGATGGTACTGAATCTGCTTCCTCACAGGTAGCTGTCTTTCAGTTATGTTGGTATTGTTTCCTATTAATAGGTTTCATAGTGTTCTTTTGATTAAATCTAAGAAGAAATGTGAAATGAGAGGTTAGAGGAAAAATAATGTTTGAAGGTGAACATGTGTTTATTCACTGAGAAAATTTACATATACAATAACATTATAAACATACACACAACTTTTATATGTAATTGTAGTGGGATTTTAGAAATAAGCCAAGAAAATATACTTCAAAAGTACAGATATGACTTTTAGCATAATCTGATTCCTTCTTAAACACGTGAGATGTTTGGAACAATATGACTTTGGAGAAAAATGGTATGGGGCTTTTAAGAGGATTATCTTTGATCTTTGACCTTGAAAAGAAAAACATTATTTTGAATTATGGGTGACAATTTAAATTTTGAGTGAAACTGAAAGCTAATGTGTAGGGTCTACTAGATTAGAAGTACTCGGTTTGAATTGAGACTAAAATACCACTTACAATAGAATACACTTTCTGAAAGCTATTTTTTTTAGTGACATGTACATTAAAGAGGATTGTCAATGTATGTTACAAGCTCTGTTTCATGAAAACATTTGAAATGTCATTGGTATTATACATTAAACATATCCCTTAGTTCTTTTCACAAAGACTTACAGACACTTGTGCAGTCACTATCTCTAAGAAGTTTTGGGGGTATTTTTATATCCCAAGTCACTTGACACAGGAACTTTAGTAATGGTTTCTTTTAAGCACGTATTTGATACAAATACATTTACTGGGAAGACTGCAGAAGATGAAGCTCAAAAGAAGGTATTAGACCTTGATGAAAGTAACAGAGATGCAGTCAGAGTAGTCAATGAGGACTGAACTCATCTGCCTCTATATTCATGTACCTCCAGGTGAATCAATGGCGCAGAAGGAATTGGTGTCAATGAGTGTTCAAGAAACATGCTTACCTGCTGAGAAAAGCCTGGAGACACCTTTATACTTCTCCACCTCCAAAGAATAGATCTACAGAAATGTGGCTTATAAAGGGCAAAGAGACTTAAACTGTTTTATGAGCAGTGGTTGAATTTTAATAGCATCATTAGGCCATGGTGTGTGACTTATTGTCACTTTAAAATGTGCATTATAAAAAAAATCAAAAGCTAATAAAAGTGTTAGTTAGATGATAACTTCATCCATAGAAGGTCAGTTGTAAGAGTATAGCAAATTGATAGGTTAATTGTTCTCATTAAGCATACAGGTTATCTTAAATTTGTATTATTAATATAACCTTCAGAGGAAAAATGTCCTGAGCATCTTAACAGCCACCCACTTTGTGTTTTTTTTTTTTTTATTGTTGCTTTAGTCTTTCACATTATCATGTGAACAAACCAGGAAGAAAATGTGTTTGATGTTTTATTCAAGTGTTCTATAGGATAAAATAATTGCAAGGGCTGTTTAAATACATACCAAGGTAATATTTGTGGAGCCAAGGATTTGAGTAAGATACACAAAACCATTAGGAATTGTAGGATTGAGAAGCAAGAAGAACATAAATTGATGGTTAATAGCAATAAAAAATTAACATCCAAAGGTAGCTAATCTTTATTGGGAGAAAAGAATCATGAGAACATGGATGAAAAAATTTGCTGTGTATGTTTAATAGAGTCAAAGTGCTGGGCTTTGATGCACCTACTGCTGAGATGTATTTTGTATATTTTGTAAGCACTGCAGCAAAAGAGATTTTTTTTAGAATGTGTAACAGGCTCTTAAAAAAAAAAAAGCTATTTGAATGATGGACACTAGATCTAAATTAAATCTTTCTCTGTAGAAGAAATTGCTCTCTTTTTCGCATTGGTGTTGAGATGGTGGAGCCCAGTTCTGGCAGGAGAATATTCTTGTGGAGTCCATCTCCTATTTTCACAGCCCAAATGAGCTGTTAGTTGCTTATGTTGACAATGCCTGTAGGTTCTGATTAAGCTAGCTCATCTGACTTAACTTAGCCTCCCTCTGGCTAACCTACAATGCCCTGGTTAATTGTTCAGAGGTTTGGAAATGCCATAGACAGTAATAGGAAGAAAAATGCTTTTTCAAAATTCTTGTTAGACACTGAGTTGTTCCTTTTTTTATAAGCCCTGTTGTTTTGTTACAATAAGACATACTCAAATACATAACATAGGAGGAAGAATGGGATGATCTTAGAGTAAGAAAAAAAAAATTCCAGACATGTAAATGGAAGTGTCTTCTATAAGTAATAGGAAGCAAAAAAGGTATCCCAAAGACGGTAAGTGAAGTCTTAGGCCTGAAATGTAAAACTGTCAAAGTTTGACTTATAAGTAATGGGTGAAATAAAAATTTAAGGAACATTTTTAAAAAATAGAACATAGTTTTACATAAAAATCTAAATAAATAGAACATAGTTTTACATAAAAATCTAAGAATATATCTTTTCATTTCTAGTGACTTTATCATTCTATTTCAGAGCATCTTCTATTTAATAATGAAAGTTTAATGGCAAGTAACATAGACTTAGGTAGTGTATCAATGCTTTACTCTCTCGGAGGGAGTTTTTCTTCTTTGTTTTGTATGCAGTTGAAATCACAAAGTTCATTAGAAGAATACTTGGGGAAATGAATTAGGAGATTCCTGTTTTTATCCCCAGGGCATCCATTCAAGGACTTTTGGTAATGTAGATTTAGTTGATTTAAATCTCTGATCCTGTTTCTATATTTGCAAAATTAAGGGGTAAAGAATCTGAGATATACTGACCACAGATAATGTCCAAGGAAATTCCATTCCATTATTTCATAGATATTCTCAGTCAAAATTATGAGGGTGGGTCCTCTTAGTCTTTTTTTAAATAAGAAAGACATTAAATTCAAAGATGTTACATGAAACACACACACATATAGGCACACACAAAGACTCAGAGACGTTACATAATTTGCCTATAGGCTTCAGGTCTAACTCCAATCTGACTTTAAAGGTTACTATTTTTTTTTTAAGATTTTATTTATCTATTCATGAAAAAAACACTGAAAGAGGCAGAGACATAGGAAGAGAGTGAAGCAGGCTTCCCTACAGGGTGCCTGTTGTAGGACTCAATCCCAGACCCCCCCACCCAGCCTATGATCTGGGGTCCTGGGATTGAGTCCTGCAACAGGCACCCTGTAGTCAAGGGCAGATAGATGTTCAACCACTGAGCCACCCAGGGGCCCCAATTACCACTTTTATGTCTACAGAAGGGTTATGTTAGACCAATTAGAGGATCTTTTCTAGTTCAGAATGCCCAAATATTAGTGATATAAGCTCTGTTGTGACTGATGACTAGATATGCTTTACATTTACTAGTGAGCCTGGGATCCTTCTAACATACCTGATATAACATTGTAAACCCAAAAGATATTTTTGGTAATGGGAACGTCTAAATTGGATACATGCCAAACCAAAAGAGCTAAAAAATAACTGTCAAGACCAAGTTGACGGAGTAAGTGAACCTGTTAAACACTGAGGACACTGCCTATTAAAGCTGAATGTGAGTATAATCTGTTATTCCATAATTCCATGTGCACCAAGGGATATCTGCAAGAATGTTCAAAGCAGGGACACTTGGGTGGCTCAGTCAGTTAAGCTTCCAGCTCTTGATTTCTGGCTCAGGTCATGATCACAGGGTTGTAAGATTGAGCCCTTTGAGGGACTCCTGGTGGGGCTCTGTGGTGGGCATGTGGAGCCTGCTTAAGATTCTCTCTCCCTGGGCAGCCCCAGTGGCTCAGCGGTTTAGCGCCACCTTCCGCCCAGAGTGTGATCCTGAAGACCCAGGATCGAGTCCCACGTCAGACTCCCTGTGTGGAGCCTGCTTCTCCCTCTGCTTCTCCCTGTGCCTGTGCCCTTCTCTCTCTCTTTCTCTCTCTGTGTCTTTCATGCTTAAATAAATAAAATCTTTTAAAAAAAAATTATCTCCCCCTCTTCCTCAGCCCCTGACCCACCCTGCTTCTCTTAAAAAAAAAAAAAAAGAATGGATCAAAAATTAGACTATATTCACACTGGAGTATATTCTAGTTCAATTAAAGTAAGCACTACATCTCTGTGCAACAGCATGGATTAGTTTTACAAACTTAATGTTGGACACTTAATGTTATCCACAATCTATATGATTGTGGTTAAATGGAAAAACAGGCAATTCTGAAATATAGTGTTAGAAATCAGGATAGTAGTTACTTTGAGTAGGGAATGGATATTGATTGAAGGTCAGTCACTAGAACTGTGGATCCATGTCTTTGTTCTGAAGAAAAGATTCATGGTAGCCATAATCTTAGGTGCAAAGGGGAAAACTCACTTTATTGATGCTATAAAAATCTAATAGAAGCAGAAAGAAGAAAAAGGGAAATCTGAACATAGATGAGAGCAATAGTAAGCAGTAAAGGCGGTTAAAATAGAGTTACATCAAATCGAGTACTTACAACCTCCAACCTCATTAGCTGCGGAAACCCTTTGGAAACAGCCAGGCTGGAGTCCAGACTGAGAGGCTTGGGAAGACCATCCTCCCCTGAGGTGAGACTTCCAGCTGATCATCCCCAGAAGGGCTGTATTTATAGAACAAATAAATGGGAGTTTGAAGTTAAACATTTGTTTGTCTATATGCAGTTTGGAGTGAGCTGCATTCCTATGTTATCATCTCTACATATTCAAGAAGTATGCAAATAGGTGCTTGCCTCCTCTCTTGCATTCCATTCTGGAGTGCCAGCCCATCCTGGAGCTGGAGGGAATGTAAGGTAGAATTTATAGCTCTTGGTGTTCACACCAGAAGGGCCAATTCTTACCTGGAGGCCAGCTAATGTCAACTAATCAGGTTCCCAAGGTCACTACAGGCAATTCAAGTCTCACAACATTCTTTAGCCTGCCTGCATCCATGCAGGTCCAGATGGTTGGTTATGCAGGACAAATAACAAAAACCTTTATCCATACAATATAGTCTTTCAACTCCAAGTTTTAGTTTTGGGCATTATCATCTTTTTGTTGGGTTTTGCCATGGCCATTAAATTTACTTCTTACCTCAGAATTGTGATAGTGCAGTTTTCTGCATTGCATATAGATATATCTTTCTGAATTATAATTTTCATTATATTTCTGAATGATACACATTTAAATGATCCACACCCTCTGGAAGGTGTCCAAATTGTTTGTCATGACTAACAAAAACCCTGTGTATCTGTACCTCAGTCTCCTTGTATTGTAATCTCCAGAATTCATTTCTACTCATAGATTTTGTTAGTCATTGATTCTAGGAAGAGGTGTATTTATGAATGATACAGAATCTTTAAGAAAACAAATATAGTATAAAATGAATAAATTTCATGTACATTTATATTATTAAAATTAACAGAAACAATATTTAACTCACATCATTTATTTTGGGATACATGAGTAAAATCTAAATGTTTCTATTTTATAAGATAGAAGGGACTAATATTCAATGAACTTAAATTATAGTTACTTTCATAGGCTAAAAAATATAACAAAGAAGTCAAATCTTTTACTAAAGTCATATCCAGGATGCCTGGGTGGCTCACCCGTTTAGTATCTGCCTTTGGCTCAGGTCGTAATCCCAGGGTCCTGGGATCAAATTACGCATTGGGCTCCCTGCTTCTCCCTCTGCTTATGTCTCTGCCTCTCTCTCTCTCTCTCTCTGTCTCTCATGAATAAATAAATCTTAAAAAATAAGGCCATATCCAGTGAATGATAGATGTTTATTTTCTTTAAAGAAAATAATTATTAAAGAGAAAGTGCTCTTGTGAGGAGGAGGAGCAAAGGGAGAGGGAGAGAGAGAATCTCAAGCAGACTCTGTGCTGAGCATAGAGCACAATGTGGGGATCAATCTCAGGACCCCAATATCATGAACTGAGCTGCAACCAAGTTGGATGCTCAACCACTTGAGCCATCCAGGTGCCCTGAATAATAGATTATTTTTTTAAAAGATCCTATCGGGCTATAAATGCACTTGCTTTCATAACATTGTTTCCTTTAGATGAGAATGATTTATTTAAAAGAGTTGCTTTGCCCTATATATTACCATACTACTAGACAATGTTTGAGCCAGTACAAAGATCAGATACTTACATTTATAATCAAGATTCTTTCTACCATACATTGCAGCCTCAAGTTTTTGCCATAACTTAGTTTATTACACCTTGATCTGTTTAGTATATGTACTGAATTATAAATTTTCACTAGAAAATATTATATTAATTTCTTAACATAAATTAATTTATATTTTCTTGGTTCCCTATATTTTCAGTAACATGAGTTCAATAACAATGAACTCTTCTTAAAAGTTTCAGAACATTTCTCCGAATACAAATCTTCCAAACAAGGCAGTTGTTTATCATGGAATCTATATGCAAAGTTGTATGAGTAAGATTAATTCCTCTAAATAGATCCATATTTATTTACTGGTTCTTCCTATTGTTTGTTGTTGTTGTTGTTTTGGGCTGTTTTGTTTTTGTTTTTCTTTTTATACATTGACCTAGATGCTCTTTACCTTCTGAAGATTTCTTGGTTACTGATTCTTAGTTTTCAAATCTCTTCAATGACTCTTTTTTCTAGTCTTCATTGCAGATTTGATCAATTCCTTTTTTCCAAATGTTGCAGACTTAATTTTCATGAATATTATTCATGATATATGACAAGAAGGCATATATAAGCAGTAAAAGAGGTTTGGACATTATAATAGGGTAGATGGATCCTTTTAAAAGTATATTAGTCAGGAAGCAATAGAAATATAATCTAGAAAGTTTTGTCTGCACTGTCGAATGTAGATTGGCAGATGATGGTGGAGGGAAGACGAAGGTTGGGAATGTGAGTTTGTTGACCTGAGTATGAGGATGCACAGAACGTTATTCATTTTATATAAGTCTAATTGAACCATGACTTTTGGGGCCAGATTCTGAAACAATCACACATCTGTTTCAACCATCTTTTCTGTGTTCCTGGTCTGCCAATAACTCTTTCATTAACAATTATTTGTTCTCTGTGAAATATGCTGCCATCAGCATTATGCCAAAGAAAAGAGTCTCTTTAAATTAGAAAACAGCCAAACACAGAATCTCCTAGCATTTGAGGAATAGAAGAAGGGAACAGATGTGGAATATCTTATAAAGGATTTGTGGCAGATAGAGCTACTCAAACTCAGAAGTATGAAAATACAATGCATGAAAACTTAGAAATCTTTTCCCTCTGCTGACTTTAT
Organism: Canis aureus; assembly: GCF_053574225.1. Lineage (NCBI taxonomy): Eukaryota > Metazoa > Chordata > Mammalia > Carnivora > Canidae > Canis > Canis aureus. The sequence continues at coordinate 21,406,909 of NC_135627.1, read as the reverse complement.
TAATTAGAAACCAAATCTAACATAAGCAAAAATTTATTGGAAATAAACAGTTCACATAATTGAGAATTTTGAAGACCAGACAACATGAAAACTACAAAATAATAGAACTTTGGGCTGTTAGTGTAGTTGGAGCTTGTGGAAAGTGCTTTGAAGTATTTATCTGGATAATTCAACTTAAGTTTCCTTCGGATGTTCTGCTCAATATTCAAGTTGCTGGAAGGGTTGAGCCTTTTTTTGTATTATTTCATGTATTTACTCTTTTGCAGATAGGAGTGATTCCTTATATGGATAAATGCCTGAAGGGATAAAACCATAATTTTAAAAAGTTTTCTCTATGTTCTACCCCTTGGCTGTCCAATCAATATACATGTACATACCTGCACATACATACTATTAAATGATTCTTTAAAAATGCTCACAAGGGCGCCTGGGTGACTTGGTTAAGCATCAGCTTATTTATTGGTTTAGGCTCAGGTCATGATCTCAAGCCCCAAATTGGGCTCTGTGCATGGCATGGATTCTGCTAGAAAGAATCTGGCTCTCTACTCCTCTCCCCTTACCCCTCTCCCCAACTCTTACACATGCATATGTGTGCAAGCATGTGCACTCTCTCTCAAATCTTTCAAAAAATAAATTAAAAATGCTCACAGAGACCATGTAATGTTGTATTATTGTGGCAGAGCACAAAGTCACAACCAGCAATACTTTTATGGGTTCACTGACCTCTAATGATATGGTCTCCAATTGACCCCTCTCCTCCTCTGATTTCATCACAAGAGTGGGGAAAATGGATAGAAAAGTAAAATATAAATCATATAATAAATGTTTGTTGTGTGTGTATCATGCATGTGTGTCCAGCAATCAAGGGAAAACAGGAAGTGGCCTCTTTCTGAAACTGATATTTGTCACTCCCGTGTTGCATTCCTTATTATCTTTATTCCTGCCTTCAAGTGCACCTTCAGCTGGATTGGAAACTTTGCTACATTGAGTGAGCCAAATCTTCATTCCTCAGAGTTGCCTAAGGTCAATTAAGTCAGTCACCATCTCAAATTTTGCCTGTTTGCCTCATTTATGTTAGGTGCAGTATCAGCTTCTAATTAAGTGCAAATATTATTGTGTGCTGGCTAAAATGTCCCAGCTTATTAGTCTGAAAATTTTTACACATGAATAAAAAAATTCTCATTAGTTACAGAAGTTAAAAGCATTTATCGTATGTATGGTGTGAATACTGATTATCAACAGAGGCAGTAGGAGTTGAATATATTTCAACTCCAGTACAACTTGTTGGTTTCTAGATCAATATATTATGATTTTGTTAGAAAAGCACCATATATTAAACACTTGTTCAAACAATGTTACACAGAATATGACAGGACATAAAAACTTAAGAAAAAGAAAACAGCAGGAACAAATTACTTGCAATCCAAAGATGTATTCCACCACATTGTCCTCCTCCTCTGTCCAAATCTACTTTTAAACAAATTCTTCATGGTCACTTAAGGCAGCTGGATTATAAGTGGCCCTCAATGGTATGCAGAACAATCACATCTACATGTCTACATGGTGGACATCTGCATTTACCCCAGGAATGTCATTTTAAAATGTATTTTAGTAGAAAGGAACTCTAGTGGTGTCATGCGGAGACTTTACTTTAAGCATAAGAGGAAATAGTAATGAAATGTGTGTTTTTTTAAGGATCATAAAAACTAGATTCTGAAAAATTGGGAAATGAGCATAGGAATCACACTACAGCTGATAGGAAATATACTTGAGTCAAAACTTAATTGGGTTTGCTTCAATGATGACTATTTTAATTATACTTGCCATAGAAATTAGTTTAATGGTTAAGTCTGTAAGTGGGATTTCTTTTCCAAGAATATTTCCAAATTCACAGGATTCATGACTTCTGAAAAGATAGGTCTATTGAATTCCATCAGTCCCACTAAAGTTTTCACATAAGTGCAGTTAAAGATTTTCACATAAATGCAGTTTAAAGGTTCTCATATAAATGCAGTTAACCAAAGTGACATTAATTGTTCCTTGTTTCAATTGTCTAACTGTAAATGACTAAGTGTCAGAAGGTAACTAAATTTACATATTGTTTAGTATATGTAATTGCTCAGTATATCATTAATCATTGGTATCGTTAATATTCCATCAGATGAGTTTAATTATATAATAAACAAAACATTTTAGGTGGCTTAGCCAGAGCTCTTTTTAAATCTGACTAGAATTCTACGCATAAATCTTGGCTTTATAAATTGGGGCAGCTTTCTGACCAAGATGGCTAATTACCACATGTAGATTTGTTGTATTTATGTCAACCTCAATCTATGAGATGAGTTCTAGTTCTCCATGATGAGGGCAAAGAGCATGTATAACAATTTTTCCCCTAAATAAGTAAAGAGTTTTTAGTGTGCCACTTTAATGTGTCTGGAGACATGCTGACAAGCTGGTGTAACTGGTATCTAATCTCAAATATTAAAAATAAACAGCTATTTGTTTTTTATCTATTTATTGTTCTGAGATGCAAATAATTGTATACCAGTAATAGCATCCAAAATGTAGCATGAAGTAATTGAATGAATTGTCATTTGTCGAGTAACATTCCACAATTGTGGAATTATCTGAAATGTAATCTTGGTTTTTAAAGTCTATTTGAGGCAACTGTTAGACATTACCAGTAATAATTATCATGTCTAAATCCACAGATGTTTTCAATTTCGCCTTCTATTTCATTAAACTTTTACCCAATTTTACATATATATGTTCCCAACAAAATAAATATGAAGAGTGGATTGTATTTAAATCATCTTAATCTGCAATTAAGCAATTTACCGAATATACTAGTGCATTCTATTTCCTCTTGAAAATAATTTTTATATAAATGTTAACAGTTTTATTGAGCTATCACTTACATATAAATAACTGTATGTATTTAAAATGTATAATTTGATGAGTTTGGACATATGCAAACACCTGTGATACCATCACCACAATAACAATGCAGTTTTGTTGATTTTCACTACTTTCTTCTGCCAAACCCAACACTGATCAAATAAGGAAATTTGTTTTATTTAGGCTTTTGCAACAAGAGAAAAATATAAGATCCAAATAACTAAGAGTCTGAGCAGGGTAGTTTTGCTTTATACTTTCATAGAGAGGATTAGATTATAACCGGATAACTTATATTTTGGACTTCTTTGTGATTTTTTTTTTTTTGTCTCAGTCAATCAGCTAGATAGAAAGCATTTATCTGTGCACCTAGCTAGTTTCAAAGGGATAAATAGTTCACCTAATATTTCACATCATGAGCTAAAAAATGGAGTTGATTCTCTGTGTTGGGCTTGTCAGTATGTTCAGGTAAAAATGAAATGTATTTGTGTGGCCATGTCACAAATGAGTCATTCTTGCATCTTATAGAGGTCATGAGGAGGAATGGACAGCTAGTCTTACTGAAACCACATGGGGCAGGTTGCTTTTTGTTGTCATCCATTTCCTAGAACACAGATGGAGAAATTTGCAGTTTTCCAGGACCTTCTATCAGTAAGACACAAATTTTGTCACCACACTAATCTTTATTATTTCCTTCCTTCTACCTGCTTTGTCTTCAGTTTACTCTTATTTTTCAGCTAAAGGGAAAGATTAGCTTATTGATTTAAATTCTTTTTAATATTTATTTTTAAATATAAATATTTATTTACAGTTATACTCTCTCCTATAAGCACTTCTTTAATTGTATCATAAGTTTTGGTATGTCATCTCAAGGTTCAAAATAGCCATTTCTTTTGTTCATGATGATCATCATTCATCACTAAAAAACTCAGAAGCAGTCATAAACTTGCTGAGTAGGGTTAATCTGGGCCTAAGAAATGATCTCTTCAAAACTCCAAATTCCATGAACCCTGTTGAGGCATGAAGGACAACATCAGTTGACTTACAGCTCTGGAGATCAGGCCTCTTAAAAGTGGGACACCTGAAATGAAAGAAATAATTCATATTAATTGTGTTAAAGAGCCAAGAGATGAATACTGAGACTCTTCAGTCCAGCATATTCCAAGAGATTGGTGGATGAAAGCCTATCTATTATGCTTCATTCCTCATTATATATGACATCTTTTTTTAATTTATTTTTTTAAAGGACACCTTGATGAAAATAAGGTATCAGTGCTCTTGGTGATATCGTCCAAAGTATTGACTACCTATACCAAGTATAGAGACATGCATGACCCAAGCATTTCTTTAGACATACTTTATGGTTCAGCCATTGGCTTGCCTGTTCATGGAGAAATCCAGTATGTCCTTATAATCTGATGCACTGAGGAGTCCTTTGGTGAAAATCTAAATTTGTTAGGCTTTTGCTTATGGTATTTCTTCAGATTCTTGGGGGAAGCCTAGATATGCATCAATCTAAAGTCTTGATCAGGATATGGGTGTTCAGGTTTTAGTTCTTGGGACTAAATTGGAAATATAAGTTTGGAGGGTTGGAGCTAATATTGAAGAAAACGAGAAATGTTCATAACAAAAGTTTTGAGTTATACCCTGTTAACATGTCAGACAAACACTTAATGAGTCTATACAAATATTGCCATGAAGATAAGGATATTCAATAAAAGTTTCTGAATTCTAGAGGGCACAGCAAAGATAAATGTTTTATTTCTCTTTTAAAAACCATAGTCTGCTAAATTATTTTGAGTTATATAATATAGCTTAAAAGAGAAAGTGGTTCCATATATCCAGAAAATAGGATATTAAGATATCAGCAAGAGGCACCTGGGTAACTCAGGGGTTGAGCATCTGCCTTTGGCTCAGATCATGATCCCAGGGTCCTGGGATCAAGTCCCGCATTTGGCTCCCTGCGAGAAGCCTGTTTCTCCCTCTGCCTATGTCTCTGCCTTTCTCTCTGTGTGTCTCTCAGGAATAAATAAATACATAAATCTAAATAAATAAATAATAAATAAATAAATAAATAAATAAATAAATAAATAAATAAATAAAATTTAAAAAAGACATTAGCAATATTCCAAATAAAACTTAGTCATTCAGTTCTATGTATTTAATTCTTATCCTATTTGATCTTGGTTTAGCAATCTCATGACCACATCTGCTGCTCCACTAGAGTTATGGAAATCCTGATTTATTCTATGTGGTCTTTAATTTATTTATGAAATATCTTCAAGAATTTATGCCAAAGAGTACTTGACTGGCACAGTCATTTTCTAAGGGTCTCTGAGTCACTTTTTGTTAAAGAATTTCACAGTAGCTGATTTGCAAGTACTTTCAGAGAAGCATGACAGTAAAACAACTATCTGTAGATGAAAAAAATCTGAAATCACTGTGGTTGACTTACAATAAATTTCAAAATTGACAGATCTGATGAGATTTTATTGTAGGAATGACGTAACTGACAAAGACAATTTCCTCGTTTTTGTGACATGTAGAGCAAACTAAGTCAATCAAAAAAATTTTGATAATATCTAAACATAATGAATGTCTGTTTCCAAAGAACGGTATTTACACCTAATTTATGAAAATAGTTGAACATAATCTCATTAGAGAGAAAAAAATCTGATGTGTAATAACTCAGAGGCCTAATGTATCATAGTATACCAAGAATATATCAAGATCATCAAGTTAAAAAGATTTAGTAAGCTTGAGAAAGTTACCAAATACCTGTATGTTAATTTCATAAGTGTGAATCTCCAAAGGAAAATCACTAGGATATACTGGATTCAATAAGTAAAATTGTTATTAAATCAGGATTTTAACAGCAACTGGAATTATGATGAATAACACTAAACTCTTGTGGTTTAATATCAGGCAAATTAACACCAGGAGACTGATAATCAAATAGAAATATAGCCAGTGCAGTGGCAAATCTATAGAAATCTCATAGGATTTCTGCAATATTTATATTAAGAACATTTTACTCATACCTAACCCACGAAAGGGTTATCTGCTCTTCTGATTTGACCATACTTTCCCTGTCACTCCTATCAAATATATCTAATTATTTCTACTATCTCTCTATATATAAGGTGAAAGAATATATTCTTAAAAAAAAAAAAAAAAAGAATATATCCTTTGTGATATTCCCAGGAGCCTATTTGCATGATAAATGCTTTTCTCTCCCTTTACTTTCAATTGTCATGAGTCTTTTTTTTTTTTTTTTTTATGATGTCACACACAGAGAGAGAGAGAGAGAGAGAGAGGCAAAGACATAGGCAGAGGGAGAAGCAGGCTCCATGCACCGGGAGCCCGACGTGGGATTCAATCCCGGGTCTCCAGGATCGCGCCCTGGGCCAAAGGCAGGCGCCAAACCACTGTGCCACTGAGGGATCCTGTCATGAGTCTTTAGGTCTGGAAGAGGAGTTTCTTATAGACAGCAAATAGATGGGTCTTTTTTTTTTTTTTTAATCCATCTGTTACTGTATTTTGATTGGAGCATTTATTCCATTTAGATTCAAAATAATTATTGATATATGTAAATATTGCCATTTTGTTACTCATTTTATTGTTGTTTTGTAATTCTACTATTCCTCTTTTTTTCTCTATTCTCACAGTTTGCTGGCTTTCTTTAGCCATATACTTGGATTCCTTTCTCTTTACCATTAATTTTATAAATAAAATCTTCTGCATATAGCAATCTATATTAAGTTTGAAGTGGTGTGTCTGTAGGAGAAGGCGGGGATGGGGTGTGTTGTGAGCAGGTTAGGTGGAATGTTTTAGTGCTGTGCAAGTTCCCACAGGTGTCTGTGTCTAGGCTAGGGTTTGGAGGAGAAATAGTGCTCACCAGCAACTTTTTTCCTGGAGAAGTCTCCTAAAGATCCCTGTTCCTCCAGCACACACTTTGAGATTAAATCAATCTCTTTTTTGTATATCCCAGGTGTTTTTCAAACAGCTGCTTCTGTGTTGTATTTCAGCAAGGGTGTTTATTGTGTTTTCTCTTTAAGGGTGGGGACTCATTTTCCTATACCATACTCTTGGCTCTCCCAGAGCCCTGTCTGCTGATTTTTAAAGTTCCTGTTTTTGTTTTTTATTGTTGTTATTGTTGTTGTTTAATTTAAAACTCTTTATCCAAGTCACCATCCAAAGCAGGATTCTTATTCATTAATCTTATGTTTTGCTCACCTTCTTCAACGAACCTGTTATTCTACAATGAGGTACCCCATGTGAGGCACCTTTTGTACCCAACCCAACATTGATTGGTTGCCAAGCAGTCTGCTGCCACCCTGGAGAAGCTCATGATTCCTCTCGCCCTTTCTGCTAAAAGGAGGGGAATTCATGTTACAGGGTCAAGGGCAAGACGGGAGAGTAGAGTACAGATCCAGCCTAATAGAGATTTGAGGTGAATAGTAAGTTCTCTCTGTTCCATCGATCAGCAGCAAAAGTACTTAAGCTGAAATGATAAAACGTGAAGCCTGTTAGGTCCAATGGTCTCGTATCCCTGGCTGCATCTGAGTCAAATTTCCCTATAAGAGAAACACTGCTACTCTGAACAAAATTGTCCTTTATAGTAGCCCCCATCAGAGGTTAGGATAGTTCCTTCAGGGTTCCAAAATTTCAGACTTCTAGAAACTACTTGTTGTTTCTCTTCCAGTACTGTGCCATTGATTCTTGCACAAGAATCTTGATTCTTCCTGGTATTATAAGCCAAAAAATCCAGTCAAGAAATGGAGAGAAGGCACGAACAGACATTTCTCCAAAGAAGCCATACAAACAGGGATGCCTGGGTGGCTCAGTGGTTGAGCATCTGCCTTTGGCTCAGGTTGTGATCCCGGGGTCCTGGGATCAATTTTTTCAGGCTCCCCACAGGAATCCTGCTTCTCCCTCTGCCATGTCTCTGCCTATCTCTCTGTCTGTCTCATGAATAAATAAATAATATATTTTTAAAAAGAAGGTTAAAAATAGAACTACCCTGTGCCCAGCAATTATACTACCAGGTATTTATACAAAGGACACAAAAGGATACAAACATAATGATCAAAAGGAGCACATGCACTCCAATGTTTATAGCAGCCACGTCCACAGTAGCCGAAATATGGAAAGAATGCAGATGACCATTGATGAATAGTTAAAAAAGATGTACTATACATATACAATGGAATATTACTCAGCCATCAAAAGGAATGCGATTTTGCTATTTGCAATGATGTGGATGAACTAGAGAGTATTATGCTAAGTGAAACAAGAGAAAGACAAATACATGATATCATCATAAGTGGAATTTAAGAAACAAAACAGATGGAACATTGGGAAAGGTTAGGAAAGTAAAATTAAAAATGGAGGAAAACCATAAAAGACTATTAAGCATAGGGAACAAACTGAAGTCAATAGGTGGCTGGGATAATTGGGTGATGGGTGTTAAGAAGAGCACTTGACGTAATGAGTTTTGGGTTTTACATGCAATTGACGAATCACTAAATTCTACCTCTGAAACTAATACATATATTGTTAACTAAATTGAATTAAAAAAAAAACATAAAAAAATTAATAAATATTGTAAGACCTAGTAAAATTAGATACCTGAGGTTTTCAAAGCCAAATGTAACAGGAATTCATCTTTCCTTGAGGGCTTTCCTGTACCTGGGATGCCTGGTGTGAAGGTCTGTTTCTGTCCCCTTTGAGCCCATAGTATCTCTCCCTCCTTTCTGAGTCTCTTTAACTTCTGACTCTGTCACCACCCTTTTTGCCCTCTTCACTGTATCCTTTTTTCTACATTTAGTTTTGGAGAGTTTACTCTGACAATCTTTTGGTTGTTTTCTGGGTTATTTACACAGAAACAGATGTTATCTAGTTGTATCCATGAGATGAAGTGAGCTGAGGATCTTTCCATTCAGTCATCTCCCTGTTGCTGTTGTTGTTGTTGTTGAACAGAAAATCAAACTTTAGTTTTGCATAATTTTGGCGCGTAAAACTACAGGTATTAAAACTTTCAAATTCTGGCTAGCTTTGAACATGAAAAAATTATCTTTTTGTAAGCTTTCTACAACTTTTTATATCCATTCGGGCTTTGTCCTTTATGTTTCTCATTCTGAAAACAACATTTTACTTTAGGACAAAACTACTTTTTTTTTTTCTTAATAAAATGCAACCTGCATACTTACATAAACAGTTGTGTTTTTTGGCCAGTATTGGTCCTGGCAGAGTTTTATTCAAATATATTAATTGTGACTAACCACAGCAACTTCATTTTCATAAAGAAAACTAGCATGTGGATCATTTCAATTGTCGATGACAAATCAGTGTTTTGCACAGACTTGCAAAACTTATGAATGTGTCACAATTTTTTATAACCATATGCTTCCTTAGAGTATAATTGATCAAATGTAGTAAAAATTTACACATTAACATACCCAAACATGTACATGGCTTCTTTGTACTCCATAAAAATAAGCTCAAGTGCATAAATTTAATATTATGCTCATTAATATTTGGCATTCTGTTTTAGAAAGTATATATTTAATATGCATTTAGTAAAAGTCTAAGATTTTAAGTTATCTAAATATCTTTGAAACGAGCTGACATACTACAAAATATAATTACTATTGGAGTAAAGTTTGTCACAAAAATGATTCAATTTAAACACACTTTTTAAAAATTTAAACACAAGTTTACATCTTTTATAATCCTTTACATTTAATATAAATAATGTAGCATTTCAACCAGCAAACCTACAGAAATTTAGGAAGAATATAGATAGGTAGAATAAAAAACATATGCTTATATTACACTTAATACTGGTAACTCAGAAAACTTAGCTGTTTTTCTCTGATCAAGACTTTAGTCTTGTTTGCCAAAGATTTGTCTAAATTCTGGAATTAAATTCTTAATCCCTTTAGGTTAGTTTCTGTAAGAACTTATATATTTTGGTACATTGACAGTATTGGAAGATTAATTTATTTACGTGGAAATTTTAGGAATGTTCAATTTATGTAATCGCTTACATATATATCCCATTTTCCTGCTAGATTGAATTTGCTGAGTCTTTCTAGTGAATTCCTTCTATTTCAGTTATACTTTTTAACTCCAAAATTTCCATTTGGTTCTTTTTTATAATTTCTATCTCTTTATTGTTTTTCTTTATTTGATGAGACACTGTCATAATGCTTTCCTTTTAAAACTACTTTCCTTTGGTTTGATGTCGTTGCTCTAAAATTCAATATCTGGTCCTGCTCACATATAGTTTCATAATCCTCTCTTGTTTTTTGTGTATGAAAATGTATGTAGCCACTTAAAATATTGATTCCTGCCCTCCACTCCAGTTCTTGTATGGCTGTTGTTTATATGTTAAGTGCCTTGGCTGGACCATTTTCATGAAGTCTATTTTCCCTTTAATGTTAAATTTCTGATGTCATTCACAGAGGATGCAGCCTTGTGCTTATTCCCAATCATCCTCGGATGACAGGTTTTAGCAAGTCTGTCTATCTCTTTCCTTGCCTCTGTTGGTACCACACTCAGATTTTAGGCTCCACTCTTTGTCAGCTGATTACTCTATTCTCAAAGACTCCTTGTGTCACAAATTAGTTCACCATCTGATCCAATTTAGCTTGAGCTTCTTTGCAGGGGTAGTTTTTTTTAGGCCAGTGTTTGAAGCTTTTTCCTGACCCCAAAATCATCATATCTCTCTTTTCCTGGGTCTCCTCTGGTAAACTAGACTATAGTTTAGGTGTTACTCTTAATTATTTATCACCAAAATACCACCATTTTGATAGTGCTCCAAAGTTTGAACATTCCAACAATGTTTCAAATAGTCAGTTGCTTGGGGAAGAACTTTAGAGTTCTTTGTTTTAATGCAGTGTCTCTCTTTCTGGGCATAATCTCAGAGCCTTTGCTTTGGAGCCAGGAGTGGGAAAAGTTTTCTATGAGCGGGGCACTAAATTGGAGAAAATAGTTTTCTCAGCTAGCCTTTCTCAACATGGAACCTCTACTTCACAAACTTTTGAGTCCTGGTATTTTTAGTCTGCCATGCTTGGGATCAGGCTTCCACACTTTCAGTATGGGTTAGGTGGGGGAAGGAAGCCTCTAATTTCTCAATAGCAGTTGCCAGGAATTTACTCTCTGCAATTTGGAGCTGTGGATTTGAGAAATGCTGGCATCCTGCTCCTTTGGGGAGGTACCAATTCCTTGACCAGGAGCAGAGGGGAGAAGGAGCCCTGTTAATGTGGCCACTTACCCAGGTTGGATTTTATGTCATTGTACTTGGGTTGGGATGGGGCTGGGGTGGGGAGGAGAAGGAATTGGAAATGGCTCAACTATCAGAGACTCTCATATTTTCGTACAGGGATTTGATAAATTTTGTTGAATAAAGTTTCTTCATATGCTGTATGCCCTTAGGACAATTCTTGAGGTTTTAAGTGGATTTTATTGTTCTTAATACTCACTAGTTTTTGTGGGTTTTTTGAGGACCAATCTGCATAGCTCTTCACATTGCCAATCTGAAAGTAGAAATCTAACGGAGTTTTCTATATTTTCTCTGATAATAATTTAGGTGGGACTCTTTTTCCTTTTAAGAGTTAATTTAATTGCAAATGGAAGACATTCCTGGCCATGTAATTATGGTTAAACTCACTGGAATCCAAATAAATTAAATTGGACCACTCTTCATGTCAACATGTCTTTTTCATACAGTGTCTTAAGATACTACCCACTATTCCCTTTCTTTAACATTCTGGGGGATTTTTATTGTGTCAGTCTAGCTAAGCTAGAGTTATGGTCTCTATAATTCCTTTCCTATGGAGTTCCCAGTCACCCTGGATCAAAGGAAACTAAGATTTAGAAGGCAGAAGTAAACCAGCAGCAGCCACATTATTTTTACAGTCAGACGATCATGATAGATGCAGCATACATTGTTTTAAGTTCATACATGGATTCTCTTAATCTGTTGGCTGGGTCTTTTGGTGAGCAGTAACAGCAGAGCTGTGGCTCATACAAGTTTCTCCAGAGCTGCATTTAGCTTTGGTTGCTGGACCATGTACATTCTTCATCTGTGGTGAGAGGTACAAGCTTCCTGTTCAGGACACCAACATCATTGGAGTTGGAGGTTTAAGGGTGATGAAATACTGGTATGGGTTATAGCTTGGTCTTGAAGCTAGTTTGTATTTGCTTTCCCAAATTTACATTCATCTTTCCCTTTCTGCCTCCCTGTCTGTAGACCTTAGGCTCTAATTCCCCAGGTGCAAAGATAATAATTGCCTTACATGTAGAACATAGACTGTGTAATAATCTCAAGTTAATAATATAAAGTCAAGTCCTTTCATACACATATAGTAAATAGTATAATGTATGTGATATAGTATTATATAGTAATGCTTTAAATGAAGAAATATGGAAAAATATTTCAACTCGGTCTCTTTTATTTCTCTGATCAACTTTTACTGATAAACATGCATAAATTTGAAGTACAAAATCAGAGTGAGTAGTTTCATTATGGGAAAACTTGACCTCTCCTTAAGTGTTATTTATTTACCTTCTCAGAATGTAGCGTTTGTAATTAACATAAAATTTTCAGATTACCCCTAGTGTTTTGACCAGATAAATGAACATTTGCAAATTACTCAATGTAAATTCAATATAAATTACAAATCCCTCACTCTTGGGCACATTTTACCTACAGAGATTATTGTTATATATTTTCATGTGGTTTTATGTTTATTACAATATACAGAGGTAAACTTCTCTCACTATGTGAATAATGCTTCCTGAAACTAAAAAATCATCTCTGGCTGATTCATAATGGTCCACTGTCATTTATATGAACTCATATCTGGTTTCTTCCTCCTATTTCTTTTTCTAGTATGTAGCAATGATATCAAGTCAAAGAATATTTTGAGCAAACTCTAGCCATTGATGACAAGAGCAGTCTACTTTTTTTATATATTTGGATTACCATTCAGAAGCCTGAAATTTCTTATATTTGTTTTCCTTGTCCTATAAGCACAGATTTTGAAGAGAAATCATGACATGTGATTGATGGATCAGGATTATACAGAAAGTTCCTATAAGACTTATCCATTCCCTGAACATTCCTCTCAAGTTTTTTTTTTCTTTTTTCCTGTGCATAAAATATTACTTGTACAACATTCCTTAATTCTTAATGGTATAGTTTTGTAATGGTAGACAACTCTCCTTTGTTTGGTGAGGAAAATCTATAGTATTTCCCATGGCTCCATGTTGCAAGCTTACCTTTTTTTATCTTTTCTTTGAGTATATTTTGATTCATCTCTATATGACCAGTAAAATGATTTGTTTCTCAAATATTTGGTTCCTAATTATTAATTTTCACTTAATTTGTCTCTGAATCCATGAAAAAATACTATTTATAAATAACAAAATCTTAATAGTAAATTTTGCCTGCAGGAGAATGCGTAGATGCATTCATTATTCAATTTTAACTCAGACTATTGTTCAATCATGAAAAGGATTAAGCCACAGCTGAAATGTGAATTGGTAAATATCATAAACCTAAAATCCTAAATATAATGTTGAATATAAAGGCATGTTGCCCAAAAATTCACATAATATGATTCCATTAATATAAAGAAATATTTGTATCTCTGATTAGAAAGGAAAAGGTATACCGATAAGCAAAAATTCAGGATGAAAGGTACTTAGGGGAAATGGAGAATTTGAAACTAAAGATATATACACAGGGATTACAAGAGTTTGGTATGGTTCTATTTCTCAATCTAATTTAAGAGTAGGCATATTTTCATCTTATAAACTGCACATAAATATTACATGTATTCTGTATTTGATTTATTTCATAATAAAATAATATATCATACCATTTAATGGGAAGAAATATGATGGTTTGTTATCAGCTACTGAGCTGATAGGAATTTGGAGAATGTAAACAATTATGCACTTTTATTTTTTTTTAATTTTTATTTTTTTATTATTTATGATAGTCACAGAGAGAGAGAGAGAGAGAGAGAGGCAGACATAGACAGAGGGAGAAGCAGGCTCCATGCACCGGGAGCCCAACGTGGGATTCGATCCCGGGTCTCCAGGATCACGCCCTGGGCCAAAAGCAGGCGCTAAACCGCTGCGCCACCCAGGGATCCCTATGCACTTTTAAAATTAAAGTAATTTGGTTCATTGTGGAGCATAATTAGAAATTTTAGTAAAGTTGAAAATGTCCAATTACTTTTCTGAATCTTCTTTGTTTGTGAACTATTCATATGGATTATTCCAAACACTGTTATATTTTTTAACAAGTTGTCAGAAAAACTGAATTTTGAATATGTTAAGGTCATAGTGGGGCTTTTATCAATGATCTGACTCCAGCTGTAGCTAGGATGAGCAAGTATTAAGTTGACTTTTGATCAAGATTTCTACATATCCCTTACTCCTTCCTTTTCTTTGACCAACTTCCTATTTCCTGCTTTAGGCTTATACCCTATGTAAGCGAGATCTTATATGTGGCACTACTAATCCTTCAATGGATGATAACATTGTTAGCATAAATTATAATATCAGTGGCCTGTCAGGCTTTGTGACATGCATTTGGAAAAACTTTTTTTTTTTTTTAAATTGGTATGAGAGCTTGTATTTTCATCTTTGAAATTTTGTTTGGAAATTTTATTTTATTTTTTTATTTATTCTTGAAAGACACAGAGAGAGAGAGAGAGAGAGAGAAAGGCAGAGACATAGGCAGAGAAAGAAGCAGGCTCCATGCAGGGAGTCTGATGTGGGACTCTATCCCTGGACTCCAGGATTATGCTCTGGGCCGAAGGCAGATGCTCAACTGCTGAGCCACTCAGGCGTCTCTTGTTTGGAATTTTAGAAGCATATCAGTGTTCCATAGATGTTTCTCTTTTCTATTGGCAGATGACAATTGTTAAAGATTTCATTAAATGGCATATTAAATGCCAAAGTCAAATTGTATTGTGAACAGGCATACTATGAAATTATACTAAAATAGGAATCTCAAAGCCATTTATTAAGCCACGGAGACACAAACATATGCCAAGACAATGAATGGCTAGCTACTCTGGAACTTTTGCTTCTGGAAGTTAACACTATCCTCAGTACCCAAATCATGTGATAAGAAAAGGCAACTAGATATTTTGGATGGTGAAATTCTTATTTTAGCACATTGGTGAAATTTAGGGAACTGAGAACATTTAAATATACAGGCAAAGGATTGGGTTTTGAAAAAATATATAACATACAAAATTATCCAGTTCATTTTCATTGAATAGAGAAGAACTTTTGGATTACCGATGAACAAATTAGTGCCTAAAAAAACATTTGCAGTGTCATCCTTTAGAGAAAAATGGAAACAGTTATCCAGATAATTAATGAAAACTAAATTGTTTCTTCTTAAAAAAAAAGAATTTATAAAGAATCTATCTACATTGATTAAAGTCACTGGATAAATGTTTAACTGTCCATTTTACTTTGCTTATATAGACAGAATGTATGAATAGGTCATATCATCTGGGTGAGGGGAATTGAACTTGACAGAGGAAAGGGAACGGGGTCATTATATTATAAATTGCCTCTTCAAGTGCAATTATCTATTCATGACATAAATCCAATACAGTCCTACCAGTCTTGGGCTTCATTGTATATACCTCTTCTTTTCTTCATTGCCTTGTTGTTAACAAGTATTTTATTTGTTTATACCAAAAAACGTTTTTTGGTTCAGTTCTATTAGATATTTTCATTGAAAACTGATGAGCTTTCTCTCCTGGATGCTGAATGGCTGGAGAAATCATTATGTAGTATCAACCTTTATACCATAAAACTTTTTCTTAATGAAAATGTAGACTATATTATAGTAAATATGTATACACCTGAAATTTAATATTGATATTTCTAATTACTTCACATTTTATTTTTAGCAGCCACTTGAAGTATTCCCAAGAAGAAAGTTCTACATTTCAGCTCCCTTCAGATGAAAGTCATCCCTGTCCCCTACTCCAGTGACAAACATTCAACAATGAAGCCGATATAGCCATTATTGTACTTGTAATGAAGCTGTTTTTCAATACAGGGTAAATTATAATTTTTTCCAGTTTTATTGATAAGTAATAAGATAATTATTGCAGTAGGGGCCACCTGGGTGGCTCAGTCGGTTAAGCATCCCACTCTTAATTGCAGCTCAGGTCATGATCTCAGGGTCATGAGATCAAACCCTGTATCTGGCTCTGGGCTTAGTGTGGAGTCTGCTTGAGATGCTTTTTCTCCCTCTCCCTAGCCTCTCTCCCTTCTCTAAAGTAAATAAAATCTTTAAAAAAATCATTACAATATATACTATATACTTTATATAACTATATAGTATAGTATATCATATATACTTAATATAAAACATTTCTTTTAGTAGTTATTTTTTAATTATAAGAATTATCCCTATGCAATAAAATCTTGTTTAGTTCACCTGGAACATTACTATTATGTTATTTTTAATTATGTATACAAACATAGGACTTATTGAAAGGGAAACTTTTATGTACCAATTAATACCAATTTTGAGGGGAAGATATTTTGAATGATTTATCCAGTTGCTTAAACTGAACAGTTGCACATTGGTATAAGAATGACTTGAAAGGCAAGTTGAAAATGTCAGATTATTTCAGGTTATATGCCATTGCAAATACATAAGTTGTTTCCTATGCCAGCCTTATACAAATAAATTTTACCTCACAGTGCTAAAAATAATCATGAATGAGTTGGAGACACTCACTGTGATATAATTGTTGTTATATCCTGTTGAAACTGCTGAGATTTTGGGGAAAAAATCAGAAATTTCCAAAAAACCTTAAATATCATGATAGCAAGTATCAGTGTTCCACTCAAGATTAATTCTGATGCCTTTACCTTTTTCATGTACTTGATCTTTGGGTGTGTTTTCATTCTCAACCACCAGCATCTGCATCTCTTTATCAGGGACCTGTCCTAGTCTCTCAGATCACATTTTTGCCCCTGTGTACTAAGAGGCTTTTCTGGGAGACATGAATTCCCTGGTTATTCATGTCTCCCAGAATTCATGTCTCCCAGAATTCATGTCTCCCAGAAAAAAGAAAAAAAAGCCCAAAGCCTTAAGCAACAATTAATAGATGGGATACGGATATTCTAACTTCCTTGCTCCTGATCAGTACAAATTTATGTAGGGTCTGGATTGTCACCAAAATTCAATGCAGAATTGAATTACAGTAACCTTGTAGGGAATTTTGCTTGCTATTGAACATTTGCTTGAGCTCCTTAGCTTCTAAGTTTTATTTCCCCACCTTTATAGTACCCCAGCCTTCTCCTGGAACATTTTCTGTGTACTGCCACATAAGTTTGTATTTCAACATTCGTTTCTTGGGAACCCAAACTGAGACAACTGGTTCTGGAAGTGCTGCTTAGTACCAGACTCTCAGGATGGGATTCTGAGTTTGGATCCCTCTCTGGCCAGATTAAACCAGGGGCCATATTGTTCACAGTAAAGTTTTTATCCCTGCTAAGTAGTAGTATTATACTGCATTGCTAAGGTAACATGCATTGCTAAGGTAATGTGAATGTGATTCAGTTTCAAGCGGATCTACTAGCTTGTGAATAATTTCTACCATTGGGTAAATATGAAAAAAAAAAATAGTGATTATGAAGATGATGGAGTAGATTGTTTTTTGCTAAGTTTGACTGTTACCCCGAATAATGAAAACTAAACAATCAAGTCAGCTTATTACTGACTCAGGGCATAATGAGCATATCAAAATACCTTGATGAAAGCATTTAAAAAAAAATCTTTATCATAAGGCTAGCAAACTAGAGAGTAGGCTAACTCTGAAGCTTTAGCAAATCACCTGTGCCTAGGTTAGGACCCTGTATACCAAGGGAGATTTTAAGAGATGTTATGAACCTGGGCTCCCCACTTAACTGCTAGAGGCAAAGTAGTTGTAATTACCATAACAGACTCTGAAATAAGATGGAACCAGGGGATATAATCCATAGGAAGTTGTAACCTTGGCCAATTGATCATAGTGTTCTTTGGGAAAATATGAATTGACAGCCAAAAATATCAATTGATAGATTTGATTTTAAAAAGTGGATGATTAGAAGGCTGATAGCAGCTACTCCAATGGAAAATCACAATCTTTCACATATTATCATGTCTGAGAAATTTCTCAGACCAGAGACAATCAATTGAAGAGACTAATATTCCTTGAAGGATCATGATATGAAACAAAATACATGTAACAGTATGTTACCTCTGTATGTAATCTCCCTGGTGCTTACCCAAAGGCATGTATGACCATCTGAGTAATTGAATACTGAGGAGAGAGAGAAATATCCAGATTTGGCAAGAGATTTTTAATATTGTATCCAAAGTTGACATTGATACCAGGACTCCATGTACATGGAGATCTGTGAAAGCCAGAGAGTAAATGGAGGGATGGCCAAGATGTGTTTTCCACTGGTTACAGTGCAGCCTAGGTAGCCATTTCCTAGTCCCTGAGCTTGTTTAAAAGAGACACACTTAGCACTTGGAGAAACTTTAGTTAATCCCCTGAGCACTAGAATAGGGCCTCTGGAAGTTTCTCTCCTATCCAAGACTATAAATTAAAATCAGTGCCATACACTGAGTAAAAAGTCAGAGATTATTGCCCCTTTCAAAGCTGTAAAGAATAAAGAGTTGGTTGTCCCTGTCATGTCCCCATTTATTTCATAGTTTAGCTCCCTGAGGATGATGGTGGGGGCTGGGGGTGAAGAGAGGAGAAGGCAATTCATAGTAGGTGATGGTACACCACTACAAACTTAAGTGTTTACCCATTTTCTGTGCTTGATGAGATATCTTTACTAGAAGAAATCAGCATAGCCTCTATTTTGGCACGTCATACGTTACAAGTATCTGGCATATGCATTCATTTCAAAATGCATTAGGACAAAAATAATAGACAGTACTTCACATGGAAGGTCTTTTCTCCATGGTTATACTTACTCATCTGCCCTTTGCTACAGTATACTTCAGAGGGACCTTAATATCTGGACAATCCATAGACGTGTATTGATGATGTTATGTTAATTGGACCTGAAGAACAGAAAGTGGTAATTACTGAAGATACCTTTGTAAGACATAAAAAGCTTAAAGGATGGAAAATCAGCTCTGTGAAGATTTAGTGGCCTTCTAAATTATAGAAACTTTTGGGATTACAGTGGTAAGGAAGTTGACAAGAGGTATCTTCCAAGTTGAAAGAATAGTTCTTGTGCACTGCAGTTTTTATCAATACCACTCTTTGCTTGGTAGGTCAGATGGGATTTTGGCTTATTTGGGAATATTGCTCTGAATACTTATAGGGTAATTTCAAAGGCTGTTTATTGTGAGAGAGTACAGTCAGTTTCTTTTTAGTTGTGCAACCTAACACATGTAGTGGCTCTACGAGAAAGATTGGTGGTAGAAAACATGCCATTTGGAACTTCAAAAGCTTTAATGATGATTAACTATAGACATGTAGAATTCAAGAGGAATGTCATGCTGTCTGTAACAACAACTATGTATCATTTGCAAAGTTGAATAGGCACAGCAGCTATCTACTATGTAAAAATAATGTAGATCTGGGATAGAGATTATGCCCTCTGCATACAGATCCAAAGGCCAAAAAAAAAGCATGTGAATAGGTAGCCATAACTCCAAGTTAAGTACATTTGTTGGACTTAGTTAATGGTATTCTATCAGCTTACACTTAGGTCCTAATGAAGGTTCCTTAGGATCCACTGGTGGAAGGAAAATAAGACCCTGGTTTGTGGAGAGCTTACTTCAATATATTTTTGTGAGCTGAAAATAACTACTACCAAAAAACAGCAATACCAAGTATGGAGGTGCCTGGAGGACAGGGGTAAGAAGAAGTCGTCCCAGTGGCAGAGCTTTGGAGGCATGACTAGCCACTGTGTGTATGCAAAGATAAAATACTTAAGGTAAAACTATCTGAACTCATAGACAGTAGCTGATAACTTGTTGGTTTGGATCTGAAAGAAGAACTGGAAGAATGGCATATGGAGGCCTAGACAAAAAGACATGTGGATGTACTAGTAGTAGTACGACAAAAGTGTGAGCAATGTTGATTTTCAAGTTAATGCATAACCTGGATCATCTACTGAATACCCAGGGGACAGAAATACCACAGAGAGTTCAGTCAGCCTCTATCCCCAGTCATTGAGCAATGGGCTCCAAATTGAGTAGGCATAGGGCTATGGATGGGCCCAACAACATATCTCCTCCTTACCAACACCACTGCCATTACTGAAAGTCCAAATTGTGAGCTGCAGTATCCAACCCAGTATCTCAATATAAGCTTTAAAGAAATCCACCAGAAATTGTAAAGTTCATTACATTAGAGCTATTCAAACTTTTAAGGGATAGTAATTCATTGTGAATATGACCAACTTACATTTGTGTAAGGGTTTGCATTTCCCACCACAGTGCCTTCTGATAGCACCACTATCCAAGGGCTAAGAATATCTGCTTTACTAAGATGGGATCCTACATAACATTATCCCTGTCTTGTGCAAGGAATATGCTTTTTCTTTTTTCTTTTCTTTTCTTTTCTTTTCTTTTCTTTTCTTTTCTTTTCTTTTCTTTTCTTTTTTTCTTTTCTTTTCTTTCTTTTCTTTTCTTTTCTTTTCTTTTCTTTTCTTTTCTTTCTTCTTTTCTTTTCTTTTCCTTTTTTCTTTTCTTTTCTTTTCTTTTTTCTTTTCTTTTCTTTTCTTTTCTTTCTTTCTTTTTTCTTTTCTTTTTTCTTTTTTTCTTTTCTTTTCTTTTCTTTTCTTTTTTTCTTTCTTTCTTTTCAGATTTTATTTATTTATTCATGAGAGACACACAGAGAGAGAGAGAGAGAGAGAGAGAGGCAGAGACACAGGCAGAGGGAGAAGCAGGCTCCATGCAGGGAGCTTGATGGGCTGGATCCCGGGTCTCCAGGATCAGGCTCTGGGCTAAAGGTGGTACTAAACCGCTGAGCCACCTGGGCTGCCCAAGGAATATGCTTTTCAATGAGAAGTGTAATAGCATGATCATAGGGCCTGTTGGTTATACCTTGTGATGAATCACTAAAGCCTTTATAGAAACCTTTATAGAACATTGGAAAGATCTTTTAAGGGCAATACTGAACTATCCATGAGATTAGGATACTGTCCTTCAAGGTACAACACATGCCAGGATTTAGTTGCCATAATGTGATTCTATGTCTCTGAAAAAAAAGGAATAAAATTGTCTAGAAGTCCAGGGTTGGATGTAAGAGTGTCTCCCCTCATCTTCAAGCCATGGGAGTTAATAGAAAAATATGTATTTCCTGTCCTTACAAGTTAAAATTCAGTATATCTAGAGATCCAGGAAAACAGCAGGGGACAAATTAAGACTTCCATAATAGATGTATTGCAGCCCACATGGTCATTTTTAGATACTCATTACAGTGAGCAAGTAGGCAAGAAATGGAATAAATACTTAATCACAGGAGAAGGTAGGATATTAGATACTTAATGTGGATAGAGAGTGGCATTGTGGGTGACACTGTTTATGAACAATAAGAGCAGGTTCCGTTTGAAATCTTGCCCTGTGTATGTGAATCTGAAATCCCAGGGAATCCATGGAACACCTTTTCAGGCTCCCAAGTATAATTTAAGTGCGAATAAACAACCAACAGACAAGTGAATGGTAATCTGGGGTAGGGGCCGTCAACAATGCAGGTTACTCAGAAAAGCACCATAGACTATCATTACAGTGATTGTCCTTTTGTACTGTTCCTTTCTGGAATCATGATTAGTAACAACTTGAAAGAATCAGTATAGAGAATCCAGCGTGAAGGATGAGTGTATATAAGGCTGCAGCAGAGGCTGGTGTTGCTTTTCTATGCCTTGCCATCCCCCTTCATCAATCTGATGCACACTGCTCTCAGCCTGCAATTCTTACCAGCAACCAGCACCTTTGCCTTTGTGGGAGGGGCTCTCTTCTTCTCTCAGATCTCTTTCCCTGCAATCTTAACAGAAGTGCCTGGGAATTTACATTGCCTCAGGGTTATTCCTGCCTAATGTCTGATTAGCATAGGAGTGCTGATCTGGACTTTACTCAACTATGTGATGTACTGTGTTATGAGCTGAGCAGAACTTAATATCACAAACTTACTTGCACTTCTTCCCTTTCCAGGCCCACTCTCCCACCATATACTGGTCTTTCCTGGAAATTCTATTTCCTCTCTAATAAACCATTTCCCTAAAATTTCTAATCGTACAGTTTCTTTCTGGGGAATTCAGTCTATGAAAAACACCAAGAATGATCTATTAAAGTCACCTTTTGAATATAATGTCCCCCATATTTATTATGAGATCAACCACAAGTTAGAGTAAAATGAACTTGAAGACAATAAAAAGGATAAATTAATAGCATCCCACAATACATAAATAGTGTTGCGCGCGCTGTGGCAACACGATCAAGGTCCTGAGGATAAGGGGATGAGGAAAATAAAAGAAAAATAAAGAGATGGGGACAGGAGGGACACAGTGGATGATGTCCAAGCAGTGCCAGCTTTATTCAAGGGTTTACAACATTTTATAGCATGAGCAAAACAAAGCTAAGAGGGTGTTTATTTTTAGCAGGTTTGTGAAACCCTCCAAAGTTCCCCTTTCTCAGCATGCAAGACAGACTCACGGGTGCCAGAAGACCTTGGTAAATAGATAAGCTTGTTGCTCCAGATGTGCATACTTCAAAGGAATATTAGGTATGGTAAACAGACCAGCAAGGACAGACAGACCCTTATTTACATTTATGACCAGGCCAGAATAAGTTGTATCTATTGTGTTATGTGGGCGATCACGTACAAGCGAGCCCTGAGAACCATTGCTCAAGCCCTTTCTCAAGTGTCAACCAACTATTCACCCTTTAGGCTCCCAAGCCTTTTGAGTGAATGAGGGACGCAAGTCCGGGCCTGGTATGGTTCGGTTACTCCAGCTAGTTCCTGGTTGCCCACAAAATAGGCTTTCATTAATGATTATTCACCTGTTTATCTTTCCCCATGCCTCCCTCCAACAATGCTTGTATAAATTGTGATGATTTCTAAAAATTCCTGACCATATTAGTGAATGGGAAAAAGAAAATTTCTCTTGACAGTTTCCTTTGACCTGACTATAACATTCATAGATAGAAAATACCCACTTTATAAAACTGTAAATGAAGCTAGTTGAATGTAAAATTGAGGTAAGTCCTCTTTGACATATTTTCCACAAATCTTTGAAATATGTTCATGCAAAGACTAAATGTCTAGCTTTCTTCTATTAAAAATTTTACTATAAATCTTTAATATGTACACAGAGGTAAGTGGAAAATTTCAAACTATGACCCTCAAGAAATTAAACCTTACTGATATGAGGATAATTGAAACACCTCTAAGGTACCTTTCTTCCTCTTATATTTTACCTTGTCAACTTTATTGAGGAATACTTCACATATAATAAACTACATCTATTCAAAATGTGTGATTTGGTGAGTCTTGAGAGTTGCAGAAACCTGTGAAATAGGTAACAAAGTCAAGATACAGAACATTTCAATCACCCCAAGAGTTTTCTCATGTTGGTTTCAGTCTCATCTCTCTCTGGCCCAAGCATGTGTAACCATTGATCTGCTTTCTGTTACTATAATTAACATTTTTATGTAAATGGAATCATAATATACACAATTATTTTGTGACTGGCTTCTTTGACATGACTTCGAGATTCATCTGTGTTGTTTGGTGTAACACTAGTCATGCTTACGTATCATCTAGAGTCCATGTGAATGCATCATCCAGCTTTTCCCATAGGGGGATGCCTTTCCCAACCTGAAAATTAGAGGGGCCATGAGAGGTAAAGAGGCATTTATTTGGGAGCAAAGAATTGCAATTTAGGAAACATGAATTCTAGCAGAAACCCAAATAGTGTACTGCTTGTGGGATAAAAGCAAAGTGTTTTTATGAGGAAAAGGAAGGGGGATAATTACATGAGTTGAAAGAAAGTTTTTTTATGAGGGTGAACAGGCTAAGCTGCTCTGAATCATACTGATTGACCACTGACTCCATCTTCAGAATGTCTACAGCCATCAGTCTCATGATTGAGATGTCTTTTCTGCTGACTTCTCAAGCAGTGGCATAAAACAATTGCCGTTTTGCCCAGGCCAAAGGTTTTGGACCAATTCAGACAAAGGCAAGTAAGGCAGTTTCTCTGTAGTGGCTGCTCCAGTCATGTCAGTTTTTCACACCTGGCACAACTACAGTAGGATATAAAAATACACCATAATGTATTTAAGTAGACTATATACCTTATTCAGTTTTCATCATTTCTTTACAGGCATTCATGTTAGTGCATGTGCATAGTTCTGTGCAGTTTCACCCACTGTATGGATTTGTGTAACCAGCAACAAAGTTGAGATGTAGAATTATTCTATCACCATACAAAAATCCTTCATATTCTCACCCCATCCCCATCCCCCACCATCCATTTTTCTTGGAAACCACTGTTTAGTTCTCTTTCTCTATAATTTTGTTATTTCAGTAATGTTACATAAATGGAATCCTGGAGCATATAATCTTTTAAGATTGACTCTTTTTCACGGAAGCTGATGCTTTGAGATCCACCCTGGTGCTTTAATCTATCAACAGTTCATTCCTTTTTACTATTGACCAGTGCCCTGTCCTATGCATACTATGTCCTATGTTGACCTCTTGATGAACATTTATATTATTTACAAATTTAGCCATCATGATTAAAGGTATTATGAATATCCATGTATAGGTATTTGAGTTGAATATATTTTCATTTTTCTTTGTTAGATATCTTTAGTGGGATCTCTTGCTAACTTTATATGAAACTACTAAACTTTTTCAATATCCATGTATAGGTATTTGAGTCGAATATATTTTCATTTTTCTTTGTTAAATATCTTCCAGTGGGATCTCTTGGTAACTTTATACAAAACTACTAAACTTTTCCAAAGTGAAAGTATGGCTTTACTTTTTAACCATTAGTGGTTTGTTGATCTCATTACTGAGTCATTTTGAATTGCAATACTTTCTCCCTTTATATGGTTTACTTTTTCTCTTTGTTACTGGTAACATTAAAAGCATTTTTTTTTTCATTTTCAAAAATCTCAAGTTGTGTATTTTTCTTCACATTTTGATTTTACTGTGTCTTATATGAGAAACATATGTATCAGAGAGACATTTCTGATGTTTTCTTCTAGGATATTTTAGTTTCAAATTTCATGATTAGGATAATGAGTAAATTAGAAAAAAATATGGTGTAAGCTAAGTGTCAGTAGTTCCTTTTATACCATAGTACTCTGTTTTGAAAGTCTTTCTTCTTCACATGTTGAATTATGTGGTAACTTTGTAAAAAAAAAAATGAACATGTATGTGTGGCTCTGTTGCTAGACTTCCATCAATTTCATTTTTAATTTTTTATGCTTTGTGTAATCTTGAAGTTAGGTAGAGTAATTTTAGTTTCTCAAATTTGCTTTGGTGTTATATTTTCATAAAAGCTGTAACATCAGCATGTCAGTTTAAATCAGAATGCTTCTTGGATTTGTATGGAATTTGCCTGAATATATTGGTCATTTTGTAAAATTGAAATCTTACAAAATTCCAAACTATGGATATTGTGTCTCTTCAATTATTTAAGTCTTTATTGTATTTCAGCCTTCTATAGTTTGCAATGTGTGCATTAAAAAAATAGAAATATTTCATTTTTTTTTCTTTTTTTTTTTTTTTTTTTTTAAATTAAGGGCATATTCCCTACAGATGCTTAGAGGTTTACAGTGTTTTTTTTTTTTTTTTAACAGTTTATTTTTTATTTATTTATGATAGTCACAGAGAGAGAGAGAGAGAGAGAGGCAGAGACACAGGCAGAGGGAGAAGCAGGCTCCATGCACCGGGAGCCCGACGTGGGATTCGATCCCGGGTCTCCAGGATCGTGCCCTGGGCCAAAGGCAGGCGCCAAACCGCTGCGCCACCCAGGGATCCCAAATATTTCATTTTTTGACACCACTGTGGATCAAATTGTTCTTTTATTTCATTTACCTAATTTTTTTATTTTACATAAGATTACAACTGAGCTTTGTATGTGAACCTTGTAACCTGACGTTGTAAACTTTATTAGTTCTGTTGTTTTATAGAATCCTGTAAATTTCATGCAAAAGAAGTCATATCAGCTACAACTGAGAGTTTTAACTTTTCAATTTTTGTAGCCCCTTCCTTCCTTTCTTCCTTTTTTCCTTCCACCTTATCTGAAAGGCTAATAATGGTGATATAATGGTGTGTAGAAATGAACAGACATTCTTGTTTATACATTGTCTTGATAGGAGATCATTGCACTTATTTTGTTATAATTTTTTGTGTATGGCCTTTATTAGATAAAGGAAATTCCATTCCATTAGTTTTATGAGAGTCTTTTGTCATGAATGTGTGGAATTTTATCAAATCCTTTTCTGAGCCTTTAAAAATGATAATGTGATTTTTCTCTTTTTCTGTTAATAGACTGTTACATAATGCGATATTTGCCTATTAAATCAACCTTGCATTCCTGAGATAAACCTCACTTATTCAATGTTCATATATTGCTTTATTCTAATAGTTAAATTTTGTTAAAGGTTATCCATCTATAGTCTTGAGGGATATTCGTTTGAAATTTGGTCTTGTTTTGCTTTTCTTAACATGGCTTGTTTCTGGTAACAGCGTAATGGTGATTTTATAAAATGATCTAAAATGTATTAATTTTATGCAGTTTGAAATATTTTCTAAATATTCTAAGTAAATTACTCCTTGGAGATGGTTGTTGTTGTTGTTGTTTTGACCCATACATTATTCCAAAGTATGAAGGATAATTTCCAAACATTCGAAATTTTGCCAGTTTCCTTATTATTAATTAACTACCTCTGTATAACATCAAATCTTTTACATTTTCTAAGTATTTTGTTGTTGTTTTTTGTTGTTCTTTTTGGTCTGGCATGTTTATGTTGGTTAATGTACCGTGTGCACCTTATAAAACTATTCTGTCTCTGTTGTTTATTGTGTTTTATATCTGTCAATCAAACCAAGACAGTTGATAGTGTTGTTTAAATACTCTATTTTATTTTTCTAATTGTTTTGACTATTCATGCTTTTACCTGATAAGGGAGGAGTGTTAAAATGTCCACTATGTGCACTTATTTATTTCTCCCATTGGTTCTTTCAATTTTTTTTTGAGTGATCATGTTCTCTAATTAGGTATATACCTATTTATGATACTTAAATCTTGGTGAAAGAAATGATTTTTTTAAGGTATTATTTATTTTAGAGACAGAGCAGGGTGGGAGTGGGCAGAGGGGGAGAGAGAATTTTGAAGCAGACTCTCTGCCAAGCACAGAGCCTAATGTGAGGCTCAGTCCCAGGACTCCAAGATCATGACCTGAGCTAAAACCAAGAGTCAGGTGTTTAACCAACTGAGCCACCTAGTCACCTCGAAAAGTGATTCTTTTATTATGAAATTGTTCTTTCTTTTTAGTACTCTTTGTCACCAAGTTTATTTCATTTGATGTTACTATAGCCATTTAAGCATTTCTATGCTTATGGTTTACATTTTATGTACATGTTTTCCATTCTATCATTTTTAGTTTATTTCTATCTTAATATTTAAAATGAATTCTATAATACATAATTGGGTATTATGTTTTTATCTATTTAAATGTTATTTATTTTTATTAACTTACTAAAGGAAATCTGATCATAAAAATATCTTACAACCCTTTTGACAATATCTTTTTTTATTGAGGTATAGTTTACACACAACTTTTATTAGTTTCAGGTGAACAGCATAGTGATTCAACATGTCTGTCTTTTAACTGCAGGATTTAGTTAATTATCATGTAATTTAATTATTGATGTGATTTAATTTATATTAATCATTTAGTATTTGTTTACTATTATTTTTTCATATTATGATATTTTAAATTATGTAACTATTTTAATTTAGCTTATATATTAGCATATTTAACTATACAGATTTAATAATTTAATAATTACTCTAGGGAGTGCAATATTCTACTTACGTGTTCAGTTTATCCAGAAACTAAACATAAAATATAGAAACCCTGATATTATATGAGTCCTTCACCCTGCTATCCTCTATGCTGTATTTGATATATGTATTATATCGACATCTATTATATACCCCATAATAACATTTCATAATTTTTGTTTTGAACAGTCATATATATTTTAATAAGAAATATATAACATTTTATTCACATATTTACCATTTCCAAAATTTTTTCTCAGTCTTGAAGATTTAGTTTCCTTTTAGTTTCATTTAACTTCAGGTTGAAAAACTTTTAGCATTTCTTATGTTACTAGTATGGTACAAGATGTTACTTTACTTTTCTTTTATCTGAATATACCTGTCATTGATGTTATCTTGAAGTATATTTTTGCCAGATCTAGAAAAAATCAGAGCTCTTTTTTCTTCTTTAAGTGTCTCAAAAATATTGCACCAAAGACTTTTGGCCTTCATTGTTTCTGAACAGAAGTATAAGTGATATTCATCATTTTATCATTTTTCTCTGGCTTCTGTCAAGATTTTTCTTTATCTTTGGTTTCTAGATGTTACCTTTGATTTATCTAGATGATATCTTCTTCAAATTTATCCTATTGAGGTTTGCTGAGCTCTTGGATATATAAAGCAATGTCTTTCTAAACTTTGGGGAAGTCTCTGTTGATTGTTTTATCATTTATATTTTTTGTCTCATTTTCTCTCTTATGTTCAAAGTGATATTGTCCCAAAGCCTATGAAGCTATATTTATATATTTCATCAATCTTATTTTTCTTACTCAAGTTGGATACTTTATCTTTCTTTACTTTCTGTGACTTTTTTCTTTCATCTTCCTTCTATTTTATTTCAGACATGTTTTCAATTCTAAAATTTCCTTATATTTCTTTGCTGACATTTTTAAATTTAAATTCACTAAAATCACATATTACTTTATCACACTGAGTATGATTATAATAGCTACTTTAAATGTTTTTCTTATCTGTATCATTTTAGGATTGGTATCTGTTGATTGTCTTGAAACTGAAGAATGGATTATGGTTCCTGGGGCTTTATATTTTGAGTCTTGCATTATTGTGTCACTGATATAATAAATGATATATTGTGGAGATTTGGAATTGTCTTAATTGCTCCAAATAGTATTGATTAAAAAAAATCATTATTGGTGGAAATTAACTTGTTTTAATTCAAATTACAGACTCTCATGCCTGAACTGAAGAGCAGTTTAGAATTCACTTAAGTTATTTCAGTTATTTTTGCATGATATTTAGTCTTCCTCACACATGGTATATTGATACATTTATTAGGTCTGTTGTAATTTCTCTAAGTAATATTTTCAGATTACAAATCCTGCACAACATTTATCAGATTTATCCCTAAGTAATTTATATTTTGATACTATTATAAATGACATATTAAAAATTAGCAATTTCCAATTGTTTGGAAATTGAATTTTTGAATAGTGATCCTGTACTCTGCATACAAGCTGAACTCACTTAATGGTTCTTGTAGTTTATTTATGACATTCATCAGATTATTAACATAAATAGTCATGCTATTTATCAATAAAGAGCTTGACTTATTTCTTTATAATTTTTATAATTTTTATTTGCTTATTACACTGAAAACTTCAATGATAAATAAAATGGTGACAATAGGTATCCTTACTCTGCTTTTAATATTAGAGGCAAAAATTAGAGCTTTTCAAAATTAGGTATGATCTTTATACTAGGATTTTTGTAGATGCTCTGTATTGAGGATGTTTCCTTTTAGTTCAAGTTTCCTGAGGTTTTTTTTTTTTTTTTAATAATCTCTACACACAATGTGGAGCTTAACTTACAAACCCAAGATCAAGAGTCACATACTCTACTGACTGAGCCAGCCAGATGCCCCTTGCTCAGAATTTTGTTAGGTATAACTGTTAAACTTTGTCAAATGCTTTTTATGCATCTACTAAGATGCAGACCTTCTGTGAATATTAATTTGGTGAATTACATAGATGATTTTTTTTACTGTTAACCTAACTTTTCTGGGACAAAATATGTTTGACTATGATATTTTATCACTTTTATATATTAGCTTTGGTTTACTATTTTTTTAAAAAAATTCTGCATCTTTCTTCATGAGAGGTATTCATATGAAATTTTGTTACTATCTTATTTTGGTATCATGAAATAGTGGCCTTTGTAGAATGAGGTGAGAATTCTTCATTTAATTTCAATTTCATTACAGAGGTGGCAAACAATTCATATTATTTCATCATTAAATATTTCATAGGATTAAATAGTGAAGATATTCACTATTCAATCCCAGGATCCCAAGATCATGACTTGAGCCAAAGGCAGACAATCTACTGAACCACCCAGGCACCCCTAGATTTTCTTATTTACTCTTGCAGTTTCTGTAAATTCTGACCACACTATTTTTTTTCTTTTTTTTTTTTCTGACATGTATCATCTAACAATTTATTTGATATTCTTAGCTACATTTTGGTTTCATTGGTTTTCACCGATGAAATGTTCTTTGATTTCTACCCTGATCTTTATTTTCTTTCTTCCTCCTATTTTTGGTTTCAAATGAATTTATCTTTCTGTTACTGAATTTTATTTTAATATTGTTGTGATTATAGAACATACTTTGTATGACATAAATCTTTTAATGAAATTGCAATCTGTAGTATAACTCAGACTACAGTGTAACCATCAGAAGATTTTCTGTGCTTTTAAAACCTATTTATATTCATTTCCTTGGGTAAAGTTTTCTGTAATGCCTATTAGTTTAAATTGTTTTTTAGAGTTGTTCAGATCTTCTATATATTTCTGATTTTCTGTCTAATTGTATCAGTTACTGACATTGAAAATAATGGAAGAAATTTAGTTTCTAATCAGAATAACAGGTTAGCTAAATTCTGTCACTTTGTTCTTTGTTTATATAAAAGGTTGTCATATATATACATATTAAATATTTGCATGAAAAGGAGATAGAATAATTGACTTAGAATATTAAGCCAGAAATTAGCTGTGCCACTTCTAGCTATTCAGGCTTGAGAAGTTTGTTTACCTTTTATTTATTAATTGGCAGTTTAAAAAGTATTTTTCCAAAGAGTTTAGAAGAATAGAAAGAGACAAGTATCTCACATATAGGGTACACTGAATACATTTTAGTTAATTTTGGACCATTTTTTTTTACAATATAATATAAAGTTATATTATTTAATCATATTCTACACAATAATAATGTCTTTTAAATCTCATATAGAATCTTTATTTTATCCTTATAATTCAAGTGATAAAATTTAAGTACAATAAGATTAAATGACTTGCCTAAGGTTAGGTAGTTACTAAGATAAGAAATGATTAATAGAACTCAAGTTTCCTACTGCAAAGTATATTTTAGTTGACACCTTTCTAGGTATAAATATACTCCTTAGTTAAGAAAGATAAAATTAATATATTTATGTGTTTTCAGAATTAACAAAATATAGGGGCACCTGGTGGTTTAGTCACTTAGGTGTCTAACTCTTGGTTTCAGTTCAGGTCATGATCTCAGGGCTTGTGAGATGGAGCCCCACATGGGGCTTTGCACTCAGTAGAGTCTGCTTGGGAATCTTTCTCCTTCCCCTCACCCCTTTGCTCATACCCACTTTCTTCTCTAAAATAAATAAATAGATAATAAATAAATAAATAAATAATTAAATAAATAAATAAAATTCAGTCTTTAAAAAAAAAAGTTGACAATATATAGATTTAGAGATGAAGATGGTCTCATACTAGGGTTTGTTAAGTCTCTGTGAGCCAAAACAGTCATACCAATTGTTAAATTACTTAAATTCATCCCCAGACAATTTATAAAATATATACAGCTTCAGCTCCCACATTACTCTTATCTCATTGATCTATTCCCTCCCTGTAGACCCCCCAGGAGATCCTTGTTAACATTTGCTATCACAAAATACTTCCAGGAGTCTCTTTCAACGTGCAGATAACAATGGGTAGTATCATTTGTCTGTTTCTGCCACTAGATATCACTAAATATTTTTAATATCACTCAATTTACAAATGGGTGTAGGAACAGGTGGATACCTTTTTTGTGATATCATGCTGGAAATTCCTACAAAATTAGCTGATTCAGATGGAGGTTTTCCTGGCCATTATTGAGCAGTTAACATGTGCCAAGCAGTTTACTAGGTGTTTTAATATACATTCGTGGGGAAAATTTTGACTAATAGTTTTCCAGTGCCAGAGGGGAAATTTTTTAAATAGTAGTTCACTTCTCCTGTAAAGATGTCAATTATACTCTGTACCTGCTGATGTAGAAAGTCAACTCAGGAAATACGTGTGCATATTGTGCTAGTCATTTACAATTGCAATATAAAAACCAGAATTACTGTGTCTATCTATAACTATAAATAGCATTATCTTCTCCAGCCGTCAATGCCCTGTGCCTTTACACAATATATTGATAGTAGAGGAAAAATAATTGCTTTAACTTGTTTTATAGCTATCTAAGGAAAATATTTATATAGGTATTGTAGATATAAGGGAAGCTAAGGAAGTTTTTCTCTCTACTTCTTTTTGAAGGCGCTTACACACATGATCACAAATATAGCTATATTTAATGGGTGGGATGAGGTGGGGGAGGCAGGATATCGTCAGTGTAATAAGGAGTAAAATAAATACTGTTCCAGCTGAGGTTGCTACTGCACATGGACTATCACAGATTTTAAGCAAATCTAGATGTAGGAAATCACTTTAGCTAATTGGAAGTTGTATGGCTATCCTCAGGGAAGATATCTTTTTCTCATCTTCAAATATACAATCATGTGTGAATTGAAGAGATATGTGATATTTTTGGATAAAAAATATATAGACAGAAACTAGGATCTGGAGGGTGAACCCATAGAAAAAGAAGGACTTAAACATTTGAAAGTCAGTTGAGAGAAAAATACACAAACTCTCCTCTTTCTCTCCCTCACCCTCTCTCTCCTTTTCTCAGCATTCCCCTCTCTCCCCTTCTTTCCCCTTCCCTCCTCCTCCCTCCTTCCTTCTCTCCCCTCCCTCCCTCACTTCTTTACTCCCCCCTCCTTCCCTCCTTCACTCCTTCTCTCTCCCTCCTTCTCCTTCCTTCCATCTTCCCCTTTAGGTCCCACTTCCTCTCTCCCTCCTTCTCTTCCACTCTCTCTCCCCACTTCCCCTTCCCTACCTCCCTTCCTTCCTCTGTCTTTATTCCTCCCTGTCCCTGCCTATTCCCTCCCTCCCTGGTCTTCCACAGGCTCTCTCCCCTTCCTTCTTTCTCCATTTAAATACATACCTTTATTTCTGTCAATTATGAAGAATCAATATCAGGCATCCCTGCTAAGTTTTTAAGTGAAATAAAAAAAAAATCTTTAAACCTAGAAATAAGGAAATATCATAATTATAAATAACTTAAATTCTCAGTACTTTCAAAAAAGAATGGTATGAATTTTGAGGGTATATTAGTTATTCATACCTCAGAGGAGTGCTTGTAGACAGAACTGTATCTTGGGTAGCACATGAAGGTATAATGTATGAATGCATACGCTTTGGAAAATTCAAGTTTGTACTTTATCTTTAAGAGCATTTTTAGCTGCTTCTTTTCCCAAATACTGCATTCTATTTAGCCCTGATTTCTCTACATTTTATTATTAATTAGTAATTCATATTTTACTTTATTTTCTCCAGTATTAAGTTGAATATATTTTCCAAATAAAAGTAATTATGTTCCTCTTCCTGGATGTCCTTTATTTTTATTTTACTAATGAAAACTCTGTATCAAATACCTTAGCTTTGAGATGTTGTGAGATTTATTTTTTAAATGTGCTAATAGGTTATAATCTTTAAATGTAAAAGTTTTCAGCCACCCAGGAAGCAATGGATATTTTTACATGGAAATTTATATTTTGGACAAATAAATTAAAATCTTAAAGTTGGAGACTTGGTATAAGGAATAGAAGAATGGGGTGATAACAATAGCTGAATATATTTATTTTCTCTCCAAAATGTCCACTGTCATTCTTAAACATAATTTTTGGTAGAGACAAGTTTCATGGGAATAAAAAAGGGTACAGTAATATTTAAAGATACCTGAAGCCTAAAACTCAATGTACATAGAAAACTTTTCTTAACTCAGTTATAGCCTTGCCTGAGATAGCTGGATTCATTTGAGCCATTTCAAGTAGGATTCTGTGCACATCATGATCTTAGAATTGCTCTATTAAAAGTGTATAACAGCTCCATGACTACTGCTGACAGAGGTTGTCTTTCATTACTAGTTTGTGAGAACCTTTTGACAGGATATGAGCTGGGTGGCTGTGACACCTCATTGATCCATTTACAGTCTATCCCTGGTTGATCTGTAACAGCTATGAATTGGTTTCCTTCCCATGCTTTCTAATAATCAGTCTATGGATTTTCTGAGAAAGTTTTGGGTCTGATTAAAATCTAAGTGGTGATTTCGAGAATATTATAAACTACATTGGAAATCTATCAACTTAAAAAAATTAAATAAACAGCTCTTCTTAATTTATTTATGTATTTTGTAAACAAAGTTAATAGAAGTTATTTATATTTTGGAGAAAATTAATACTAGCCTTGAAATACAGGGTATTGCTCTTTATAAGTGATGTGGAATTTTTGAAATGATACCATGTCTCAATTGTATGTTTGCAAAATGGGAATAGCAACATGAGTATTATTCTTAGGATGTGTACTTGAAAGAATTATTAAATTTTTAATAAATATTGGCCAGAATGGGTGTAATAATATGCATGGGTGGGTTGATAGAGGTAGCTAGAAATATACTGTTGTGTCTCTAAACAAAAGCCTCTGTTGTTAAGCCTGAATATAATGCATAGTTATTTGTTAATTGCTTCTTGTAGTCCAAAATTTGCAATCGATGAATTCTGTGTTTACTACATAAATTTGAAAAAAAAGTTTGAATTTGGATATTACATACACGAAATTATGAAACAAAAAATAATGTAATGAATTTTAACCATTATGAATTTTTCAATGCTTTATTATATGATGAATTGCTTTCCAGAAAAAAAAATAATATTGAAGAATTTCAATTGTAATTAATAGAAGCAATTTTTTTATTTAAGGACTAAAACATTCTTGGAAGGAAGACAGAAGTATTGATAGTATTGATAGAAATTGATAGAAGTTTTGTGATGCATACATTCTTATTTATTGTCATTTGGGCAGGAAACCCATTAATATGTGATGTTATCAAATGATAGCATTGAATAGACTTAACTTTCAGAACTGAGATACTTGTGTATATGGTCCTGTGTTATAATTTTAAAGTGATGTATTTGATACTTCATATATCCATCATTTGTCTTGAAAACAAGAAATAAACATAATTTGACTGATTAGCAATAAGAAATTCAAAGAAATAGCACCTGAATCTGAATAGTTACTTCATTCCAGTGTATCCATTCAGCCTGTGATCTTTATCACTCTGCTATTGACTGAGATTCATTTCTCAGTTTATGTATTCAGTACAAAACTGGTTAATGTCCTACAGGACAATGCAATCTAACAATCTTTACTGATTAGAGATCTCCAAGTTAACACATAACTTCACAATTACAGAGCTCTATTCAAACAGTAAATAGCAAAGTCAGACATAGGTAAATACTCAAAAGAATTAATTCATCTATG
Source organism: Canis aureus (assembly GCF_053574225.1). Taxonomy (NCBI): domain Eukaryota; kingdom Metazoa; phylum Chordata; class Mammalia; order Carnivora; family Canidae; genus Canis; species Canis aureus. Next base: position 21,371,194 of record NC_135627.1, on the reverse strand, counting down.
GGTGGGCTTGTTAAATAATGCTCAAGTATGACACTGAAAAGCTATTCTACAGTCTTGATTTTCAAGTTAGAGAACTATTAATATGTTGAAACATTATTGAACTTCTGTGTGAGGCATCAAATAGTATGTTAGGCAAAGGGCTCTGCTTACCAAGCATTCACAGAAAAGATATGGTGAAATCTCCATTAACATAAAAATTACAATATGTGTTATTTTCCATTTTAAAGTCATGTTCTAGCAGTTATGAGAGAACATATGAGGGAACTACAAATATTGCCTTGAGAAGCAGCTTGAGAAGGATTCCCAGGATAAGAGACCCTCATCAGATTTTTACAGGAGGAACAGAAGGTACCAAAATTGGAAGAAAGCATGACAGGCTGAAAGAAAAACCTGAATAAAAAGTGGAAGGTCTGGGGTGCCTGGGTGACTCAGTCAGTTAAGAGTCTGCCTTTGGCTTACGTCATAATTCCAGGGTCCTGGGATCAAGCCCCATGTTGGGCTCTCTGCTCAGAAGAGCCTGCTTCTTACTCACCTTCTGCCACTTCCCCTGCTTATGTTTGTTTTCTCTCTCTCTCTTTTTCAAATAAAGAAATAAAATCTTAAAAAAAAAAGAGAGAGAGAGAGAGAGAGAAGTGTGATGGGATAGGTCTTATTCGGTATAATTCATGCAATTTAGAATGCCTGAAGATCTTTTTTTGTTGTTACTGGTGTGAGACAAAAACATACACTAGCAGTAAATCATAGAGTACTTACAGACTTTCCTAAGAAATTAATTTTTAGCCTGTAGGAAATGGGAAGCGAAGCAATTTAAGCAGGGCATTGGCACTCCTATTTGTTTTTAATGAAGAGGCTTGACAGCATTGTGGATGATCGAGAGAGTAGTGAACAAACTAGAACTCTGAAGACCAGCAGTATGTTAGTATCATAATTTGCACTAGAGACACTATGGCCATAGGACAATCTCAGTTGAACTGGAGAAAATTGGAGACAGGAGACTTCTGTTTGAGAAGGAGAGAGGAGGGATCCCTGGATGGCGCAGCGGTTTGGCGCCTGCCTTTGGCCCAGGGCGCGATCCTGGAGACCCGGGATCGAATCCCACGTCGGGCTCCCAGTGCATGGAGCCTGCTTCTCCCTCTGCCTGTGTCTCTGCCTCTCTCTCTCTCTCTGTGACTATCACAAATAAATAAAAATGTAAAAAAAAAAAAAAAAAAAGAGAGAAGGAGAGAGGAAAAAATGCATAGTATGATTCCCAAGAAGTTGCCTTGGGCAACTGAGTGAGTGACAGTGTTATTAAACAAGGTAAGAAACATATTAGGTTCAAGTGAAAAAAGTGATGATTTATGTTTTGGACAAAACGAGTTCAAAATGCCTATGGGTTATCTAAGGGGTAATATCCAGTAGGCATTGGGAATCTGGTAGTTGAACTCAGGAAATAGGGAACTAGGTCTGAAATATGCAGATTCTAAGGTTATTAATATATTAGTCATTTTTGTACAGACACGTAGAAATATAGTGCAGGTGAGATCAACTTTTGGAACTTGAATCCTTGAAGCCAGACTGCAATTGAGACAATGACCCCAGGTGTATAAAGAAAGAGAATGTGGACAGAATCTTAAGAAACTTGGATAATAAAAGGATAAAGCACCACTTGCAATCAGATTGTACTCCATGTAGAACAATACACTTCAACCAGAATGAATTTCCAAATAACTCATCTTATTCCTATGGGTTATCCAGGTAATTGACAGATGTTCATTCACTAGGTACTTAATATACCACAGACACTGTATACTTCATAACATATAATACTGAGTTGTAGAATTAAAAGCACACTGCTACCCAATATGTAAAATCACGTAGGAGGAGGCAACTCTAGAGCTCCATAGTAGCTTATTTTGTAAATTAGTCGCATAAAACTACTGGTTGGGAAGAGTCGAGAGGGCTTCAGAGGCTTAGTAAATAGGCAAGTTAGATCAGATTACCTGGCTTGATACCTGATTCAAAGACCTTATTCTATTAATTTCACTTAATTCTTGGGGGCACCTGGGTGGCTTAGTAGTTGAGCATCTGCCTTTGGCTCAGGTCGTGATACCAGGGTCCTGGGATAGAGTCTTGCATAGGCTCCCCACAGGGAGCCTGTATCTCCCTCTGCCTGTGTCTCTGCCTCTCTCTGTGTCTCTCATGAAAAAAAAAAAAATAAATGAATAAATAAATAAATAAATAAATTCTTTAGAAAAAAAATCACTTAATTCTTTAAGAAACTCTTAATCTAGGAGTTAAAGCTGCAAAAATTATATACTTCTTCAAACCATTTAATGTTTACTGTATGTGAGATATTGCTTTGTGCACTCTATGCAATATTAGCTCATCCCAGCTTCACAAAGATGCTATGGAACAGGTCTCATCATTATTACTCATTTACAGAAAGTAAAATCAAAAAAGATGATATCTTTTTATCTTATTATCACCAAAAAAGATGATACCCATGATGGTGTAGGTATTATTTTTATTTTACCTTTGTTTTCTGCATAGGACATAATCATTGCTCATCTTAAGCGGAGGGCCAAGTTCTCCACTAAAATACAAGTATATCCAAGCCATGATTTTTTTTAATGTTTAAATCCTAAACACATAGTTACCTGATGCACAGTGGTTGCAACCTATGCTAAAGGTTATCAAGGATACATACAAGTATACAGAAGGTAACCAGAAGCCTGGCTCAGTCAGGTCCAGAACATATAAGTCAGGTTTGAACAGAATATGGTGAATAGATAATGGAAGAAAAATCAACATTTATTTAAGAGTTACCTTGTGCTAAACATTCTCTTGGGGTATAGAGAAAACTCTTACCTAAGCTTTAGAAGGGAACATATAACCAACTCTAATTAATGGATAAAGAGACACTGTTTCAAATTGATTATGTAACTTATTCAATGTTAGAGATGTTTTCATGGATCCAAAGCTTATTTTCTTCCACTGCACTTTGCCATAATGCCAAATAGAACACATTGTTTTGGTATCACGTGCCCATTAAGAGTTAAAGTCTATCAATGACAAAGTAGAAGATATGTAAGTTCACTTTCCTAATTAAGAGTTGTCTTACTAATTACCATTGTCCATGCTATCAGTAGGACACCTCTGTTTTTTCTACTTGAGAGGTTAAGACCTATGTCCACAGTTTACTTAAACCTTCACCACTAGATGATGGTTATGATTTTAGATGAATGGCTAAATATCTTAAACAGATCCATAGAAAAGAAAAATAGCTTCTTATCCATAATAAAGATGTACACACACACTTATTATATACATACAAATTTAAAAGTGTGCACGTATATGCACATATACCCATGCATATCTATCAAGATGGATAGAAAGGGAGGTGGGGGCAGAAACTTAACCTTGCCTTCCACTGAAAGGAAATGTGTGCCTATTTTTAATTTAGCAATAGTGCAGAACAGTTCATCATGTGAATACTGGAAACATCTTGCTAAAATCAGTTAGCCCTGAGGTGATTAATTTTCTTTCTTTCTTTCTTTCTTTCTTTCTTTCTTTCTTTCTTTCTTTCTTTCTTTCTTTCTTTCTTTCTTTCTTTCTTCTTCTTCTTTCTTTCTTTCTTTCTTTCTTTCTTTCTTTCTCTTTCTTTCTTTCTCTTTCTTTCTTTTTCTTTCTTTCTTTCTTTCTTTCTTTCTTTCTTTTTTCTTTCTTTCTTTCTTTCTTTCTTTCTTTCTTTCTCTTTCTTTCTTCTTTTCTTTCTTTTTTCTTCTTTCTTTCTTTTCTTTCTTTTCTTTCTTTCTTTCTTTCTTTCTTTCTTTCTTTCTTTCTTTCTTTCTTTCTTTCTTTCCTTCTTTCTCTCTTTTTTAAGATTTTTATTTATTTGAGAATGAGATTGAGCAGGAGGAAGGAGAGAGAATCAGAAGCAGATTCCACACAGTGCAGAGCCTGACACGGGGCTCGATCTCATGACCCAATATCATGACCTGAGCTGGAACCAAGAGTAGGACGCTTAACTGACTTAGCCACCCAGATGCCTCCCTGACGTGATTTTCTAAGAAAGTGCTGATTGTGTAAGTTAATACTGCTTGTGCAAAGCTTTCAATTTATGGATTAAACTTATTTTCAAGTTAAAAAGTACCTGCCCCAATGATCTAGATATCAACCCCAGAATAGAAAATAAATACCATTTAATTTTTTGTGAGAATAGCATCAATTTGACCTCCTTATCTGCACTATAGTACTCTAAGAGCTGTGTCATCAGTACAGGGTTGAAGAAAAGCAGGCTTCCAACCTAGTCAGGGTCAGCTATAACACAAGGCAAGGGTGCTGTAAGTCACAGTTCCTCAGCAATACTTTTTCTATGGTTTCCATCCTGTCAACACCAAGATATCAATCAGGTTAGGGAAAGGAGTCTCCTTTTTAGCTTCACTTACATATCTGTAAATGAGAATCATTACATTGAATTTATCCTATGTGTTCATTAATAAACACATCACAACTTAGAACATACTCAGAGAGGCATTATAGAAGGCTTTAACAGATGAATAAAAAGAATTTGAGCTGATTGACTATAAAGAAAAAGCATCTAGCACAAATTGGCTTCATTATTTGACTCATTTGAAGGGTAAGAATAATCCTTAAGAAAATCTCTGGGGCAGAATTCTAAGAAAAGGACTGACTAGGTGGTGACCCAGTAGATATTTCATCTGTAACTTCTTAGATTTTATGACAAATGTATAATTAAAATTATGTATAATTACATAATGTACAGTATAATTCAAATTATGTATAATTACAATTACATGTGTATAATTACAATTATGTATAATTACCTAATTAAAATAACACTCATTTCTGAGATACACATCAATGTAACTATATCAAATACTGTTTTCTTTCATAGGAAAAGGAAAATATATCTTAACATTTTTAAGGTTATTTTCCATGCACAATGTTTATTGAGTCAAGCAATAGGAAGTGAAAGTTTAGGAGGCTGGGGGTGGTGTGGGGTGGGTTGTGATGTGTTCAAAAATTAATCAAACTTCATTTTTGTAATTAAAATGGAATATTTTCCTTAATGTACCCTAATCCAAATATTTTTAATATCTTCATGGTGTATCTATAGAAAATATTAAAGGACAAATGCTTCTCATACATATGTTTTATTAAATTCACAAACAGTATAACTACTTTCTATTTCCCACTTCCTATGTCTGACTTCTCTAGTTCCATATACCTGATTCAACTTATTATCATGTTTTATGATTCAAGTCTATTCTGAAGGTTTGAAAGAAAAAGAAAAAGAAACAAACATTAATAAATGATGCCTTTTGTGATCTTGGGTAAAATGGATCGTCTCATTGCCTATACCTTGCTGCTCAGACCTACACAGCCCTAAACACCCACCTTATTCTTATATGTATGAATCTTTAAAGCTCAGTATGTGACTGTGTAATCCTAGAAAATAAGAATGGTAAAAGCTGATACTCTGATCTTGGAAATATTGTTACCCCTCAAAAATGTGTTTCTATGTGCAATAAAAATATGTATAAGTATGATTGTAGTTGAATTGTTTTTACTACACCCAAGTGGAAAACAGTTTAAAATGTTCATGTGAGTGGAATATATAAATAAATGATTCATAAATGCAGCTATTAAGCATGGATAATTAATTACAATTACAGTATGGTATAATCACAAAACAAATGTTGAGTGGGAGAAGCCAAAAATAGAATATATGTTCCATGACTCCATTTTCATAATGTTCAAAAAGGCAAAACATATTTAGAGTATAATCAGGATAGTTGTTACTTTGGGAGACGAAGGGAAAGATAATTGGGTGATGTCATGGGATAAATTGGCTTTGTGGGGTTTTATAAGACTTTATTTTCAGAGGTATGTTTACTTTGTGATAATTCTCTGAGCAATACAATATGATACAAGTATTTTAGGAGGTGGATTATACTTCAAAGAAAACCTAAAAATGAAACAAATAAGCAAATAAATAAATGCCACACGGGTAAAATCAAGAATCAATATTAAATATCTAATGGTCAACTGGTCAGAAGAAAAGGTCAAATCCTTTGAGAAAAAAATTTGAGAAAAATTTTATTTTTAAAAGTGCCTATTTTATGTACTTTATCAGTTTTTATGTGGAATACTCTGTGTTATACTTAAATTATTTATATATTTTATTATCAATATCAAGTATGAGGAGATTAAAAAGAAAATAATTTAAAAATATTTTGGTAATTTCCTATGAGAAAAAAAATTAAGATGTTAAGTAAAACTTGTATCTTAAGATTTATAAATACTTGTGCTTTCCTATTTTTACTCTTTTACCATAACATAATCTCATCGAAAGATCCATTTTCTTATTTATTAAAGGCATCCCCCTTTTTTGATACTATTAACAATGGTGGAATTTAATTGGGATTGGTTCTCAAATTTAATACAAAGGTGGGAATACAAGTGTTCATATACTTTCTGCTTGTGCATGGGTTTCAAGGGCATGCCATGTTTCGTGAAGGAAGTTCTTCCTCCTTTTCACTGCCACTGCACAGAAATGGTAGACGTGGGGTCTGAAACCCAGTTCCACACTATATCCCTCAGAGGGCTACCTTCTGCTAAGTTGAAGGTAGTCTACTGCTCAGTTTTGCTCATCTGTCCCTTTGATAAGGCAGAGAATTACTTAAAGCTCAGAAGTAGTTTCATCATTTTTGTGGTAAACTATGTCCACCACTCTCTTTCTGCAATGATATTTTATGTCTTCTTTTTCTCAGCACATTACCAGTCTTCTCACTCTGAACCGATCACTGGTAGAATGCAGGCTTTCATATTGGAAATATATCATCTTCCCATCTAAGATTCCACCAGAATGGGTAACTATCTTTTCTCTTAAAGGAAAGGGTTCTCTGCACTGAAAAGCCAGCATTTCCAGTATTTTAAAACTAATCCTATTGTCTTTTTTCATGGACCCCATTCTTTTGGTTAGGTTCTCTTTAGCTGTATCTTCAGCTTCTGCCTATCTACTGGATTGTTTCTTGTCATGTTCAAACATGCCTAAGAAACAGTTTTAGGGGTGCCTGGGGAGCTCAGTCAGTTAAGTGTCCAGTTCTGTTTCAGCTCAGGTCATGATCTCAGGGTCCTGGGATTGAGCCCCTCATCAGACACCACACTCAGCTTTGGAGTCTGCTTGTCCCTCTAACTCTGCTGTTCTCTCTCTCTCTCAAACACATAGAATCTTAAAACAAAACAAAACAAAACAAAAAACTATATATAAACAAACAAAAATCTTTCTCTTACCCATATTTCTCTTTCATTATGTATTCACATGTTCTTTGTCTTTTAAATCTATAGTACAGTTTCTTAAAATCTATATTACAATTCATTGCAATGTGGTTTTACCCTAAAAATCTTTACTCAAAGATATTTTGCCAAGTTTATAAGACTTCTATGTTGTCAGAACCAAAAGACATTGTTTTAATCTACATCATATTAGAGATATATCATATTCTAAGTCATGTGAGAAATCCCTATTCTCTCCTGGCTTCCATAGCACCAATACTAGCCATGTAATTTATGGAGCTCGCCAAAAAGTGAAAATGTGTAGTGCTTTGTTCATAAATTATTAAAACTTTCAACATGGTGACAATAAAGCATTAATTAAACCTAAATATGAGACCCTATGTGACCACAGATCACAACCCTATGAAACCAGCCTTTGGTGGCGTTAAATCCTGAGTTTTCTCATTTCATTGGACACATGTAATCTAATTTCCCAAGCTGTTCTCTAATAGTTTTTAAATTGTTAAGATATAAGATACTTAATAGCTAAAATCTAGGTGTTCCTTTCATAGTAACCTATTTCTTGCATAGGTTACTACTTCATATACCAATTGTAGGCTAATAATTGCCAAGTTTATAATACTTACCTGGACTTCATTTTCAGCCAACATATTTTGCACTCTATTTGATCTTTTATTTTCTCACTAATAATTCTAAAAAATAAAAAACAATATGACCCAATCTTACTCCAGTCTTTCATATTATTAGTAGGTGAAAGCTCCATTCAATCAATTGCCCAAAGCAGAAATTGGTGCATGAATCTTAATACCTCCTTTTGAGTTTGAATTTTAAAAGGTGTCAAGTAAGAAAAATGACCTATGATCATCTGTGTCTTCTCTCTGGAATCAAAATATTAGAATAATTTCATAAATTTCTTAAAAATATAGTAGATGGTGGGGCATCTGGGTGACTCAAATCGTTAAGTATTTGCCTTTGGGCTCAGGTCATGATCCCAGGGTCCTTGGGATTGAGCTCCACATCAGGCTTCCTGCTCAATGGAGAGTCTGTTTCTCCCTCTCCTTCTGCCTGCTGCTCCCCCTGCTTGTGTGCTCTCTCTCTCTTTCTCTCCCTCTCTGTGTATTAAATGGATAAATAAAGTCTTTAAAATATATATATAGTATATGGAGATGCCTGGGTGGTCAGTTGAGCATCCAACTCTTGGTTTTGGCTTAGATAATGATCGGGGGGGGGGGGGGCGTGATATTGAGACCCACATTAGGCTTCGGTCTCAGCTCAGAGTCTTCTTAAGTTTCTCTCTGCCTCTCCCTTTGCCCCTCCCCCTTGCTCTCTCTCTCTCTCTCTCTTTCTAAAATCAATCTTTAAAAAAATACAGTAGATGGCAAGAATACATATGAAGCAAATTTGAAATGAAGACACATTCTGAAGTTATTTCTTTTGGGAATATTAACAGTTCGGTTATATGTAAACCCAACATATAAATCAACATCCAAATGATTGGATATTTACTCCTTTTCCAGAGACCTCCCCAAATACTATGTGTTTCCTGTTTATGTAGTGATAGAGATACCCTATCTTTTTCTTCTCTTGTTTGAAACTTTTGCTTGGAAGATACTTAATATTGCAGATAATTTTTCTTGGGATTATTTTAGCCTTCAAAATATTCTTCACACCTTAATTTAACGTCATTTTTTGCCATGATCTTAGTGCTTATGGATGCCAATTATGAAACACTGTGAAGATATCTTACTGTATATATATGTGCACACATGTATTCTACTCAATACAGTAGGTTCCTGTTTAATTTGGTTATTTCACAACCACGTTAACTACATCAGGCAATATTTCCACATCTTTTCTAATTTGGAGATTTAGTCTCCAAAAGTCACACTTTTGCTTGAGGGTATGGGGGAACATTCACAATTTGGAAGTACCTCTAATTTTCTCTTATTAACCTTAACTATGTACTTCCCTATAGCAAGCCTATCAAGTCCATAGATCTGGTGTAAAGAATGATTGTGGATTTTCTTTCCTCTTTTACCTCCATCCTGCTGAAATCTGTCTCTGACATAAACTGTGTAGAGTCATCTTAACTAATGTTCTACTTTTATAATGCTCCACATAGCTGCCATCCTTCATAGACATTCTTTATAAGAATAGCATTATTTTAAATATGTAAATTTGGTCATGTTTCTTTTTGACAAAATCTTTGTAGATGGCTTGTGATTGACTTTGGGAAAAAATGCAGACCTCAGCTCAAAATCTCATTTTGACAGAGTTCTGATCGAAATTAGCACTCAATTTATTCACTGTCATAGGATTGCTTTTGTTTCAGGTTACTGTATGTTTTAAAATGTATATAGCAATTTTAGTTACCTGCATAACTTTGTTTTCAATCACTTTATCCTGTATGTTGAAATATCTGACCCATAGTAGATCCCCAATAAACTACAGTATGAATAAATTAATGTACAAAGCATATAACAGAACTTATTATTCATAAGTTTTCAAATGGAGAAAAGCACAATTTTTCTTGTTATGGACACACTCTAAAGTAACCTTAAATGAACCATACCTTTGTATAATATCCTCCCTTGATTGGGATCTGTGATTTGCTTCTAACCAATAAAATATGACAAGAATGATGATGGAATGCTGCAACCTTTATTAGGTTACATTGCATGACAAAGGCAATAGGATGGAACTCTCAAGATCATGATTCATTATATTAGGATCTTTCTTAGAAGTATGGAGAAAAACACTTTATCTGTGGTTGAAGAAGGAAATCAATAGCTATGTTTTGACCAGTCTATGGAGGTCAAGTGGCAGTAGAAGCAGCTTCCCTAGCTATAGTGGAAGTGGGCTTTCTATCCCCTTCTAACTCTGCATTTACTTAGGATGCCACAATGACACCCTTTAAGGTAGTTGCCTTGCAAGACAATGTTGATTCTTCTTAGGACCCACCCCACCACCTCTCTTTGCTTCTAGACCTATAACTAGACTCATGTTCTAGCTGACTTCTAAAAGTGAGGTAGTAAGCATGATTAATGAGGAAGTGCTCACTCCAAAAACATTGTACAAGTTTTCTAATTTATCCAGAAAGAATTCTGAACATGTGTGGAAATGGTTTTTAAGGATGTGGGATAATGATGGAAAGAACACAAAATGGAGGGCTCACTGAGTAGAGATTCTGTTTTAGCATTGCAGCTGAAGGAGGTAGAGAGGTCTCAAACTGTTTAGTTGCTTGACTGAAACACCTAGTAAAAGATTGCCTATAAATAGTGAGTTGGAGATGACATATCTGGCTTGGTTTAATGTACAGGAGAAGTTTCATAAACTTAGGGAAATTAAAATTTTAGAGTGGATTCATCATTAAGATATGCTCATCCATACTTGGAATCCCAAAGACTTAGCTTTCACAAAACTATGAGAAGTAAATCTGTGAAGGACACCTTATTATCTTTGAAGAACTCATCAAATCTCTCTTCTCTGTAGTCCAGGTCTTACTGTGGGAAGTAGAGTGACTGAATCAGGAAAATGAAATGCAATGGGAATAATTGCATCTCAGGGTGGTAGAGGCCAAATAGCAGCATTCATCCATCAAAAACATAGTTACTCTAATGGATGGTAGGCATAATTACTGTAATGGATGAGAGTCAGAGAGTAGAATAACCTACACAGACCTATTAACCAGCTGGTCACCGTGTCCCTGGAAGAGAAATAGAAGACTACTAAGTTCTTATATGATCTGTATAAGCAGAAAAGTTCTAGGTTAAGCGAACAAAAGTCTAACCCTGGATCATAAAAACAGAATCATGATTCCTCAATCAATTCCCAGACTTGAGCCAGTGTACAGACCCAAGACTCCTTGAGGAAAGACCCTAATAACTTGAGAGGATTTTATACATTTTCCTAGTCTTCCTCAAAGGGACCTGTGACGTTTCACCAGGATAACTGCATTGGAGAAAGGGAAACAGAACTTTTGATGGTAATTCCAGGAGACTGAAAATGTCTCTATAGTCCAGCCAGAGTAGAGGCTGTAGAGGTCAGGTCTATCTCACAGTGGGCCTACTGAATCCCTGACCCATTTTGGTTTTTCCCCATTTCTGGAATGCATATTTGGAATAGACATCCTCAGTTGTTGGCAGAATGTCCACATAGGTTCCCTGATCAATACAGTGAGGACTATTATCATAGGAAAGGTCAAGTGGAAACCACCAGCTCTGTCTCTACCTAGGAAAATAGTACATTAGAGGCAATATCACAGTACTTGGAGGATTGCCAATATTTGTACCACCATCATGGATTTGAAGAATGTGGGGGTGGTGATTCCCACCACATCCCCATTCAGTTAACCTATTTGGCCTGTGTAGATGGTTCTGGGAGAATTATGGTGGATTATCATAGACTCCACCAGGTGGTGACCCCAATTGTAGCTACTATAGCAATATGGTTTCATTAAGCAAATGAATTTATCTGGTGTCTTGATCATAGATGTAAATAATAAGAGTGGCTGTAGCTTAGCAGGCACAACTTTGCACACCATGCCATGAGTGTGCTTAGGTTTCAGGATGGGATACTAAAATAAATGTTTTCATTTTTTTAATGTTTTCTTTTTGTGACTGAACTAAGACAAAGAGGAAACATTCTCTTATTTTAGGCAAAGACTTCTCTGAAATTTTGAGGTTTTAAATATCCCTTTGTGCTTATCATACACTTCCAACTTCCAAAAACATATGGGTATATATCTCTAACTTTTGAATTGAGGTAAAAGAGTCTCTGCAGAAGATTTAAACATTTAAGTGCATGTGCATAGCTTTTGTATATATTTCATATAGGTTATAGTTATAAATGCTGCACTATCTATAGTGCTCAGTTTTGCTGATTTTGCCCTTAGACCCAGAATATGTCCTGACTTTACTGTTTATGCAGTGTTCTATTTAAAGAAATACTTCACTCTGAGATTTTTTAATCATCTTTTTTTTTATCACCACTTTCATAAAATGACTGATTAAAATTAGTCATTGCTATAAGTAGCATTAGTGTCTGGAATACTCCAGTGTACTTCAAAATAAAAGTTGAGAATAATTACCAAACTCACATTGCTGGTTTCCTATTGATTATTCATAGGACATGGAAGAAAAATAATAGCCAAAAGTCCTTTAATATTTAAATTCATGTGTGCATACCTAAACCTGTCTCTTCCAAGATGTGACAATAATAACATGATATGCTCCTGCACTTGAATGGGATAAATTCATTTATGAATGAACTTTTTTTTGCTTTAATATATTTAAATTGATTTATCTTAAACACTTATCCATGTTCATGCTTTTACTACTCTTGCACAATCAACAAGCAAATACTAATAGAAAACCACTGCTATGTTGAAGAGGGTATTTATTCATTTGCTTGAATATTACCATAATCCCACTTGCTATATGAATGTTTCATTTTTAAAATTTTATACTGTTTCATTACTTAAGCAATTCAGACTCATATCATACCACATTCATTTCAAATAAATGCCATCCTGCAAATTGCCTACCAACTTTTTCATAATATCCAACTTTCTATCTAACTCCAATATTTTTCACAAAATAACAGTTGGAAAATTAAAATATAGGTGGTTGATCTCAAGTGGTACAAATAGTACTGTATATTGAAACTTAAGTTTCTGGCAGTGAAAATTATTTTGGTTACAATTAATATATAGGAATCAGTTCCATTTCTGGAATGATGTAAAAACAGTGTTTATTACAGCAGACGAATTAATCAAATGCCTTATCCTTCCTACTTCAAAATGTGACTCTATAAACATTCAGAAAGATGCATTATGTTCATTGGCAAACATAATGAGTGTCCTTGAAATCATATATCCTTCACTGTAATTCAGTTCACTTGACATACTAACATATCAGATAATTAAATGGAAACATAAGTGCTAAATGTTTAAAGCAACTTTGTGTAATAGATTATGTATAAAATGCCAAGTTCATGAAGTAGAAAATAAACAGGTACTTCAAGGAGAAGAAGGAGAATTATGTGAAACATAAGGTGCTATCTGCCAAGTAATCTGCATTTTGTAGTCAGTTGTCAAATATGATTAATTGTGAGTTCAGGAATAGCGAGTACACAGTGGCCTTGGTTAGATCCAGAAATTTCCTATGCCCTCCAGTAATAGCTAGGATGAACCTACTTAGCCATTTGATTTTCCTGCATTGCATATAGATTAGAAACCTCATACACAATGAGTTTAGTTATATTTCCCATGGAAAGAAAAAAACAAAACAAAACAGGACAAGAGTAGGGGTTTAGAAACAGCCATTAACATCTCCAATGATCTCAGAATTATTTTCCAAGAGAATTCCGAATTGATTTAATAGTTTAAAAGAATATGCACCATGAAGGATTTTTTCAACACAAAGAGTGCAGTTAAAGCAAGCTTCAGTGAGACAACATGCAAGTACTAAAATAACCAGAAAACCTGCATTGGAGGAAAACCTCAGTCACTTGATAAGAATAATATATATATATATTTGGATTCATGGTAGGTCAATGTGTATTCCTGGGTGTGCTCTAAGATTATAGGCACTATTCATGAGCATCTGCTTTAACATTCACCGATGATATTTGAAAATTACTATTCTTTCACTTACTAAAAATATATTTAAATTTAAAATATCTATGAAACATTTTTGGACAGTCTGGGTATATGTGTTTATTTGTAACTGGAAAAGGAGAGAGATGGTGTTTCAAATGTGTAGATGGATAAAGGTTGGAAATGTGTTTTGTTGCTGCATGCAGAAGCAGTGGATTCCTTACTTGCAGATCTATTACTAATAACTCCTCAGTCAGCACACGCAGTGAGTACGGAGCATGCCAGAATGCCAAAGGGAGAGCACCAGGTCTCTCTCCACTCTTCCTTCCCTACCAGCTGTTCAGTCTCAGTGGTCCATTTCAGTCAGGATCTTCTGCCCTCTTGGTTTCACTTGGAGTCATTACATGGGGAGGCCTAGTAGGACACTAAATACAGAGGGAAAGTGACACTCGGGGCATATTTATACCCTTGATCCTACAAGGATCAAGGAACTTACAAGGTCACCTTTACCTGGTTTCATCCCTGACTGTGTTTTACAAGGTGGTTGACAATATGAACTCAGAGCCTGTGGGCTCTGGTGATTTTTCTCGTCCCCCTTCCTTCCTTAACTCTTGAAGGTCTCCTATATGTATCTTATGTAGAATCCTTTATTATTTTCCTATTGCTGCTGTAACAAATTACCACAAACTTACTTGTTTAAATAGTACAAACTTATTATTTTGCAGTTCTAGAAGTCAGAAGCTTGAAAATCTGGGTGTCAGTGAGGCTGCTGTCCTGTTGGAAATTCTAGTAGAGATTCTTTACCTTTTCCAGCTTCTAGAGGCTGCTTGCATTCCTTGACGCATGGCCCTGGATTACCCTGACATTTGCTTCTGTCATTGTAACTCCTCTGACTTTCATCTCCCTCTTTCTCTTAGAAATACTTGTGTGATTACATTTGACCCATCTGAACCATCTAAAATAAATTTCCCACCTCCTAATCCTTGACTTAATCACATCAACAAAGTCTCCTTTGGTATGCAAGGTAACGTGTTCACTGGTTCTGGAGGTTAGAACATGGACATTTGGCCTCAAGGGAAGGGTGAGGGAGGGGCAGTATTTTGCCTACCATGAGTTCCTTTGTAAAGAAGTTCTCAAATTTTCTAATTATGTTCTTGGTGGGATCCTCAGTGATACCAGGAGGCCAATTTCTCTGCTGTTACTCCTTTTTCATTATTCTGCATAAGTAGAAGAACTTGAGAGGCACAAACTAATACCAGTTCTTTCTTTATACTTGTTCCTGCCATTATCAACATGATTTAAGCTCATAGTACCTTATTTTTATTGCTATCTCCTCTCATTATCAGGACTTTTCCCTCCTGTTATACTGTATGTACTTATAAGTATAATATCCCCAAACTGAAGCTTTTTGCTAAAGATAAATCTAAATTCCAGTGTCATTGGATTTATATTTTAAGCCAATTCATTTTAAGTAACTACTCCTACACTATATATTTGTACTCGAGTCTAATTTGCCAGTATATTATAATCTAAATATTACAGAAAATAACAAATTACAGTGGCTTTTGTCATAATACAGGGTATTATTATGTTTTATCTCATACATATTGTGTGAGGTGACTTCCTGAAGTAGTCATTGACAAAATAACACATGTGGAAGAAGCTTACCCTTTAGAACTTTGCTGCAATCAAAAGCACACAACTATTTAACAAAGGAAGAATTAGTTTGAACAGCAGTGCTCCGTCTGGGGGGAATTCTAGCATTGCTTGTGAAGGATATTCAGGAAGACAGTTATAAAAACACAACAAGTTGACTGAAATTTGTAAATTAATTTAACAATTGCTCTAACAAAGCTACAGGCATGAGCTAGCTAATAAAATGTGTCAATCACTTAGCCTTTAAATAAAGGTGCAAGAGAACAGTTACTGTAGACTTTAACGGTGCTGAGATATTTAATCCTTTCTTCTGGATATGACATTGTACAATAAATCCAAGATTGTTTTCTGAGAAAGGAGAGCTTATTGAAACTGAACACCTGTCATATTTCTAGTACTTGTCTTTCTCTTTTATCTTTATGTTCGATGTTTTCTGGATTTTTTTTTTTAGATTTATTTATTTATCTATTCATGAGAGAGAGAGAGAGGCAGAGACACAGGCAGAGGGAGAAGCAGGCTCCATGCAGGGAGCCCGATGTGGGACTCGATCCTCGGACTCCAGGATCACGCCCTGGGCTGAAGGCGGTGCTAAACCGCTGAGCCACCCGGGTTGCCTGTTTTATGGATTTTTAAATTAAGTTAATATGATAATTAAACCATTAGAGTTTGCAGAGATGGAAGTATACATGTTTAGGCAGAAAATATGAACACAGTTTTGAATTTTCTACAAGCAATATTAAATATGGTTTCCTAGGGAGGTCTGGGTGGCTCAGCGGTTGGGCACCTGCCTTCCGCCCAGGGCGTGACCCCGTGTCCCAGGATCGAGTCCCACATCGGGCTCCCTGCATGGAGCCTGCTTCTCTCTCTTCCCATGTCTCTGCTCCTCGATCTCTCTCTGTGTTTCTCATGAATAAATAAATAAAATCCTTAAAAAAAAATAAATAAATAAATAAATAAATAAATAAATAAATAAATAAATAATAAAAATAATAAATAAATAAGTTTCCTCTGGATATAGACAAGAAACAGATATCCACTTAGGAATATGGTTACCCATAAATAAAACGTGGATTAAATTTCCCAGAATATTGAGTTACCAATTAAACAAAAAAAATATATAAATATTTGCTTTGTTTCCATTTCAATAAAACCTATAGAAGTGACAAGTTATGGCCTGATATTTTCTTTCAATCCAAACTAAGCTTTCATATTTTCTACAGTAAATATTATAATTACAATGCAAAAAAAACTATGGCTGCCACCTGCAAATCATTATGCTTTAAAATAGAATCCTATCAAGATAAAAATAAACTATAGAATAGTTTTAAATATACTGAGTATTCATACAAACATAAACAGATATATCACACACAATCATGTATGTATTTATTCAAGAAATGCATATCTTAGTAACAATGTTGGAAAGTTCTTACTAGTAAAGATAAATGTGTTATAGAGACTATTTTATATCAGAAAATATATCCTTCAGAAAGTTTTATTTTTCAACTAAATATCAGAATTTCCAGGTTTGAAAAGTAAATGCCTTTGTAAAGTAAAGGTATTTAATCAAATTACATACCAAGTGCCTGGCTTGTCTCCATCATACGTAAGAAATCAGTCTGCATTTCCTGGTCTAGTGCATCCCAGGGCCACATGTTCCATCTTTATACAGGTCTAGGTATTGGGCAATTTTCCCTTGAAGTATGCCACCTCCTCTATGTTCTTTATATTATTATCTGATTACAACTACCATTGAATGCCCATTCTCCTTATTATAGATAGAAAGCTAAAGACGAGTAGTATATATCCTGTTAAAAAGCTACAAAGCAAAACTGCTATCTGTCCTCTGTTGTACTATCACCTATCTGCCACTTTAGTAGCTGTGATTGAAAAGTATAATGTACATTCACCTCTCTGGTCTGCTGAATTAGAGTCCATACATATACATACATTATATCTGTGTGTCTATATATTTCATATGTGCATATACAGCATGCATATACATACAGATATATGTTTTATGTATATATATATTTCCTCCCTGATGCCTATTTCTATTGATTTTTATTTAAGGATGTAGGTGTAGTAAGAGAATATGTAAATGATAATCAGCAGAGGAAGAAGTTTTCATCACCTACTGTCTAAAGGTCTTAAAACTTTCATTAATGCTGCCTGTTTGTGCAATGTATTTCCAATTCATGTTTATAAATGCAGTTGTATAAAACAAAGACTACCAACTCAAGATATTATTCACTTTTAACAGAAAACATACACTCACATACCCCTCTTATTTTCTTATTTGCCTGGTGAGGCTCACTGAATTCCCACCACACCCAACAAAAGCAGGAAATATAAACTCTGACGTACAAACTTTACTTTCTGTTTTTCCTCTATAGAGAATAATACAGTGTTGTAGTTTAACTTTTGCCCTCTATTTTTTTCATAGTTTCAAGATTTTATTTGAAGTCTAGTTAATTAACACAGAGTATAATATTAGTTTCAGAAGTAGAATCTAGTGATTCATCACTTACATACAATACCCAGTACTCATCACAAGTGCCCTCCTTAATGTCCATCACCCATTTAACCTACTTCCCCCCATCCACCTCTCCAGCAACCCTCAGATTATTCTCCATAGTGAAGAGTCTGTTTTATGCTTTGCCCCTCTTTTATCCCTTATGTTCATCTATTTCATTTCTTAAATTCCACATGAGTGAAATCATATGGTATTTGTCTTTCTCTGATTTATTTTGCTTAATGTAATACACCCTAGCTCCATTCTCATCACGCAAATGGCAAGATTTCATTCCTTTTGATGGCTGAGTAATATCCTATTACCATTTCTTCTTTATCAATCTATCAGTCGATGGACATTTGGTTTATTTCCATAATTTGGATATTGTTGATAATGTTGCTATAAACATTGGGGTGTGTGTATCCCTTTGGATCAGTATTTTTGTATCCTTTGGGTAAATAGTAGTGCAATTATTGGTATATAGTGTAGTTCTATTTTTAACTTTTTGAGGAACCTCTATACTGTTTTCCAGAGTGGCTGCACCAGTTTTCATTCCCACCAAGTTGATAAGAGGGTTCCCCTTTCTCTGCAACCTTGCCAACATTTATTGTTTTCTATGTTGTCAATTTAAGACATTCTGACAGGTATGAGGTGATATCTCATTGTAGTTTTGATTTGTATTTCCTGGATGATGAGTAATGTTGAGCATCTTTTCATGTCTCAGTTAGCCATCTGTATGTCATCTTTGGAAAAATGTCTGTGCATGTCTTTTCATTTTTTAACTGGATTATTTGGTTTTTGGGTTTTGAGTTTGGTAAATTCTATATAGATTTTGAATACTAACCTTTTATCAGATATTTCATTTGCAAATATCTTCTCCTATTTGGAAGATTGCCTTTTAGTTTTATTGGTTGTTTCCTTTCCTGTTTAGAAGCTGTTTATCTTGATGAAGTCCTAGTCATTCATTTTTGCTTTTGTTTCCCTTGCCTCCAGAGAAGTGTCTAGTAAGAAGTTGCTACAGCAGATGTCAAAGAGTTTGTTGTCTGTGTTCTCCTCTAGGGTTTTCATAGTTTCCTGTCTCACATTTAGGTCTTTCATCCATTTTGAATTTATTTTTGTATATGGTGTAAGAGAATAGTCCAATTTCATTCTTCTCCCTGTTGATGTTCTGCTTTCCCAGCATTATTTGTTGAAGAGATGGTCTTTTTTTTTTTTTTTTTTTCATTGAATATTCTTTCCTGCTTTGTTGAAGCTTAGTTGGCTGTATAGCTGTGGGTCCAGTTCTGGGTTTTCTATATTCTGTCCCATTGATCTATGCATGTATTTTTGTACCAG
This sequence comes from Canis aureus, assembly GCF_053574225.1. Classification (NCBI taxonomy): domain Eukaryota; kingdom Metazoa; phylum Chordata; class Mammalia; order Carnivora; family Canidae; genus Canis; species Canis aureus. The sequence goes on along the minus strand of NC_135627.1, from coordinate 21,351,785 downwards.
TACCATACTGTTGTGATTGCTACAGGTTTGTATTATAACTTGAAGTCCAGAATTATGATGCCTCTAACTTTTCTTTTCTTTTTCTTTTTTTTTAAGATTTTATTTTTTTATTCATGGGAGACACCGAGAGAAAGGCAGAGATATATGCAGAGGGAGAAGCAGGCTCCCTGCAGGCAGCACTATGCAGGACTCAATCCCAGGACTCTGGGATCAAGCCCTGAGCTGAAGGCAGGCACTGAACCACTGAACCACCCAGGTGTCCCTGCTTTTCTTTTCCAAGATTGTTTTAGTAGTCAGTATCTTTTGTGGTTATATACAAATTTTTAGATTATTTGTTCTAGCTCTGTGAAAAATGCTGATGGTAATTTGACAGAGATTGCATTAAATATGTAGATTACTTTGAGTAGTATAAACATTTTAACAATATTTGTTCTTCAAATCCATGAGCATGGGATGTACTCCATTTATTCATATCATCTTCAATTTCTTTGATAAGTGTTCTATAGTTTTTACAGTATAGATCTTTTACCTCTTTGTTTAGGTTTATTCCTAGGTATCTTATGGTTTTTGGTGCAGTTGTAAATGGGACTGATTCCTTGTTTTTTTTTTTTTTTTTTTTTCTCTCTGATGCTTTATTATTAGTGTACAAAATTCCACAGATTTTTGTACATTGATTTTATATCCTATGGCTTTGTTGAATTCATGAATCAGGTTTAGCAATTTTTTGATGGAGTCTTTCAGGTGTTCTACATAGAGTATCATGTCATCTGCAAATAGTGGAAGTTTGATTTCTTTAGTACCTATTTGTATTCTTTTTATTTTTTTGTTGTCTGATTGTTGAGGCTAGTACTTACAGTACTATAGTAAATAACAGTGGTGAGAGTGGTCATTCTTGTCTTGTTCCTGACTGTAAAGGAAAAGTTCTCAGTTCCCCATTGAGGGTGGTTTCAGCTGTGGATGTTTGTATATGGCCTTTATGATGTTGAGGTATATACCCCTCTATCCCAATTTTTTGACGGTTTTCATCAATAATGAATGCTATGCTTTGTCAGATGGTTTTTGCATTGATTGAGAGGATCACATGGTTCGTATGTTATTTTATTAACGTAGTATATCAGATTGACTTCCAAATATTGAACAACACTTTGCAGCCCAGGAATAAATCCCATTTGACTGTGTTGAATGATTCTTTTAATGTACTGTTCAACTCAATATGCTAATGTTTTGTTAAGAATTTTTGCCCTCTAATGTCATACTGTTGCATTCAAATTCTGATTCTTAGGATCTATTATTCTTAACCTCACTCTTCCTCAGTTTCCTCAGCTATATGAAAAAAATAATGATATATATACCAAATTCAGGGACATTAATAGGCTACTATGTGCAAATATATGAAAAATTATACTCAAAATAGTATCTTACATATAGTAATCTCAGTAAACTTTAGGTTTTATCCTTCTTTAATTCACCTAATACTGATATTTTACTTTGTGGTTTTCAAATAATTTCCCTATGATATGATAAAATATTACTCTGTGAAAGACGTATATTTCTTTTTCACAGAGTAGGAGGTATCAGAATCATAGGATATGAAGATAGAGATTGAAGAATGGTGCACAGGAAAGGTATTTACATTTCATATTGATGAAAAAACAGATTGCCAACACTGTATAAAGAAAGCATATATTCTTCTAAAAAGTAATAATACAATAAAGAAAATCTCCTGAAAATCCACATCTAGCAAGTTGAACAGAAACCTGTACATCAAATATGTAGAGTTGCAAGTAATAAAATAGCATATTGGAGGGGAAAGTGTGAAGGGGCTGAGAAGCTACTTCACTTGTGTATATACTGGTTATACTGGCTCCTTTTTGGGCAAGTTGCTTGTTTGTGTGTGTGTATACTTTACATAGTGAAAACTATGTACTGAATATATATATATATATATATATATATATATATATATATATAGTGAATAGTTTTTTTGTTTTGTTTTCTTTTTTAAAGATTTTATTTATGAGACACACATACACATGGGGGTGGGGGGTGGCAGAGACACAGGCAGAGGGAGAAGCAGGCTCCATGCAGGGAGCCCGATGTGGGACTCGATCCCGGGACTCCAGGATCACACCCCGGGCCGAAGGCGGCGCTAAACGCTGAGCTACCCAGGGATCCCCTCTTCTGCTTTTTTTTGTAAGTGGTTCAGAGAAGAGAATATTGAAAAAAAGATCTTATCTCATGTTTTTTGTTTTAGTACTAAAACATATATTCCAATCCACGTGCAGAAAAACTATATCCATACTACAGATATATATATATATATGTGTGTGTGTGTGTGTGTGGTTTATATATATTATTTCTATAGTCTCCTCTCCTGCACAGCAATATATATATATGTATGTATAGATTATATATATATGTATATATATTATTTCTATAGTCTCCTCCCCTGCACAAATATATATATATATTTGTAAAATATATATGTAAAAATAGCGAGCTATTTCAACTACGGTGAAATAATGAGACTTCCATGACAGTTGACACTTGTAAAGTATCTGGAGTAATGGCTAGTATATCATAAATGTTATTTATATTTTTGTTAAATAAAATGAATAGGAAACTGGTAAAAAAAAATTGGGGATTAGTTTTCAATTTATTTTACAATCTGAGCCAAGGAATTTGTACCTCTAGATGAAAAGTTTTTGAACAAATTTTTTTCAATAATTTGTGTAAACCCAAATTATGAATAGTATTAAATAATACAGGTGCCCACACTCTCCTCCACAGATGTTGTAATTCAAAGGATGGTCATTTGATTCAGGGATCTGCATATTAGCAGACACTAAATAGTTCTGGTCCAGGAGGTAGATCTGATAGCACTATGAGGAAATCTGCTGTGGGATAATGTGAACCAAGTTATATAGACTTCAGTCACTGTTATTATTTCTATAGTCTCCTCTCCTGTACAGCAACTAGGATTTATTTTTCTAACAGTGAAATGTTAGTGAAAACTGGAACATTCTGTTTGCTACAGAAAACATCTTCTCTTCGTTCTCTCTCAACATGATGAAGTGGTTTTCAGCTCTGTGGATTTTTGCCAGCTGTTTTTAGCAGAGGGGTTATCTGACCATGAATGAAATGAGAAATACTTAGGAGGGTGGAATCTCTCTTCCACCCAAACTGAGAAACATAAATGTGACCTCTTCCAAGTTATGATTGAAGTGGAAAGTGGCTTTATGGATTCACAACTGATAAAGAGCAAAAGGTAGTACAACTGGACATGCTCCTGCAGACACTGCAGCCCCTAATCATGAGGAGTACAGGCTACCCTAAGCTAGGCTAAGCCACAAACAGTGGGCATTTTTCCAAAAAAGAATTGATTCTGAGTAGTGAAAACCTACCTCTATGTCTCTAATACCTCCACCTAAGCACATTTTGTAAAATCTCATAGAAATATATTTGCTTTTTGAATAGCATTTCTGGAATTATTTGAAACAGAGGACAAACTTTTGTCACAAAAATATTTTAATGTCCCCAAAATATATTCACCTTCTCCATATGCTGAACCTGAAATTGCTTTTCATGATTGAATTCTCATAGATTTGTTGTTCCGAGACCCCTACTAAATATAACCATTTGTCTCTTCTCCAGGAAAGGTATCATTTTCCACAATGGCCAGTGTCCTAGGGACTTGCTTTGCAATCTAATGAGTTCATAATCAACACAGTTTATCAAAAGCAAGTTATCAAGTCCCTGTGTATTTGCATATAAACCATGATTCTTCTTAAATTCTTCCCCATTCCAAAGAAAGGAATTGAGAGGAATTTAATCCATTTTTTCCTCAAGATATATCTCTGCTCTTTCTCCTTTGCTTCAAAGGCTTTGATTGATTTCAACACACATTAAGGACTCCATTGCTGTGCCATATGTCAAAGTAGATAACAGAACTTAGATTTACAAGTTTACTTTCAAGGATCACTTGCTTCCCAGGTTAATTAGATCATCCTTTGCTGCCTTAGCTTCTTGGGTATCTAGCCCTTCCCCATGTCAATTCCCTGTCCTAGGTATTACAGTGTCAAAAACAAAACTGATTCCTGTTTATTTCTGCCAGTCAAAACCCTAACCATCCTTTAATACCATGCCAGTTACCATATATTTATTCTTGAATACTTGGATCATTGAGCCAATTCTGTTCTTTTCCACAAAATGTGGCAACTATTGCCATTTATCATCATTTGCTGGAAATATATAATCATCTGTATGTTTTATCTGTGTTTTTCCTTTGTATAATTATTATTACCTCCTTTTCATCCCCAGTTTTGTCCATGTGTGCACATAAGGAGTAAGTATTCACTTATTAAATAAAATATGTATAAAAACTTAGTTTTATTTATATATATATATATGTATCTTGTTATTATTTTATTCATAGTAACTTCAGTTGTGTTCTCTAAAATCCAAAGGTATTTGTGTACTTGAACATAAACCATGAATGCATATAGAAGTTTAAGATATGTAATTAATCATATGGAAAGGTAAATGAGAACAAATATTCATTATTAAGAATACATATCCAGTCATCCTAGACCTTGATTAACAAATTTTGTTTCACTTATGTGATAAACAAAAAAGATTGTTCAGTTAACAGTAATATGGGTTTGTAATTTCACATTACATATTTTCTACTCAGATGTGTGAATCAACAGTGATCTGTGAATTATGAAAGAAAAAGATTCCCAATGTGTTTATCATACTAGTAGTGATACTTGTTCATGAATCTTTGTGTTACCACATACATGATGTGCAATCTTGGGGAAGTTATTTAACCCCGTAGTGCCTAAACATTCTTCTTGGTATAAAGAGGATAGCAGAGTATCTAGTTCGTAAGAGTATTTTGAGTCTTAAGTACTTTGATTCATGTAAAACACTTAAAACACCACATGATATAGTTACAACCTAGTAAGTGTTAGCTAAGTACTAAAGACTAGCTATATACCAGTCATTGGCCAGGATGCAAACATGAATGTCCCAACAGTCCTAAAAGAGAGGTACTGCTTATTTGATAAAATGGGTTTTTTTTTTCCTCATTTATTCAACAAATATTTCTTGAGTAGCTACCATGTGCCTAGTGGTGTCATAGGTATAAAGTTGATAGGTTAATTCCCTGCCATTGTGCAACTCATATTCTGCGGGTAGGGAGATAAGTAAATAACTACCAATAAACTAATGACATAACATTGGGTATAGAAAGACTGTGAACCCAGTCAAAGGAATAAAAAGTGACCATAGATATCCTATATATTGGGTGTCACTCACCCTGATTAGAAGTAATGAGGAGGAGATAGTCATGAGGATATTTAGGATTTTTTTTTTTTTAGAAGGAGGAAACAATAACAGATGCAGAGACCACACACACACAAAAAAAAGGGGGAAATAAAAACCTTAGTATATGTGAGTGTCAGAAGGAGGCCCACAGGCTGAAGGTTGGTTGTGGGGACCAGGGGTCAGAAGTAAAAGGTGAGATGACAGAAGCAGGCAATGGCCCTGTCTGTATTGCCATCTAACTCCAGGAAGAAGTTTGGATTTTATTTCAAGGCAATAGAATAACGCTCGAGGGTTTTTACGAAAGAAAATAACATAATCTGATTTGTGTAGTAAAATTTCACGCTGACTACTGTGTGGAGAATGGATTATGGGAGTGGAAATGAGAAGGCACAGACAAGCATTAAGAAGCAGTTCCAGTTATCCACATGTAAGGGAGTGGTAGCTTGGCTAGGAAGTCAGAGAATATATTTAGGAACATTGATTTATGTAGAAACATCACTCCAGAACAAAATCTCACCTCTCGTAATTTAATAAGTGCATAATGCTAATTAATTAATTAAAATGTGGTCCCCTGCACAAATGAGGGGTTGGAAGGATAAACAGAGTTAAAGATAGAATTTGACAGCTGATATCAATAGATCAGACTATGGCTGTATGACACCATATGAAATACCTAAGATTTGAATGGCATAATGTACAATAATATATATTTTTCTCATCCACCACAGCCTCTTCAGAATGATTTTTCTTCACTGTTTAAACATATGAATGGCATCTGCAACCAGTTTGAAAGTTTCAACATTCCTGGGAGGAATGGGGAAGCAGAAATTTTAGAAAACAATGTTTTGAGTACTGTCACAAAGGTAGAAAAGGTTGTAAGGGAAAAAAATAGGCATTTCCTATAGGAACACTGGTTTGGTTACTGCTGTTTAAATTATAAGTCTCTAAGTGATGTGCATTAAAATCCTGTTGGTTATATTAATTTGAACATGACATGAGTGACAACTGATATTATTGTAAGTGAAAAAATATTCACTTACCTATACGTTACCTAGGAAAAATCAGAATTCATAGCTCTGTTTACACATTCATTTATTGAGCACTTATTAAATACCAGCTCTAGACTGTGCTCTCAAGAGATTTTCAGTGATTTGAGAAGACCCAGACATATAACCTGATCTTTTGAATAGAAGATGGAGAGTAGAACAAAAAAGAGGAAGACACAGATGACCACCTACAGCACAACAGTTAGGCAGTTTGCTCCATCCTCCACCCTCAGGGTGGACTTGGTAGAAGAGATAGAGCCTGAGGTGATTCTTGAAGAAATTAGAGTATAGTAGGTGAATAAAAGTGGTCAAGGGATTTCCTGGAAAGGGGATAGCATGAGTAAAAGAGAGATGACCTGGAAAGTATGGTAAGTGAAACAAAATGACAAATACTTGCATATTGTAAGAACATAGTGGGGAGCTGTGAGATTTGATGCTATAGTTGTATCTAAGGAAAATTTCATTGTGTTTGTTGACTTTATTGACTTTATCTGTGGTAGGAATTGGCTGAAGAGTTTTAAACCAATGAGATCTCAAGGAAAATTTAAAATCTACCCATAAAAAAATGCAATAAATATATCAAATTATCATTCAGTACTTTTACATTAATATAAATTATACTTAACTCTACACAAAACTTGAAATTAGTGCATTTAATAGTAATGACTGAAATATATATATGTGTATGTATAAATAAACTTATATACATATATGTTCATATATAAACATGTAGATACATATATGCATACACACATATGACTAATGTTTATTGAAATTATAAATAGATGCTAAACTCTGCCCTAAATACTTTATCTTATCTAATTTGTGTTTCCATATAACATTGTAGTCGATGGTCTTTTTATACTGTTTTTAGCTGCCAGTACTGTTTCTTAGGTATGTATAAACCATAGCTAAGAGTAATTTTAACTGTAAAATTCTAGAGATTGGACTCTGTTCTTTCTAAGTCCATTCTTTCTAAATCTAGTATTTGAAGCTCTTTGCCTTATTAATTTACCAGACATTCAATAGATACTAGCTATCATAGTAGTTTACTATGGTTGCTGTAACAAAGTACCACAAATTGAGTGGCTTTGTCAGTGAAAAATAGAATTGGACAGAGTTAAACAGCCAAATGAGACTTTATTCAAGACTAATGCAATAAGGGTGGGAGAGTGAGGTCAACTTTGTTCAAACAGAAGGCAGGAGAGTTTTTCAGTACTGGGGTGAGCTAGTGGAAAAGTACAAGACAGTGGAGAGGTGGATTGGTCAATGTCTTTAGGTCATCCAGGTTTCCCAGACACTGCTTAAAGAAGTCTGGCTCCCACTCCACCACAGAGTCTGAGGATACTGGAACCCAATTTTTTTGATGTCTGCATTTCAAAGGAATGTCTCCCAGGTCTTTGAGAAAGATTTTCCTGGTTTATAAAACTGGCAAGAGGAGGGGAGAAGATTTACATGTCCAAGGGATAGAGAAAAAAAATAATTGCAATTTTTCTAATGTAAATGATTAAGATAAGGAAGTTTAGGGACAAAACCTCAGGAAGAGACCTGCCTAAAGTTTAGTCAAGCAGAGGGGAATGTTAAGGCCTTTCTAGTCAGCTTAAACAGAAATTGTCTTATAGTTGTGGTGGCTAGAATTCTGAGATCAAGGTGTCAGTAAGATTGGTTCCTTCCGAAGGCTGTAAAGGAGCATCTGTGTCAGCCTCTCTTAGATTCTTGTGGTTTGCTGGCAATCTTTGGCATTCTCTTGGCTTATGCTGCATCACCTTGATCTCTGCCTTCATCTTTGTATAGTGTTCTTCCTGTGTGCCTGACAGTGTTCAAATATCCCCTTTTAATAAGGACACGGGTCTTATTGGATTAAGAGCCTATCCTGCTCCAGTATGACCTCATCCTAACTAATGACATCTTCAACAATCCTATTTTCAAATAATGTCACATTCTGAGATCCTGGGGTTTAGGACTTTCAGTATATGAAACCCAACCCAACCCATAATGTGTAGTATTTATGAGTTAAAAGGCACATTCAATAACTCAAATGGCTCCTGCACATTGGGAATTCACACTTAAATGGATTCCAACAGCATCATAAGACTCTGAGTCATTTGGTTTCATTTATAATGAAATATAGCATATATTATAATTAATGTTTTTAACATATGTATTTACTCTCTGATTAATAACCCTTTAGTTTATTTTAGAGAGACTGACTACAAATATTTAATATTAACTGCGATAGTAAAATTTTCTAGTAATATCTAAGAATGAAGAGCTCTTAATTTCCCCTGACATATATTTAATATCTGTGTTAATAATATATATATGTCATATTTATTATACAGATATTAAATATGTGTTATTAGGTGCTCCAAAATTGGAATGTAGAACTCCATGACTGGATTTTTGGGATTTTTACAGGATTTTGACTTATGCAGTAAAATTTCAATGAATGCATGTGATGTACATTTCTAATTAAAAATGTAAAGTCAAAAAAAAAGTAAAGTCAAGAAATAAAAACATTATGTCTAACTTTCTTAAACATATACGTTCCCTAGTTTAATCAAAATAGTATTGATTAGAAACATACCTGTTATTTCAGTGTAAATAATTGTATATCTGTGAAATATATTTGTGTTGTCCTTATTGTTTGAGTTCACACTGATTTTTATAAAAGGTATGAGTTGTTCTATCATATTTAACCACAATGAAAAGTTGATGCCTAAACCTATTTCATTTTTTTCTCTGTCTCTAAGGGATACTCAGGTTCAAAAGGAGATGTCAGAAGAACAAGATGATGGAGCAGTGGCAAGCATGACCAGAGGCTGTGATTATGTCAACAACAAAAGCAAACTTGAAGAAGAAGAACAAAGCTTAGCAGTTAAAGATGTCTCAGTACACGGTAGGTGAAAATGGTGTTATAGAGGGTCAAACTTAGTGGGAAGAAAGCAAGTTTATATATATATATATATATATGACAAAGAAGATCGTTTTCTCAAGTTTCTTAGAAACAAGAAAGAAAAGTGAAATATCCTTTGGAAGGATTTCATGATATAATGGTAATTGCAAACTCTAAAATAGAAAGCAGCAGTGATGTGGTAACCATTTCTTTGCTTAGGATCATGTGGCTATACCTAAATAATGTTTCCTATAAATAATTTAATTTAAAATGACTGAAATGAGATTTATAATTTTGGCTGAAAAACAGTTGGTATTGAAAGGAAAGGGTGTTTAATCTTGGATCACTGCAAGTGGTGAGTAGAAAGTGAATGGAAGACTCTTCTAGAAGGAGGAAATGTTGAGGCCAAAATGAAGGCCAGGGGATTTTTTTCACTCTTGTATTGAAGTTTCAAGTTTTTCAAGGTTTGTAACTAAAGTCCTTTGCTGAGAAGAAATTAAAATGTAGAGGAAATAAAATTCAAAAAGGTGATTACCAGTAATGCCTAACACTAACTTTCCTTAGACTGTGTCTTCTTTTTTAGCAATGTGGTTTTATGGTTTTCTTAAATTGTGGTGTATTGGTAATCCTTATACTTCACTACTTCTTATATTTAAAGAACTACATGGATTATTTTATACCACATTAGACTCTTTGCTTTTGGTGTCAAGTATCTCGATATTTTTGAATTTTGTAAAATTAATTTAGTGTCTTGATATTTCTGAATTTTGTAAAATTAATTTAGAAAAAAATGTCATATCATTTATAATGGGTTTTGTGGATTAATGTTTTGCATCACTATGGGATTTTCTGCTCTGGATATATATGTGGAAATTGCTTAGCCAAGCAAGTATTTGTGGTTAAAATTCAAGTAAGTGTTAATTAGTGAATGATGTGATATGTCTGAGACTTTGAATAATTGTGATTGGAGCAGCATATGGAACTACTTAGGATTTACTGTGACTAATAAGTTACGTCCTCCTTAGTAAATTGAAGATCTACAGAAGCTGTTTCCTATTTATTTGTGATAATGTGAACTCTGAATAAAGGAGGAATTAGATGGCAATTGTTAGGTGTTGACATGCGTCATTTTCTCATCTAGGCTAAGATGCTATATGTTAAATGTGTGACATTTGTGGAAATCCATATGTATTCTCAGTAGCACATTTTAAATAATGTTTGGTAGTTTGGATTCAAAATCCAGATTATGTAAGTATCAGGAAACAGTTGAAAAAGTATGGAATGGAACAGTGTATCGTAAATATATATGTGATAAATTCATGTTGCAGGGGTCAATATCTTACTGATTTCTAGTTAATAATGATTTATTTTTTTAAATTTTTATTTATTTATTTATTTTTTAATAATGATTTCTTCTCATCCCTGAAGCACATTTTGGACCACATTTGAGAAAGAAAAGGGAAAGGAATTTCAAGTCTTACATTATGGGAGATAACAGGAAATGTATATTTTAGAGACTGATTAAACTCTATAAAGTCAGATACAAACTTTCCAAAGGTAGAATAAATCTATATACATGAGCCATATTTTACAGAGTAAGACATTAGGATTCTTCATAAGAATAAAGTATTCAAGGGCCTATAAAATTTTGATAACAAAGATTTCTGTTTTAATATATGTCATATGAAGCCCCCTTTTCATCTCTCCAATGCTCTTATTTTTATGTCACTTCCCTTTAGTTGTATTCTTTGCAGAATGAATATACAACTTTATGTCTGCTCACCTTTTGAGCATTATGCATAATTCCAAATATTATTTAAAATGAGCATTTAAAAATTTCAGAGATCATGGTAATTTTATTTGTATGTTGAAAAATCTTAATACTTAAGGTCATCAAACGTCCTGATTTCAAGCTATATTATAAAATTATGGCAGTTGAAATAGTATGTTACTAACATAAAAATAGATGTAGAACAATGGAACAGAGGAGGAGCCCAGAAATAAACCTATGCATATGTAGTCAACTAGTATTTGACTTGGAGCTGATAATATTCAATGGAGAAAAGACAATCTCTTCAATAAATTGTGATGAGAATAGTGTATATTGATAGGCAGAAGAATGAAACTATACTCTTATCTTACACCACTCATAAAAAATAGCTAGAAAAAAGGGGCACCTGAGTGGCTTGGTCATTTAAGCATCCATCTCTCTATTTCAGCTTAGGTTATGATTTCAGGGTTATGTTGGGCTGTGCACTGGGTATAGAGCCTGCTCAGTATTCTAGTTCTCTCTCCCTCTCTCTAAAAAAACAAACAAACAAACAAAAAAAAACAAAGACCAAACAAACAGAACTAGAAATAAATTAAAGACTTAAATGTAACACCAGAAACCATAAAACTCCTAGAAGAAAACATAGGAAAAACTGCCTGACATAGGTCTTGGCAATGATTTTTCAGATGAAACACCTAAAACACAAGCAGTAAAATAAACAATATTGTGAGGTAGCAGCAACAAACTAAAGATTTCTGCACAGCCAAAGAAATGATCACCAAAAGGAAAAGACAAGCTACGGAATTGTAAAGAATTCTTGTAAACCACGTATCTAATAACGGGTTAATACCCAAAATATAAAAAGAACTCATACATCTAAATAGCAGCACACATACACACACACACACACACACACACACACACACACAACCAAGTAATGCAACTTAAAAATGGACAAAGGACCTGGATACACATTTTTTCCAAAGAAGATATAAAGATGGTCCACAAATATATGGGAAGATACTTAATATTATTAACCATCAGGGAGATGCAAATCAAAACCACAGTGAGGTGTCACCTCATGCCTATTAGAATGGCTAGTGTCAAAAAGACAAGAAATAACAAATGCTGGTGAGGATATAGAGAGAAAGAAACCCTTTTGTACTGTTGGTGGGATTATACATTGGAGTAGCCACCATGGAAACCAGAATGGAAGCTCATCAGAAATTAGGAATAGAACAACCATATGAGTCAAAAACTCACTTACAGAAAATTTACCTGAAGAAAAGAAAATAACTATGTTGAAGAATAAATATCTGTGTCCCTATGTTCTTAGTGGCATTATTTAGAAAAGCTAAGACAGGGGGTGTCTGGGTGGCTCAGCGGTTGAGCTCCTGCCTTCCACCCAGAGTGTAATCCTGGAGTCCTGGGATTGAGTTCCAAATCGGGCTCCCAGCAGAGAGCCTGCTTCTTCCTATGCCTATGTCTCTGCCTCTCTCTCTGTGTCTCTCGTGAATAAATACATAAAATCTTAAAAAAAAAAAAAGAAAAGAAAAAGAAAAGGAAAGAAAGAAAAACCAAGACAGGGAAATGATCTAAGTGCCCACTGGCAGGTGAATAGATTAAGATATGGTATAGTATGTGTGTGCAATGAGCTGTTATCTGGGTATAAACAAAGAAATCCTGTCATTTGAGACAATATGGGTAGATCTTGAAAGTATAATGCTAAGTCAGACAGGGAAAGAGAAATAATGTATGATCTTATATGTGGAATCTCAAAAAGCAAGCAAACAAAAACAACCCTCAGAAAAAGATATCAGATTCCTGAGGCAGGGGTGGGAATAGAGGGAATTGGAGGAAGGTAATCAAAGGTACAAACTTCCAGTTATAATTATTAGGGTATAATATCTAACAAAATGTTTATAGTTAACCATGCTGTATCATACATATTTATATATGCTAAATATGTATATATAATATATTTGCTATATATATACACATACACACACATATATGTCATTTATGTATGACAGTTTAGAGAGTAAATTCTAGGACTTCACATAACAAGGTAATTTGTTTTGTAAACATATTTTTTAAAGATTTTTTTTATTTTTTAAAGATTTTATTTATTTATTCATGAGAGACAGAGAGAGACAGAGAGAGAGAGGCAGAGACACAGGCAGAGGGAGAAGCAGGCTCCATGCAGGGAGCCCAATGTGGGACTCGATCCTGGATCTCCAGGATCACACCCTGGGCGGAAGGCAGGCGCTAAACCACTGAGCCACCCAGGGATCCCCTATAATTTGTTTTGTATCTGTGTGAGGTGACGGATGACAATATATGCAATTCAGATCATTATGTTGTACATCTTAAACTTATACACTGCTGTATATCATTATATCTTAATAAAACTGGAAAAATGAGTCATAAATGGGCAGATATGAAATTTAAAAAATGAAATATTTCCTTGATGAAATATGATGTAATAACTTTCTATCCTCTCAAATGTTTGAAGTCCCATCTCTATTAAAATCATTCTGTACTGTGTAAACTTTATTTTTAAAATAAATGTAAACAGAATAAAAGAACTTGAAAAACAGAGTAATCTTATTTTGATGTGAAAGATGATGAAGGTATAATTGCTTTGCACTGTGCTTTATTTTACCTTTAATTAACTTCAATTGTGTTTTTAAAAAATGTTGACCTCATATTCACCTTCAGCCTATGACATTATTTTGCATTCAAAAAGAGATACCTGATAGTACTATTTTGGAATCAGACATTAAGGAGAAAATGAATGCAAATTTGACAGACGACATAACATTTCCAGCTAGAAATGTTTGATATTACAACTATTACTAAAAACATTAAAAATGACTTTATTCTGCTTCTGAAATTGTCACATCACAGTAATGAAAACTTTTCTCAGAGAAAGTGCACTTTCAAATTATTAAAAGCTTAATTAATAGAATGTTCTTCATAGGGTTTCTAGTCTAACTTCACATCTCCATTTGTACCCTTCTTTTCATCCAAATACCTATTTCATGTGCAATCTTTTGACCACTACTCAGCCACATAAGAACGGGCCTTGGGCCTGGAACACTTCCTTACCAAGAGATAAAGAGCCCAGACAGCCTGTGCTGGGATTATCACCTTGATGGGGGATATCTTTCTTTCTTGTTTCATGTTCAATGAGTACTCTTTTGTCTTTTTCTTAAAGTATATACGTTATATGATACCTGGCCAACTGCACTGTTACATCTGTCTTCCCTAAGGAGAGGAAAGTGTTTCTTCCACTGTGGGATGAAAGGGGTGTGCATTCCTAAGGAAATTCACTAAGAGAAATCTCCTGGCCTTGGGCAGTGGACACTCACATCCAGCCCCACATTGGGCTCCCTGCTGAGTAGGGAGCCTGCTTCTCCCTCTCCTCTGGCCCTCCCCTCAACTTGTGCTTTCTCTCTCTCTCTAATAAATAAAATCTTAGGAAAAAGGAACGATATGATCATTTTCATGGAGTATTTGCTTTCACAGATATTTTGGGGTTAGACCTTAATCATGTCTCTTGCCATCTATGCATTTTTTACAATAGGATGTAATTCAATCAGATAAGAATCTCTTGAGATGCCTTGTTGAAGGCAAGAAATCTCTGTTGTGTGTATTTTTATAATTGATCTGGTCGTAGGCTTTGCTGCCATGTAAATGCTCTTAGGTTTACATCTGGGGACACAGCTTCTAATCATCCTGTTATGATGGTCAAATCACCTTTTGGGTTCTTGCTTCTCTTCCTTTGCTCCAGTTATTCCTTCTACTTTGATAGAACTATTTTCCCTCTCTACCATACTCCATTAGATAGACCGATTAAAATTCTCTAAGGAGTGTATCATTTGTTAAATGAACAAATGTAAAAAAAAAAATTCCTTCTTTCTTGCTCTAATACAAATGAATATGACTTTGATACTGTGAGTGATAGAATTATATATATTTAATTTAAAACTGCCATAATAGAATGGGAGAGAAATATTCTTCACTTTTAACTACATTCATTGTTACTCTCCACTTTAGTACACATGCAAACAGGTACCCTCTGTGAATTCAATTTGTGTGTGTGAGAGAGAGCAGAAGTATTACATCAAATACTCTGCTACAGAGCTGAAGTCACACAAATTTGCTGCAGCTTTCCAATAATTTTAATGAAAGGAATAGCTTGCATCAGTAACAACTAAACTAACATTTTGTTCCTTACAAAGATACTCATATATATGTGTGTGTATATAATATACATATCTACATAATTAAAATGATGTAACTGAATGATCATTCCCTTAATTTGTGAAATATTTTACAACTAAAAGCAAAAACAAAGAACCATTTCATATCTGTACTACAGGTATCAGAGATGTCCTATTACAACTGTATCTTTTCTAGTTATTTACAACAAAATAAACAACTGAAAATGAAATCATTTTGAATATAAACTATTAGTACAGGTTTCATTTTAAGGAGTTATCATGACTAATCCTATCTTCAGTGATATGGTGTACCATGATTCCTGTAACATTGCTATATTGTATTGATATATTACATCGTTTGTGCCTTAGGCATTGCTTTTATTTTCATGACAGTTTATTACTTACGCCATTTTGTTTTTGAAAAACAGATTTACCTCTGTATTTTACAATACAGTGTAATTTCTTTCACTTTGTACAATTTTATATTTTCTAGGAAATTAAATCAGTTTACTATTCATATTATAATGTTATTAAAATATTATTAAAGATGAATATATT
The DNA here is from genome assembly GCF_053574225.1 of Canis aureus. Classification (NCBI taxonomy): domain Eukaryota; kingdom Metazoa; phylum Chordata; class Mammalia; order Carnivora; family Canidae; genus Canis; species Canis aureus. The sequence goes on along the minus strand of NC_135627.1, from coordinate 21,335,957 downwards.
AACTTTTTCAATTACACAAATGGGTTATTTTAGAGTGGATATAATGGAGTGCATTTCCCAGAAGTCTTGAAATAGAAACTTAATTTTTTTAAACCAAGTTTCAACTTGATATCATGTTGGCAATTGTAAATTATATTAGACTCAAGTAAACTGGTTGTTCAGTTTTTTATAGAGCTAAGTTTAGATTATTTCTTCCATGTTTCTGACTACAAATAGAAGGACTTTTCAGATTTTTTTATTATGAGAATATGTAAATATGTCTAAGCCATTCATTCTCAACTAAGTACAGTATTTTTGCCAGAGCTTGGCATTTATCATATGTACTTTATCCATAGTTAATATTTAGTCATCTAATTTGGTTAATATACTAATCAGTAGGGACTGCCATAGTTAACTTTGTAACTTCAAAATTAGCTCAATTTTTATCATGTAAAAGATTCTCAATACATGCAGGCTGTGTGGAACTAAATTCGCTGAATGAGCTCAGCATCAAATAAACCTAATATAGCTGTATCAAAATGTATATAGCATGGGTGAAGCACTACAAAAAAGACAAAGTATCAAGATATATTGCAAATAATTTGAGACTGGTCTAAAAGAAGCAAAGTAAGAATGTTTGAAAGTATAATATCGATGACAGAAAGGAAGTTGTTAAATCACCTAGGTTCCAGAAGTATATATAAATAATCAATAAGTATTTCTGGAACCAAAGGAATGAGTTGTTAAACAAAAAATAGCAAATATTAGAATTTAAATGTAACACGTCTTAATAAAATATTTACATACATTATTAACTTCCTTGGTATTTTCAAGATATTAAAATTTAAAGAATAATCACATTTCATAATACTGTCACTCAACTAAGGGTAGTAGATGTCCTAAACCCTCTGAAAAAGCTGGAGAAAATGACAGCAAGAAGAATATCAAGAGTGTACAATGAAGGTTTTCTTTTTATCATAAATAATTTTACACTTATAAATTTAATGTATCACTGAAAGTTTATCATTTCAAAATGCTTTGTGCACTAACATTTTAGGTGATATTTTAGATATTAATAAGATATAGTCCAAACACAAAAAGTAACTTACCTTGGAATAGAAAAATCACTCTATTCTGTATATATTATTCTGTTTACATAAACCTTCATGATTTATGTATTTGTCCACCAGTGACTATGAAACTATATTTTTAGTGTGCTCCCAGGATTTCAGGGTTCCAACCAAGATTTAAAACCTTGTTATTCCTAAGTTAATCTTGTTCTTTATGGAAACTCCCTGTAGTGTGTAATTCATAGTACTTTGAAAGATAACTTTACAATTCTGGGTGAAATAATGGCCAAAGGAGAACTTTTTATATCAGCGCCCTAATATGTGTAGTTAATTCATGATTATCCATAAGTGGATGATACAGATTGAAGATTTTCTTAGACTTTACATGGTTTCATTTTCTGTGGTTGTTATCATTAACAATGTCACAAGTCAGTCATAGCTGACAATGTCTAATAATTTTTCTGAACCTCAAAATAAGTTTACATAGAAGAGAAGTAAATATGTTATAAAACAAACTACGATGTGTTCAGTGTGTTTCAAATTCATATCAAATAATTAAACCCATTGCAAGTCATTTGTTTTATATAATATATAACATAAAACAATAACAAATATAAAATGCTTTTAAAACCCATGATTTTTTTTGTAGTCTTATAAATTAATGGGGAAAAAGGCAAATCTATAGAACCCTGAACAGAAACGTCAGATAACATATAACAAGAGGATAAATTAAATATATAATGGAAATGAGAAGAAATGATAAATAGGAAGAGGTGAGAAAGATAAAATTACTAAATGCTATATACAGTGAAGATTATCTGTGTCATACAAATTAAAACAAGGTAATGCCTTAAAGCTATCAATTTGTGAAACTTTGTATATTGGATAATACACCCATATGTGATGATGTTGGGAGATTGATCCTGATGTCCATCTCTGGTAAGCATTTGTCCTGGTACATATATCATGGAAAAATAATCTGATATTATTCAAGTAAACACATATGCATATGCTTCAAGGCTGAAATTCCATTACTTTATTTAGAACAAGATTTTTATAATAGTGGTTGTTTGTGGTGGAAGATATTTGTATGCAATCTAAATGATCATTACTAGGAAAATGGATACATAACTAAATGTCTTAAAGAAAGAAAAAAAGAGAAGCATGTGTGTTGAGAAAATGTGAGGAGAAAATAAGTGGTAATTTGAATACCATAATTTATGAAAATTAAAAACAGATACATCAAATTACTGTTTCAGGGCACACAATATTAATGGATGCATTAAAATGTAGGATGAAGTAGGAGATCTGAAGAGAAAGATTAAAATTAAATGAAGAGGGGCACCTGGGTGGCTCAGTTGGTTGAGTGTCTAACTCCTGATTTTAGCTCAGGTCATTATCTCAGGATCATGGGATCAAGCCCATGTCTTGCTCCACACTCCTTGGGAAGTGTGCTTCTCTCCCTCTCCTATCCCTCTGCCCCTTTCTCCACTCAGTCTCTCTCTTTCTCACTAAAATAAATAAATCTTTAAAAAATAAAATGAAAAAGCTATTACAGAAACACAGTAACACTGAACTCTGATGTGGGAAACCTGATTTTTCCTTTCCTCTGTAGATCTGAAATAAAATTGGAAAACCAGAGGTATTATTAAAAGGATTATAAGTGGAAATATTATAAATGATTATAACAAATAACAATGTATGGGATTTAGTCAAAGGAAAACTGAAAATGAGTTGATCTTGAGGAAACTTCATAGAATACAGAGGAACAAGAAAAATTTATATAAATGCAATAAAATAAAGGTTATAAAAAAGACAGTCAATAAAAAATATGGGTAACATATCTTTAGAGAGCAAAGAAGGCACAGGAAAATATTCAATATTGCAAAGAGTGAAGGCTTGACTCTGTAGATTGATAAGTATCACCATGTTTTAGGAAAATTTAATAAAGTCAAAATATATTCTGGCAATATATGAAACCACAGAAATAAAGAAAAAAATCTATTTGGAAAGGAAAGAAGATTACATAGAATAAAATTAACAGAATTTTCATAGGTCTTTACAGCCATTTTAAATATCACAAAATCACAACAACAAAAAATCTTTCTGGGAGATATTTCCAAGGGAGTAATACAAAACACCAAAAGAATATTCAATAATTAAAAAAATTTTTCCACTTCTTAAGTCCTCTGAAAGTCTTGCCTGTCTTTGCCATGAGGATATTTGGAGCTTAGGGTAAGGCAAGTCATATTTATTTGGTTCCGCTATGGATACCACCAATTCTGTTATGGGAAACGCATTTTAGGTAAATATGTTTAATACCGCAAAATAGGTGGAAGTATTCTGAAAAAGGAATCATACTACCTATTGATTTAATTCCAAAAGTGATGCAAAATCTTTCTTCATCAGTGTGATGTTCCATTTCCTGAGAGATCAAGCATATTTATCAATTTTATTCATTTACTATTTACTTATTTTAATAAAGGTCCTTAATCTGAAACAATTCAGATTCTGCATTTCAGGTCAGAATATTTAAAAAATAATGTATGTCCCTTTCAAATTCCATGTGTTTTTCATTTGTGATTTTAAGTATGATCACCTGGTCAAGGTATTCATTCTCTGGCTTCTCCAGAGAGAAGAACGTATATTCTCTTTGCAAATGAATAGAGACTTTTAAGACAACAGAAACATTCTACTCCTTACACCTTCTGTCCACCCTCCCCATTATTTATCATTCATTGATTATTCACACCTAGAGCAGTCATTCTATGATGCTTACAAAGTTATGATTTTCCAAATTAATTTTTCTGTAAAGTGCTCACTCACCATTTTCCTATAAGAAAGATTCCTACCTTTTCCATCAAGAATTTATGAATACTTGGTTCTCCCATTCGTTCATTCCTTCCTTCCTTCCTATTCTTCATTCAGAATTTATTACTGTTTTTAATTGTGTAGTGTTCAAATTGTCAGAGATTTAGCTTGGAGAAAACCCTTCAGCTTGGTTCCTGGCCCCTATTAATATGCCCCATTAACATTTTATTTTGTAGGAGAAGGACTTTTTTACTTTCTGAAGTAGATACTGAAGGCTCAGTCAATAATAGCACTTAAGTTAGGCACTTCTTATGAAGTTCAGATTCTTTCATGGGGAATGAAGGTACAACCCACAATTGCATGCAAACTGTCTTTATGCTATCATGGTGAGTTTGCTTCTAGGCTTTTTCATAGAACTATATATATAGAAAATATTCATATTTTGGGGGGCCCGTGGGTGGGTGAGTTGATTAAGCATCGGACTCGATTTCAGCTCAGGTCATGATCCCAGGGTCATAGCATCAGGCCCCATGTGGACTCCATGCTCAGCAGAGAGTCTGCTTGAGATTCTATCTCTCTCCTGCTCATTCATGCACATGCTCTCTCTCTCAAATCTTAAAAAAATGCATTCATATTTGTATTTCTAATTTCATTCTGTGCCACTGGTTTCTTTGCCTTTAGACATTTCCACATTTGTATCTCCCTCACTCCACAGTGGTAACACAGTATCTCAAGGATATCATCACATTTACTTATTTGTTTATTGTTCTTTCCCATTATCCCTACACAGTAGTGATGATTATTAAAACACCTACTGTAGTTCTTGAAATTATCTTTGCCTGAAAGGAGGCATTAAAGGATCCACAAAGATAAATGTACACAATGGCTGTATTTTTCTCCATGTTTTATTTGTGTATGTGCTATGTTTTATAATAAAGTTCAATAAAATCAGGGGACATTTTAGTTGACATTTCTTATTCTGAAATAATCACTGTGCATACTTTAAGAAATTCTTTTAAAATATTTAACAAATAGGTCATAGTATTTTAGAATTAATCTTAAATTATGGACTTTATGAAATATCTTTATCTTGCAATGTTTTCTTGTTGATTTTGAGAGTGTTTCTTTGTCTTGTCTCTTAATATTTTGATTATAATGTGTTATGATGTGAGCTTCCTTGGATTTATCTGGTTCATATTTCTTGAGCTGCTTGAATTTTTATACCCAATTATTTCCTCAGATTTGGGAAACTTTCTGTCATTATTTCTTCAAATTTCTGTCCTTTTTTAAATCTTTCTTCTTCTTTTGAGATTCCCGTTAAGTATATATTAGTCTTCTTGATAATGTCTCATAACTCCCTTAGACTCTCTTCACTTTTATTTTTTTTTTTACTCTTGCTTCACTTGATGATTTCAGAAGAACTGTGTTCAAATTAGCTGATTCTGTCTTCTACCCAATCAAATCTGCTATTCAACCCATCAAATGAATTTCTGCATTCATTGTATTTTTCACCTTCAGAATTTCTGTTTGGTTCTTTCAGATAGCTTCTCTGTGTTGATAATATAAATTTGTCTATGCATCTGTTTTTTTCTGATTTCATTTGTTATCTTTGTTCTCTTTTAGCTCAATGAGCATGTTTAAGATACTTATTTTTAATCTTTTGTAAGGCAGCTCATAAATTTGCATTTCTCTAGGATTGGTTTCTGGAACTTCATTTTATTTCTCTGATTGTGTCATGTTTTCCTGTTTCTTTTTGTGCCTTGTGATTTGTATTAAGACTTCAGCATTTGAAAAACACTATCTCTCCCAGTGTTTATGGGTTGTCTTAGTGTAGAGGGGATGACCTTCACTGATCAGCACAACTGATATAGGACATTTCAAACCTCTTCTGTTGATGTATCTTTGAGTGTGTGTGTATACTTTTAGTTCTCTCAAATTACCCAAATAACTTATCAGTGCTTCTTTTCAGAAGCCCACCATCTCTTATTCTACCTGATGTAGAACTGCACCTGTAACATGTTGCAGTGATAGAATCTGTTTTCAAGGGCTTCCAAAAAATGCCACAGATCCTATCAGTGCTTTGAGTCAGGTGAGATGGATTCCAATCACTCAGGATAGCCCCAAACTAGTCAGGACATTAAATTTTTAATGTACTTTTTAGTTTCTGTCTTAGAGGAGGATCCCCAGTGTGACATGTTTCCTCTTAGATTCACCACTTAAGTCAGATGAGGGAAGGGTATGGAAGGGTATACAAAATGTCGCAAATTGTCCTACTGCTTTTTTTCTGAAATAATTTCTTGGGTTTATTTTGGTTTGTGTGCTTCTCATCTAGTCTCTAGAGATCTCACGAATGTATTCTGGTCATTATATTGTTGCCGACTTGATCTGTATGTGACAGAAGGAGGACTTGAAGCTTCCTAGTCCACATTCTTGCTGACATCACTCTCCAAAGTTTAAATTTTACATGACTTGATTTCTTTGTTGCCATGATTTAATATCATTCACATAACATAGACCCTATTCCATTTTCACAGATCACTATCCTAATGGGAATAGTTTAAGTGGTTCTGCCTCACAAACCAGGGATATTATCCTTCTGTTTTAATTTAATCTTTGAGATGTACTTGATATACGTACTAGAAAATACTACCAACAACTTACATTCACCTTAAAAATAAATCAAAACCAGACAAAACATATTTGTCAGTCTGACACTGGAAAATCATCCTATACCTTTATTTTAATAATTTGTACTGAAATATATAAAATGCTGTGCTATCTCTCCTTGACAAATAGGAGAAAGGTGAAAATTTAAATAAAAATATTCATGTTAAATGAGTCAGATAGTGATTAAGCCAAAGACAAATAGGCAGAGTTGTTTTCTTTTAAAAAAATATGAACAGATTTGAACAAATGAAGGAGAAAACTCAAACTCTAAAGATCCTTCAACATTTTTCACATTATATATGGGAGAAAATTCAGTTGGGACAATGAATTAAATCATTTTGTTCAGGTTTTCATTTTCTTAGAAAAATGCATATTAACTTATAAGATAAAGGTGGTTAATTTTTACATAGTGCTATGTAAAGATTTTTTAAACTTTACTATTATGGAAAATGCACATGGGATAAAATTAACTAAACATTTAAAATGTACAATTCACTAGCAATTAATACATTCACTATTACTTAGTTCCAGGATTTTTCTTTTCCCTAAGGAAAGCCAATACCCATAAAGTATGACTACTTTTTTTCTCCTCCCAAATTCTGAGAATGACTAATCTACTCTCTGTCTCTGTAAATTGCCTATTGTGGCTATGTCATATAAATGGAGTAAACCCAGACTTTTTGTAATACATACATAAACATAGCGTAATGTTTTCAGTGATTATCTGTGTTATGCATATACTAGTACTTAATTTACTTGTGGGTGAATAATATTCTAGTCTATAGATATACCGTGTTTTGTCCATCAGGTAACAGACATTTGAGCTATTTCTAACATTTGACTATTAATAGAATAATGCTGTTATGAACATTTGTGTGCAAGTTTCTGTTCCAAAATCTGTCTTCAATTATTATGGGCATCTAGAACTGGAATAGCTGGGTTAATGGTAGTTATATATTTACCTTATTGAAGAACTGCTGAAATGTTTTTCATAACAACTAAGCAATTTCACATTTCCACCATCAATATATAAGGGTACTAATTTCTACATATTTTTGTCAACACTAACTTTAACTTTTAACTTTTTTGACTTGTGCTATCTTAGTTGGTATGAAGTCGTTTCTCATTGTATTTTGACTTACATTTCCATGGGAATGAACAATGTTTAACACTTTTTTATGTGCTTGTAAACTATTTATATTTTACCTTTGGAAAAATGTTCATTGAAGTCCTTTTGCCCCTTAGTAAAGTTTTTGAATCTTTATTGATATATAATTAACATATTATCTGACTCACCTATTTAAGGTATATAGTTCAATGTCTTATAGTATATTTATAGATTTATAACAACCACCACAATTTTAAAACGTTTTTATTACTTCATATCTAAACTACTGTACCTTATTTTTTAATATTTTATTTATTTGAAAGAGTGTGCATGAACAGAGGAGAGGGTGAACAGGGAGCCTGACATGGGGCTCGGTCCCAGGACCCTGAGATCATGACCTGAGTGAGCCTAAGATAAACACTTAACTGACTAAGCCACCCAGGCAGCCTTAGACTATGGTGCCTTTTAACTCTTGTCTCTCCATTCTCATAGCCCCACCACCCCACAGCCCTGGGCAGCCACTACTCTACTTTCAATGAAATTTTGTAATATATGTTCTTTAATGACTGGCTTCTTTCACTTAGCATGATGTTTTCAAAGCTCATTGATATTGTCCTATGCTTTAACACTACCTTTTCTTTTATGGATGAATAATATTCTATATATAGATATGTCATATTTTGTATGACGTTTGTCTATTGATAAATTTTTTAGTTGTTTTAATCTTTTGGCTATCATGAGTAATACTGCTGTAAATATTCATGTGTGTTTGCATGTGAACATGTTTCCCACTCTTGGATATATACCTAGGAGTAGCAATTGGCCGATACATGGTTACTCTGTGTTTAATCATTTTAGGGATTGTGAGAATATATATGTACCATTTTACAGATCCATCAGCAGTGTATGAGAGTTCCAATTTATCCACATGTCAGCAATACTTGTTATCTGGCTTTTTTATTTTGCTATGCTAGTGGTGTGAAGTAGTATCTCATTGTGGTTTTGTTTTGCATTTCTTAGGTGACTAAGAATGTTGAACATCTTTTCATTTGCTTTTTGGGCATTTGTATGATCTTACCAAGAGAAATGTCTACTCAGTTCCTTGGCCCACATTTTATTTTATTGTTTTTAATTTTTTAAAATTATTTATTTATTCAAGAGAGACAGAGAGCAGCAGAGACATAGCCAGAGGAAGAAGAAGCAGACTCCATGCAGGGAGCCCAATGTGGGACTCAATCCCGAGACTCGAGGATCACCCCCCTGAACCAAAGGCAGATGCTCAGTCACTGAGCCACTCAAGCGTCCCACTTGGCCCACATTTTAATTGGGTTGTTTATTACAGTGTTTTAAGAGTTCTTGATGTATTCTAGATATGATTCCTTAACATACATCTGAATTTGCAAATATTTTATCCCATCCTAATAAACAGGGAAACTTGACCCAATGAAACAAAATTAAACTCCAGAAATCAATCCTAAAGAAATACAAATTGGGGGACACCTGAGAGGCTCAGTAGTTGAACATCTGCCTTTGGCTAAGGTCATGATCCTGGGGTCCTCAGATCCAGTCTTGCACTGGGCTCCCTGTAGGGAGCCTACTTCTCCCTCTGCCTATGTCTCTGCCTCTCTCTCTATGTCTCTCATGAATAAATAAATAAAATCTAAGAAAAAAAGAAATGCAAACTGGGGCACCTAGGTGGCTCAGTCAGTTAAAGGTCTGCTTTAGGCTCAGGTCATGATCCCAGGGTCCTGAGATTGATCCACACATCTGGCTCCCTGCTCAGTGGGGAATCTGCTTCTGCCTCTGTCTCTCCCCTTGCTCATGCTCACTCTCTCTCTTTCTCAAATTAATGAATAGAATCTTAAAAAAAAAAAAAAAGAAGTGCAAATTTATGAGCTGCCTTAAAAAGGATTTATAGTAGCAATGTCCACAATAGCCAAACTGTGGAAGGAGCCTCGGTGTCCATCGAAAGATGAATGGATAAAGAAGATGTCGTTTATGTATACGATGTATATGATGGAATATTACTCAGCCATTAGAAATGACAAATACCCACCATTTGCTTCAACGTGGATAGAACTGGAAGGTATTATGCTGAGTGAAATGTGTCAATAGGAGAAGGACAAACATTATATGTTCTCATTCATTTGGGGAATATAAATAATAGTGAGAGGGAATAGAAGGGAAGGGAGAAGAAATGGGTAGGAAATATCAGAAAGGGAGACAGAACATAAAGACTACTAACTATGGGAAATGAACTAGGGGTGGTGGAAGGGGAGGGGCGCAGGGGGTGGGGGTAAATGGGTGACGGGCACTGAGGGGGGCACTTGATGGAATGAGCACTGGGTGTTATTTTGTATGTTGGCAAATTGAACACCAATAAAAAATAAATTTATTATTTAAAAAATGATTTAAAATATCTTAAGCATGCTTATTGAGCTAAAAGAGATAGCAGCCAAACAAAATTAGAAAAAAAATGATTCATGGACAAAATGGTAATATCAAAAAATAGAAGATGTTAAGAAGGAAACAAACAGTAATTTTGAAGCTGAAAAATACAATAAGTGGATAAATTCACTAGATGGGTTGAATAGCAGTCTTGAATAGTCAAAAGAATCAGTTAATTTGAAAACAGTTCTTTTGAATTCATCAAGTCACAAAATTAAAATGGAGAAAGAAAAAAAAAAGTAAAAAAGCCTAAGGGAGTTATGGGATGTTATCAACTAAATCAATATATGCTTAATAGGAATTGCAGAAGGAAAAGAGAGAGAAAGGGGGACTGGGAGTTTATTTGAAGAAATAGTGGTTGAAAACCTCCCCCAAATGAGGAAGGAATGGGCATATAAATTCAAGAAGCTGAAAGAATTCCAACCAGATAAATGAAAGACTCATGTTCAGACATGTTATAATCAAATTATCCAAAGGCAAAGGACCTTGGAAGCAGCAAGAGAAAGGTAGCTTCAGATAGAAGAGAGCTTCCATATGATTATCAGGTTTCTCAGCAAAAATTTGTTAGAGCAGAAAGGAATGGGAAGGTGTATTCAAAGTGCTGAAAGAGGAAAAAAAAAATCAATCAAGAATATTCTATCCAGAGAAATGTCCTTCCAAAATGGACAAATGAAAAGTTTCCAAGATATTCATTACCACTAGACCTGCTCTGAAAGAAATGTAAAAGGCAATCCTTCAAGGTAAAAACAAAGGATAACAGTGATATGAAGTCAATGAGAATACGAAGTTCTCTGGTAAAAGTAAATTCATAGACAAATATAATTACCTGTATTAAGGCAAATTTGGTGCATAAAGTCACTTTTGATTCTTGTAGTTAGTCACTTAATGACTGAATCATAAAAATAACCTATTTAATTAGTATACAATATACAAAGATATAATCTGTGACAGCAGTAACAAAGTAGGGGGAGCAGTTATACAATAGTACAGTTCTTATTGCAATTGAAATTTGTTATCAGTTTAAAATAGAATTTAAATAATTTAGAAAATTTTATTTTTATGCAACTGCAATGGTAATCACAAAGAAAATATTTATATAACATACACAAAAGGAAATGAGAAGGAGCACAGCAAAGGAGCAATAAACAAAACTAAAAGACTATATACTGAATGGGAGAAAATATCTGTAAATGATATATGTGATTAGTGTTCAAGGTATATAAAGAACTTACACAACTCAACACCAAAAACCCACAAATAATCCAATAAAAATGAGAAGAAAACATGAATAGACATTTCTCCAAAGAAGACATACAGATGGCCAACAAATACATGAAAAGATGCTTGCCATCACTCATCATCAGAAAATGCAAATCAAACTAAAAATGCAAATCAAACTACAATGAGATCAAAGCCTGGGTTGCTTAGTGGTTAAGAGCCTTCCTGGAGTCCTGGGATGAAGTCTCACCTCAGGCTCACTGCATGAAGCCTGCTTCTCCCTCTGCCTATGTCTCTGCCTCTCTCTCTCTCATGAATAAATAAATAAAATCTTAAAAAAAAAAAAAAACAGTGAGATATCACCCATACCTGTCATAATGGCTAAATTCAAAAACATAAGAAACAATAAGTGTTAGCAAAGATGTGGAGAAAAAGAAACCCTCATGCACTGTTGGTAAGGATGTAAACTAATGCAGCCACTGTGGAAGACAGTATGGGAGGTTCCTAAAAAATTAAAAATAGAATTAAAATATGATGCTGTAATTGAACTACTGGGTATTTACCCAGAGAATATGAAAATATAATTCAAAAAGATGTATGCACCCCCATGTCATTGTAGCATATTTACAATAGCCAAATTATGGGAGAATTCCAGGTGGCCATCAATAGATAAGTGATTAAAGATTATCGTGTGTGTGTGTGTGTGTGTGTGTGTGTGTGTAATGGAAGTAATTACTCAGACATAAAAATAATGAAATTGGGCCATGGATCTAGAGAGTGCAATGATGTTAAGTGAAATGTCAATCAGAGAAAGAGAAATACCATATGATTTTCATTCATATATGGAATTTAAGAATAAATGAACAAAGAAAAAGAGACCAAAAAATGTACTCTTAACTATAAAGAAGAAACTTGTGGTTACTAGAGGAGACATAGGTGAGGGGATGGGTGAAATAGGTAAAGGGGCTTAAGAGTACTCTTATCTTGATAAGCATTGAGTGATGTATACAGTTGTTGAACTACTCAGTATATTTTATACCTGAAACTAATATAACACTGTATAGTAACTACATTGGAATTAAAAATGTTTTAAACTGCAATAAAATCACACTTTTGTTTGTGATTTCTTTTCATATTCCTATGAATATGAAAGCCTGCCACTGGGCCTAAGGAGAGACTGAATGCTTAACCATGAGCCACAAAGTTGTCATGTTACCTGAGCTTCCTATCTTGTTCTGGGTGTTATCTAACCCATTACGACATAAACTTGGTTATGTACAGAAGCACTCCCTCATCAAATGGGAGTGTTATATATATATATATATATATGTCCTGAGCAGACCCTGAAGTTTTAAGTTACATGAGGAATAAAGCCAAATGTTCATAGTCAACATTTCTATTACATACACTTCCTTCTCTCCCCCAGTCTGCACCTGGGACCTCATGGAGAATTTTCTATGATCAGTTGACTAAGAAAGAGAAGACTCAGGCCTGGTTCATAGATGGTTCTGCATAACGTGCAGACATCCAAAACTATAGTGCTTATTGCTATAGCCCCTTTCTGGAAAATCCCTGAAGACAATGGTGAAGAGATATCTTCCCAGTGGGCAGAACATTGAGTAGTGCAGTTGGTCGGTTACTTTACATATAAGGAGAAGTGGCCAGAAGCATGATTATATACCTACCTGTTCATGGGCTGTGGCTAATGTTCCATCAACAGATAAATGGAGAAACAAAATATGATATATATATATGACGTGATGTGGTATGTGTGTGTACACATATCACACAATGAAATACTATTCAGCCTTTAAAAAAAAAAGAAATTGTTACCTGCTACAACATAGGTGAAACTTGAGGACTTTATGGTGGGTAAAATAAACTAGTCACAAAAAGACAAAGACTGTATGATTTTTCTTAAATGAGGCATCTAAAGAAATCAAAACATAGATGTGGAAAGGAAAATGGTGGTTACAAGAGGCTGGTAGAAGGGGGAAGATAAGAGTTGTTGCTTAATTGGTTTGGAGATTCATTTCTGCAAGATGAAAAAGTTCTGGGATCTGTTTCACAATGAAAATGAAAAAATATTGAATCTTACACTTAAAAATGGTTCAGAAGGTTCATTTTGTAATATATTTTTACTAAAAATAAAAATAGTACAATTTTAAAAGTCCAGCTTTAGAAGAAATATGTAACTATAGTTCATTTCACTAGAGCAAGAGAAATGCCTGGCAGGTGGGGAACAGAGGGCATGAGGTCCACAGTGGAAATGAGAAAGAAAGGTGAGGATATCACCCTGAGGACCAGGGTATGCTTCTTTCAGCAGGGGAAATGCACTGAGAAGCCAAGGGTCCTAAGGTGGGACGTGTGTGTGGGTGTGTGTGTGTGTGTGTGTGTATTTATATACATGACCTCTTTGAATAGTTTTCTCTTTCTGTTATTCCTATGAAACCATTGAGGTCAAGAAGTGTTTACAAGTTACACAGGAATAGTAGCTGGAGCTGAGAGCTTATATCCATAAAGTAAAGTAATGATTTCTACTCCAGTAAGCCAAGCACTTATATAAAAGCACCTTCAGGAGATATGTGTGTGTGTTTGTGTATGTATGTATATGTATATATATGGATATATATACATGTATATATATATATATATATATACACACACACATCCCTATATTAAGCTATATACTGAAGAACCAGCAGGAATTGATACTGTACTATCTGGAACACTAAAAGAATAAAAGACACAGCTATTTGTGAGCACAACTAGAAAGACTCCTAAGCAGATTCTACCTAGAAAAAGTAAGATGGCTAGACAACTAGAAAAATGTGTTGAGATTTGTTTGTCCAGATTACTAGGAGATTGGAGATTTGTTAAAGCAGAAGCACTGGTGGGTCTTCACAGTGAAATGTGCTTTCTGCCAGAACAACAGAGAACTCTTAGGGAACTGTGGGCTCTGGGACCTCAGTAAAGATTTTTTACCCAAGGTTAGGAATGAGTTCTAATAAAAAAGAGGATCTGTGGTAGAGAATGCAAAATCCATTACATGCACCTAATAAGTAAAATTGAAATGTGAGAGAGCTGGGAGTTAGGGAGGGCAGCCTAAGGTCAAAATGTGCACATTGAACAAGAATTAAGGAAAATGAAGCCAGGCTCTGAAATCAGATTAATCAGAAAATAACATGTAAATATTATATGGTAAGAAAGAAATCTATAAAGAGAATATGGATTCAGTAGCCAAGATTAGCCTGCTCAGTCTAATAAAATCTTATTTCGCATACCAGAAGGGAACGAAAATTAAACGGATCCTAACGCTTTCTTTTTCTTGAAGAGAGAACTAAGTTTTGGAAGCCAGAACTTATTTACAAAGGGATTATTAACTATTACATTATTAATAGTTACATATCCAGCAAGTTTCCTATGAATTTTGGTTCAAATAGAATTTTCTGTATTACCATATTAGATGATCTAAATTAAATTAATATCCATAGTCAATCATAGTTTAAAAGAGCCTAGTGTTTGGTTACTTCTGAAATACCAAACAAGTACTATTTTTACTTAATTCCACTTGATATTGACTGGTTAATTACAAGTATATTTTAATGATCTCTCTTATTTCCTGTGATACAAGATGGCATTATTTTATGTGACACTAATTAATAAAAAAAGGGGGAAAAAAGCACTACAGATATAATTATAGAAGAAATTTCTGACCACTTTGCATTTTGTTTTGTACTTACAGAAATAACCCATTCAAGTTTATTAACATCTATGGGATGCCTGGGTGGCTCAGTGTTGGGCAGCTGCCTTTGGCTCAGGTTGTGATCCCGGTATTCGGGATCGAGTCCCACGTCCAGCTCCTGCGAAGAGCCTGCTTCTCCCTCTGCCTATGTCTCTGCCTCTCTCTCTCTCATAAATAACTAAATAAATCTTTTTTTAAAAAGTTTATTTAGATCTAGATATTTATTATGTATCATTCATATGTATACATAGGATAATAAAATATAAATTAAATAAATGAAAGAAGGTATATCCAAAATTTATTTTTACTCAGAGTTATCAGTGTTCATATTTCTCATAAAATATGATCTTCTGGGACATCAAGAGAGTTGATATGACACATTTCCTTTTTAAAAATTTTCAACACGTTTCTTAAGATAGCACTTTACTATTGTTTCAGTAATTTTCTTCCCAGCTGCCAACATCTATCTTAAAAGTTTCTTATGCATTCACAATGACGACAAATTCCACCTGCTGCCTAGCCTTCAGTAACTCTACGATAAGCTTGGTTTTTCACATATTTGGCTGAGAAATTGGAGGAAATATGAATTAGAAATTCTTGGCTCAATTACTTTCTCTTTTTTTCAGCTATCGTCTTGCAGATAACATAGATACATCTTCATTCCACCTTTGAAACTTTTATAGGGTAAGGAACCCCAAAGAAGGACTCCTACAGTGGAATTAACATTTTATGAAGCCCACTTGCGGACAGATAATGCCATCTTCTTTAATAGATCTTTATATGCATGTTTATTTTCTAAGTAAGTTTAAAATCTGTTCAGAGAGAATATTATCCTTTAATATGGATGAGAATAAATGATAATGTACACACTGTTTTATTTTTTTAAGATTTTATTCATTTATTCATGAGAAACACAGAGGGAGACAGAGACACAAGGCAGAAGCAGGCTCCCCCAAGGAGCCCTATGCGAGACTCCATCCCAGACCCCAGGGTCATGCCCTGAGCCAAAGGCAGATGTTCAACCGCTAAGCCACCAAGGCATTCATCACACTGTTTTACAAGGCTATTGCCATGAGGGTGTGTGGCTGTAGTTTTAGCAAGTGGGATCAGCTATCGAGAATGGAGAGATTATGTGTGATGGCTCACATAAAACTCTGAGTTAGATGGTTTTTGAAATTTCTGGTAACAATATAATTTGAATAGAAATCTTTTCAGGTGGTCAACCTTTTAATTTGTAGTCTCTCATCCAATTCTTTAAACATAAGATCTTGAATTGCCTTTTAATGTTAGACATTTTAGAGTGAAAGGCAAAGCAACATAACCTTGAGAACAGTCTCTTTTCAAGGGGCAAACACAAGATTAAGCAATAGACATAAAGTGCAGCACATTCTATTACAGTAGTGATAGATCGCTATGGGACAGTATGCTACTACAGCCATACTGCTGTATCTCCAAATGCACATGTATAAGAAATGTCACTTTATTTTCTATAATTAATATAAGTTTTCCTGCAAGTTTCTCATTGAGTTTCCTTCAGTGCCTCCAGGCTCTTAGTAAATGCTGTTTCATTAATTCTAGAGGTATTATGCTCCGGGTTTATACTCTGGTACAGTCATTTAGTCAAAGAATATGACTTAAGTATCTATAATGAGCATCATTATGGTTCCTGCAGCTTCTATAGCCCAGAGACATGCAAGGCATAAACTGTCTCAAGGATTGGTCTTCTTGGCAATGTCCGAGAACAAAGTCCAGGTGCTGAGAACTAGCGATCCAGCACAGATCCTCCAGTGCTTATCCCTTCCTGGTGTCATCTTTTCACATAATTATTGGCAGGGCCCACTCCCTTCCTTTTTCCTCTTTCTAATATACCCCTTGTTGTTAAAATCTCATCCATCCTCAGTGATTTTAAGATTTTGAAGACAAAAGCCCAGAAGTTCTGCCAACTTGTTCTACTTATATTTTCCCCTGGCAGACAACTCCCCTGAGGCAGAAAGGCATGAGAACTGCTATTCCAAGAATTTTGAAGAAAGACAAAGACGAAAATGTGGTTAGGCAGAAAGAAAAAAGCTTCCCAAATTATATCTAGAAATATTACCTAGCCATACCAGTCAAGTTATGGTCAGGAAAGATTATATTTAATCTGATAACTAAAGTAGAATGGCCAGAATTGTTTGAGACAGAGTAAAAAAAAATTTTTTTTTGAATTCACGAGCTAGAGAAGACATTTTATGCTATGTAACTGAGAGATTCTCAATAAAACTACATCTTAGAATAAGAGAGGAGGTAAAGGTTAAAGATGGAGAAAAATAAGACAGGAAAGATAAACAAACTAGACTTCTATGTGACCATATAAAGTAATTTTATTTTAAGGGCAATGGGAAGTTTTGAAAATGTTTAAAGCAAGGAAAAGACATGGTTGATTTGCATTTTAGAAGTACTCTGGTTTCAAGCCAGAGGGAAAATCCTCACACCTCTCATTTCTAAATGCTGCTTTTTCTCCCAGAGCTTTTATTGGACTAGTAATCTTTCCACCTGCTATTTATTTTATAATATATATTGCAATTCAACCATAAAAATTAAATATCTTAGCATAATATTTTTGGGATATTAAACTTTTTTCTTTTTTTTTTAAAGATCTTATTTATTCATGAGAGACAGAGAGAGAGAGAGAGAGAAAGGGAGAGGCAGAGACACAGGCAGAGGGAGAAGCAGGCTCTATGCAAGGAGCCTGACGTGGGACCCCAGGATCAGGCCCTGGGCTGAAGGCGGTGCTAAACCACTGAGCCACCCGGGCTGTCCAACTATTTTTTTTTCTAACCTCATTAATTCCTAGTTGATACTTGTTCTGGAGTTTTCATATCAAAGTCTTTGCCTGACAAAATGTGATCAGAGTTTATTCCATACTGGAGAAAAGATATCCTATTCACTATTAATTCATTAGAAGAATTTCAAAGCATGAAAATATATTTTTAAATAAAATTAATTATGAAATCTTAGAATCTTTGAGTTTAATTTAACCAAATTTAAAAAGGTATTATTTTTTTTAATAGACCTAAAGAGTGACATTTAAAATTTTTAAGTCCTTTATTATGATTTAGTCTAACCAGTGCACAGCACATACACACATTTTATTTTGAGTATCAACCATTCATTAACATTATGAAATTAAAAGATCAAATAATTCCTAAAGTAATGAACAGTAAAACAAATGTTTTCATTTTTTAAATTTTTGTTATATTTTATTATTAAACCCTACAAATATGCACTTTTATATACACCCAACAAAGATTTAGCTGCATTTCACAAATTTTTATATGTTGCATTTTGATTTTCCTTCAGCTTAAATATTTTTTTAAATGTCACTTGAGAATCCCTCTTTGATCTAATGGTTGTTTAGGTGTAGGTTGATAACTTTAGATATTTAGATAAATTTCCAGATATGTGTTTGCTATTTATTTCTAGCTTGAATTCTGTTATGTGTCAAACATACTTGGCTTGATTTGTTTTATTTTAAATTCGTTGAGTGTTTTCTTTTTGTTTGTTTGTTTTTGTTTTGGTGTCCTAGAATATGAACTTTCTCTAATGAATATTGTTTTATGTTCACTTTAAAAGAAAGTGTATTATGCTGTTAGAAAAAGGAGTATTTTGTAACAGCCAATTAGTACTTATTACTTGATGGTCTTTTTTTTTTTTAAGATTTTATTTATTTATTCATGAGAGACAGAGAGAGGCAGAGACATAGGTAAAGGGAGAAGCAGGCTCCTCACAGGGAGCCCACTTGATGGTCTTGTTCAGATGTTTTTGTTTATTTATCATTTCTGATTTTTTGCCTATTCTGTTGATTACTTAAAAGGATAATGCTGAAGTCTCCAAGTATAATTGTGGATTTATCTATTTCTCCTTTAGTTTTTAACAGCTTTTGCTTCACAAATTGTGATACTCTATTTTCAGATGCATACACATTTAGGATTTACACGTCTTCTTAGAAATGTAGTCCCCTTTATCATTATTTAATATCTCTCTTTAACCCTGACAGTATTTCTTGTTATAAATTCTAATTCTCTGTATATTAATATTGCTATTACAGTTTTTTATATGTGTGTCTTTGCATGGTATATCTTTCCCCATCTTTTAAATATTACATTTAAAGTGAGTTTCTTTTAGTCGACTCTGTTTTGTTAATAAAATCTGAAAATCTTTTACATGAAATATTAGACTCTTTTGTTTTGCATTTAATTTTGTGATAAGACTACTTAACATGAGATCTACTCCTTAATAAAATGTTAAGGATGCATTACTATTGACTGTAAATGCAGTGTTGTAAATCTCCAGAGCTCATTCATCTTGTTTAACTGAAACTTTCTGCCTGATGATTAGCTACTCATTATTTCTTCCTCCCTCCAGAGCATGGCAAACCACCATCTCACTATTTGATTCTATGGATTTGACTATTTTTTAGATATTTACCATTAGGATCTAAATGAGGATCTCAAAGAGATACTGCACACGCATATTCATTTCAGCATTATTCACAATACCAAGAAGTGCAAATAACGTAAATGTTCACCAACCTATGAATGGATAAGGAAAGTGCAATTTATATACACGATCGAATACTCCTCAGCCTTAATGAAGGAGATTCTGCAATATGTATTAACATGGATGGAACTTAAGAACATTCTACTAAGTGAAATGCAAAATGAAATTCAAATCCATTTGAATATAATATGCTTAAGATATTTGTTTGTCCTGCCTTAATGTTCTCTGTCTGCCCAGCACATATCTCTGGATATGTGCTATGCTGTCTGTTAATTCTGGAATGTTCTCTGTGATTATTTTTAAAAGTATTCTTTCTCTAGTCTCTTCTCCTTTTGAGATGTCAATCACACTTAAGTTAAAACACTTAATGTTATTCCACAGCTCTTGAATTTTGGTTTTTTTTTCCTCTTTGCATTTCAACTAATATAATTTTTATTGACCTTTCTTTAAATTAACTGATTCTTTCCTTGGCTGCATCAAATTTTCGACGAGCCTATCAAAGGCATTCTTCATTTCCATTGCTGTTTTATTATTTCTACCATTCCTGTTTGATTCTTTCATATAGTTTCTATCCCTCTGCTGAAATTCTGTTTTTGATCTTACAGGGTGCTCAACTTTTTACTTAGAAACTTTTTTTTATTGTTTATTAAAAGACAAAGCAATGTTTGTTGTTTTTTGTCTGTTTTGTTTTGTTTTACTTTTTGGTGGGAGCAGGGTAGGGCATGAAAGGGTAGTTAGATGGAGACAGCCCAAAAGAAAAGACAGCTCTATCCATCCCTGCTTCTTTCTTGGGCCAGTCACGTTCAAAACCCTTAATTACATCCTCCTGTGCCACTGTAAATGTGTGTATGACTCCATGCAGAGTTGATTTGACATTCACAGGGAGAGGATGGGAACCTAGAGTAGGAGCTACCAGGGACTACTAAGAACTTGACACTATTCTACAGTACTTGTAAAATAGAGTAGCCAGGCCCAATCTGAAAGGACAGGGTTGGATTCCTGACAAGCCAGGTGAGGCTGATAATGGTTGAAGAGGTTACCCTGAACTCAGAAGGGGCAACTGGTCCTGCCTTGGAAGAAGAATTTGGAGGAAGGAAAATCTAAGGATTGAACTAATCCAGGGTGAAATTTCTTTTCGTTCCCTGGATTGTAACACATCAGGAGGAGTCAAGAATGACTCCTCCACAAGGAGGGATCAAGAATGCCTTATTTCTGGTTTTTCTATAACATTTCTGCCTCCAATTCTCCCCTCCCACCTGCCATATTAATTAACATTTATTATAGTGATTTAAAATTCCCTGTCAGACATTTCCAACATCTGTGTCATGTCTAAGTCTGGTTCAGATTATTGATTTGCCTATTCTTAGTTTATTCTTGTATTTATATATATATATATATATATATCATATTTCATGTCTATGCTGACATTATGTATAGGGAGGAAAAACTGAGGTGAGTAATATGAATGCCTGGAAATGGGTACACCTCTCAACTAGACCTTTAATGCAAAAATGGAGTCATATATAGATCGTTTAGAGATGGGCTGGATTTGTAGAATGATTGCTGTGGTCATCCCCAGTGTACTATAACCTTCAAATTCCTATAGAAATGCTTTATATATAGAATGAGGCTGGTTTTCTAAAGCAGTATGTCTAGTATAGAGTTCTACCCCTTGTGGCATGTCTTGGAGTCTCTGTATGCTCTTTTTCTTCTCTTACCCCTCTTCAAACAATATTCTGCAGTTACTTATTAATTGAAGCTTCTTCACTTACTAGTGTGGTGTGGTCTTAGAGGTACATTCTCTAATGTTCTAATTAAGCCTCACTGTTAACCCTGAATAATATCCCTTGGTGTGAAGTTATAGTGTCTTTGGTGTTGCTATTCCCTCCCTGACTATAATTGGAGGGCCATGGCATAATCTTTCTGTTTTCAAAAGGGTGTTTGCTTGCTTTTATTGAAGTGTAATTAATAAACAGTATTATATTAGTTTTAAGTGTATAATATAATGATTAAACAATTCTATACATTTCTAAATGCTCATCGAGATAAGTGTACTCTTAGTCCCCTTTATTTCACCCATCTCCCTACCCAGCTCACCTCTGGGAACCACCAGTTGTTGGTAGTTTTGTTTTTTTTTTTTTTTTAAGATTTATTTATTTTGGAGAGAGACAGAGCATGAATGGGAAAGATGGAGGAAGAGGGAGAGAGAATCTCAAGCAGACTCTGTACTGAGCACAGACACCTATGTGGGGTTCAATCTCACAATCCTGAGATCATGACCTGAGCTGAAACCAGGACTTGGGTGGGTACTTGACTGTGTCACCCAGGTACCCTTGTTTTAAGAGTCTGATTTTTTTTGTTTGTTCTTTTTTTTCTTTTGTTTTTAGCCCTGAATATGATAAATTTTCACCAGTACAGTTTTTAGTTGCCATTCATTCCCAAAGAGTGTGGGTTTTGCTCAGTGGTAGGTAGAGAAGAGGGTCTGAGTGGAGTTTCTTACTTCTCCTACACAACCACTTTTTCCTAGCCCAGATCTGCACCTTGTGGGTGCTACTTAGGTTTTTTCCATTCTTTTCAGTGAGCACCCAGTGGGGTTCATGGTGAAATTATGTAAGAGGATATAGACTCAGATATCTTTGGCTCCCAGCGGTTTTACAAGGTCATTCCAGCATCCACACAGTTTTTATCAATTTGTAATTATAACTAAACTCACCTTTGCATGTGCCCCAGGTGAATGAGTCCCTACATTTCTTCACTGTAGGCATTGTCTCTAGAAAATTTCAGACTTGTTGGTTGTTCTGTGACTTCTTACCTTCAATATATTCAAAGCAGTTGTAATTTTGAACTTAATTCATCTAACGTTATTTATTTATGTATTTCCCCTGTAAGATTTGCAGAGGTGCTCCTTCCAGGACTCCACAATCTGGGTTAGAATTGAGTTAGAAGCTACTAGAATGATAGACATTTGAAGGCATATATATCCTTAGAATGACTTCAGAATAAAGTGAAAGTCTAAGCCCATGCTTTCATAATATTCTTATTTCCAATCTTATCAAATCAATTAGTGTAATATCATACCATTTAAAGGAGTATCTTAACATATGAAAACCTTTAACCAATTTCTGCAATTTGAAAAATGGATAGTAGATTAAGTATTAATGAAGCAACGTAGAGAAAGTCACAGCTTATATACATATGGAGAGTGCTGAGAACAAAGAAACTGAGATGCTTTGGGAACCAAAGGGACTCTGGACTTGGAGACAGCAGGTATTTCTGGGGGAACGAGTGAGAGGTGGAGGCAGGAATCAGAAGTACTAACTGAAGACTTGAATGTCATTTATATAACAGTATATTATGCATTCACACTTCCCACCCCTGCCTTTATTTAGAGATTGCAGGGCAGCCAGGAATTTGCCTACCACAAGGAAAAAAGTAGGATTCTTTTCTGATGTATTATATAATCTCTTAGAAGAGTGAACAGTTAGTAAAGATGTAGCTTATTTAAGAATAGCCTTTCTTATTGTGACACTTGAATAGCCCTTAATATATGGGTCAGTTCCTCTTATACTTACTCTAAAGGAAAATCCTGTGTAGCCAGGATTTTCTTATTATTACAAAGAAAATAATAATTTTAAAGGACTTGTTTACTACTTGCCATGTGCCAGTACTTCTCTAAGGTAAGAACCATGGAAACACAAAACATTTATGAAGTATTTGAGAAGGCTTAAAATTGAAGATGAAATATCAATATTAAAAATGCAGGAAAGTTGACTTAAAAATAGATATGTGATGAGTAAAAGGCTTTTTTTTAATTTTAGAACTCCAAATATTAGAAAAATTTAAAGATCTTGAATCCATAGTGAAAAGAATTATATGAAAGTGTAGTAACATAAGAAGAGATGTCTTCTTATAAAACATAATTTCCAAAAATAAAATATAATAATAGACTTGTTGGGAAATAGATTTGGTTAAAATATGCCAAATATTTAAAAATGTTAAAATCATGGGGTTCCTGAGTGGCAAACTGTCCAACTCTTAGTTTAGGCTCAGATCCTGATCTCAGGGTGATGACATCAAGCCCCACATGGGCTTCTGTGCTCAACCTGGAGTCTGCTTGAGATTCTCTCTCCCTCTCCCTCTGCCCCTCCCACTCATGCTTGCACACACTGGCTTGCTCTCTCTCTCTCTCTCTCACAAATAAATAATCTTTAAGAAATGATAAAATTACTTAAAATATGTATAAAAAGTAAGAGATATAGGGAATCCAGGAGATCTGAAATAAAAATATCGTTCCAATTTTAGTATATGTGCTGCTGAAGTGAGCACTGAAATAAAAGTAAAACATGTAAATAATATTTTAATATTTTCAAGTCACTTGTTTCCTAATCTATAGTTACCATTCAAATGTATTTGTGTTTCATTAGAGGTTCTGGCATACTGCAAACACACATATATGTGTATACACACACGCACGCACTATACACATGCAAATACATAAATATATTTAAAAATGTTAATGTAACTAGCAGCTTTGCAGGAGATAAACCAATGTACCCAGTTGCCCCTAGAGAGTTCTATGTGTGCAAAGGTGTGGACATAACTGTTATACTAATGTATAGTATACCAATACATGCTATGCTATACTAATTTTTGTCTTAATATACTACTTTGACCAATATATTAAAGCAAACAAAAAATTCTAGTATGTTTATTTACATTCTGGTATGAACTCCTTATCTCTTCACTACTCAGTGACATTTTGTGGATCATAATATGATAAACACTGTTTCACTATCATCTTGAGCAAATTTCACAAGCTTCTGATTATATTTGATTATCTTATTTCAGTATGTATCATCTAGTGTCTCGTTCACCATGTCAGTCATATTCAGATTTTTTTAAGATATTTACTTTTTAAAATTTATTTATGAGAGACAGGGGGGTTGGGCAGAGACACAGGCAGAGGGAGAAGCAGGCTTCATGCAGGGAGCCCAAGGTGGGACTCGATCCCGGGTCTCCAGGATCAGGCTCTGGGCTGAAGGCGGCACTAAACCACTGAGCCACCCAGGGATCCCAAGCATAGGTATCTTAAGAAAAAAACTCGGGAGGGATGGGAGAGAAAAGCTAAGATACTTCTTACTAGGTCCATCACACACACATACACACATAATCCTAAACACCTCATTTCCCCTCTATAGGTATTGCTTATATGATTGCTAGATAAAACATATAATTATCCCTAGACTAAATGCCTGCATTTCAAGTATTTATGGTTCTTTTTATAAGATGGGCACCTTGAATTCTCTGCATCTCAACTTGAAATCCTAGTGACTGACAGGACAATTGCACTGATCACATTACTCATATGACATGCCCATTTTGAGAATGTTTCCCTACTGCTAGGGTATGTCTCAGCTATTTACTACAATGAATAATTGTTGAAAAGTTATTTCATCTCCCAGTGCCTTTTTTCTCATCTCTGAAACAAAAATATTAAAGTATTTAATGTTTTGGGTTTTTTTTAAGTTTTACTTATTTAATCTCTACATCCATTGTGGGGCTCAAAATCATGACCCCAAGATCAAAAGTCACATATTCCTCTGCCTGAGCCATCCAGGTGCCCCAATACGTTTTATTAAAGAAATAATATTAAACATGGAGTTAGGAGGACAAAGCCTGACACATAGTGGTTGATAAATACTATGATCAGTGTTATTATAATTCCATTCTTCCCATACTAGGATAGAGGTGAGTTCTTTCCCCAGAGCTCCAAAAGAACAAAATAACAGTTTGCTAGAAAAGTCACTTTATAAAAAGTCAGAAAAATTTAGTTGAAATTCTACTTGTCTAACAATGTGGCCTGCAGAAAGTAATTTACCAATTTAGGTTTTATTTATTTTATTTGAAACTGATAGGTAGGAGATAGGCTGTGATATCTAGTGTATTTAATGATTTATATAATATTTAATTGTATATCAGTATTTTTTCACTTTATTAATTCTTCACATTAAAGAATACAATTTTTCCCTCCAAATGAGTCTAGTAATAGTGGGATTTGACCAGCAAGCTATCTCAGTTAGTTCATTGCATAACCTGACAGCAGTGACAGGTTGTTTCCAAAGAACTGATAATCATTTAACCCAGGAAGGTAAGCCAAGATAGGAGACCTGGAAGCCAAAAGGGAAAATTGCCTTAACTGGCAGTTTCAATAAAAGTATATGCCTCCTAGTGAATAGATTAATTGAACCTAACCTCCTTTCCTCTCTCTCAATGTCTACTAACAGTGAGTAATTCCAAAAGTCAAGTGGTGAAATGTCCTTTATTCTGCACAATAGAGAACTGTGTGTTTGAAGGAAGGGGTGCTTTTTTATCCCCTTATCAGAATGATGTTAAACCCACTTAGCTCTAGCACTGAACATGCTTTTGATTTTCCGTTGAAAATTATGTTACTCTGGTATAAAATGCCCACTGTGATTCCAGGACATTAGTGGTTTATAAACTTTGGACTAAATATGTAAAATTACTCACTTCATCCAATCAGGAAGATACCAGATTTCAGATTTGATAAGATCCTTTGACATGTCTTTGTGGGACCAAGGGACTCTTTAGTAAACATATGGACATAGATGTCTGGGGCCCAGAAAGCAGGTCTCCTGCAGATATACTTTTGGTGGTTAGCATATAGAAGTTATTATTAAAATGTGAATCAATGAGATTAGCTAAGATTAGAATGTATACAAAGAGATGGGGGCCTAGGTTGGGGCCTTAAGGACATTTTCCTTGAAGATTTTTAGTAAAGAAAGCAAAGAACTCCAGGAAAATGTGGTGTCATTGAAGATGATGAAAAAATGTTTTGATAACTTAAACATGGTTCCCTAGTGTGAAATTTTACTTCTAGGTAGTCAAGAAAGATAAAGATATAAAAATACCCATTGAATTTCCACCATGGGGATACCAGAGCTAGAGTAGTTTTACTTTAGACAATGAAAACCTGATTGGATTTACTGATTTGTTAGGTATTTCAAGCAATATTAGTTCAGGAACTCCTGTGCACTAACCACTCTTCAAGATTATTAGGATAGAGCTAAAAATTAAGCAAACAAAAAACCAACACAGGAATTCCTGCCTTATTTAACATATAATCTAGCAGTAAAGCTAATAAATGAGTAAGTAAAAATAGTGCCAGATAAGCATAAGGGATATGAAAAACAATAAAGCAGAAAAAACATACAAGGTTTTAAGGGCTGTAATTTTAGATAGCATGACTGTAACAGTTTTCTATTGTTACCCTAACAAACTACCAAAACTTAGTGACTTAAAATTGAATCATGTTGTATACGTGAAACTAATGTAAATCAATTATATCTTTAAACAAATTAGTGACTTAAAAAACAAATTTATTATCTTACAGTTCTTCACATCAGAATTCTGATGTCTCATTGGGATAAAATCAAAGTGTTAATAGGGCTACATTACTTGGTGAGTGTTCTAAGACAAAATCCATTTCCTTGCCCATTCCATCTTCCTTTTGCCTTTTCCATCTCAATTAATGGTTTCACCAGTCAGTTGCTGAGGACTGAAAACTCTGAGTCAGCCTTCATGAACAGTCTTCCTCTGCTTATACTCCCTACAGCTTCTTCTCCTCAGAACAATTTTATATACCAATCAGATCATATCGCTTACATGCTTAAAATACACCAGTGGATTTCCACTGCAATTAGAATAAAGTGCCAATGTCTTTCTGTGACATATGAGGTCTTATCGCCTCCTCTGCCTTCATATAGCAGTGGTGTCAACTGGTTCCCAATCTGCAACAGCATTACTTTTTTTGTTTGATCCTCAAACACTCCAAACTTATCCTGACCTTTGCACTGGCAATTAATTATGCTCAGAATGTCCTTCCCTAAATCTCCCTATTGCTAGGTTTTCTCAAATGAGCTGAGCTGGCTCTCTGCTGATCTCTCTAGGTAAAACACACCTCTTTCCATATACTCACTAGTCAGTCCATTTCCTTTTTCATATTATGTTTCATCCTCTAAAGTCATTTATTCATTGTCTGTTTGAAACACTACAAGATTTAATATCCAAGATGTAGTAGTTGTTGCATATCTCTGCATAAGATATTTCCATGTTATTTATATGTGAATTATGTGTCTTGGCACACACAATGCTTGTGACTTCCAAAATGGAAATAATAATGTTTCTCTTATACTCCACTGTAATACCAAGGCCTTGGACAGTGCTGGTACATGGTAGGTCAGATGTTCACTAATGTGAATGAATAAAAGGAGAATTTCTAAAGAGACATTGCTCTTTTTGCTTAGATACAGTGTGACAATTAGGATAGACTTACTTGCTCTAGGTTGAAAGTCATAAAGTAATATTCTGATGTAAACTACGTGTTCATTGACTTGTCACATTCACCTGTAGACTTAAGTGATTTATTTGCCTTAGGCTTCCCTGTATCAGTAATACCTCTACTATAAAAATAATTGTGACCATAGTTAAAAAGCTTCCAAAAATTTTACTGCAGAAAAGGATTGACTGCAAAAGTCTGAATAAGCTGAGTGGTTGGTGAAAGACAATCCAGGAATTGTTAATGTACTCCACAAGAAACCAAAAATCAAATTTGTGAACTATGTTTTAGGTTCTATTCCCTAGAGAACAAACATGTACTTCTTGGCTTTGTTTCAGAACCTTAAGACATGCCATATGGAGATCTTGCACAGATTCTTAGACTACCATCATTACTGCCCTATGACCAGAGCCATATGGCAGCTGGAACCTTAGCCCTCTTACTTCCCATCCCATTCCCCATGCTGCACTCTCAGGTCCCTTTTTTGCCTGCCATTATTTATTAACTAGTTTCTGAAACTTCTTGGTTTGTATGCTTTTTCCTCTCCTCTTCCTTTTGTTTTGTTTTATTTTTAATCAGAGCTTGCATTTCATCCCTCAATCTGTGCTGAGACTGGCCCTTTTAAGCCTACAGTGGTGGTAAATATTGCACAGAATCAAATGCCTATAAGGAACTTGTTATAGACCAGGTCATTGAATGAAGCCATCCTTAGCTTAAAAAGAGAGCACTGCTTCTCTCGTGCAGCAGGATTCAAGAAAATAGGTTTGCCCACTACTTTTAATCCCATTCACACAAATATCCTGATCAGTCTCAAGGTCCTATTCTTTCTTTTGGTAGTCAAGATATATTAAGTCTGCTTATTTAGTCTCTATTGCATTCACAACCTTATAACCATTCATTGGCCTGATTGTAGGCTCAATCTTCCTTGTAGCTGAAATAAGAATTTCTTCTAATATTGCCAAAGAATTCTTGAGCTTAGGAACAATCTTCCTAGGCCTGTATATGTGTGCATGCATGTGTTTGTGCTTCCATTTTTGTGCATACACTTGCAAGGTCTCCAAACCTGGCAAAAGTAGACACCTCACATAACATTTCTTATAATTATCATTGCCTCTACACTAATCAAATTTAGTCTCTTTCTAACTCCTTATCTTGCATTGGAGCTTCATCTGAATTAAGCACTGCTAAAAGCCTGAGTAAATATGATTCCAGAGAATGCCAGGGATTATTACTCAACCTAATTATCCACATGCACACACAAAAGTATTTCTGTTAACTTCATATCCATGAGAATGAAAGCCTGACATCTCATTATGAGGGTTTATTTATAGGATCACTGTTGCAACCTCTTGTTTTAGCCCAACCACAAGTGTATAGCTTATGTGTTGTTGTTGTTTTTTGGGGGGAGTGTAGTTACTTGGTGGAATGATCACTGCATTACCAGAACAACAAGACTGAGAGAACAAGTATGAGGGATACTCTAAGGAAGGAGAGAAAGAAATATTAAGTTTGTAAATAATTATACTGGCCACATATTTACAAGATGGTAACTGGCACAGGCACACAGAACATCTCTAGAGAGGATGCATGGAATTACTTTATCTGGAACTGTTCTTTAGAATGGGAGAGGAGGATCAAGCTCTTTGTATGGCCACTACTTCATGTTAGCTTTCTTGCATTGTTCAGAGTTTGCCCCATAAGGTTTATATTCCCACATTTCTGTACTGTGTTTTTGGCTGTCCCTGGCAGCCACTGGGGAAGCCAAAGCCTTCATGGTTCTAATTGAGTTAGACCTAGGTTCTAGAACTGCTGCAGGTGCTGCCTCACTGGGTGCGATGGTGACCTGGATGAAGCTCAGCTCTTGTCCCTGGGAGAGACTGATGAAACAGCCTTTTGAGACTGGGAGATGGAAATTCTGGGCTTGAACAGATAAAAGGATTATCACCTAGATATTGAATCTGTTATATTTTATGACTGCTTCATTTAAAAAGGTATACTTTTATTAGATGCTCTGTGATTGTGGGAATAGACCTATGATATGTGCAACATTTAAAATACATTTTTTTCTTTCCCCTTAACTGTTATTCTTCTCCTCCTCCTCCTTCTTCTTCTTTTTAACTATCATTCCTTAAAAAAAAAAAAAAAAAAATTCTTTGTAGGTTTAATCTGTGTTAGCCTAACAGACTTGGGATGTTTTTGCACTTTATTTTTTGCATGCAGAATTCTCCCAGAGCTGATTAGACAATTGTACTAATGTGATCACATTGAAAGGAAGTAACTGAAATCCCTGAGACCATGTTTCCAACTGTGTAATTCAGGAGTTGTGGCCCTGCTCAAAAGTCTTATTCAGTTGTTGGGAGGTTATCCATCTAATATGACCTCACAAAAAGTCTTTCTTTATCCTGTGGATCTCTCATGTACAGATGTCCAATGCATAACTTATAGTTCCCTTGAAGCCATTAAGCAAACTCTGCCTCTAAAATTAAGGAAAGATACGTGTCTGTCAAGGTTACAAACTGTGGCTTATATCTAGTAGTCCAAATTGTGATGGAGCCCTCATTTTAACCACTGTGCTGAGTTTCAAACAGAAGTGGAGAAAATATCTCGCCACCTGTCCTTACTTTTCTAGTTAAGATATTTTATTCTTCCTTTGTTTTGGAAATTGCACTATAGAAGGAGTCCTTAAGCTTAGGTCAACAAATGCCTAGCGCTGATTTTAGTCAAGAAATCAGATTCTGAAAACACTCCTGCCATATGAATCATATTGTGCTTCTTTCAGAAGACATTTTCAAATTCCCCCTCTTTTTAAAAGCAAAAACAGCTGTATGGACTGAACCTGTTTTCCCCCAAAGCCATATATAGAAGCTCTAAGCCCCAATGCATGATGTTTAGAAATGGAGCCTTTCAGATTTAATTAAGGTTAGATGAGATCATGAGGGTGGTCCCTCATGATGGGATTAGTAGCTTTGTAAGAAAAGGAAGAAAAAGATCACTCTTTCTGCCTTGTAAGGACACAGAGAAAAGGCTCTCATCTGTGAGCTAGAGAGTTCTTTCACCAGAACCCAGCTCTGTCTCAGATTTCCAGTCTCCAGAGCTATGAGGAAATAAAATTCTGTTGTTTAAGCCACTCAGTATATGGTACTTTATTATGGCAGCCGAACCTGACAAATACAATGCATTTAAATTAACATTTAAAAAAGTATCGCTTATGGGATGAACCTGCACTCCCATCATTCAAGCCCAGATATACTCGATTCCTGTTTAGGCATACATTCATATTTCTGCTTCCTATAGTTCCTTAAACTTGTTTTTGAAACGATTTTTACCTCTTCTCCTGGAAGAGCCTTGTGGCCCAGTTACATCACAATAGATTGGCAACCTTAATGGAAGATCAATTCTGTTGGGCATGTATAAATCCAGGCAATTAGTAACATAAATCCCCAAAATAAAAAATGTCAGAATTAGATTGCCATCTATTTATAAGCTTCAAAAGAGCTTTGGTTAAAAAAAAAAAAAAAAAAAAAAAAAAGTACTCTAGTGTAATATTTTTATTTTTTTTAACTTTTTATTATGAAAAGTTCAAATGCACTTAACAGTATGTAGAAGGTGTGGAGGCCAAGAAAATTAAGGCCATTCCACTTTAAGTTCAGCGTTAGCACAAGTACAGCCATCCCAGGCCCCTGTGAACAAGAGCTGAACTTTACCTTACTTCAGTTACAGGAAGAAAACAGCTTACAGCTAAACGTCCTAGAAAGCCCCATATTAGAATAAAAACAGCCCAAGCCAAGGGCAGGAAGCCCTCTATTAGAATAAGAACAGAGTTCAATGCCCTTGAAGGCCCCATATCAAAATGTAAACAGAACTTGAGGAATTGCTCCACCCCTTCTGGAGGTCCCCTAGACCAGTCCTTAAAACTAAGCTGAAACCCACCTGGGGTCCAAGTCCCTGCTCTGCTGTGTCGGGTACACTTGGACCCAAGCTCGAGCTTGCTAATAAACCCTTGTGTGTTTGCATCGGGGCTCCTTGGCGGTTTCTCGGATTCGCGATCTTGGGCACAACAGTAGAAGGATTTAATAAAACCTCATATTTGAATTCCCTTCCTTCAAAAAACTATCAGCTAATAGCTAATCTTATTTCAACTATACCCCTTTTTTAGCCACTAAGATATCAACCATACATTTCATTCTTGAAGAGGACATGATTATATCATTCAGAAATGGAATTTAAGAAAATCAGTCTCTCTCAGTCTCTTTCTCTGTTGCACCTCCCAACACATGCCTTCTTTTGCTGAGTTTCTTCTATTGTTGTTGTTTAATGCATTTTTTCTTCTATAGCTGAGGATGAGAATTAACTCTATATGGTGCTTAATAAATACATAGATCTGTATTAAAAGTGACAAGATACCATTTCATCTCTTAGTATTCACTATTTTTGAAAGGGATCTTAGAAATTATTCACAACTTCAATATATAAAAACTTAAATGTTGACAGAGCAAAGTAAATTATTATTAAGGAATAATGTTAACAATTTAAAAATAACTGAAAGGTATAATTTCCCCAACTGTTGTTCTTGAACTTTGGAATCACTGAGTAGAAATTCCACATGGAGATATAATTTATTTACAATATTTTCATCTTTAGAAAATCACATAATAATTCTGCCTATGAAAATAAATGTTATCTGTAGTTAGAGGCACATGCATGATGAACAATGGATTTGTTATCAATAAACTGCAGTTGAAATAATGGAAAAGAGATATCTTAGAGATGAAATAAATAACTAAATAATTAAAATTACATAGGTATGAAGTACTCTGAAAAAAAACCAAAATGATGTCTTCTCATCATTGTCATCTTTCAAAAGCAGTGACTAAGTACAATTAGAAGTTGCCTCAATGAGTAATAAAAAATCTTACATATTGCTCGAGGTGAAACCTGGATTGGAAAAGATGTACTTTTGGGATGCCTGGTTGGCTCAGCAGTGGGGCATCTGCCTTTAGCTCAGGGAGTGATTCCAGAATGCCTGGATCCAGTGCTGCATAGGGCTCCATGCCTGAAGCCTGCTTCTCCCTCTGCCTATGTCTCTGCCTCTCACTCTCTCTGTGTCTCTCATGAATAAATAAATAAAACCTTAAAAAAAAAATGAAGGAAAAGATGTACTTTTCAAAGTGTCTTTGATCTTTTGAGGCACCTGGATGGCTCAGTCTGACTTTGTTTTTGGCTCAGGTCATAATCTCAGTGTCGTGGGATCCAGCAGCCATGAGCCTCACAGTGGGCTCCATGCTCAGCAAGTCTCCTTGACGTTCTTTTCCCCTTCTTTTCCCTCTGCTCCTCCCCCTGCTCTCTCTCTGAAATTAATTAATTAATTAATTAATTAAAAAATGAATTTTCTTCCATCTCTGAGTAGATGTGGAATTAGGTATATATTCATACATGTATGTATGTATTTAAATATAGTACTAATAAGCACATTAAAATTAACTCTTATCAGAGATAATTGGGTTGCAGACTCATATACCCTTTTGAAAATGGTTGGGATTCCAGAGACATTTTTTTTCTTTGTATCTCCCGTTAGTATTTTTTTTTTATTACTGAGAAATAAAATCCATTTTATTTAACAAATATTTTTTATCATCCTCTTAAAAGAAAAAATATTTACATATACACATATACAATACAGAAAGTTTCCTTATGCATCAGGATTTTATCAGTCTTAGAGTAAATATGAGTATGCTCTTTGGTAACTCATGACAAATGGATTTTATATTTGAGTGTTGTGTTATGTACATTCTTAGATACACCACAGAGAAATACATGTTTATACCACACATATTTATAACCTGTGTTAAGTACTTAGAATCTGAATTGCTGTCTTTAAAGAAAAAAAAAAAAAACAACAACTTGGAATCATTCTGCTTTTTGAGAAACTTCGGAAAAACATTTCTGTAAGTGTCAAATTTAATTGCCTATGATTCATTTTTGACAGATCATGTACTTAAACCAATGAGCCTTAGTTTTTTCCTTTTAAATTGTTGGCAGCCAAAAACATTGTATTACTCATCGTATTGTAGATAGAATCTGCACAATATTACTGACAGATTTTTGTATTAATTAAAGATTCTGTGTTGTGCAGACTGCATGATGAAGATGTGCCATTAATCTATATACAAAGGTGAGAAAATGAAGGTGCTGGTAACTCTACTAAAAAGATAACCTTTGGATGGATTTTGAGAAAATATGAAAATGTATTTAAAATGATGAATGATTATCATTCAAAACAATGTCATACATGAAAAAATGGCTCAAAAACTGTTCTTTCATTAGAGAAATAAAGAGTATGATACAAATCAATCATTAGCTAATTTAGTATTTTACAAATATTATACAAGTTTGACCTGAATAAATGCAAAAACATTTTTTTAGGTATCTATTGTGTTCACTAATAAAGAGGACACTTTATGACAGTAAATTTAACTTCCATGTACACATAAAGGAACACAGTTTACTGAAATTGTAAATTTTGAAAGTAACAGGGTGTTAAATCACCTTCCAAACATAATTGATTCATACCCTGTGAGAACTACTTACATTTTTGATATTCAGATATATCATATACATAGTCATCACACTGGAGTACTTGGATGATATATTTTATTTTCTTTCTCAAATATATGTATTTGAGGTGTATATACACACACATGCACGCACATATACATACACACATTGCTATAAAAGGTCATTTATACTCTGTGGATGACTTTCAGATATATTTCAAAGCAAAGAGAAATGTATAGAAGAGCCCATATTTGCTACATTTGACAGTGCTTTCATTTAATAACACAAACACAACAAAATCAAAAGCAGCTGATTATATTTTTATTTCTTATTATCTGCCAGGCAGTATTCTAACATAACATAAACAACAGCACTGATTCAGTCCTTGTAATAGTGAATACTGTCATGGATTAGGTATATTAGTGTTTCCAGCTTAGGTAAGAAACAACTAAAGCACTCAGATGTTCAGTAGCTCTGGAGATTAGAGAGGATCCATACTTGGATAGTTTGAATACATAGATGATACTATTAATACTATGCTTAACTCCCTTCCCGAAATAACATGAGGACATTTTTGTTGAAAGTGAACCTGACGTTCACAAACTACAGAATCATTTTAACTATTTTCAAAAAGAAATACTGTTTACTCCTAAAACCTTAGGGCTACCAAAATTTTGGAGGCAGGGCAAAATGATACAAAGATTTTAAAAGCAAACAAAAACAACTGCAAATATTATTTTTAGGACTAAGTGAAATGTTGAGACATAGCAATTCTTAGATAATAACCTTAATGAGTATTTTAAGAATGTTGTCTAAGATTATCCATGGATGCAAATTATGCATGAGTCTATAAAAGATGTATTTAGTTCAAAGTTTTAAGCTTAGGTGTAGAGGCTGACATACTATCAGTGTTAATATTTCATTCAATAAAGGAAATAAGTCTATAAAAATTTTAATTTTAATTAGTTTGTGCATTTATCCCAAGCTTAGAATACAGACGTAAGTCATAACACCCAATTTTGCATCTTTTTGAAGTACCTATAACTTACAGGTAGAAGTTTGTTGACTACAAGTATCAACATATTTACTAATAATTTTGGGAAATCAGCTGCACTGCTATTTCCTGCCACAATTCTAAGATCAAGACAACGTACCAGATAATGTACTGGAACCAGATAACATACTAGAAATTAGTTCACAACTAAAACTCTCCAAAGGATAATTTTGGTTAAAATATACTAAGATGACTTGTCTAACTAAAATAAATTATAATACTTACCTGACAAGGGAGATACCATGATCCTGAAGTTGGTTTTCTTAGGGCAAGGCTCATCCATTGCACTCTGGTTGTGCTGACCCTTGAGATTTCCTTAAACGTGGGAAACTTGACTGAATAATTTGTGGTAGTGAGACTGCGTTTGCAGTCTCCCCAATTTTATAAAAACAGGGAAAAAAATTATATCAGGGCTAGAGCTGAGAAACATATAAGGCAAGTAAGTATGTGTATGTGAAAATTATACTAACACACATGTACTGACAGTGAACTACTGAAGGCAAATATATTATTTTTTAGGTTTATTAACACATCATTTAATTTATTTTTCCTTTGAATCTCAGTGAATTCAGTGGACACAAGTTATTTTTAACACCCTCCATAATATACATAGTCACAATTACTTGTATCTGTTTCCTTGAGAAGAGCAAAACCAGGAATGCAAATAAATAAAAATGTGAATTTAAAATGTTTCATTCTCGGGCAGCCCACGTGGCTCAGTGGTTTAGCGCCGCCTCCAGCCCAGGGTCTGATCCTGGAGACCTGGGATGGAGTCCCACGTCAGGCTCCCTGCATGGAACCGACTTCTCCCTCTGCCTATGTCTCTGCCTTCCTCTCTCTCTCTCTCTCTCTCTCTCTCTCATATATGAATAAATAAATAAAATCTTTAAAAACATATTTCATTCTAAAGTTAAACAAACAAACGAAAAACTCCATGAGCTTTCAATTATTTTGGTGTTCATTTTTTAAAGTTAGCATGTTAAGTAAACAATACAATAGAAAAAATATATATGTAGTATCTACACTTACATTTTATCACTTATTTTTTAAATTAACTTACAAAATTATTATTAGTGTCACTTTCAAATAGTGATTGAAGCTTATAGCACTTAAGTACTTTCTCAAAGTTGTATTGCTTACAATAATAAATATTTGTGATAATATTAACAGCCAACATAGAATAGTTTTATACAAAGAATTGTTTTAGGACTTTACATTTATCATCACAGCACTTTGAATCAATCACTATTATTATTACCTATTTAATGCAATAATAAGAATATTCATTACTACTATATTCTGATTAATGGAAAAGACTAGAAAAACAATCAGGTGTATATAGACTTAAATTCAAGTATATATGGACTTTAAATATACATCTTGAGAAATAAAAGATGTACTTGATAAATAGTGATAGTACATTTGGTTATTTATCTAGAATATTGTAAGTAAGTATATGGAACTATTACATAGGCAGCTAAAAGAAAAACTTAAATAGTACCAGGCAAAAATCTCTACCAGTCTACTGTGAGAAATGCATAATAGAATATAGGGTAATAGGATCCCATTAATACAGAAAATACAGTGACAATCCTACAGGTAAGTATGTATGCATGTATGAATATATAACTCATATATTGCTTTAATGGCCCAAATTATTTGCTACTTCCCATGTTCACTTTCTTTGCAATGAAGTTTTGCAGCTCCTCCAGTCAAGAGGATGGGTTATGACCCTTTTCAGCACATCCACATGATTCATTGTAGCCAGTAATTGCAAAGGACTGAGCTTACACTAGTACATTTCAGCTATTTCTTGCTATTATTCTTTCTTTGCCTTGAAAGTATTCCTGAGCAAGTCTGTTGGAGGAAGAGACACAGACAGACCAGAGTTGTCTCACCCCAGTGTCTCCTCCCAGGCCACAATAGACCAGCTGACAACTGAACCTCAGATATGCCAGAGAACCCAGCCAAGATCACCAGCATTGCCTCATCAACCTGAAATTACTACAGATGCATAAGAGAGCCAAACCAAGCCCACAAGAAAATCTTTGCTTAAACTGTGGACTTGTGCATTCAATAATTACTTGATTTTTTTACATTGAATTTTGGTGTGTTTTGTTATACAGCATCATTGTGGCAACAGATAAGCAATATAGGGTGTTATGAACATATGTGATGGAAAAAATATGAAAGTATAGGTATCATGTTGCTATGTTGCCATTATTGAATACCTGGGGGAAAGGTCATGGCTACCATTGGGTATAATTTTAGAGGATAAGTGAATTAAAAAAAAAAAAAAAAAAAAAAAGGACAAATGCTGTTCCTAAATTGAATCATTACTTATTTGGCCATGGTAAAATTTGTTGAATAGGACTAACCAGCATTATGTAGAACACTTAAAATCATTCATCTCTGATAATTAAGTGCAAAGAGGGCCTCCTAATATGGTGGCAATAAAAAATGATCTTATATATTCCCAGTACTAATACTGGGAATTAAGTGTTCAATGTCAAAACTGCTCTTATATACTCTTAGTAAATATATGTGTTAAGGTAAATTTAAAAAGCTTCATGTGTAATACATAAGCTATGGAATTTATGACAAAATCATACATGTATTATTTTAATCTTAGGGTGGTAAGTATTAAGGACTGAATATTTATATTCCTTCCTCCCCGATACCCCCAAATTCATATATTGAAGCTCTAACCTCCAGTGTGGCTATATTTGAAATAGGGAAATAACTATGGTTAAATGAGTTCATAAGGATTGGGTCCTGATCTGATAGGGTTAGTGTCTGTGGAAGAAGAGACACCAGAGAACCCCAGAGTCCAGCCCCACCCTGTGTCCATTCACCTAGGAAAGCTCACTTGAGAGTATAGCAAGAAAGGGATGTCTGCAAGCCAGGAAGATCCTTTATCAAAAATAAACCTGACAGATCAGTCCTTAATCTAGGAATTCTACCTCCAGAACTGTGAGAAAATAAATTCCTGTTGTTTAAGACATCTAGTCTATGATATTTTGTCATGGCAGCCCAGACTGACTAACTCAGTAAGTTTGAGCTGATTTTAATTTATATTTTGTGATATCACTTGTGTATTTTAAAGAATCAATAACCTATAGGAGAATATTTTGAGATCTCTAACAAAGACTTGCTATTATTTTTTTTGAAATAATTCATCTATATACGTTTATCTTTGTGCCCCATACTAATGCCATACTCATACAATAATCAAATGTATTATATCAAAGTATATTTTTTAACATTTAAGTTTTTTCATTACAGTATTTAGTGTTCAGATACCTAAATTTACACATACAGCAGCTAAAAATCATAAATATACATATGGAAGAAATATTATTTCCTGTTTTATAAATGAATCTGAATTCTAATTAGAATCTCCTCTTCCTGGATCTTAGAAAATTAATCTCAATGAATTTAAAATCTTCCTCATCTCATTCTTTTTTTTTTCATCTCATTCTTAAAAGAGTTTAAAAATCTATGGGTTCCTTAAGAAGAATCAAGCTGTAAGTTTTGTTTGATTCTTTCTTTCGTTTTTTTTTTTTTTGTGTGTGTGTGTATTTGGGGGGGGGTGGGGTGGGGGAGGTGCAGATTTTTGTCCTTGTTTGTCATCTAATAATACTGGTAGCAAATCCTTTCTATAGATAGTCTTTATTGCTTTTGCAGATGACTGTACATCTTTTTCACCATATATCCTCCTAAAGGCATTCACTCCCCTCTGAGAGATAGGCTGGAAATACCTACTCTCATAGGAGGACATCTTTACCATTTCAAAGCTATTCCATTCCCAGTCATAATTTATAAATGCATAGCTCTGCTGCTTCCCCAGAATCAACCCAGAGGGGCAGCACTGCTCTATTTAAATATACCTTCCTTAGCCTCAAATTTCTTGTTTGATTCTGACACATACTTTCCCAAACAAGTCTCTGCAAGCTATAAGCATTACTTTTGGAGCAAGTGGAAGAGGAGGAATGAAGAGAGGTTTCTGTTCTCTTGATCAGAAACATACATTAGTTTCCTACCAAGGCATTTCTTTCATTTTCCTCCAGTCTGAGATGTATGGGATGAAAATTATTTACTTTTAGTTCAGTGTTTTGATTTTTATATCAAAGAAACTTGTTTTTTTCCCAAAGTATTCTCTTAGTAAAAAAAAAAAAAAAAAAAAAGAAAAATCAAGAATAAACACTTTTGTATATCATCATGCTATCCATTCAGTGATCTACTAAAGAGAGAAAAAAAAAAGAGAAAAAAAAAAAAACAAACCACCAGCTAACTGAATAAGGAAGAGGAAATGAAAAGGATACTCAAAAGAAAATCATCAGTTAATATAGCAAATATTATTTTGATGAAAAATCAGCGCTTTATTATCAGCCAATGAGGTAAATCGAAGAAGATAGGGATTAAGTTTGAGCAGTGGAATTGTGGTGACAGTAAAATAAAGAGTGATGCCAAACTAACTGATTATTTTAAACCTTGTCTAGAGGATTAATTTCAAATCCAAAGTGAATCAAACTCATCCTGGAGAGAAAGTGTAACTTCAACAGAAACAATTAATCAGATACAGGTGTTGGCCTATGCTTTGAATTTGCTGACTGAAATTTGGAAATAGAGTGCGATTGAGATTTTTTTTCCTGCCTTTTTACACCCTTGCTCTGGACAGATGTGCCTGGTTTATTGTAAAGAATCTTCTTGGAGACAGGATAGAGGTGTGTAGCACAAAGCTAAAATTAAGAGAAAATGTGTGATAGGACAAAGATTTGATGTTTGTACGAATGTGTGAAATCATAGGAAAAGGAGAATATAGCCATGTGATTTCAAATGATGTTTCTGCTTTACCTCAATTGTGAGAATATTGTTAAGTGCTGATTTTATAGATTTCAATTGTTTTTTTTTTTCTTTCAGTAGTTAAAAATGATGGAAGACCTCTTTTGTATTTAATGTTTTTTTTATTTGTTTGTTTTGGGCTATTATATTTGAGTATGTGACTATGGTGGTGACATACAATAGAGTAGAAAGGAAATATAAAAATCTGACTGAAGGTTTGGATATGCACCTGCCACATAATGATTCTTTCTGCTATATGTGCATATATATTTTTATACACTAATATCTGTTTATTTATTCACCAATTTATTTTTTAGTTTTTAAAAACATAACAATGTCCACTGAATAGTTTAAACCTACTTGAGAGTTAAACTTAATAATTTAAAGGCATTAAAATAGAGGGTTTTGTGAGTTTTTTTTCCTGAATAAAAAACATTTTTTAAAATTTCCCATTTTTTTTAAAGGATTTTATTTGTTCACGGAAAACACAGAGAAAGAGGCAGAGACACAGGCAGAGGGAGAAGCAGGCTCCATGCAAGGAGCCCGATGCGGGCCGCAATCACGGGTCTCAAAGATCACGCCCTGAGCTGAAGTCAGATGCTTAACCGCTGAGCCACCCAGGCATCCCTAAAAAAACATTTTAAAAACTTACTTATATTGAAAAGGCTGAAATGTTTGTTAATATCAAAGTATAATATCACAAGTGAAAAATATAAAAAATAAAACTGAAAATATTCTTTATGTTTTGTCTGTTTCCATATTTAACTATCTCAAATGTTTCCTAATACAAATATTTAAGTGATATACTGCTATAAAAATGTATCAGATTTTAGAAATAATTTACAAGATCTCTTAGTAAGTGAAT
The DNA here is from genome assembly GCF_053574225.1 of Canis aureus. Classification (NCBI taxonomy): domain Eukaryota; kingdom Metazoa; phylum Chordata; class Mammalia; order Carnivora; family Canidae; genus Canis; species Canis aureus. The sequence goes on along the minus strand of NC_135627.1, from coordinate 21,294,697 downwards.
CTGAGTAAACTATCATCTACTTAAGAATATAACTTCATGTATAGTTCCCTTTCATATATGATTCCTGTATGTGTGATCTGGCTTAGAGCCTTTCTTTCTGCTCACATTATTACTTCTATGACAAAGGTAAGTGAAGGACTTAAAGTGTAATTGGTTCCTTCAATTAACTTTATCTTTTCACAATCTATGGACTTTCTCTTTATAACACTTATAAATTTATAACATGTATAACTCTTAACACACATTTCAGTATTTTGTAAATTAAAGAATAAGTCTGCCAAAGTTTCTTTCCCATAAATGTAAAACATCTAAGATATCAGTCTTTGATGATATCTTGTTCTTGTTGACACATATCTGAATAAAAAACTAAAGTACAACAAAAAATACTGTACCTTTGGAATGCTTCATAACTTTCTTTTGAAATAAGTAGTCTTAATAAAATATCAACTAACTAGGAACAAATTATCAGACTGTGCATTTGCTTTTATTCTTATTTTTGCTTGATTTTCCTTTTGTGTGTGTGTGGGGGATGGGGTTAGGAGAGAGATCACTTTTGAATAAGAGTAAATTCAAAAAGTATACAAAGATAAATTAGAAACTTTCCTTGCTTACAAGGAGTTCATATACAGTGTATTTAAAATTGAGTGACATAAACACAGAATTTTAGGCATCTGGGTAAATACAGACAGTTGAACATATTCCCACACATAATATTTCTCTATATACATATTTCTATATCTGCCTGTCTATCTCTGCCTACCTACGTATCTACCTATCACTTTTTCTTCTAGCACGACATTGGGATATTAGTAACAGTTAAAAATTGCAATCTACAAAACTAAAAGAATAAGCAGATAATCACACAGATGAGTTGTCAACAGAACATTGGAGAATGATAAAACCAAGATTATACTTGGTTCTCCACAAAGCAGAATCTGAGACGAAAGTTTGTGTACATTTAGTTTACATGGGGATGTGATCTGAGGAAGTGGATATAAAGTGCAAGGGAGTAGAACATGGGGGGAGGAAAGCCAAAAGAAGGATGCATTGCAGATTTAGCCACTGCTCACTCAGGTGACTGGTACTTGATCCCACCAGAATAGCGTAAATAGCATTTTGAAATTCATGTCAGAGTTCTTAGCCTAGAAGATTAAGAAAGCAGTATTTACATATCATAAAATCTATGGGTGGTAACACTTGTACATTCTAGAGTTGACCATGCATAGGTGGCATCCTATATTATAATAGAAAATCTCCAGAACAGAAAGTATGAGGTATACAGCAATGATATAAAGTAAAACAGGGCCATTTTCCATGCACATAAAACCAGCGCAATGCTGCATGATATAATGGCTGAGCTAGAAGAAGGGGAGGGACCAAGAGAATTCTAAATTTGTACATAAGAAGAATCAGTACAGTCCATTCACTGGACAACATAAATCAACTCTTGCCCACCATTAAGCTGAATTTTTCATAGAGCCTTTTCTAGTGAATTCTTTTTTTTTTTTTCTAGTGAATTCTTAATAGCAATTTCTTTAAGGTTCTTAATAGCAATTTCTTTAAGGTCTAATAGCATATACAGCAATTCCTCTTACTTACTGCAACTGTTTCTAGGGCTGTAATTGATATATATCCTCTGCCTCCTTAAGTGAACATTTTGATTTCTTTAAAGAATCTGGCATGTCTAGGTTCTTGGCTGATGGAGTCACTTGCATCTTTCTCCATAAAGTGTCCAATTACTGATGATGCACCATAATCACTGATACCAGTCCTTCACTATTGTCACACATCTGGAAGAACATTGGGACACCCTAATGAATTTCTTGGCTTCCACACCTACCGTTCCTACTACAGTTAGGTACAAGTACCTTAGCCCTTTGTGGTTATAAGGATCTGGGTCTGTATGGAATTTACAATAAAGTAACATTTTCCCCCCGCTAATCTTCTTTAATGAGGGCCCCAAATGACCACGTGTTATTCATAGCTTTAAGTCTATTGTAATCCTTACAATTCTATTTAATAAAGTGTGAATTCACCAACCCTAATTCAAACAAACAAACAATATTTCAAACATGCAGAGCTGTAAGTTATAGGGAATCACAGGGAGTGATTAAGAGAGGGGGCCGATACCACTTCCACTCCTTATTTCCTGGATTCACATATTTTAGCTATTTGGGGCACAATACTGTGTATAAGCTAATGCATTGCATCCTGGAGCAACTCAAAGGCTGTTTTCCTAAGCTGGCAAATTAACTCAGTCTTTATAAGGACATTTTACCATTCTATTAGGTTGGCAAGTTTTGAATGGTAAGATATATATTAAAATCAGTAAGTCCTAAGATAAAGTATCCACGTTCATACATTCTCTTCCAGGGAGCTGAAATCATCTACATCTTTTTCCCGCTGGTGTGTGGTGGTTGTTGCTGGTTTGTTTGAAGTAGGCTTGTAGTTTTTCTCCACTTGGGCTTCTCCATGTTTCTCTCCCTGTAAACTAATCTAGGCTTCCTCAGAGTACATTAGTTGGGTTCCAAGAGTGTGTATTCTGAGATAGATTAAGTCAGGCAAAAGCTGTAGTATTTTGGAGGACCTTGCTTTGGATACTGCTGCCTTTACTCTAGTCTATTCATTAGAAATGGAAACTAAGTCTAGACTCTATAATTGAGGAGAGAGAAATTATATCCAAAATTTGTAGAAGAATTGATAAATGTGTCGTTTTAAAACCATCACTCTCCGACCTCCGGTTACACAATGTTTACATTTTTTTTTATATGAAAAATGCATTTACCATTTCCTAAGATGCATCTCTCAAGAATCATCTATGTAACAGTAAATACTGTAATGTTGTATGACATATAGTCTCTGTCAAGACTACCCAGCTCTGCCATTATAGATTGAAAACATGCATAGATTATATGTAAATAAGCATATAAGGCTGTGTTCTATTTTATTTATAGAAACAGGTAGATCATATTGCCCTCCTGCCCATAGTTTCCTGACTAATGTACTGCATAATGCTCATGCTTGAGGTCTAGGATCTCAGGTCTTTGTATGTGATTTCTTTTATAAAACGGTGAGTTTAGTTTTCAATCTTGAGACCCAAAAACTAAAAAGACAAGTTCTCTGACATTTATAAATCAAATATAATGCTGAAATAGGAATAAAATAATCACTATAGCCATTCAGAAAGGGAGAAAATGGGAGGCATCTCAGAGGTGCACAGATTGCTAGTGATTCTGAAGCACAGCTGGGCAGAGGTTGCCAGCTAAGAAGTGTTGGGAGCCTGGTGCTGTCATTCAGAGATGTGAGGATCCAAAGTTCCCTTTCCATTTTGCACTCTCTCTGTCCCTTTTAATTCAAGTCAAAATAGCTCTTTATAAAAATTTTGTGGATTCTTATGAATCAATTGGTAATCTGCTCAATTAGACAAAAGCCAAATTAAAGATTTTCTTCCAACATAGGAACTTTTCTGCCTTGGGCTTCCAGCAAGGCTGCTGAAGAATGCTTTCTTAAGATTTTTCAGAAACTCTAAAGTTAAATGAAAACTATGAAGCACATCTGCAAGATCACTCGTGAGACTTTTCACCTAATTGAACACTTTTCTGAGGCATTTCTTTAAATATTTCCCAGGTCTTTACCAATGATCTTATATTTACATGCTGAGTTTCATTTTTGCTGTGAAACTCTTTCTTTATTTGAAAATCTTGAGTAGGTGGGAATGAGAAATAATTTAAATTTCAAACCCAGAAATCCCTGCTGCCTTTCTATTTTCTTGACTTTTGTTTGAATACTGAAAAATTCTTTATTTTAAACTCCTGTCTTTCCTTTTTAATTTTACTGTGGGCAGTTAGATGAAGCAAGACAGCAACTCCACTGCTCTGCCTGGATACATATGAAACACTATGTTATCAAAATCTTACATTAGTATGGTACATTTGTCATAATTAATGAACCAATATTGATATGTTATTGTTAACTCAAAGTTAAACTGATTTGCAACCTAACTCTGTTAGTATGAGTCTCTTTATAACTTTCTGAGATGTTTCTATGTGTTGAGCATAATTTTTTAGATGATGCACACCTGAATACGTCTTTATTTTGCCACATTTGATTTGTGGTTTTTCTGGATATAGAGTTTTAGGTTGATTTAATTTTTCTCAGAAATTTGAATACATTTGCATATTATCTTTTGGACTCTGGATAAATTTTATTCCATTCAGATTCTTAAACCTTGTAAGTGACCTATTCAGATCCCTAATCTTTTGTGAGTGACCAAAATTCCTCTTTATATATTTATATACATATATATTTTTAAAAATATTTTCATGCCCAGTTTTCTAAATTTTTAGAATAATGTGCCTTGATTTAGAACTTCAGAACTATGATGTGTGTGTGTGTATGTGTGTGTGTATATTTTACCTCTAATTATTTATTTCATTTAGCTTTAAGTAAACTTTCTAAGGACAAAGACAGGAGATCATCCCTAGTATCAACATAATTATTACTGATGAAGCAAAAAAAATGTTCTGAAAAAAGAGGAGGTGTTTTTGGAAAGATAGCATTCAGATAACCTTTAGGCCATCAGGTACCATTGAAGTTTTATAAAGCAACACACACACACACACACACACACATATATTAAGGTGTTATTAAGGTTTTATAAAGTGACATATATTATATATATATGTATATTAAGGTATTATTTCTAATATAATCTCTTTTATATAAGTAACATAGAAAACTACAGTATTAGATACCGAGATAAATGCCATTATCACAATTTTTGGATTAAAAAAAATTACTTCTCTCAAAAATAGGCATGAAGATCATGCTGTATGTCCCAGAGATCCTTATTGACAATTTTGATCATGCAATTAAATTTTTACTGGTGGCATGCACAAATAGTTCTGATAAATATTCTTGAAGAGAAGGGACCAATATCTCTTTTCTCTTATTCCCTCCCTCTGCCTGAAATGCAGGCATAATGAATAAATCTTCAGCCATTATCCTGTACTGTGTGGTGACCTTGGAACATAAATCAGAGAGGGTAGAGTATCATGATGGAAAGTAATTTATCCATGTCAACATCAAGTGGACTGAAGGCCTGGATTCACTACTTCTATACTTGTTAACCATGAGTAATAGATACTCTTCTATCATCTTTACAACAGTGTTATCCTGAGTATTTCTTTTTTTTTTTTTAGATTTAATAAAATATTAAATATTTATTCATGAGAGACACAGAGAAAGAGGCAGAGACATAGGCAGAGGGAGAAGCAGGCTCCCTGCAGGGAGCTTGTTGTGGGATTTGACCCCAAGACCCTGGATCACTACCTGAGCCAAAGGCAGACGCTCAACCACTGAGCCACTGAGGTGCCCCCCTGAGTATTTCTTTAATTCACATCTAAACATAAGACTTGCTAGTACATAATGTTTTAGAGTGAATACAACCAGAGGAATTTTGTGGGTTCAGTAAGTGAATATAGTACAGTATGATATAGATGTTTTCTTCAGTTCTATGTTTAAGTTCAAAGTGATAATTTTATTTCTTAGAGAATTTTTTTCATAAGTGTATGTCTTCCACTACAATCATTATACACTAAATATATACACACATTTGTGTGTCATATATAGATTTTCTGATTTCCCTCTTTGGTGACACTGGAAATAAAAGTCAAACTATTTGAATTTATGATTTGTGAAAAATCTACTTTTTCAACATTGAACTATTGTTTATTATTTCAGGGCTAGCCAAATAAATTATATACTATTTTCTTTACCTTAAAAAAAAATAGAGTGAAGTAACAGTGAACTTACCATCAACTATTTAGGGAGTACTTTTTTGCATATTTGGAGTAGAAGCCTTTATACTTCATAATATTCTCTGGGATCCAACACAGAAACACCTTAACTAAAAACTCCTTGTTTGTATAGCTTCTGACTTTGACAGTTGTCAAGATAATTTTTTATGCATCAACTCTTAATATGGCAAATTCACCTCCTGTGTAGACCTAAGGAATGTACAAATAAGGTCATTAGATATGCAGATATGCTCTCCTTCAGCAAGATGGAAAATGATATTAACAGGACACTCTCATTCCCCTTTCCAGGTCCATGAAAATTCACCAACACTTTTTATTGGCTTGCTATTGAATTCATTGTTCATACACCTAAGAGGATTAAAATACAATTCAAAGATATATAGTTCTGTAATCTTATTCTATTATCTTCTCTCTACTGTGGGTCATTGAGAAGAAACTTATGTTCCCTACAGTTCCTATTTAGTTATATGCTAAAAATACCAGAAACTACATTCAGGTTACCAGATAATTCTTATTCCTATTCTCATTCCAAGCATTATGTAGTGGCTTTCTGTTCCTTTATTTTTTTATTTTTTTATTTTTTTTTTTTTACATATATCCTGATTGTGATGTTTAAGGTGCTTGACATTTTCTGTATTCTGCACTACATCTATTTAATGTTTCATCTAGCTTTATCTCAAAAAATTTTCCATGTTGAAGATCTGTCATTTTCCAATGAATAGGAGTTAAATTCCTCCTTTTATTCTCTCAACCTCTGTTGATAAATTACACTTTTGTGATAAACTTATCTCTTCTCCATTTTAGGCTGTAAGCACTCACTGATTCAAAGAATATCTGTAGCATTTTAAACCAAATAAAATAATTAGTATGTTCCAAAAGGAAGGCAAGATAGGGAAATGATAAATGTCTTAGGCTTTATGGTTTTCCAGTAATGGCTAATGAAGACTGACCCAGAGTAACATAATTAGATCAGAAACGTTTGTTTTTTGATGTGATCTCGCTTTTGGCCTCACCTCCCTACTCCTCTTGAGAGCCTTTGGCCCTCTCACTGTGTTTAACAGTAGCCAGTGCTATTTACCTCCCTGTGCTCATCTGCTCGTAACTGCTTTTAGCTAATGTAACTAGAAAGATGAGATTAAAGAATAAGTTATAGTGGCCAATACCCATTACACACATGCTGTATACCGACCAATCATTTATTTTTTGACAGGAAAAATGACTTAAGTAAGTGAAACTGCAATTATAAAATTTAAGACTGTTATCAGATCCATACTGAAAAGATTTTTTTTTTTTTAAACCTGTTTTCTAAAAAATAAAGAAGGGAGCTTTTTTTCCATATTCTTCACCAATGTGTATCTATTTCTCCTGAAGGTGTAGTCCTAGGGAAGAAAGTTCACAATCTCATTCTCCAAAGTAAGCAACCATGATCTACCTGAGAAAACATCAAACACTGTCATTTTTAGTAACATTTATGCAAGCACTCTACCTAGGCTCCTGCTTATCTGTATAAAACGAGAACGATGTCTATGAAACATGGGGAAGAACTGGTCATTACAAAGGAATTTTAAAAACCCAAAAAAGAGTTATCAGTTTGTTCAATAGCAATTGATTTGCGATTTTATCAGAATAAATTTCACCGTATATTTCCTCCTTTTTATTTTGAAAAGGCATAAAATCTTTTTATTTATTTTTATTTATTTATTCATGAGAGACACAGAGAGAGAGAGAGGGGCAGAGACACAGGCAAAGAGAGAGGGAGAAGCAGGCTCCATGCAGGGAGCCTGATGCAGGACTCGATCCCAGTACTCCAGGATCATGCCTGCAGGCGCTAAACCCCTGAGCCACCCAGGGATCCCGAAAAGGCATAAAATCTATATGCAGTATGTGCTAATGCAAATGATAACATAAGGTGAAATTGATAAGAAAAAATGTTACATAGTTTAGATTCTAAGTATAATTATCTCATTATTCTACAATTTTGTCAGATTCTGAAAATACAGAATTATTTTCATTTCTGAAAATCATTCCAAAGAGCAAACTTTTCTGTTTTTCCTAATGTATTGTGTATAAACTAAAGATGCATTATTTTAATTATCTCTGTAATATAATTAATTAGTATATTACATAGTAGAGAGGCAACTCAGGCAAAATTGTTTGCTTAAAAAACAATTTGATTCTTAATAAGGAAATAGATAACAATGTGGTTTATCAATATTCAACATATAAATAAGATTTTTCAAAAGTGGAATATAACAGAGTACTAGATTAGAGGAACATTTGACACAAATAGAAGTTACAGAGCTGGGTAGCCACAGCCCCCCAAGTCTCAGGCAACTACCTTTTTAATTCTCAGTCCATTGTTACTTTTTCATCACTATTTTTATGATTAAAATTAAAATAGCATTTTATATTATAAATTCAAACTTACTGTTAATTTCCCAATATTCTAATACAACAGTCATTTGTCAAAGAAAATATTAATTTGTAATTGTTAAACTATAAATCTTAATGTCTTTGAAAATATGATGAAGTTTTGATGAAACCTATCAGGGCTGTCTAGTATAAAGAAAATTAAGAAAATGTAAAAAGGAAACATAAAATGTTTAATATTACATTTTGTTTTCACTTGTACTGTTTTGCAATATATACCTGTAATGCTTTTTGATTTTTCCCTTTAGGCATGGGAAAATTCTATTACTATTCCTTGAAAATTGCTTCTATTGCCATTCTTGAATATATTATTGATGTACAAACACACACACATATATATATATATATATGTATGTATGTGTATGAATGGACATAATATTTTAACCTTGGGTTCTCTGCACTGTTTGCATTATCTCTGTAAATGTACATGAACATGTATAAGTCTGAAAATTTAGTGCTGAATTTCATTGCAACTAACTTCACAAACTTATTTTTACACCAAACATATGCTAGTATGTTTTTATGATATAGTTTTACTGAGATATAATTAAAATACCACACAATTCAAGTGTCTAAACTACACAGTTCAATGGGGTTTGGCTTATTTACAGGAATATACAATATCACCACCCCTGATTTCACAACATTTTGACCACCTCAAGAAGAAACGGAGTGCTCTCACTCCACTATTCTCCAAACTATCCAGCCCTCAGTAACTACTCATCTACTTTCTGTTTCTATACATTTGCCTTCTCTGGACGTTTAATATAAATTGAATCATATCACACATAGTCTTTTGTGACTGGTATCCTTCACTTAGCATAATGTTTTCAACAATCATTTATATTATAGTATGTATCATTACTTAATGTTTGTGTGTGGTCAAATAATATTTCATTGTGTCCATATACATATTTGGTTTATTCATCAGTTGATGGGTATTTGAGTTGTTTTCAAGCCTTTGGCTATTATGAATAATGCTGCTGTTCATATTCACGTACAGATGTTTGTGAGGGTATGTATTTTTATTTCTTTGTGTATACATCTATGAGTGTAATTGCTGAATCATGTGTTAACTCAATGTTTAATATATTTAGCCATATTTTTAGGAACTTCCAGATTATTTTTCCAAAGTGGCTCCACCATTTTTCTTCTTCAACAGGAGTGTATAAAAGGGTCTAATTTCTCCACATCCTCATTAACATTTGTTATTATCTAAGGTTTTATTACAGTAATTTTAGTGTGAATGCTATCTCGTGGTTTTGATTTAAATTTTCCTAATAAATGGAGATGCTGATCATCTCTTCATGTGCTAGGTGGCCACTTATATATGTTTAGAGAAATGTTTATTCAGATACTGTGTCATTTTCAATTGAGTCATTTGTCTTTTCATTATTGAGTTGTAGCATATATAATATATTAATATGGAGTTGTAAACATATATTCTAGATATAAATCTCTTTTCAAATATGTAATCTGCAAATATTTTCTCCCATTGTTTGGACTGTCTTTCCATTTTATTGATGCTATACTTGTAAGCACAAAAGTTCTTAATTTTGATGAAGTTCACTCCGTTTTTACTTTTGTTGCTTATGCTTTCGGTATTATATATATAATGATCCATTGTCAAATCCGAAGTGATGAAAACTTACCTCTATGTTTTCTCCTAAGAATGTTAAAGTGTTTTATTCTTACATTTAGGCCTTTGAGTTGATTTTTGTATATGTTGTGAGGTGGGGGTCCAACTTCATTCTTCTTCATATGGCTATCCAGATGCCCTAATTTATTTGTTAAGAGACTGTTTATTCCTTTAATGATCCTGTCTCTTGCCATAGTCAGTAGCCTATAGACATATGTTTATTTCAGCATTCTCAATTCTATTCCAATGATCTTCAGTTTATGTTTATGCCAATACCATAATAGCTTTATGTAGGTTTTCAAGTCAGAAAGTGTGAGTCTTTCACCTTTGTTCATTTTTTTTTTTTTGAATTTGTATGGCTAGTTGAGGTCCCTTGTAATTCTATGTGAATTTTTGAATCAAACTATGGATTTTATAAAGAAGAAAGTTGAATTCTAATAGGGATATCTTCAGTTTGAAGATAAATTTTGGGAATATGAAATCTTTGCAATGTCAGGTTTGTAAATCTATGAACATGATATCCTCTTTCATTTATTTAGATCTTAATTACTTTCAGTGAGGTTTTATAGTTTACAGTAAGTATACATTTTGTACTTTTTGGTTACACTTATTTTTAAATATTTTGTTCTTAGCATCTGTTAATGATTTTAAAATTAGGGGAACATGTGATCTCTTTCACAAATGATTGTGATATCATGGTCCTTTATTACAATTTGTCACGCTTTGTTTCTTGTTGGTCTGGTTTGAAATCTTGGACACAAATTATTTCTTTGTCAGAGCTGATTGCCACACAACCTTCAAGCACCTGATTGCTTTCCTCTGCCAGAGAAACCTCTTATGGAATCCTGTGAGTTAGGTACCTGCCTATATTCACTGTTTTGTTTTAGAGTATTTGGGAACTTCTAGTTCTTTGGGTGCTATATCGGAACCAAGGAAACTTCAGAAATACTTGTTCAAGCTTTTTCTTGCCTCTAAACACAGCTGACCCAATGCTATTTTTCTTCAATTCCAAAAAATACCTAATATGCATCTTTCCTTTAGTTTTAGGCCTGCACAGGATAATTTAAATATCTCTATTTTCCTTCTTTATCAGCTGTCTACAAACAACTTACCTTGTGATGATAACCCTCATGACTCAGATTAGTTGGTGAAAGGAAACATAAAAGCTTGATTTAAGAGAAAAATAGTATGCAATGGGTTAATATTTTAAAATGATATTTCTATTATAAAGTTAATGATTACAATAGCCTGTTGTTTGGGGAACAGGGGAAACTTCCCCAACCTTTGGGGAAGAAATAGTACAAAGGGAAAACTATGATTCAACACAGTCACAAAATCATGACAGAAATGAAGTAGAAGAGTTAGAATTCAAAAATGTTTTCTTCATTGTATTTGAAAAGATATTTTCAATGTTTAGGACAAAAACAAATAGCTCCTTAAGCAAAGATTCATATGTTTTTTAAATGAATAGCATTCTATTATTTTTCTTTGTGGAACAAAAACATAACATTCTATCTCACAAATATTAGAAAATAATATTAAAAATAGGGCATGGGACTATTAGGGAATTTCTTACAACCCCTAGAGCTAAAAGAGAAAATTCCTCAAACCTTTCCATTTTCTCTAGGGCCTCTCAATGGCCAAACCCAAATGGAAGCAAGCAGTCAGAGATCTGTATTAGTCAGGGTTCTTCAGGGGAACAAAATCAATTGGATACAGATATAGATATAGATAAAAATTATCTATCTATCACCTATCTATTTATCTATCATCTATCTAGATACATATATAGAGGAAAGAGAAAGGGAGGGATGGAGAGAGAGAAGTTCATTATAAGGGAACTAGGCTGTGATTATGGAAGCTGACAAATCCCAAAATACACAGTCAGAAAGCCAGAGACCCAGGAGAGCCAATGGTGTAGGAGTTTAAGTTAAAAAGCTAGAATGTTTGCAGTTCAAGTAGAACTATTTGAGTTCAAGTATGAAAGTGTGAAAGCCAGTGTGCAAAAGGGAGGAATTCCTAGAACTCATTGGGAGGGCCAAACTTCCCCTGCACCCCTGTTCAGGCCTTTGGGTTATGATGAGGGCTATCACTTTAGGCATTGCAATCTGCTTTATTTAATCTACTGATTGAAAAGTTTTGCACAATATAAGTTTTACGTGTTTGTTTATGACTAAACCAGAAAAAGCTTGGCCAGTAGTTACTAACATTATGTTATTTATTTACTTTTTTAAAGATTTTATGTATTTATTCATGAGAGACACAGAGAGAGAGAGAGAGGCAGAGACATAGGCAGAGGGAGAAGCAGGCTCCATGCAGGGAGCCCGACGCGGGACTTGATCCCCGGTGTCCAGGATCAGGCCCTGGGCTGAAGGCTGCGATAAACCGCTGAGCCACCGGGGCTGCCCCACATTATGTTATTTAATAGTAGTTTTGGAAGACCCCTTAAAAAGCAAAACTAATAAAATAATCCATTTGTATGATGGCTGATTAAAAGGGTAGAAGAGAGGGTAATGGGTTATAGATACAGTTCATTTATGATTAACAATTCCTGCATGGAATATTTTGCTTCTAAAAAATACCGATAGACTTACTCATGTAAACATTATACTTTCTTTTAGTCTATAGCTGAAATGTGCTATCCATTCACAATTTTTTGTATTCTTTTAAAGATTTTATATATTTATTTGAGAGAGAGATAGAGGGAGAGAGTGAGCATACGAGCGGGGCAGGGGGCAGAGGGAGAGGAAGAAGCAGGCTTCCCACTGAGCAGGGAACTCAAAGCAGGGATCCATTCCAGGAACCTAAGATCATGATTGAGCCAAAGGCAGCTGCCTAACTGACAAGCCACCGAGGCACTCCATCTATTCACAATTTTATAACCACAGTTTGGACGTGCAGGGTACAAGATAATCCACCACATGTGCCATTAACTTAGATCTTAGATTGAAGTATAATTGTTTCTTCCCTACCTGAAAGTTTGTGAAATGGTCAAGAAAGAGAACATTGAAGTTAGTTAAAATATAAAAACTAACTATAAAACTGCTTTCTGCACGTGGAAATAAAAACACGGGATATTAGAATAAACCTTACAGCTAATGATCTATTTCCTTTTATATTTCTTTATCATTTATATATTTATATCTGCTTTTGCTTTAATTTGAAAAAAATAAACTATTAATGCATAACATTTTAGGTTTCAAATTAATTCATAATATTACCACTTATTATTTGTTTATGTTCAAAAGAATGTAATGAACATATTGTGATTAGCGATCAATCATAAACAACCACAGGGGGAAATGAGAAGGTGAAAAGTGTTATATTGTAATTTTTTTTTTCTTTTTAAAAAAATATTTTTTTTTATTCATTAGAGACAGAGAGGCATAGACATAGACAGAGGGAGAAGTTCCTCTGTGTATGAGGAGCCTGATGCAGGACTCAATCCCAAGATCCTGGGATCATGACCTGAGCCAAAAGCAGATGCTCAACAACTGAGCCACCCAGGTACTCCTGTTTCTTTTAATTTCTATCATAGGTCTTCTCAGTAGCCCTCGTAAAATGTATCTGGCTCATGTAATTTTGGGTTGATGTTTCTAGAAGTGATATGCTAGCAGGTTTTAGAAAATGTTCCCGTTAAAGAGGTGTCATATTTCCCATTGAAAAATAAAACATATTTAAATGTAAAAAAATACAGTGGAGTTTATGAAATGAGATTTATAAGAACTAAAATACAGAAGTTATTTGGAACATTAACCAGGCATCCAGTGCCTTAGCTCAACTAGAAGATCAACTGGGATTTTATTACCTTAAATATTTTTTTTTTGTTTAGTGTTATTTTCTCTTCTATTTTAACTAATTAAAAATATTTTGAATAAAAATTTAATTAAAAATATCAATTAAAAATATCAATTAAATGAAAAAAAGTATTATCCTATTTTCATAGCACTGCTCTATTCAATTTTTGTTATATTTTATTTCTATTCATAGGCAATATTGTCATTGCTCCCTTAGTATATCTTCACATTTCTTTTGGTTCAGTTCTTTATTATATATGTATACATATGTTTGTGTGTGTATAATGAGAAAGAGAGAGACACAGAGGGTCACAGAAACATAGCTTTCACATGAGTATCATTTTGTTGTTTGTCATGTTTCCAGCCTTACATGGCACGAGTTTTTAATTTGATTTATATCACTGTTAAGTAGAATCATGGATATATTTCAATATTTTAATAGTTTGTTTTTCATCTCAAAAATGTATTTTCTTCTACTTAACCAGTAATTTTTTATATTGTGACTGTAGAAAGCAAATTTTGAATTTCCTACAATGCAGGGTTATATTCATTAGAGTTAGAAATTAGTTTTTCTTTGGCTATATATACATTGTTTCTACATGGTAAATAAAGATTTTATATACCACATGAGAAGTTTTGAAAACTGCATTCTAGAATAAATTTAAATTTATTAACATAGCTTTTGGAATCATCATTAAAACCATCAATATCACAAGATCAAAGTCACACTGTACACCTACTACCAGTATAGGCATGTACTTTCTAAATCCAGTAATCAGTCACTTTATTCATATACTATGTATAAAGTGCTAAATTATGTTTCATAGATACTTTACATTATGAATGGACTAGTGGATTAAATAAGACCTACGTATGACATAAGGAGATATTTATTTAATACAAAAATAGCAAATAAAAGTGTTCCAATATAAGAGAGAATTGTCAAGAATAAGTATAAGCAATTTTACATGTTTTGACTCATTTAATTTTCCCTACAATTTTTTTGTGTGTATATGTGTGTGCGCGCACATGTGCACTTGTGTGAAATCTGGTCATCTTTTAACAAATTGAGGATATTGGTAGAGAGAATTAAAATAACTTCCCAACAGTTCACTAGTAAGAAGTATTAGTTTAATCTGGCCATGGTAGAAAGCCAAATGTACAAAGAACCATAGGACAATGGATCTAGGGTGGTAGGTTGGCACAACATCATAAAATACTTTAAATGAAAATTTAAGATATTTTGAATCAAATAATAAAAAGAGTAATGAGTAATTGTAGGTAATAATCCTTCAGATATGAATTTATTATCCTGGATGGTAGGTCATAGATTTATATTTACCTTATAAACCTTGATTTTCTAGTTACCAGTGGCTCATTTTTTTCCATAACATTTTTTTGGTAGCACTGACATCTTCTCCCAAACTATATCATTCTTAACTCCAAAAACTTCCTAATAAAAGTCTTACCTGCTTCCTGCCTGCTTTTACAAGTGATTATTCACTACCTATTGAAAAAAATCAATAAATCTTATGGGATAGATAAGGTGGTAGAGGGTGATATGATAAGAAAAAAGATATATCCAGGAAAGATGAGATATAAAAATGATGGAAGTTCAGAATCCCATTGCAGTATGTGATAATGTACTCAACAAAATGTATTATATACAGTGTATGTATATGTATACATATGTTCCAGCACTGTCCTTAACATATAATATTAAGTAGATTTTTACCTTTGAAAAATGTTACTTTGCTTTTGTAATTTGATCTTTTATATTTGAATTAGGTCTTAAAACTCAATTTTAATATCCACAAATGAATTAAGAAAAAAATACTATTTGTACTCTCTATTCTAGTGTTCTTTATGTATATAAGGAATATCCTAGCAGGATTTCCACTGGAAAAGAGCCCAACACTTCAGGGTGTTCATTACCATGGTGTCCTTTGGGCAGAAATTCTTATCCTAGACCTCTGGATCCATATGAGGCCATAAGAAAACTTCAGATTGTGTTTTAATCCTTTAAAACCTTATGCAAGAATGAAAGATTGGATGCTTTTTCATTGCTTTTCTTAGGAATTCTTCAAACTTATATTAAAAAAAAAAATGTCAAATCAGGATACTCCTAGAAGGGAAATCTGACCTGAAACACATTGATTTATTTTTAATTCACATAGAGACAGAAGGATTTTGCTTTCCAATCACAGGAATACAACTGGCTTATTGAAGCTTTTTTTGCTTCCAAACGAGTTAATGAAGGTGTCGACCACTGCAAACTAGATTTTGAATCAATACAACTTAAATTTTATGCCTCTAGGTCTATCAGTCCTTGACAATTCTCTGACATAGTTAACCTTATTGAGACCTGGTTCCCTAAATGCACTTGTTAGTGATTTGCTTGCTGCCTCTTCCTCAGTACTCAGTGGAATGTTTACAAAGGACTTGTTCTTCATTAAATCTTATTCATCTTTAGAAACACTTATTAAAACAAAATCAGGAACTAAATAAATAGATAACAAAACACATTATTTTTTATTTTGAGTATTAACTGAATGAAAAATGGTAAATGTAGTCACCCCATAGGTTATTGTTCTCTTTGGCACCAAAAATCCAGTGCTTTGACACAAATGAATGTTGTTCTTCATAATACTGCTCAGGAAACTTCCTGCCTAGATATGTTCAACAGCCCAAGAGCATAGAATAATATTGTTTATAATTAGCTGGCTGATTTGCATCTTGTGAACAGTCTATTTGAAAACAACAGGTCCTAATTTTATAAAACTCACTTTTATAATTATCTGATTGAACCTTTTTTTTTTTTTTTGGTTAAATATAAAACCTAAAAATTGCCTAGCCCTCCTGAATTGTACTGAAATATAATCCTAAAACTAAATCCGCTTCAGTTCTTATATAATGAAGCTCCACTATAACCAGGATGCTAATCCAACACAGAATGTTATATGCACCTTAACTTCTGGACGATCAAACAAATAGGAATGCACAAAAGGTTTTTCAAAGTTTTCTGAACAGAGATTAGAATATGTGTGTGTATCTCTTGTTAAATTCCCCAAACCCAGCATTTACCATCATTTAATATTAAAAAGCAAAATATCAGAAATGAGAGTCAACTAAGAGTCTAATGGTATGTGTAATTGCACACACTATAAAGGGGACAAATAGAAAATGATAGCAAGGAGATTTAGCTGTCTCTATCATGACAAAAGATGGAACAAGGGGGTAAAAATCTCCATTGAATTATTGAACTATAGGGTACTTATTCAAATTTAAGGTTTAAATTTATGCTACAAATATGGTGCTCCCCAAAACCTCATAGAGAGAATTTAAGTGTTCTCATGGTGGTCATGCTACTTCACATTTTACAGAAACAAACTCAAATCATGTCTTAAAGATACCAACTTCAGTCCATCCAAGCAAAGGCAATTTTAAAATACATCTCGGTCTCAAAAAGTCAGAGTGTTAGTTAGTTCCATATAGGGCCACATAGGGAGCCACTTTAGGGTTTAGGACAGAATAACACATTCTGAACTATAATTCACTCTAAATTCATTTGGATTAAATCTCAAGAGTGGATTATAGATACAATTATTGAAACACCAAATAGAAGGTCATTTCACAAATGAAGGAGATGGTGATGGTAACTGAGACCAGGGTGTTATCATTATAAGTGGTGAGAAGTGATTAGAATGTGTGTGTTCTTGAGATCTGTCCAGCAGAATTTGCTGATGAGCAGAATGTGGAGTGTAGAAAAAAATAGGAATCAAGGATACCTTCAAATATATTGTGAGCCATGGGAGGAATAGAATGAAGAAGATTGAAGATAGTGTAGGTCTGAAGGGAAAGGACAGGGCTTCTGTTTCAGTTTAGTTTGAGCTGTGTAGTAGATACCTAAGCAAATATGTCAGATAGGCAGTTGGAGGTAGGAGGCAGGAATTCTGAAAAGAACTGTTCCAAAGATATGATTTGGCTTTTCTTGGCTTTTATGTAAAACTGTAATATAAGAAGAGACCACTAATGGAGTGAGCTTAGACCAAGTAGAGAACCAGAGACTGGAACTGAGACGCTCTGCATAATTTGAAAAAAAAAGGATAGAGGAAAAACAAAAATAAGTGTCTTAGAGAAAGAATGACATGTTTTATTGGGTTGAATATAATAATAGTTTAAGCATAAGAATAGGTTAGGTAGAGTGGTAAGTGAAAAACTGTTAGAACAGATGTCTAGAAAGCCTTCTTTGTTAAAACTGCTGCTGAAATGCATGTAAGAATAAAATGTGTTCTGGAAATCCGTGACCTAATAACACTGAAAATTTTTTTTTCAATTGTTTCTTTACAATATAGAATTATAGATAACAATTTCTTTCCTATGGGAAATACATAGTTATTGTTGGTTGCTAGAGAAAGAGAGCAAGATTGTTTGTCAGTTACTTGTTTTCAGTAAGTAGCAATTTAGATAGTCTTATAAAAGTGTAAAAAATGCAGTCAAGACAGTGGATGAGGACTGACTATTAAGCAATTTGAAATGTTGAATATTTCCCTCAAGTCCTCTGGCTGCAGATAAACATTATTCTTTCAACTAAGATTAAAACAATAGCATGCTTAAACAAAAGATGTGGCAATTATAAGGCCTAGACAGCAATGAAATTAGGAAAAAATGATAGAAATTTTAAAAAATAATTAAAGGAAAACCGTGGACATGCCCAACCAAATCTCATCTAGGAAAACAGGTGTTCTGCCTTTCCATGAAGAGTTTTCAAGGCTGTATCAGGTACTTCACTATTGGTAAATCTGATAAGAAATTCATATGGCAAAGTACATTTTCCTAATCTGATTCATAGCAATCAAATTCTTGATAATTTTCTCCTCATGGAGATACCCTAAAATGACATAATTTGCTATCAGAACAACATGGGCATGTGGTTCATATATCATTCTCTTAAGAAACACTTTTATTTTACTTTCATATATATAACAAATAGGATAACATAAGGATCTCTCTCTCTCTCTCTCTCTCACTCAGGAAGAAATAAAAAACTAGACTTCCTGCAGAGTAATGGTCTAATAAGTAAGAGTAAAGGTAAGGGTACCTGGGTGGATCAGCTGGTTAAGCATATGACTGTTGATTTCAGCTCAGATCATGACCTCAGGGTCATGATCTCAGGGATCTGAGATGGAGCCCAGCATTCGACTCCATGCTCAGTGGGGTTTCATCCTGAGATTCACTTTCTCTCTCTGCCCTTCCCCCTTAATGTCTGAGGATATTTTTATTATGAAAATAATTATAATATTCCCTCAAGAGATGGAGGTGGGGTACTGGTGTGTAGTACCAGTACTGGTACTGGTGTGTAGGTGGGGTATCTGGTGTGTAGAGGCCATGGATGCTTCAAAACATTCTATAATGCACAAGACAGCTCCCTACAAACACAAACTATCCAATCCAAAATGGCAATAATAAGATTAAGAAACTCTGCTATTCTAGGTAAACCTACACCTAGTTTAGGTTCAACCTGTACCCAATTATCTCAATAAAACCAGAATTGGTAAAATCTCTTCATACTGTATGATATAATATGAGATATGATACATATGATGTGCTGGGTTAATAATGTCCCCCCAAAATCCATATCCACTGGAAACTATTTGTAAATAGTCTTTTCAAATGTAATCAAGTTAAGATTAGGTCATGCTGAATTACTGTGGGTCCTAAAGTCAATGATTGGTATCCTTTTAAAGAGAGAGAATTTTAGAGAGAGACAGAGGAAAGACATACACAGATGGAAGAAGCCATGTGATGACACAGGCAGAAATTGGAGTGATGCAGGTGCAAGCTGGAACACCAATATTTACTGGTGACCACCACAGGCTCGGAAGAGAGAAGAAAGAGTTCTTCCCTGGAGACTTCAGAAGAAAGATAACCCTGCTGCCATCTTGATATCAGAATCTAGCATCCGGAACTTTGAGAGAGTAACTTCCCATTTTTTTAAACAGAAACCCAGTTTGTGATACACTTATGGCAGCTCTGGAAAATTAATATATATGGTATGATATATAATATGATATATGACATAATTGCATTGCATATATCGTGGTTAGAATTTCTTGATGCTGAGTTTAGGGGAAACAAGGCTCCATGATTCTTTCTCATCACCACTGTAGCCGAACATTCCGATTGAAATATGTATTTTGTTAGACCCACAACACATATAAATCATTATAAAACTTCTTAAAATGTGGCTGGCATTACTATTTTGCATTAAGAAAGAGCAATACTTAAAGAAGAAAGTATCCTCAGTAAATAGACTATTACAGAAACCAATTAGAATTTATTGTCTTTTAGAAATCAACATGTAGAATGGCTTAGACCTTTGTAAGATTTCTACAGATATTTTTTAATGTTTTTTTTTAACGATTTTATTTATTTATTCATGAGAGACACACACAGAGAGAGAGAGGCAGAGACACAGGCAGAGGGAGAAGCAGGCTCCATGCAGGAAGCCCGATGTGGGACTCGATCTCGGGTCTCCAGGATCATGCCTTGGGCTGCAGGCAGCGCTAAATCGCTGTGCCACCAGGGCTGCCCTCTACAGATATTTTAACAGAAGAAGAGATTATCTATGCTATCTGCTTTTTAAAGGTATACTTTCTGTCTAAATTAATATAATTTTATGCAAATTATTTTAAATTATGATTTTTTTGCATTTTTTGTTTTTGTTTGTTTTTAATAAATTTATTTTTATTGGTGTTCAATTTGTCAACTTACAGAAAAACACCCAGTGCTCATCCCATCAATTATGATTTGAAAGATCAATTTTTCCCGTCAATTTTTTGAATGTGAAAAGAAGAACTGATATTTTCTTTAGTTCTAAACTTTATTTAAATGTACAACAGAGCCACTTGAATGGTACAGTTGGTTGAGTGTCTGACTCGTGGTTTCGGCTTAGGTCATGATCTCATGGTTGTGGGATCGAGCCTGACATCTGGCTTCATGCTCAGCATGGAGTCTACTTGAGATTCTCTCTCCCTCTCCCCCACCCTCTTGTGCTCTCTCTCTGAAATAAATAAATCATAAATAATAATAATAATTGACAAAAAGCCAGTAAATTATAGTTACCTACTATGCTTCAAAAGATTTGCATGGAAAATACTGCAATACAATTGGTTTTATACAGTTTGATAATCACTGATAATCCAATATAAATAAATTTAAAGTACTATTAAATAGAAACAAGACTAGGAACATCTTTAGTCTATACCTACATGATATCAAAGAAATGCATTGACAAATGAAATATTTATTGAAACAGTTTTTCGAGTCATGAAATTTTAGAGTCCCCAAAATGGTTATTTCATTTGTATTACACAAATTGGATGTTACTTATACTATACGGGGTTGTAGATAGGATTTGAAATTTCAGAATATTCTAGTGGTTATTGGTTGGATATTTAAATATCACTAAAGTGACTGTATGTTATTGTTAATATTGATCATTTAGATAATCTTATATCAAAACTATACTGCAGTGAAAATCTATAATGATTATTCATCTAGATAAAGAGATGTAGACATAAATATATTGGTTTATTAATTACTTTTTTTGCTTTTTTATTATTCTATTTTAATCCTAAGTATTTAATAAAAACTCTTCAGTTTATAAATACATTACTCTACGGAACATTACTTAATTCTAGTCTGAATAAAACCATAATAGAACATTCACATTTAGGCATTTAAAATACTATTACTGATCTGCAGAGGACTCCTAATTAAAGTAAATCAATATTAATAAATTGAGAGAGTGAGAGAGAGCACAAGCAGGAGCAGAGGAAGAGGAAGAAGCAGACTCCCCACTGAGCATGGAACCCAATGTGGGGTCCAATCCTGGGACCCTGAAATCATGACCTGAGCTGAGGGCAGATGCTTAATGGACTAAGCCACCCAGGCACCCTTAAAACAAAATATTTTATACATCTTTGTAAATATTGCCTATTGGTTTGTATATAGGAAGTTTCTTGATAATTTAAAAGTGAAATTTCTTCCCTTTCTACATTCTAGTGCTAGTTTTTCCATGGGTATCAAATTGGAAAACTTTCATGAGTTTGATACCTCTGGTATGCTTGGCAGGAAATAATGCCTACATTTTCACTCTTCAACCATATAGAACCACAATGACTATCTCATCTTTTAGAAACCATGAAGGAGGACTGGAGTTATTGATAATTAACTCTAAAATGTTAAGGACTATTTTATGGAATGATGTAAGAAACATTGCAAATGGCTTTTATAAATTATCAAAACTAAGGAACAATGTTTTTGGCACTTCAATCAACCTAATCAAATTAATAAAACTGTTTCTACATCAGTTTATTTAATTCATGTCATTTTCATTGGAGAAAAATTGGCTGCTAGAGTGAAATAACTAGGAACCATAACCAAAGGAAAATATGCTTATTAATTAATAAAGTTTCTTAAGTTTGTATCTATACTTCTAAACCACTTGATTTTTATTTTTGATATCCCTGCAACTGTATCCCCATGATGCTCAAGCCCACGTCTGCATTATTCTTCATCATAATCTCAGGGCTTTTAACAGGGCCTGGTACATGGTCAGTCAGTAAAAGTATGCTGAGTGGATAGACTCAGGCTTAGAGTTGTGATGATTTTATAATGCCTTATATGTATAATATGCCAAGAAAAGCTTGGAGTAATAACTATTGCTATACCTTTTGCAACAAACATGAAGTGAGAACATACCCAAGAGTATATTAAAGGATTTTTGTAAGCTTCACTAATCATTAAAAAAAAAAAAGTTTGGGGATCCTTGGGTGGCTCAGCGGTTTAACACCTGCCTTTGGCCCAGGGTGTGATCCTGGAGTCCCAGGATAGAGTCCCACATCGGGCTCCCTGCATGGAGCCTGCTTCTCCCTCTGCCTGTGCCTCTGTCTCTCTCTTTGTGTCTTTCATGAATAAATAAATAAAATCCTTAATAAAAAAAAAAGCTATCCATATTTTGTTAAATCTAAAGTCAAAATCTCCTTATTAAGTAATATTAAAGGGAGGCAAAAAAATTGACAATAACATTTTGAGGAGATAATATCATCAGGCATTACGTGAAATAATGGAGAAAAAGTACAAAATAAAGTTGCGATTCAGAGGAAAAGTGATAGAGAAATGAATAGAATATATTTGTCTGTTTGAAAATAGAAAATGCTTCTCAAAATTAATCTCAAGATGAAAATATTCATTATTATCCAATTGTTAGATACTACAGATAATTTCCAAGTATAAAATAATTATTTAAGAAAACAAATGCAAAATACATTTAAAAATTTAACTGAGGGGATCCCTGGGTGGCTCAGCGGTTTAGCGTCTGCCTTCGGCCCAGGGCGTGATCTTGGAGTCCTGGGATCGAGTCCCACGTCGGGCTCCTGGCATGGAGCCTGCTTCTCCCTCTGCCTCTCTCTCTCTCTCTGTCTCTCATGCATAAATAAATAAAATCTTTAAAAATTTTAAAAAATTTAAAAAAATAAAAAATTTAACTGAAATCATTATGAGATTATTTAGAGAAGAAAAGAACTATTTTGGCTTTTCAAAAATCATTCAATCCTATGCATCTTTTGATATACCAACAACTTTTTCTTAGTTTCTAAATGGTGTCTTACCTATTCTCAGTTTAAGTTGATTATTTCAGGGGTGCCTGGGTGGCTCGGTGGTTAAGCCTCTGCCTTCAGCTCAGGTCATGATCTCAGAGTTCTAAGATCAAGTGCTGAGTCAAGCTCCCTGATCAGCTAGGAGTCTGCTTCTCCCTCTGCTCTCTCTCTCTCAAATAAATAAATAAAATCTTTAAAAATAAATAAATATTAATATAAAATTACTGGTAATTTAATTTCTTCAGAAATAATAGGAGGACAATAGACAATGTCGTAACATTGTTCACACTTTGAGACAGTTGCTTACTGAAGTTCTATTAAGAAAGAAAAAGATGTTACCTTTGGTAAAGAAATGCAGAATAATAAATTTTAAGAATTACATGTGCTTTAAAGACATGTGGAATCACAGAGTTGTATTGCATATTTCTATATCTACAATTGACCTATTTTAGAATATGATGCAAATCCTAAGGTAATTATACTAGCAATAAATGTGGGTTTCAAAGAGATTTATATTAGCCATACATCAAGTAACTATTTACAGAAATAATCATCACACAGTGAATATGAGACTCATGCACAAACATATCTTATAAGAACTATTGTTGATCAACTGGCCAGATCAAAACATATTTCTAATGATGTGCCATAGAGCTATATTATTTTCTAAATTTGATTCACTAGCCATCATAATTCATCTACAATATATAAAATACTTTGCTGTATGAATAACAATTCAAAATATAGAATTGAGCCTTTTACAAATTATTGAATTAGTGATAGTCATGATAACATATAATACATAATATATTTTAATAAATGTTTATTGAATTGCATTGACCTTTGCATATAGTAATACAAGAGACATCTTGGCAATCTTCTGCTATTTTGCATACAAGAATGCTAAATGTAATAATACTCATGCTTGTTTATATTATTAGAAACCCTGAAAGACAATTATTCCGTTGTGGATGGGAACAAAGTTCACAGATCCAGGCAGTGACACAAATGCTGAGGCTGCCAGCTACCAAGGGGCTTATAAACCAATGGTAATTGCCTAGAAATTTAGTGTTTTGTCCTGAGTAGAGTGGGAATTTGGATCCAGGACCACCTCATATATGTCAAGTTCCAATGAAAGCTTATCTCTCAAAAAACAAGTGAATTAAAAAAAAAAAAAATCCTACCACAGAGGCAGAAGAGCAAGAGAAATTTTCTGTTTCATTCCTGGCTCTGAGTGTAGATTTAAACAAACAAAAGACTCCCTTGAAAATTGGTTAATAGTAGCTAGTTTTCAAATAATTTGGTTGTTGATTCTCAAGGAATCTCAAAAACTACATGCTTTTTGAAACTTAAAATAAAAATGAGACTATAATATTCTTAGGTAATTGATATAAGCAAACATAAATCCCTCTAAAATAAATGCTCCCTCAACATGGCTCTCAAACATTTCCATGAGAATTCCAGGAAATGTGAATTTGTAGTAATAATTAATTTAAAAAAAATCTACACAAAATGCAGAAGTAAGTAAACAAATGTAGGAGAATTTAAGGAAAACCAGAAGCAGATAAATGAACATATCATCTAATGAAATTACCAAATACAGAACAATTAAGGAAGTTTATCATGGATATAGAAATTAAAGAGGCAGTGAAAGACTGAAGAAAGGTGCAAGATTTTGAGATTAAAAAGGTTAGAGAGGGGGCATATTCTGGGTGGTTCAGTGGTAGAGTATCTGCCTTTGGTTCAGTGCTTCAGTGGCAGAGTATCTGCCTTTGGCAAGAGTAACAAATCCTAATTGACAGAGTTTAGAAAAGCAAGAGTAAAGTAAGGAATATACATAAAACATTTTGTATGAACTAGAACTAGGATAGGTCTGCTTGTATGCTAGATTCCTTTTATTTATTTATTTATTTATTTATTTATTTATTTATTTATTTATTGGTTTAGAAGAGTCAACCACTGATTCGTTTTAGAATATGCTAAATTAACTACACTTATTAAGGTGTGGAGGGTAAACACTAAAATAACAGAAACTTGTATATCTTTTAAATTAGAGGCTGTAGGGGCACCTGGGTGGTTCAGTAAGTTAAGTGTCTGACTCTTGAATTTGGCTTAGTTCATTATCTCAGGGCCATGGGATTGAGCTCCATGTCAGGTTTCCCAGTCAGTGCGAGTCTGCTTGAGATTCTCTCTCTCCCTCTCTCTCTGCCTCTCCTCCTTCTCTCTCTCCCTCTCTTTCTCTCTCTCAAATAAATAAATAAATCTTTAAACATAAGTTAATGGCTGTAGAAAAAGGAAATGAAGAAAATTATAAAATAATTAAAAGGAGGAAGAAACTTGTGTTGGAAGAAATAAAAGAGGAGATAAATAGAAAGCAGAGAACCAGGTGATAGGAAAATATTCAAATATGTCATATTCACAAGATAATTAAATGAATTCAATGAGATTTAGGTTGGATTAAAAATACGAGATACAAAGCAGCCTGGGTGGCTCAGCGGTTTAGTGCTGCCTTCAGCCCAGGGTGTGATCCTGGAGACCAGGATCAAGTCCCACATCATGCTCCATGCATGGAGCCTGCTTCTCCCTTTGCCTGTGTCTCTGCCTCTATCTCTCTCTCTCTCTGTCTCTCATGAGTAAATAAATAAAATCTTAAAAAAAAAAAGAAACTAAATACAGTGTAAAAGAGGAACACCAATGAATAGGTAGAAAGAAAAGGAAGAGCATATGAGCTTGCTGGGACTTCCATAATAAAGTCCCAAAGACTAGCTGTCTTAAACAACAAAACTTTATATTCTCACATTTATAGAGGCTAGAAGTTCAAAATTAAGGTGTTGGAATGGTCGTTTTTTTTGTTGTTGTTGTTTTGTTTTGTTTTGTTTTGTTTTGTTTTCTGAGGACCACAGGGAAGGATGTGTTCCAGGCCTCTCTCCTTACATTAATAGATGGCCATCATCTTCCTGTGTCTTCATATCAGCTTTTCTCTGTACATATCTCTGTAATAAAGACACTAGTCTCATTGGGTTAAGGCCCACTCTAATGACCTCATTTTATTTAAATTAAATTAATTTAATTACTTCTTTAAGTAATTAAAAAAACAACACAGTCACATTCTGAGGTACTTAGGGTTAAAACTTTAACATTAAATTTAAGGGACATGAGTTAGCCAAGAACATATTATAGACTATATACATTGATATACTGCAGAAATACTAATAAAAATGAGTTCTATAGTTACATTGTAGGAAAAGAAGATAACACTTTAGACAAACTATATTTCAAATGATAAAGGGGTTAACTATATTATGATTTAAGACTCACTTCAGAATAAGATATAATAATGTTTCAATTGTATGCACCTACTAAAATTCTTTCAAATTACGAGAACACAAAAAGAAATCAGTAAATTTACCATAATACCCTGAGTTTTTAAAATACCCCTTCCAATCATTCATTAATCAAGCAGACAAAATATCAGTAAGACTATAGAAAAATTTAATCTCACAATTAACAAAATTTAATGGACTGAGCTCCTAACAGTTAATGACAATATATATTTTCTCAAATACATCTGAAACAGTTCTATCCACTAACAAATCTTTATACTATAAATCAATGTTCGACAAATTTTTGATGAGTTGGATCATATGAAACACATATTTTGGCCATGAAACAATGATACTATACATATCAAGAGATAAGAGACTATTATAAATTAATAAAATGTTAATTAACCCATAGATGAATAAAGAAATCAAAAGGGAAACTAGAAACTGGTTTTATAGCATTGAAATAAATACAACAAAAATACTACATATCAAAACTTTTATATAAAATATATGTATATATGCAAAATATGTCTTTATACTAATTATATAGATAGAGCCACAATCATTGGTATTCTAAAATCAAATGCTCTGTTTTTATTGATTTTGACACCAAAAATGTCATAAAAAACTGGTCTTTTTTTTTTTTTTAAACTGGTCTTTAATTTTATTTGAATTCTATGTTTCAATTCATCTTCAAAAATTTCTTTACCAAATTATGTCTTACAGTTTTTCAATTTGTAATTCTGAATACTATGTACTTCCTACATTTAAAAGACCTATATATGCTCTGTGTTTCTAACAGCTAGTTTAACTAATAAAGAAAATAGCTTAATAACTTACAATGAGCTTTGGCTCTAACTCAATACCCAGTTTCATTCCTTGTTTCAGAAGTCATTGTATCTGTCCATGCCCATGGCATGTCCATAGTCTCTTGTGTATTTTATTTTTATCTAGCTGTCTTTATTTACAATCTAATGTCTCTGCCACCTTGAGACAGTTATTTTAATGTGCTTAGGATTATTATTTCCTCATTCTGTTTTCACTTAATTTGTTCAATTTCCCTCTTCTAACTTCTTAAATTAAATGTACATTTTTTTTAGTCAGTTATTGTCCTCTTTGGATAAAGGTAATAACAAACACACTATATTTTGAGTATTTCCTAAACGATGTATCACCAGACATTTTATTATTGCTATTTTTATTACTGACATTATTTTATTATTATAAATTGTTAAAATAGATTTATTATGGCTTCATTTTAAGTATTAGCTTTTTTGCCTGAGATTTTTATAGAGTATATAATTTAGGTCTCAAGTATAAGGATTGTTATTAGCTATGCTTCCAATTATGATTTATAAATTCATTTGTGGTCAAAAGAACACAATCTATATAATGTTGATTCCTGAAATGTATTTAGAATATCATTATAAACTTGTAAGTAGTTAACTTTATACATTTTTGATGTGAGGCTAAATAAATTTACATTATTTGTAGCATGTAAAGGCAAAACACATAGACACACATTTAAAATTAATATAAAAATTGAGATTAATATGTTTGTGTATAAATTCCATTTCATTACTTTGTTCTTCAAATTCTCTGTGTCTGTGTCTCTCTCACTTATGTCCAGATATTTTTTTGTCTCCCTTGGACATGTATGTTAAAATATCTTACTACAAATTTGATTTATGTACCTCTACCCCTTGTTCTTCTTGCTGTTGCTTTATGTACTTTGAAATCAAGTTGTTAGATACATATGTCTGTATTTTTAAAAAAATTTACCAGTGTTTTTATTTTTATTTATTTATTTTTATTTTTATTTATTTATGATAGTCAGAGAGAGAGAGAGAGAGAGAGGCAGAGACATAGGCAGAGGGAGAAGCAGGCTCCATGCACTGGGAGCCTGACGTGGGATTCGATCCCGGGTCTCCAGGATCGCGCCCTGGGCCAAAGGCAGGCGCCAAACCACTGCGCCACCCAGGAATCCCTACCAGTGTTTTTATACTTGAATTTATAGCATTTCTCTTTATCAAAGTATGATTTTTCAGTGTGTGTGTAGGTGTGTGTGTGTGTGTGTATTTAAAAACTTGTTTTCATGGCATTTTTTCTTTGTTTATATTTTTCTACTGTGAAATTTCCATTCCTGTATTTTTTATGATTTCTTTTTTGAGGTGAAATTCCCATAACTAAAATTAAGTTTTAAAGTGACCAATTCAGTTATATTCAGTATATTCACAAAGTTGAACAGCAACTAAAGCTTTCTACTTCGAAAAAAAATTTCGTCAACACAAAGGAAATCCCATATTCATTTAAAGCAATTACTCTCCATTATCTCTTTCTAAGCGCCTGGCAACCACCAATTTGCTTTCTGCCTCTATGGATTTACCTATTGTAGATACTTCATGTAAGTGGATGATATAATATGTAGCTCATTGTTTCTTTTACTTTTTTAATATTTTGTTTATTTATTTGAAAGAGAGAGAGAGAGAGCACTGGGAAGTGGCAGAGGGTGAGGGAGAAGCAGGCTCCCTGCAGGGCAAGGACTCTGACACGGAGCTCATACCAGGACCCTGGGATCACCAGCTGAAGAGAAGGCAGATGCTTAACCAACTGAGCTACTCAGGCACCCTGTAGTTCATTGTTTCTGACTCCTTTCACCAAACACAATGTTTCAAGGTTCGTGCATGTGGTATATCATGCCTTAGTATTTTTTTTTAAATTTTTTTTTATTTATGATAGTCGCAGAGAGAGAGAGAGAGAGAGAGAGAGAGAGAGACAGAGAGACAGAGAGACAGAGACACAGGCAGAGGGAGAAGCAGGCTCCATGCACCGGGAGCCCGATGTGGGATTCCAGGATCGCGCCCTGGGCCAAAGGCAGGCGCCAAACCGCTGCGCCACCCAGGGATCCCCTTGTCTTAGTATTTAATTTCATTTTATGGCTGAATAATATTCCAATGTATGTATATTCCATAATTTATTATTCATTCATCTGTTGATAAACATTTTGGTTGATTCCATCTTTTTATTACAGTGAGCAATGATGCTCTGATCATGCATGTACATAAGCTGGTTTGCCTATTCCCTTTCTTTTTGTATTTGTATATACACCTAGGAGTGAAATGGCTGGATCATTTGATAATTCTATGTTTAACTATTTCAGGTACTGCCAAATAATTTTCTATAACCATTGAACCATTTTACATTTCCATCAGCAATATAAAAGGTTTCTAATTTCATGTTTTCACCAATGTTTACTGTTTTCCATTCCAACTGTTGCCATACTACTGGATGTGAATGAAATATTCTTGTCCTTTTGATTTGTATTTTCCTAATGACTAATGATGTTAAGCATTTTTTTAAAGATTCTATTTGTTTATTTTTGAGACACACACACACACACACACACACACACAGAAGGGAGAGAGAAAGAGAAGGGAACCCAATGTGGGACTCGAACCCTGGACTCCAGAATCACTCCTTGAGCCAAAGGCAGATGCTCAACTGCTGAGCCACCAAGGTGTCCCAAGATCCAAGTTTGGTATACATTCCTTCTAATATTCTTTTTCAGTCATTTAATATTTTTTGTACCTGTAGGGCTTATTTTTATTTAATGTTTTTTTTTTTTTTTAGTTTCAGGTGTACATTACAGTGATTCAACAATTCTGTACATTACTCAGTGCTCATCACAATGTGTACTCTTGATTCCCTTCACCTATTTCACCCATCTCCCCAACTAATTTCCTTGTTATAACCACCAATTTGTTCTCTGTACTTGAGTGTGTTGTTTTTTTTCTGTTTTCTTTTTTTCTGTGTTTGCTGTTTCTTAAATTCCACATATGAGTGAAATCATGTGATATTTGTCTTTCTCTGACTGACTTATTTCATTTAGCATTATATCCTCTAGATCCATCCAAGTTTTTTCAAATGGCAAGTTCTCATTTCTTTTTATGGGTGAGCAATATTCCAGTATATGTGTGTGTGTGTGTGTGTGTATGCATATGTATTCTGTGTGTATATAAAAATATATATGTATAGGTTTATGTATGTATATATATATATATATATATACATATAATTAGGTGGCTTACATATTTTAGCTATTGTAAATAATGTTTCAGTAAACATATATATATATATATATATATATATATATATATATATTCTTTTAAATTGGTGTTTTTGTATTCTTTGGGTAAATATCCAGTAGTGGTGTTATAGAGTCTTATGGTAGTGCTATTTTTAACCCACTGAATCTGTTTCTATGTGTTCGGAAAGTCAGTTATGTCTCTGCTTTTGAAAATAGCAACCTTATTAAGAAGTGACCCTATAATGCTCTGCAATGCAGTGTCCTCTATTAACCAGAACCTGGAGCTTCAGGTGTGTCTCCTGTGATACGTGAACCCCCTTATTGTAGCTAACCCATGTTTGCCTTTAGTTCAGTCATCTGTAATGGCTCTCTTTGCCTATTGGGGGCATTTTTTTTCTTTGGTTCCTGTGTTGTTAGTGGGCTAGTCTGGGGCTACTTCTGCTTGAGTGGGGTTGGGCCAGGCATTTACCAGAACTCTAGTAGCACTGAATTGCATGGTGTTCTCCCTTTGTTGTCTCCTGAGAAGCTTTCATTGGTGGTCAGTCCTGCAGTCAGACTGGATCTAGGCTCCCTGCCCACTGCTGGGACTGCAGTGAACTGGTAGGTGGGGTTTTCTTTCCCTCTCCCTGGGGCAGGAGCCCCTTTGGGGTATGCTCAGCTGTCAGGGCTGCTTGCACACTTCCATGCCTGTGTCACTGCTTTGGATGAATTCCTGTCCTTTTCTTAAATTAATTTTTTTTCTATTCTGTTTTGTTTATTTGATTCTTGTTCCATTATTACTTGACTGGTATCGAACAAGGTTTAGCTAACATCTATTTCTTCTCTTTATTAAATATTTACTTGTCTTTGTTTCCTATTTAAATTTTTAATTCTTTCTTCAAAAAATCTTTTTATGTCTATACCTCTCTCTGTCTCTTGTTTTTTAAAATTATTTCTACTAAGGGTTTTCAGTATTGGTAAGTATCGGTAAACTTTTAAAACTTTACATTTATTGAAAGAATATTCATATAGTATGCTCATGTTTTATTAATATATTAATTAGATAGAAAATCAGTAGTTCAAATTTTTTTCTATGAAAATTTAGAAAAGATCACTGTTTTCTCATCCCCTTGTCACTACTATGACACTGGTCAAAATCTGATTTTCTTTTTTCCTTTGAGATTCTATTAGCTTTAACAACTTTTGAAAATAACTCTTTCTTTGATGACCTTCTTATCATTCTATGTGTGGATTTTTAAATATTCTATTTGAAATTGTCATATTCCTTTCAATCAGAGGTGTTCTATGTTCTTATAATTCTTTAAAAGTCTGTATAATAATTTTTTTCTTTTTTTCTTTCTCATACATCTGGACTACCTCAATAGTAATCCTACACATCTAATATTTTTTGTTATATGTCACCTGTTCCTTTATTTTTCATGTGAATTTTATAAGAGTTCCTTTATTGAATTTCCAGTTTAGCTTATATATTTAAATTTAAATTTAAATTTATTTAAATATAAATAAAAATTTTAAATATTTTTATATTTTTAGTTCTGTTATTTCTCCTTCTAGTGAATTATTTCAACTCATTATTTTTATCTAATATTTATGCTCAATCTTCTTTATAACCAGTTCTTACTTTCTCATTATGTTATTTTGAATATCATCTCTTTGAGGTATCATTCTTAATGTAATATTTTCTTGTGTTTCATCAAATCTAGTTTATTTAGTGTGTGTGTGTGTTTTTAATTCTGATGTCTTTTTCTTATTATAGTTTGATTCTTAAGTACCTATGATTTTGGATTTTGAACTTGTTTATCCTTGGAGGTACCACATACTTGGCTTGTAGTGTGTATAAGGTAGAAGGAGCAAGGCCAAGGCCTTACTCCTTCTGATAGTTTTAAAGTGTGAAGAAGGGGAGGCATTCTCCATGGCAGAGACTATAGTATTATGGTTGAGCTTGGCCATTCAGATCAAGAATTTTCTCTTCAGAAAATTCTGAATGTCAGAGAAATTGTCTTCACCTGTTTCATTAGCTTTTCTCCCTGTTTGTTTATAGTGTAACAGGGAGGAAGCTGTCAATCCCTGTTCTTTACCCCCACCCTAGATGTGACAACCCTGTTATATATCTGGCTCATGGTGATGTAATAATTACCTTAGAGGCATGTAACAGAGAACAGAAAGGCCGATCACAGCTGTCTTCCTGTGTGGACCTTACATACACATCACCAAGACCATTACACTAAGTTACAGTTGACTTCATTACACCAGAAATGCTCCCCAACATGTTAGTTCTTCAAATCTGTAAAAATTGCACCAACAGTATCAGTATCATGTTGATGTGATTTCCAAAGGATATTTTCAAAAACCTTGACAGTCAAGGTTTTTGACTGAATAATTGCTTCCCTCCCCCCGACTTTGGCTCCAAAAATCGCATTCTTTTTTGTTTGTTTTTAATCCCTTAGACTTGCTTTGGGATTTTCTTTGTATACTTCTCTTCCTACCAAGTGTTGAATTTATTGATATGTTACCTAAAGTATCCTCTCTTATAAAATCTTTATAGTCACATAGTGTTGCCAAACTCCATTTATTAAAAAAAAAAAAAAAAAAAAAAAAAAAGGCCTGTGTTTTTCCCTTTGATTTGTAGTGGAACATCTGTTATGCATCAAATTATCATATGTCCACAGGCATATTATTTAGAGGCTCTCTTTTCCCTTTTAGGCATTTATTTATCTATGCCTGAGACTAAATGAGAGAGTATTACTCATTTTTTTGTAGTAAATCTCTGTATTTGGTAGAGTAACTTCTCCTTTCATAATTGTTCTTCAGCTTTCAAGGGTGTCTTGGCTCTTCCCTGGGTTTTCTTATGAATCTTAGCTTATCCATTTCCATTTTAAAAAAATATTGAATTTTTTTAATGTTGCAGTTTTTTTACTTAATATTGCATTGAATCTATTAAGACTTTTGTGCAAAACTATAGCTTTACATAACTGAGTCTTCCAATTGATGAGCATGGTATATATAATTTGCTTAAATCTTTTTTTAAGATATTTATTTATTTATTATTTATTTATTTATTCACTCATTCATGAGAGACCCACAGAGATAGGCAGAGACATAGAGGGAGAAGCAGGCTCCTCACAACGAGCCTGATGCGTGGGACTCGATCTTCAGACCCAGGATTATGCTCTGAGCCAAAGAGACATTCAAATGCTGAACTACCGAGGCATCCCTAAATCTTCTTTAAATAAAGCCTCATAATGTTTCTTATAGTAAACTTGCCCAAACTTTGTCTTATATTGATCTTTTTAGGCTACCATATAATTTGATAATGTATATATATGCAAAATGTGTGTGGATCTGTTGTCATGTATGCTTGACAGTTTGCTTGGCCTCTTGTGCACCTGACTTCTTGTGTGCTGTTCATTGTCTAAGAAAGAAGCGTTTTGGAAATGCTTTGTGTTTGTTTTCTGGGGGCATAACCAGATCTAAACTAGTAAAATACAGATTCCTTGCTTCAGGTTCTTTGATCAGCACAGACTGTGTATGTGTATCTAGGCTAGGAATTTTTATATTGTTCATCTGCTGCCACGGCTTTTTAGGGATTTCTCCATTTCTCAACTTTATTGTTGTTGTTACTGTAGTTGTTCTTTCCTGCTTAGCACCAACTCAGTTTTATCGTGTGTAGGGCAGGATGGTTGAATTTCTTCTTTGCTACTATCCTGAAGGTACATAGAGATTTGTGCTATCACCATAATGCAGAGCAGAGACTTTTAGAAACTTCCTACCTGGAGGTAATTTTTTGGCTTTGACTTTTCCCTCCTTAACACTGGAAGATTTTCAAACTAAGTCTAAGTTTGTGGTATTCACAAATGCCATTCGAATAAGAGAACTTTTTTTTTTTTCTTCAATACTCTTTTTGCCATTATAATTTCAGGCTTTTCTCCATAATTTGCATGGACATTTCAAACTGTTGTCTTTTTTTTTTATTTATTCTAAGTTTTAGGGCATGTATTTTAAAATTTAGATAGAGTTTTCCTCGCTTTAGATTTCCTTTAAATAATTTGGCCTATCCTTATCAGAACTGGACTTTCTGCAATTTGTTTTTTGCATTGAAGGTAGAATGATCTTTCTGCATACCTTCCTACAAACCTTATCATATTTTTGTCTTAAAATTTTTACTACCTTCTTACCACCCTCATTCCTTTCTTAAAATTTTCTCTAAATTTAAAATGTAGTGCTATGACACTTGAGACCTAGACCAGAGTTATATCTCACTCTACTCTTTATTCAGTTGATCCTGAAAAATTTTTATTCCAAAAATTCATTTTGCTTTCCTTGCCTCTGGCTTTTGAACATATTTCTGTATGAAATCTATCCTCCTCTCTCTATATTTTTTCTTTCTCTCTTAGACTTTTCGTTCAGACCTCAGTTTAAAGATACTCTTACTCTGACAGGATGCAGTATAACTATTAGTTAAGTATACTTGGCACCAGTGCAATTTTCTGAAATTTTCCTTCATGATCCTTTTAGAATGTCAATGTACCCGAAATTTTGTTGTGTCATTAAACTGAATGTTATGCGCTGTGTTTTTTAAGATTTTATTGATTTATTCATGAGAAACAGAGAGAGAGAGAGAGAGAGAGAGAGGCAGAGACATAGGCAGAGGGAGAAGCAGGCTCCATACAGTTAGTCCGATGTGGGACTTGATCCCGGGACTCCAGGATCATGCCCTGAGCTGAAGGCAGACTCTCAACCGCTGAGCCACCCAGGCATCCCTATACTCTGTGTTTTATATAATAAACAACAAATGATAATTTCCATTATTACTAGCTTCATTATATTTACACCCTCCCCCATGTGATAAGACTGAATAGTTGCCAAAGTCCACATTTTCATATATCCTTTTCTTGTTGCCTATAAATAAACATCATAAATTGAGATTTTTATTGTTTAGCCATTGGCTTTAATTAGCACTTAAAGACCTTGAAGGTGAGAACTCTACCTTACCCATTCTTTTATTCACTGTGCTTGATATATTAGTGCATCTAGTAAATATTTATTAAATTAACAAGTGAATAATTGAACAATTGTTAAATCACTTTTTGTATATAGGATAAAAGTATAAAGATGTAGGCTATCTCTTAAAATGCTACAGCCAGTAAAAGAGATTTGGAACTCTTCTAGTGGTATACTAACTCAAGACAGGATGCCAGCCTTCAAAACATAATCTGTTTTGTTGAAATAAGACATGAACACATAATACATATATTACATTATGCTGAAGAAAGTAATAGATTGAGAACATAAAGTTTTAAAATCAAAATATTATGACATTGTATTGGGAAGTCAAAGTAATTTTAATGAATGAAGTAAGCTTATAGATGTGACCTAATATGATATTGATAGAACTTCCAGCACACTGTTTGAAAAATCATGCTTCATTGATGTTCCATCATATTCAGAATAGAGATAAAAGCAACCTGGCTGAGGACAATGCATTATTTTCAGTCCTACATGGTAAATTAAAAAAAAAAAACAAAACTGCAACAGTTTAAGACACAGTACGCAATTGTATACATCCTTTAATTAGTAAGTTAATAGATGTTAGAATATTTATGACCAGAACAACCTCAGACTTTTGTGGGTAGGTGGAATCAGAAAAAGGTAAATATCTATTCTGAAATTCCCATGCAAATATAGAGAAGATTGTGACTTATGAAGAAGTACGTCTTCAATGTTATTTCAGGAAGTGTTAGAAAATCAGGAAGATACAGTATGAAAACTTTTAGTCAAACACTTCAATTAGCATGGAAAACATTGATATTATAATATTAATATATAAAGTTAGAAAGGCAGTTTGGAAACTGAAAAAATGTAGAAAGGAAATTATTCCTATTCTTTGAGACAATGGATTTTGACAACTATAGCATTTTGGCCAATATTATGACATGATGAAAGTGATATTTTGGAAGATTATATAGCAGCAGTTAAAATGATTGATTTTGGTAGGGAATAAACTAGAAGCAAAGGGATTGATAACGGGATTATTGCATTTGCCTTATGCTGCTAATACTACTGCTACTTGCTTAGAGGCTGCTTAACATCAACTTCCAAATGGAAATTTAGTTGTCATAGCATATGCCAGAGGAATATTGAATAAAAGTGAACATGTATATATGAGTCCCAATTCAAGGTATCTGTCTTTGAAATAAACAGCCTGAGATAAATTTCCTGAGTTTTTACACGAAATAGATTCAGAGTAATGACAGGCTCTTTTATGGAATTGGTAACTACTGCGAAATTGAATATAGCGGAACAGACAAGGGTGTCAACCTTATCTCTATTACATTCTAAATGCTGAATGAGGCAGGTGAAAAAAGTATAGGCACTGATGTACTTTGAAGGAACAGAATAGTGTTTCTAGGGTAGGTGAAAAAAAATATGAGCATGAGGTGGCTATTGAAGTGGGATTCAAAATAGATATACAATTTACTATTTTATACCCATAGATGTTTAGGTATGAGTAAGGGATTGAAAAGTTTATGTGAGATTTCTAAAATTTTAGAATTCTTGAAATAAGTGTTCTAAATAAGTATTTGACTTAGCTATTTCAGGCTTTCCATTAAATCATAGGTCAAACATATCCTATGAAAAAACATATCAACCCTCAGAGCTGAATAATCAAATTTTTAATTGACCACTTCACCAGCGTCTAATGATTAAAATCTATATGAGTATCTGTACTCTGAACCTAATTCAGACAATTGGTTGTCTTTTGATAATTTTTAAATGAGATATATACTCCAGTTAAGTTAGAAACCAGTCAGATTATGGAATTTTTACCAGAGGAAGCTTGTCTGCAGACAAGAAGTTAGGGGAAAAATGCCAAGAGAAGCAGAAATGAGAGATTGGAGAAGAGGGAGAAAAAATGGGGGAGTAAGGGAGCAACAGCTGGACAACAAATGTGAACATGAGATACTATGAAAAATGAGCTGCCTGATAACTTATTCCTTCCAATGGAGATAAGGTATATTTACAGTAAATCAGATTCTATGGCATGCTTCTTTTCCATGGTGATCATAAGCACATAGAAACCTCTGCCAACTCATTTTTGGCTGTTATAACATAAACAAATGACTAAAATGGCTGAGTCTCAGTTATCACAACTGTACAATGAGCACAGAAATATGTTTTTTGTGAGAACTGAGAGAGATAATCCTTGTTACATTATCAGCTCAGCAGCTAGTCCTTGGTTAATGCTAAAAATAATACATTGTCACTGTATTGATATTTTATTATGTTTACATACATACATTATATATATTTACATACATACCTACAGACATTTATAAAAACAATCACCTTTTGATCTGATTTGGAATGAATTTCTCTTTTAAAAGCAGTCCTCCTAGGATATATATTAATGCTCTTGAACGTATTTACTAGCAACAGCCTGTTACTGACTGCGGAGTCTTGGCATGGTGGCTACTAATTAGGATTCTTGCACTGTGGCCTAAGACAGCGTACCATAACATTACAAATTATCACAACTGATGTGACTACTGCTTGTAATACTTTCATAATTAGTCCACAGGCTCACTAAGGCATGGCTTTGGATGATTTCTAACCAAATGTGCATACATGAGAGAATGGTCATTAGATTTCAAGAAAGCTGAACAAATGTACAGATGTCATTTCTAACTATCCTCCCTGAAAAGAAACAAAGCAAGCATAGTGACTACATTCCTCAGATGTGAATGCCCTGAATTTTGTTACTTAATTTTTTTAAGATTTGCAAAATCCAGGTTGGGATTAAAACATCCATGTTGCCAAAATCAGCCACTTATTTTTAGCAGTGCCTACGGTTTTACAAATAAGCCAATGTTCTTACTGCCAAATATTAGGACTCTCACATCTATAATGGGGTATTTGTAGAATTGGGGAATCAAATTACAGATAATTGTGAATTACGGAAGAGTTGGTTAGCAGGCATGTAAAATGGCAGATTGGGGATAGGGC
This sequence comes from Canis aureus, assembly GCF_053574225.1. NCBI lineage: Eukaryota > Metazoa > Chordata > Mammalia > Carnivora > Canidae > Canis > Canis aureus. The sequence continues at coordinate 21,255,933 of NC_135627.1, read as the reverse complement.
TTCTTACTCACTAGTCATTTCCAGTTTTGGTTTTCCATTTACAGTCTACACTGGGTGTAGATGAGACTGTGGGTGAGTCTGAGGTAATTGGATGCCTCATAGTCTTCCACAGCCAGTGGAAATAAAAGGCAAACAATATCTAGTAAATGCATTAATGAGAATGTTAACGGGTCTAATATAAATCTGTGTGTCGAGAGCCAAAACAAAAGTAGAAATAAGCCCCTCCGATTCTTCTGGAATTTTTATCACTAAAAAAACATTTTGTTGAGTAGTAAGCAGTTCATGCCTGACTGGAAGGAATCTTGTTTCTTTAGCAAAATTCACACTGAAGTTAAAAAAACAAAAAAGCATACTGGCACCTGCTCAGTATCCACAAGCCTAGTCTATCTTGAAGTAAGTAGATTTCATGAAACAAAAGAATTGAAAATATTGCCAGACCAAAGAAAAATAATTGTATTTAGAGAATTTGAAAAAAAATCTATTACAGACAAAGATTGAGAGAATATTCATACAGATCAAATTTTTTTTTTAAGATTTTATTTATTTATTCATGAGAGACACAGAGAGAGAGGGGGAGAGACATAGTCAGAGGGAGAAGCAGGCACCATGCAGGGAGCCTGATGTGGGACTCGATCCCGGAACCATGGGATAACGCCCTGAGCCAGAGGCAGACACTCAATCACAGAGCCACCCAGGAATCCCACATACAGATCATATCTAAAAGGAATTTGCTTACTTGGTTTTGGGCAGGTGGGTGGCTCAGCGGTTTAGTGCTGCCTTCAGCCCAGGGCATGATCCTAGAGACCCAGGATTAAGTCCCACGTCAAGGCTTCCTGCATGGGGCCTGCTTCTCCCTCTTCCTGTGTCTCTGCTTCTCTCTCTCTCTCTCTCTCTCTCTCTGTCTCTCATGAATAAATAAATAAGATCTTTAAAAAAAAAGAAAAAAAATAATTTCTCTGCTTACTTGGTTTTACCTACTTTGGGATGAAAATTTGGTTCAAAGAGCTAATATATCAATATTCTTTTTTTTTTTTTTTTTTTTTTTTTTTTTAATATATCAATATTCTTAATATATTTACCAATACAAGTTGAGTTTATTACCAGAAATTATGTCCCTCTTAAAATAATAATAATAATAATAATAATTCCAAGTATATATTAACTGTTTTTCTAAAGACATTATATTGAATATGCAGTGCGTCATTAAACCAGTATATAGTTTTATATCTCTAGAGAAGTTATTGTATTTCCATCCACTGATTAGAAAGAATAACTGGTGTTGTTACTGTGTTTTTCTGAATCTCTGTTCTTTTTTCTTTCTTTTGTATGTTCTAGTTTAGCCTTAACCTACAAACTAATTCTTTATCTTTGTTTTATTTCAATGCTTGTAAAGCAATGGTTTATGCAAACACTGATAAGTTGGAACAATCTTTGAATTTCATTTTTGGTTTTTTGTTTTTGTTGTTTTGTTTTGTTTTAAACTGAGCTCAGCATATCTGTATTCCCTTTGTGGGAATCTGAGTTCTCCTGTTCCACTGGCAAAATAGTCTATTGAGATTACAGGAGAGAATGTTCATCTATTTTCCAGTTAAATTCAAATTTTATACAATCTATGTGAAATGACTGTGTAAAGCTTTAACTTGTCAGCAGTGGGTGAAAACAATTAATTTGCATGGATTTTGTTGCAAAATGGATTATGGAATGGTTTGTATAAATCATTGATGGCACAACACATTTTTCAGCAAATTAAACACTCCTTTTGTTTGATTTAAAGGAAAGAAAATCAAAGGAAATGAGATAAGGAACAGAAAAGAGAGGAAAGGACAAAGGGGGAGGAGAAGAAGAGAGGAAGACAGGAAGGTGAAATATTTATTTGAGTGCAAAAGGAAAAGGCAGTATTTATTTGCTGCAACCAACAAAATACTCAAGTTACATAGCCTTTTTTATACTGTTGATTCTACTCAGGATGCTTTTGTAGTCCAGAAACTCTTCTTCAGATTAAGGATGGTAAATAAAGTAAATGCTCATCCTATTCCTATAATTTGAGTACAATTTGGAGCTGGGCCATTGTGTTTTCTGCTGTTTATTATTTCTTTCTTTTTTTTTTTTTTTCCTTTCTGCTGAGTTGTTTGCAAAATCTAATGTCAGCAAACATGTTGTCCAGCACCACATTTCATTTTAAACCAGAGTCAGGCATTTGAGTGTGTCATTACCTCCCTCTCCCATCTGCTAACATGTTCTTTTTCAGATTAGCACGGCTATTCCTAATTATCCTCCTCCCCACAGTTTTACATAAGAGAAGGGAGCCTACTCATTCCTTGAATCATTTTATTCCCTCTAAGATCCTGTTAGAGTGTTGTGGTCTGTTTTACAGTAGATCAAATGTTTTATCTTATGACAGGAGACAGAGTTTGCTAAAGTTAGGATTTAATATATTTTTGGTTAGATCTTGAAGATGACTGGAGAATCATCACTTACTCTCTAAGTGTTCTTAATTAGTTCTCTGTTATATTTTGTTCATGAGATCAGGCATGTCAGTCACTCAGTTTTCTATTTGGCCCTATTCACTATTTATTAGAAAACTGAACATCTCAGATTTCAGTTATTTTCCAGATCTTATGTTGTTTTTCTTCAAATTTTATCTAGTGAATCTATTACAATTGTCATGAAAATAGTGAGGAAATAGCCATTATTAATGCAAAGAAGAGTGAACTTCATAGAGTAAGATTCTATTTGAAAAAACGGACATTGCTTTTTCTATTATTTCAGTTGGTGTCAGTGTGAGGCTTAAAATATATAGAAGGGATAATTAATTAATGACATGAGTCAAAGACCATAGGCTACATAAACTGAGTCCAAACACATTTTTTAAGTTCAAAAGGCCATGACATAGTGAATATTGTATACAGGCTCACAATGGTCATGGAAATGAGAAGCATCTTTGAATTTTTGTAGCTTCATTACTAACAATCAAATAAAATCTCCCAGTAAATCAATTAATCAAGGAAGTAATTTTCTCTTCTTTAGCAGCAGTGCATCTTTTATCACCAGGTAGATTTTACATTAAGTACAAAAAGCTTAAGAAAATAGAAAGCATGGTACTAAACTTTCCTAATAGTAAAGAATATCTGGATGTTAGGTTTTTATATATTAAAACATATATGAAAAATTTATCTATTAGAATAACAGTCTTACAATTCCAGGGTAAAATATATTGAATAATTTATTAAGACTTGCAAATTTTTTAGATTCAAACAGATTCCTCAGAGTCATCATTTTAATCTCTTGAAATTAAAATAATTATGTGATCCTTAAAATTATTTTGCCTATAAAAATCAAGTAATGGAACTGTTTTCAAAAAATAGTGTTTGCCTATTAAATTAATTAAATGGTTTGAAGTTGCTAAACCATTTAAAGTTGTTTACATTTGTACATCAGACTATAGAATATTATATGGACTTTAAAAATTGTGGCTAAGATTTTCAAGCCTGTCAATAAAATTATTATCAAGACCAACTAGTTAGATAAAGCTGGATACAGTGAAAGTCCATAGCTTTTCTTGGACTCTTCAGAGAAAATATTTGAAAACAGTCACCCCCACAAATCTGAAGAGACATATGAATTTAGAAAGTCACAGTTGGAATTCTGCTCAACTGGTACACAAGTCATTAGAGACCTAAACTCCAATGTGTAAGGGAAGGGGCAGGGACACTTACATTGTACATCTGACAAATTACTGGAAGCTAACTACAGTAATAGTGAGAATCTCCCAAAGGAGCCTCATACATTTGGCTGCTTATCTTCCAGGATCCCACCAGTTTCTTACAATGAAGATCCTAAAAAGATCCCTTTCTGGCTCTGACTGTGGGAAAGGTAGTATAATCCTGGTGAAATATAACAAAAGCCTTTTCTGTAATAAAGTTATAATCTTCAGAGTAAAAGTCATTACCTGAATCTTGTGCCAAACACAGTGAAAGGGATTTTTTTTTTAACTCCAGTCCCATTTAGACTTCCTTTCTCAACTAATGGTGGGGGTGCTGTAGAAGAAGAAACATCCCTGAAAGTCACTGTCCAGAATTACAGGACCACTAACAGGCTGATGATTAATTGGAAGAATATAGAATGGATCCCCACCTTGACACTCTACCACCATATTCAGAAAACTCCAGAATAATAGTGGATTGAAGCTGGAAGAGTTTTATTTATTTATTTTTTTTTTTTGGAAGAGTTTTAGTATAAAGAATCTAAGTTGTTTATTCAGATATGATGTGGGGTCGTTGAGTGTCAGGGTCAAGAAAGAATTCTGAGACATTTTACCTCACAAAGAAAGGTACTTTTATTATTGCACAGGGACAGGGACCATGGGCAGAAAGAGCTGCACTTGTGTTTGTGAAGAGTGACTGATTATATAGGGTTTTCTATCCTATAGGGGTGAAGGTGACATTAGGGTTCCAGGAAATTGAGTCTATAGGTTCCTGGAGATTGCGCTATTGTTAAGATTGTGTTTTTGTAGTAAATTGCTAAAACAATTACAAACTATGATGTAGTTTCATGTCCTGCATGACTGTGATCTTTATCAGTTCACCATTTGTTTCTCCCTTGTGTTTGTTCTCAGACAGTCTCAAGTATCTGAGGAATGTCAAATGTATCCACCTTGAAAGGACTGGCGGGCAGTCAGCTCACCTTTTGCACTCAGTTTGCCTTTTGCTCTCTCATCATTTAGGATGCACCAAAGTCAAGAGGAGAGAAGGAACAAATACTAGAATTTTGAAGGTTCTGATGTCTATAACAACAGCAAATATGAAATAAAGTCCAATTACTTGCTAGATTAACATAAATCCTTACACTGCAGATCTATTTCCATGTTAATGGATCAGACGATACATTGTTGTTAAGATGTCAGTTATTTCCAACTTGATATATAGATTCAACATAATCCCAATGAAAACCGCAGCAAGCTATTTTATAGATGTATCTATTTTATCTATCTATCTATAGATCTATCTATCTTTATTTATCTATCTATATCTGTTTTATAGATATCAACAGTTTCAGATGATTAACTGGAAAGGTGATACAACTAGTACATGTAAGACAACAATGATGAAGAACAAAGTTGGGCTTATACTACCTGATATCAAGTCTTGCTGTAAAGTCACAGTGTTCAAAACAGAGTAATATGGCAAGGAAACAGACAGGTAGATACATGGGATAGCATAAGTAGCCTGGGAATAGATACCAAAAGTGTACTTAACTGATCTTTGACAAAAGAACAAAAAAAGATAATATTATGGCGAAGGTCTTTTTAAACAAATGGTGTTGAAACAATTATATACATTATATGTAAGATAATGTGTATAGACAGTGCTGGTTAGGAGCTCTGACTCTGAGACAACTTTAACTTGAGCACAGATCTTCTACCGATTACAAAATTACACCTAGGGCAGCCCCGGTGGCCCAGTGGTTTAGCACTGCCTTCAGCCCGGGGCATGATCCTGGAGACCCAGAATCAAGTCCCACATCAGGCTTCCTTCATTGGAGCCTGCTTCTCCCTCTGCCTGTGTCTCTGCCTCTCTCTGTGTGTCTCTCATGAATAAATAAATACAATATTTTTTTTAAAAATTACACCTATTACAAAAATTAATGCAAAATTTATTTATATAAATATAAAATGCTAAACTCTTAAATTTATTAAACTATAGGAGAAAAATCTAGATGAACATGTATTTTATGATGAGTTTTTAAGTACAACTATAAACTATGATCAATGTAAGCAATACATAATAAGTTTAATCTTATTAACATTAAAAACTTTTAACTCTGTGATAGACATTGTTGAGAGAATCAAAAGAAAATACCACAAATGAAGAGAAATTATTTGCAAAGCACATATCTGTAAAAGCACTTGTATTTAAAATTCACAAAAAAATTCAGTAAGAAAATTAACAACCAAGTTAACAAATGAGCCAAAGATCTAAACAGACATCTTGCAAAAGAAGATATACAGAAGGCAAATAAGTTGTGAAAATATGCTCAAACCCTGTCATCTGGGAATTTTGAATTAAAACAACAATGCTAATACTTAACAGAATCTGTAAAACCCAGAAAATAGATACTACAAATTGTTAGAAAGATTTTGGAATACTAGACACTCTCATTTATTGCTAGTGATAGTGAAAATGGTAGACCCAGTATGGAAGAAAGCTTAGCAGTTTTTTGTAAGGCAAAAGGCTGGCATTTGCATTCCTAAGTACTTACCCAAATAATTTGAAAATTGTGTTCAAAACCGGCGTGTGTATGTTAATAACAGCTTTACTCAGATTCTTTCAAACTTGGAAACAATTGATACACTTTAATAGGTGAATGGACAGATGAACTCATATATTCCTTAATGGAATTTTATTGAATCATAAAAATATGAGCAATCAAGACTTGGAAAGATATAGATGAATCTTAAAAGTGTATTTCTAAGTGAAAGAACCAGTGTGAAAAAGCTACTCAGAGTATGATTCCATTTATATGACATTATAGAAAAAGCAGAATTACAAAGATGTTAAACAGATCAGAGATAGTTGCTATGTGTTTGACAGGACTCCACTGAGAAATGACTAATTTTAGGACTGGGCAGGAGATATACAAGAAGCATCTAAAGCATCTTGCAGTGCCAGAAAATAAGAAAGTGTTCAAAAAACCAGGAAAAGCAATATAATGATGAGGGCATATCAGAAGGATACAGGAACCAATTGTGAAGCTCTCAAATAACCAAAACTGGAGTGTGAATAAAATAAAATAAAGTGAAATGAAATGAAATCAGAATGGATTTATAGCCAAAAGTAAGAAATGAATATTTCTGGATCCATACTGAAATAAAGAAATGAATGAATGAAAAAGTAATTAAAGCCTGTAAAGAATTTCTGGTAGTCTAGGTAGGAAAATGAAATTAGTTCCTACAGAGAAATTGGGTTGCTTGATTTCCCTAGATCTTGAATTGCAGAATAACTGAGTCAGAGAGAAATCGACTGATTCACCATTAGTCCCCATTCTAAGGAGGAAATTGAGCAGAATTAATTTTGTCCCATCAGTTATAGGAAACACACCCATCATTTTTCTTGGAATTTCCTGATTTGGGCAGTGGAAGAGCTTTATGCTGTCATTGAGGTGTGATACCCAGGATACTGGCAGCAAGACTGATCAGTGAATTCCTTATTCCAGGTTTTAGCGAGACACAAGTTAAAGTTGTCTCAGAGTCAGAGCTCCTAACCATCCCTGTCTATAAGAATCTAAAACTGCTGGTCAAGGTTCTTTTCTCTATGAGAAAATTGAAGGACTAAATGAGAAAATGTGCTCTTTAAAGCTGAAAACAATAAAGTGGTATTAAAATTAAATGCATAAGGAGTTTGAATGAAGTCAAAAGATAATTTGCAGATGTCTGAGTGAAGAGTATGGGTGTTTCCTACATTTACAAAAGTCTAAATGTTTCTGTCAAAGACTAAAAGAGGATCTTCAAAGTTCAGATCTCAAAAAAGACTCACATTTGCATGCTTTAACATAGCAGGATTATTATACCAAAGTCTGTGTGATATCCGAATAAGGAAAAATAAAAGATTAAGAAGTTTTCTGTATCTCTTTATCACTGTTAAGTGTGCTTAAATTTTTGACCCTTAAAGAAATGTTTGCACAATGATATAGAACTACTTATAAACCTGCTATGAAAATAGCTCCAAAGAATAGGCAGGATCCTATTTTAAATTTATCAAACAACCAATCTGCAGGTTGTTCTTCTTCTTCAGACACATTTTACAAATTGAACAGTCAGGTTATCATCCTCAGTATTAATGAATAAATTGCAATTTCTAGACCTCTAAATGTGAATATCAGCTTGGCCTTCATTAAAGTTAAAATGGCCTGCAAAGTCTCACCTAAAGTCAAAAAACATTAAAATGGAATTTTTTCCAAAGAAGTTTTAAACAAAGGACTGTCTCCATAAACACTGAAATTTTTAAAAGAAAATGCAGGTTTTCCAAATCAAAGGATGTTTGATGCATATGACCACTTACTAAAATTTATTCATGTTTATGTACTCACATACAAACTACTATAGAGTATATTTATGCATCTCTTTACTTATTTCTCCCCCATCCAGAAAGTAGACTGGAGGAAGGCAGATATTTTTCCTATTTTAATTTGTTTTGTTTTCCATTGCCAGATACTTAGCACCTAGGACAGTGTTACATATGTGGAAAGTGTTCAGAAAATATTTGTTGTAGGGATGATTTAATGAGGGATGCCTGGGTGGCTCAGCCGTTGAGTGCCTGCCTTTGGCCCAGGGCATGATCCGGACTTTTTGCATGGGGCCTGCTTCTCCCTCTGCCTGTGTCTCTGCCTCTCTCTCTGTGTGTCTTTCCTGTATAAACAAATAAAATCTAAAAAAAAAAAAAAGGAATTCTTTAATGAGTGAGTGAGTCATAAACTTGTTAACCTATTTCCTACTTAACACATTCTTATATCATTAGGTTAATTAATATTTTTAAAGTGTAATTCTAACTTAATTTGAGGATCCAGAGTCTTCTATGCAGGAAAATATTTAATAAGCATTCACTTTATTATTATTTATGAATTAAGAAAGAAACATTTGGAAATGCTGAAATGGGATTTTTCACGAGTAATTTATTATGTCTTGATTTGTATTTGATTTACTTTGTTTCACTTTGTTTCTAAACTGTCAAAAATGTAAATCTGGATTGATTACCCATTATCAAAACCATATTAAGGTAACAAATGCATGTCAATGCTTCAAATTCTCACTGATGGTGCAAAACTATGAAACAATATTCTTTGAATAATTTTCTTACAATTTCTGCATACAAAACAACTGAAAATGAACTGAAAAGAGTGAGATGTTTTATTTCACTTGGCATTAATATTATAGTTGACTTATTATTAGCTTTATTATATGATAGTGCTTCTCTTAGGAAGCTTCCCTTGAACTTCAAAGTGTGCTAGAATTTTCCATGTCTGTGTTTCCGTAGCATTTTCTATGTAAAGCTACCATTGGCCTTCAATATAATAATCCTATTATATTACAAATGTTCACCTTTTCAAAAGTTTACTATTTGTCCAAAATCCAATGTGAAGACTAAGACTGTAGTTATCTGTGATTATCTTCAATCTGTGAGAACAGTAGTCACTCAGCAATGGTGGTCAAATTGAAGTATGGAAGAGAATAAAAAGCATTAAGATTTTCTGTCTCTAACATATGCAAGATTGATAGAAATTCTGAGAAGTAAAACTCACAACTGGTTAATATAGATGGAAGAATTTAAAATATTCCTTGTTTAAAAAATAAGATAATGTCAGAAGCAGCAGCATGTAGATAAACAAAGTTGATTCTTCCTTTAACAGTGGATTCAAAAGTAAAATTTACTATTACAATATAGCTTTGACTTGATTTTAACTGGAAATATCTATCATTATGCAAAATATAAGGGTAGAGAAGTTGATGCTTAGCATTTGTCAATAATAGGAGAATATATATTCCATTAAGAATTTGTTAGGGTTGAACAGAAGTATAAAATATTAGCTTCATAGAATGTGTATTGAGATATAACAACTTTAAGATCCTTATTTCAGAAATGATACATTTACATTTTCATTTTATGTATCTGATTACCATTTTTTGTATGCTGAATGCTATATAGGAAGAAAGACAATCTAAATCTCACCACCTAAAATATGGTGTATCATAAAATGCATATGGGATTAAAGAGGAAATTAGTGTTTGATTTCAATGAAAAATTACACACATTAAGTGTAATGTCTTTGGCTCATTTGATTTTCAAGAACTGATAGCACCAAGTAATATCAACTAATGGGGTATAGAAATAAGATTATCAGAATTGTCATATAAACCCAATGACAACTCTTCCTATGGAGACTGCTGCACAGTTGGGATGTAGAAAGATCTTCAGCAACTCACGTATCTCTTTGATCCTTCTCAACAACTGGAATTCTTAAATTTTCAGTATTATAGTGAATCAGCTTTCTTCTCTCTTACCGTTGTTACTAACACTTCTAGTATTCTCCTATTCTATTCTATTCTATTCTATTCTATTCTATTCTATTCTATTCTATTCTTCTATTCCATTCAATTCTATTCTATTCTACTTATAACTATTGTAAATCTATTTTATATGCAAAACACTAACATGTATATGAAATATAGAACATGCACACATAGAGAGAATATATAATATAAACGCATATATATATCGCATATATATATACACATATATATATATGATGTAACACAAGTATGCTTCATTCTAGTCTCTTCTACTCTCTTCCATTTGTTTTCTAAGTGTTTTGTTTGTTTGTTTTTTTTCCCCTTTCTAAATGACTTAGGTTTACAAACGATGTTTTATTTCCTGGAATGAATATTTATGTTTCCAAAATTGATATATTGAGGCCTGATTTCCAGTGATGGTATTTGACTGTGGGGCCTTTGGGAAATAATTAGGTCATGAGGGTGGATCCCTCACAAATGGGATTAGTGCCCTTACAGGAAGAGACATGAGAGAAATGATTTTTCTCTTCCATGTAAAAACATAGAAAGAAAACCGCTGAGACCAGTAAGAGGGCTCTTACCAGAACCTGACTATGCTGGCAACTTGATCTTGGACTTCTCAGACTCCAGAACAATGAAGAATATTTTTTTCTTTTTTTATGCCACATAGTTATGATTTTTAGTTAATGCAGCCTGAACTAAGACATTTCCCTCAAAACTCCTGTTTTCAGAGACCCTGTATTAGAGCTGTATTCTTTCATACAGAAGCCATGAACCACATTTAGCTATTTGAATACATACTTAAACTAATTAAACTTAAAAATTCAGTTCTTCAGTCACAGTAGCCACATTTCAAGTGCTCAATAGCCACATGTGGTCATGAGTTATGTTATTGTACAGCATAGTTTATTAATATTTGTTCATCACAGAAAGTTCTACAGTTAGCATCACTCTACAAATTAGGAATGATATTAGAGCACTCAAAGCACATCATCACCATTTCTTAGCTGAGTGATCTTAAACCATTTCTTAATTCATGTAGGTTTTAATTTCCTCATATTTATAATAAGGACATTAGTGGCAGCTGTATTGTAGGATTTCACCATGATAAACTGAACATATAAAACTGAATATAGAAATGGATTATAGGCATAAAATATATAAAGATGAAACTCTGACCCACAATCTATAGCAACCAATCCAGGAAGCCGATTTACTATCTGAAGTAGCCAGTTCAAAAAGCCAACCTATTATTATTACTTCCTATTATTTCAAGAAGCCAGGCAATAACCCCTGTAGCAATTGTTCCCAAATGACCAGGACTTGTTAATAACCAATAGCTTCCCCCCCTCTTCCAATTTAGGGCCAAATAAAGAAAGCTAAATATTCACCCCTAACCAATCACATGAGGTGCCCTGCTTTCCTATAACTGAGTCAACTCACTTATAGCTTTCCCATGCTAACAGCCTTTAAATGAGGCATATCTGAATCTTTCCCATTTTCACTGTACAGTTTTACCACTCCTCTATCTTTCTTTGGATCTCTGCCAAATGCAAATTGTAAACCTGCCTTTATTTAGCATTTAATGGCGTCCCTGTATTATTGTACTCTGTGAAAGATAGTATCCTTTTGAAAGGATTCAGTGTATCTAGTTATCTTATTGCCTGTACTGAAAATCCAGTCTTTACAAAGGACCATGCCACTTTGTTCCTGCACGTGACTTACTGATTGAAGAAAGAATGTACGGTGATTTACAATGGCACATATGTCATTTGTGGACTTATCTATGTTTGAATTGACTTTTGATATGTATGCTATTTTGTTCCTATCTTGTGTCAACCTCCAACTTTCTCTAAGGAAAAGTCTAACAACACCTATGACTTCCATAAAACATCAAATTTGGGAAAGAAAAACTCTCCTTTTATGGCATTTCAGAGTCTATTTGAGAGATCAAATACTTAGCAAATATTTTAGAACAATGATACAGGATCCCTGTTCTACATGGTTTAAAACTACCTACAGTTGTGATGATTTCCATTAGAACTATGGACTTACAGAATTACATATCTTTGTTTGTTCACCTTTCAGAGCAAGGGAAAGGGTTAGTTCTCTTATTAACCAGGAATACTGCTTCTACTTTCCTTCTTTTTTTAAGTTCCTTTTTTTAAAATTTAAATTCACACACACACACACACACACACACACACACACACACATATCTCCACATCTTTATCCATTCATATGTTGATGGACATCTGGGATTTGGGCTCTTTCCAAATTTGGCTATTGGGGACATTGCTGCTATAAACATTGGGTTGCATGTGCCCTTTAAATCACTGTGTTTGTATCCTGGTAGTGCAATTGTGGGGTTGTATGGTGGTTCTATTTTTAATTTTTTGAGGAGCCTATATACTCTTTTCTAGAGTGGCTGTACCAGTTTGCACTCCTGTTGCCTCTATTTTCAAATGACTACAAATATGTTCATGAATTTTCAAACCACATCCAAAAAAGAAGATTCCACATTTTATAAGATGGATATCCAGGATATGTTCACATTAACATGTCACCTTCATAGGAACTTAGGGATAAAATTATATAATGTACAAGGGTGTGCTAGAAGAAATGATCCATATAAAGCAGTAATTCTTCTGAAATGTGCTATAAATTGAAGCCTTAAAAATACCTCACGATATAACTCATCTGAATATTAAACTAATAAGGTACACTAAAAATATACTTTAAGTTATCAGAAAAGCAAGAGATGAAGGGTCTTTAAAAGATAGACATTTAAGGAAAATATTCCTTAATAAACAAGAGAGAACAAAAGTAGAGACAAATGTTACAGGTCTCATAATCCATTTGTTAAAATTTTTCCCTCATTTTCTCCTCCATTTTGAGTTTAGAAGACCTTAGACTTTTTATTTGTACTTTGGGACCTAAGTGAAGGAATACCATTATTGAAGGAATTTCCAACCTTGAAATTCTATTCTAATCACTAGTAAAGATATTTCAGCAAGATTAAGACAAGATTAGGAGGAAAATGCTTTTTCCTCATAGCACCAAAAAAAGCAAGTATTATTCTGAATTAAAAAAAAAAATGATGGGGATCCCTGGGTGGCACAGCGGTTTGGTGCCTGCCTTTGGCCCAGGGTGCGATCCTGGAGACCCGGGATCGAATCCCACGTCGGGCTCCCGGTGCATGGAGCCTGCTTCTCCCTCTGCCTGTGTCTCTGCCTCTCTCTCTCTCTCTTTCTCTGTGTGTCTCTCATGAATGAATAAATAAAATCTTAAATAAAATAAAATAAAATAAAATAAAAATAAAAATAAAAAAATGATGTAGTAAAATTTATTTCTAACAAGGCTCTTTCTGGAAAAGTAAAATTATTATATACTGTTAGAGAATTTACATTGATTTGCTTGGTTATAATTTGCAAGACTGATAATAATTACACTGGCGTCCCTGTTTTCTTAAAGATATCTATAAACTTTTCCCTGCACAACCAAAAGGCAATGACTCTACTTCATTCAGCCTTGTAGGCACTTAGAAGAGAGAAAAAAAAAAAGCATCCATTTTTCTTTTGACATTTACATTACCCCTTTTTATAACATTTATTAATGGCTATAATTATTTTACTGTAAGAATAGACAAGCAATGATTTCAAATCTCTGATTTGGCGCACTTCCATGCATTCATTTATATAATTACCATATAAACAGAGGTGTTGTCAAAAGATTTTCAATCTGTCTTTAGATTGCCCTCTGACTAGTGGATGTGATGTTTAGGGCGTGTGTGTGTATGTGTGTGAAAAACCATAAGCAGTTTATTTCCTGTGTTTCTACTCATATGAAAATGTATTTCTGCTACTTTCCTAGATAAATTAAATTTTTAAATCAATTAAAATCCTTTGGATTTCACTGAGTTTTCTGGAACTCAATGCTTAAGTTTTTGTTTGATCAGTTTTATAGTTGAAATTTAAATGAGCATAAACTAATTTTGTATTTGCAGCTAACTTGTTTCCATTGTAATGATACTTACAGAAATTATTTATGCTTTCTCTTGCTTATTTTATAATTTTAAACATTCTCTGAGATAGATTGATCTCTTCATTAATTTGCAGACTCATTTCTCTAATTCATTAAAGTTTCTTTTCATAGTTTTAAAAAAATTCCCCATTCCAATTATTTTATATCTTTCATTCTTATTTATATGAACTTTTGCTTCTCTTCTATACTCTTGTTTCTTCTCCATCCCTTTCTTATATGTTTTATACAACTTCAGGAGCCTCTGCTTTGATTTTTGAATTGGCTTCTGAATCCAGTCTGTTCTGTATTAACCATAATACTTGATTAAACATAGTTTTTAACTTCAAGTTATTTATCCTAATTCTCAAATTTCCTCTTATTTGTCAACTAGCTTCATAGTTATATAATCTTTGGAGTTTTTCACACACAAAAATACATACCTTCCTTTAAATTTATTTTTTTTATTTTTTTTATTTTTTTAAATTTGGTTTCCTTCCTTTAAAAATTATCATGAGTTTTCTTATAGTGATTCTACTTTAAAAAGAGATTTATAAGACTCTGAAGTTGTTAAACTGTTTTGTACTATTACATTTTATGCTCAGTGCTTGTTACTTTTACCTTTGTTTATCCTTATGGGGATACATATTTTTTTAATCTACAATTGAAAGTGGAACTTTGATTTAGAAAACCATGTAGGCTTCTCTATCTAAATGTTTTAAGAACTGACACAGGCTTAAATTCACCATTTCAAAAAATCTCCTATGGAGAAATGGGAGAAAGCCAGATCTGAAAGATTTTTTTGGCATGAAGTTTTAACTTTTTGATTATTAGAGCTTCTTCCCAGTTTGCTCTGGCATAGAAGAGAGAACTTTGCATGGTGGCTCTGCTCTTTGTTCTCATTATGGATTAGCTAAATCAGTGCTTCTTAATCTGGTAAATGATTCTCTGATGATGTGCCTGGAATTTTTTGTGTTTTTCAAATTTGTTCCAGCATTATTTTTTTCTGGCAAAATTCCTTAAAATCTCTGACATTTACCTGCCTCTCTCTCTCCCCATTTTCAAAAAGGTTGAAAATTAGGCCTCTATTTTACCTTCCTGTGATTCATTAAGTAGGAATTCTCATGAAATTTAACATTTGGGGCATGTACTTTTTGTCAAACCTAATTGTAATTGTTTTTAATCCAAAGCCTATTTTTGTTCAGCTTTTCTCATACACATA
Organism: Canis aureus; assembly: GCF_053574225.1. Classification (NCBI taxonomy): domain Eukaryota; kingdom Metazoa; phylum Chordata; class Mammalia; order Carnivora; family Canidae; genus Canis; species Canis aureus. The sequence continues at coordinate 21,240,628 of NC_135627.1, read as the reverse complement.
GTTCCAAAAGCCAAAATTTTGAATACTCTTTTATCTAACTCCATTGGCAAATTTTGTTGTTATTACTTCATGTTTAAAATTTGTCAAATTTTCTTTTCTATTTCTTCCTTAGACCTTCTATCAGATAGGCTCTTAAGCCAATATCTATTGGCTTCACTTCTGATTCAAGTCACAGTTAGAGAAAACAGTTCTGCACCAGCTTTGACATACTTCATACTGAAAGGGTCTCACTTTAGCAGCTGACACATTTCTCTGGCTTATCAGGGACATATCTGATGATGTGACTTGGGGTGTCTTCAGGAGCCCTCTTGACACTTATACATGTGCATCCCCAAGTGCAGCAGAGCCAGTGGCCTAGGTGAAACCTTCAGCCTATCAGAGTAGAAACAGAATGATTATGACTTCTCCATGCCTTCCCTCAGTAGTCTGTTGAGATACATTAATAGGATTCCTCAGAGGTTTATAGAGGATAAGAACACCTATCCCCAACAGGGATTCTTAACTCAAAAATGCATCCTTGTATGGACCCTTCTTCCTACCTTCTCTCATTTTATTCTCACTCCTCTATGAAATCACATTCTAAACAAATAGCCTGTAATCTAGACATTAACCCTAACTGAGCTTTAGGAAGGGAACCCAGTCTGACTGTTGGTACAAAGAGCAGATGCACTGTGCCTTACATTCCATTCTGTAAATGGGCCATATACCTACTTTATACAGAAAGGACCACATTGTGGGGGTAAGTGAGGTGGTGATTAGACCAGGCATACAAAGTGATCACACTTTTCTAGAATATCATGAGTGGAGGATTCTGATAAAGTATATGTGGAAGTTGAAGTGATGGGTCACCCAGGAATTAATTCCATTAAGACTAAAAACTTGAGGCATGTTGGGCAAGTAAGAAGCTTCCATGGCTGAGATAAAGAGACCCATAATTCTTGCAACTACAAGGATTTCATGGATAAAAACAGGCCCTGATTTTAATTTTAAGAGTGATTGAGAGGCAAAAAATATTGAATGCATAATTTTTGCGGACATCTTATGCCAGCTACTCAGACTCTGAAAAAAAAGTAAGTATGTGATTGGCGTATTTCAGGAGATGATTGTGAGAATTTTGAACCTCCAGATCTCATTAATCCCCTAGAGAGAGTAGAGGACTTCTCTTATTTTTGTTGGAGAAGTACAAGATGATACTTGTCTTTGTTGAGGTCCATGTCTGCTTCTGTTTATTTCCTCCCAGACCAATAGTTAGTTAGGTCTCAGCACACACCAACAGGGCAATAGAACTTTTGCTCTAAGGAAGGGTCTTACATGGGGAAGGATTGGAGGTCTGAAGTTAAGACAAACCAGAAGGAAAACAAAGGAATGTGAAGGAATGGATCTTGTTGAAATTGGAAGGGTGGGTAGAATTTAAAACTGGCAAGGAGGAACTTACTGACATGAGAGCACATATTCATGTCTTGTGTTTAACTGCTTACTCAGAGCAATTGGAACTAGTGATACGACTTTGTTGGGATGGTTCCTCAATTGTGTACGTAATCATGGCCTGCTGTAAATGAGATGATATGCTAAAATTGACACAGTAAACATTGAAGAAAGATTCAGAAGGCTAAATAAATTATGGGGATGTTTGAATATCTGTTATATTAAAGTGAAGAATGCATCCTACCTCCACTAAGGCAATAAGAGATGCACTGGTGAGAGTGCCTTGATTTTAGATCATGTCAATGTTTGATATAATATGTAGGGTGGAATTGACTTTAAAAAATGCCACCATGGATCTAGATTCCTTGGTATTAATGGACATGATATATTTTTTTAAGTTGGCAGAGGCCATATTATGGCACTTCAGGATTATACTTATAATATCGGATAACAGATCTGGAGTGGCAAACAGAGTACCTTAATCCTTAGAATTTCCATGGGCAAAATAGTATGGTAGATTAAAAATAGATCCAGATTCTTTGACACCCCTCCCACAGAGAGGTAGAATCCAAACCTTCTTCCCTTCTATCTGAGGGGCCTTTGTGACTTCTTTGACCAATAGAATATGGTAGATGTCTCCCTGTGACAGTTTCCAGGTCCAGGCATTAAGAGACTAAGAACTTCTATATTCTCCTATCTCTTGAAAGATTACTGTAGAAATGTGGGTTTGGAGAAAACTCTGATATGAGAAGTTCAAATCACGTAGGAGGTTAAGAATGAGATGGCTACGTGGAGAGAGACAGACACAAAGACAGATAGAGAAGCCAGTGATCCATAATTACTAGAAATGTGAGTTAAAAAACATCATGGCTATAAATTTATTAGGCTGAGGTGATACGTGAATCAGAGACAGATCAACACGCTGAGACTTTCGGACTTTCCGATCCACAATATTGTGAGCAAACGTAAAACATTTGTTTTAAGCCAATATGTTTTGGACTTATTTGTTAAACAGAAATAGAGAATTAGAACATATGAGTGAACAAGTCTAGTTTAATTTAATGGAACTTTATGGTTGTGTTTTACCATAATTATATTTATTTTCCTGAAAATACTAACAAGTAAGAAGAAGCAAAAGATGTCAGATGCTGCAATGGAAAATTCTGGTCCTTTGCTTAATTTCTAGGTCTAAGACAGTTCACAGACTAAAGAGGAAATTTTATCTTTTAAAGAATCTCTCTACAGTATCACCTCAATTATATGAAATAAGTATATCTCCAATATTTTCTTTTTTTATTCAATATTTTCTTAAATTGCATGTAAGCATTTACCAATGAACTATGCATTAAAGAAAGAAAAATTCTAAAACCTTGTGTATGCTACTGAGTATAGGACCTGAAGAACCAGTTTTATTTATTAGATTATGCAGTAGTTTGTTAGTTTACAGAGCTATAGAGGACTCTGTAGTGGTCCCAAGCTTCAGTGAACCTTTTCTGCCTCTGAAAATACATGGCCCAGCATATCTGCTGGTGGTGGAAACATCCATGGTGAGAATGGATGCTGTGTGAAGTCTCTGGGAAGATTCAAGAGGTGATTTTAAGATTAGACTTTTAGGATTCTCAAGCAACTGTGCATTCTATGGGAGGGAACTACTCATTGTCTGAAAAGCAGCTTCTAGAATGCTATTGGAAGCTAATAGACAATGAGCATCTGACCATGAAACATCAAATGATTACGCAGTGGCATCTGCTCATTATGAATTGAGTGTTTCAGATCTACTAAATAATAAATGTTGAAAGGACACAAAGTTTAAATGATACATTTAATATCAATTCAGCAAACATCATATGATAGAAATGGAACATTCAGGGTAAGGCCGAACAATGTCCAGAAGGCACAATTTATAAGTACAGGTATTTAGACTTCATGTTACATGTGTTTCTTATAACACCTTTCCTTCAACACATACCTACTCTCTTGTAGATACTCCTTATGATTTGCTTATAGAGGAAGAGATAATCTTCCTTGGTTCATAAATGTAGCAAAATATAATATGTTTATGGAAGCTTACATGAACTATTGATACTGTACAGACCTGGTCACAGGTGCCTTGGGAAATGATGATAAAAGAATAATCCTTTTCTGGGAAATGTGAGAGGAGTTAACCTAGTTATTAACTTCACACAAGGGCAATTGACTTCAAATGAACATACACACTTCTAGACAATAGCTAAAGATTTAACTGATTGGACAGGGGCTAGACATAATTGAGAATTAAATATTGAAAACAAATCAATCTGGAAAAGGAGCAAGTGAATTTGCTTACAGGAGTGAGCACGAAGCATATGAATTTTGGTTTGTCATATTATTGCCCACAAAAGAGCATCAATAAATTGCAAAGAAGACATTTAATAAAGAGTGGACAGAAAGGGTCATTTTCAGCTGACTTCTCTCCTAAGAGCTCAGTGTTTAACAAAAGATTGCAAGATGGAATGGAAGTAGTAGCAAAAAGAGAGGATATACATGGGGAATAAGAACTTGCTTATTTCTCACCTGCTAGGACCTTGGTGCCAAGTTCAAGATGCAGATGTCTTTTATTTAGAGATCCAACAATTTGCCTTTATAGGAATTTACATATACTCCAGACCAAAATGAGTTTTCCCTGCTACCATTGCCTCCACCAACACTACAATGTGAGTATTTACAACATGCCTGATTCATCAGCAAGAGACCCTGTTACATATCACATCACATTCAGAAGCCACATTTAAAGCAATTTAAATATGGGATGGTGATGTAGTCTGTTAAAGATTAAATTAAATCTCCAGCTTTGGGAAACACCCTGCAAAGTTAGGGAGCTTTTATTTGGGTTTAAATATATGTCCTATAACAATAGCCAATATGAGATCCTATGCTCTTCTTTCCCCCAAATCTAGAGGACTTAGAATTAGTCCTCTAGACTATGGAGTGAAGGTAGTATTGGCTCCTCTTGTGTCCTTTTCACAAGCCACCCACTTGTGAAGTATGTGTTCCTTGTCACTAGTAATATAGGCTCTGCCAAGTCTGAGTCCCTGGCTCCCTTTAGAGGAACACCAACTGGCTCATGTGGGCTTTTTCTGCCAATAGATTAAAGGTAAATAGAAAATTTATCATACTGGCTGGAGTTACTGATTCTAGTATCCTTGGAAAGCTAGAAATATGTCATGAACTCAAGAGATTCTCCAGAGTGTCTCTTAATGTTCTGTGCCTGGTGGTAACTGTGAATAGAGCATGCAGTAATGTTAGCCCAGCAAAGGCATGGCCATGAAGGGCTCAGACTTTCTAGGGAAGGAAAATCTTCTGCATTACAGCATGCAAGAATCTCACTCCACTGTAAGGATAGGCTGGGAGTCAGGAAATCTAAAATTAGAGATGTAAAAGGGAGCTGATAAATATTCATTATGACAACCTTTATTTTTTCCTGTCAAAGAAATACCTGAACACCACAAATAATATCTTACATTTTCCGTAGGTTAATAATCCATTTCATTTTCCCTGCTTACATGATACGATGGAAAGTAAGCATGCACTACAATTGTTTCATCTATAATGGACTATTCTGAAAAATCTGGAAAACTAATTTAATTGGAATTTTGAGTTATATTCATTTTTGCTAATGTTCTATAGAAATTACATGTAACACCAGAAGGCATAGATTATAATTGCTGTGTAGTTTTAGCATAGTGTATTTAGAAGAATGAACTTCAACATATGTTAAAAATGATCAGTAAAAAAAAATTTAAAAAAATGATCAGTAAGTTCTTATATTAAAATATGCTTTGAGCTAATTTACTTTGTTTTACAATTAATAGATTATTCACTTGTAATATATTTTCTTCTAGCATTTGCACTTTACATCAAATAGCATTTTTTGGTGTTTTTATAATGAACAAGGCACTTTATGCTATAATTTTCATATTTTAAATAAATAGTCCCTATACTTAATATATATAATTTTAAATATATCTCATATTATCATGTACTATTCTAAAAACTACCACTATCTTCAAACCGTATTGAATTACTGAATTATTGCAATATTGTTTAATATTTTCCACAGATATGCTGTCATTTTACTTTGAATTTTACTAGAACAAGTTGCTCATAAAAATCTTTTCTAGGAAATACTGTTGGATATACAATGAGCTTTCTGATTTTCCAGTTCACTGGCTTAATCCTTACTCCCTCCCTGTGGTTAAAAACATCAAAATCTTACTTTAGTAATACAAAGATACAGTGTCATAAATTATTAGTAAAATGATTCACTGCATTGTAGGTAAATTCTAATTGCATACTGGCAAACACTTGAAATTCTTTGGGTGTATATTGTTCTTTTGCTTCTCAAGGTGCATATGATTATCTTGTGGAAGAAATCTGTATGAGATTTTTTATAAATACACCAAGATTCTAGTTGAAATTAAGCCTATCTGTGACCTTAGATAAATTAACAAACATGCTATAATAAGAGTATCTGTTAGGCGCTGTCAGAAATATGTTGGAAAATCAAGACAATAATGTATAAAAATATTTTTATCATTATGTAAGAATATGTTTGAAAAAATAAATAACCCAGGTCTGCAAAACTCAGCAAATTCATCTGTCTGTTTTCATAGTATAAATAGGGAAACATTTTATATGTGGGAGAGTACAGGACTTGGAATAGGAAGAGCCTCAATTCACTTCAATGATCCTAGAGGATAAATGTCTTTAAATATCTGAACCTTGATTTCTTACTCAGATGCAAAATGTGTATGCAAAATCCACATTTGAAAGAGCACTAGTTGAGAAACTGTTTGAAAGATGCTATATAAATAGTTCTCTCATCTATGGGTAGACTTTTCTGTGGGCCTTGAATCTTATATAATATGAAATAAGAATACACATTATAAATAATATTGGACATACACATTAATATTTGCTTAGGATGAGGAGAAATCACAGTAAATTTTAAAGCAAATATATTGGAATTTTCCACAAATATCACAAAATCTAAAAAAAAGTACCGTTATGTTCTATAATTTACTACCTGACACCTCTATAATATTATTCCCTATGCATTATTTGGGTGAATACTTCTTGATCACCTCTTCCTATGAAAATAACTTGAAATATTTTCTATAGAGATAACATAAAGAAAATTCAGTCTTTTGAAAGATCTTTTCTCCTTTACTACAAACTTCTATCACTACCTACTTTAAACAACACTCAGAAAGTGAGCACAGTATCTGTGCTTAGACTTAGAATGCCAGGAAAGTTGTCACAGTGCCCCTAGAATAAGAACAGAAAGGAAGGTTCATAGATGTAGAACATAGTGAACAAAAGATATTGTAAGAAAAAAATTAAGTCGGAAACATCAGTGTGGGGTTATGTCTCTTATGTTTATCATTATATTCCTGGTTTGTAGCACAGTTCTCGACCCATAAAAGGTACTCAATAAATGATAGTTGAATAAATTAAAAAGTTCATGAATAAATATATCTGGAACTATTCCATTCTCATTCCTGGAAGCAATTTCTAAACGGTGAGTTCTAGCAATAAATTAACTGTAAGTAGACAGGACTGTAACTGTTTAAACATATCTCATGAAAATGAAGTCACAAGAACCTCCTCTCCTCTTGACCATATTATTATTCTTACAATACCTGCATCCACACTTATGCTAATGGATCACAGACTAAGTCTGATGGAGTTGGAGAGGCAGAGGAAGAAGAAATACCATCTTAATTCTAAAATTCTACAAAAACATTATAAAAAGCAAAGTAACCCTATGGCTGAAGCCCTTTGAGGGATCTATTCAATGAGGACCTGTGAAACTTTAACTTCATTTACTTCGTGGTAGATTCACCTCCGAATGTATGTTCTTATTTAAAAAATGTTGTTCTTCTCAAGTACAATGCCAAAAATATTTTTTATGTAGCTAAACAAGTAATAATATTTGGGAAATCCTGACCTTCTTTATTCACTTTTAGTAGATACTACTATCCTCATGTGTAGGCAATGACTGATGGCTTTCAGAATTAGTAACACGAGTCTAATAGACTGAGCACTGTGTTTACCCTAGTGAAAATTCTTCATGAATTCACCCAGTCGCAGCCAGCTCAGTTCTCCTTTCTTTCTTGTGTACTTTAGACCTGGATACATACTTATATATATTGGACTTATCTTGTGATGTTAGATGCCCTTCATCACCTGCAAAGCTTGTGTCCAGTTCATTTTTATAATTTCAATTCTAGCACATTCTTTGATCAAGTATATTAACAAATATTTGCGTAATTAATTAATGAAAGAATACACATGTAGGTGTGTAGATTTTCTCGCAGCATTAAAAACAGTGAGCCAGAATACTGCAGTAGCTTTATAACTGAACTTACTGCTCCCTTGTATCTACTTTTTCCACAGACTATTCATTTTCCATGCTGCATTTATTATATATGTAAGCCATATAATGTCACCACTTAATCTTTGCATTGGATGCTGTTCCATATCTACTCCATCTTGTAATAAGAGCCATATCCCTTTCTCTTAACTAGAGAAAGGTCCTGCAGAACTCCTGCCTCTCACTTTGAGATCATTTCTTTCCATCTTTACCTTGGTCAGTCCTTTCAAACTCCACTGACTGTCTGACTTTCCTATAAACATAGCATGTGCGTTCCCTCATTAACTTGCTCTACCTTTTTTCAGGTTTATATGGATACTATATGAGCCTCACTGCTTTTTTATCTTCAGGATTTAGCAAGTATAACATTTTTTTTTCCCATGAAGGCATTTCCTGATCATTGTATCAAAAGTATTTTCTCCTCAGAGTCATTTCACCTTATTCTCTTTTTGTTATGGTGTTTGTCTCTCTCTGAAACCACCTTGTCCATTTAATATTGTCAGATATCTTTCAACTTTGGAAATCAGCCCCTCAAATGCAGGGACCATTTCATGTTTACTTTGTGCATACTATGTTCCCATTGTTTAGAAGAGTGCCTCACACAGAATGCTTCCCAGTGAATATTTATCAAATGAATAAGTAAATGATTCACTAGCTAAATAGCCATGACATGCATAATTTATTTTCAGGTAGGATGTTATTCTGAGACAGATTGCACTTTAAATTCTAAATTTAATTTCTGCACTTGGATCTTATTATCTAAGATATGTTGCTAAAGAGTATAGAACTGAAAATCCTGTATTCTAAAATTGTACTGTGATATCATTTTAAATTTATCCAACTATTGTTTTTATAAAAACCATTGGATTTTTTCATCCTTTTATGTTATACAATTTATTTAAAGAGAACGGGGATATGAATGAGTTTAGGATTAAACTAGGCCAGAGTGCCATTTAATTGTTCCCACAGAAGGAATAACAGACCTTTTTTGTAGTAATATGAAGTCCCAAATTATTTTGCTGTCGCACAATTTAAAAAAAATAAAAATAAAAATAATTGCTGAATCTATTACCCTATTTCATTCATCAGGTGTTACTAAAATTAAAGAATAAATTAAATAAATAATAAATAATTAACCTTAGAGTTATAACTAAATTACTTAAAAATATTAGGTGCATGCATACAGTAAAAAGAATAAGATGCATTTGCCTTAAAAAAAACCTCATCAAGCATTAATGTGAATAATAAATTTTCCCCAATGTGAATAATAAATTTTCCTCACTTTTAAAGACACTTCTGTTGAGAACACATTTTTCAAAGACCAAGATCTATTTATATAAGAAGCAACATTTACAAAAGTATTCAGAGACTTAAATCAGTAAATATATCTCTAACATCCTCTTAAATCTTTTGTCATAGATCGAGGGCACTTAAATGCAAATTTTATATTTTTTTTTTCTAAATTGTCGGTGAGCAGAGACACACTATAGGAATAAAAAAAAAGATGAGGGCTGTGAAGACCCACAAGATATTAGACATAGAATAATAATAATGATAAACTTCTACACAGAAATGTTATTTAAGTCTCTCCTCCTGTATTTTCATTAGTTTTCTAAAGAATAACATAAATTTGAATATATAGTAGTTTAAAATTCATTTTATTTTGTACTGCTTTTCTCTTTTCTTTAAAATGCTTATATTTAACTCATGTGTATTGAATACTACCCTTGTCTTGCTCAAAACACTGTTTTCTATTTAATTTAGCACAAATTTATTAGGCTAGTCACTTACTTAGGTTTATAAATATGAATAAATTGTCCTTCCTGGCCTCAAAGATTTACAAAAACCATGAAGAGCCAGACATATTAAAATATCATACATGAGGCTTGGATTAGGACTTCAGAAGAATAACACATAATCCAACTATTCATGTTTTGGGTGGAGAGTGATTGGTGTTAGGTTGTTTTATCAGGGGTTGTTTACTAAAGGCATGAAAGCCATGGTCTCTTAAAGGATTGGGATAAGTGGATCACTGATAACTAGGGATAGAAACACCTCTCATTCACATGCACATATACCAGAGAGTGAGGAACACAAAGATGCTGTTGTAAGTGGAAAGACACAGATGCAAAATAAGTGTCTACTTAGAAAGACAGACAATTTGATATCTTATAACCAAAACATAATTTTAGGAAGTGGGCAAGGGCCATTTTAGGCTTTTTTTTTTGTATGCCATTCTTGAGATGTTAAGATGGATTGTGGCTAATCACATTTACATTTTTTATAGATTGTTCTAGTAACACTAAGGAAGGTGAGCAATATATAAACTTAAAGAAAAGGACTGGTTAGGAAAGTCTTAAAGGGCATGGGAGCATATAAGAAGCTGGAGACTCAAACATTATCATTTAATCCTCATAATACCCCACTTGAAATTTAAAAAAAAAGTTCCCCCCTTTTACATTTAGATACAGAGAGATTTCATTGTTTTATCTGATTCAGTTATCCTAGGAATACACGCAAAATTGCCAATCCAATATATTTTTCCAGGGAGTTATAATAGTACTTTTTCAGCAACGAATACACATGCTCAACAATGACTGATTCCAGATTTTCTATTTGGGACAATACTAATTTCCTGTGGTTGAGAATTGCTAAACTGTCTTTGAGAACCCACTGCTTCAGGAGACTCAAATCATAGGTTGCAAATGGTCTGCTAGAGATTGTTCCAGATCACCCATCTTAAGAAATGACAGTACCCTGCTTCTTAGTGTTTACTGTATATTGAATTAATAATGGAATGCTTATTGGGCCTTTCATTCTTACGCTTACTCCCTTTGAAATAATTCTTTGCAAGGACACTTTTTTTCTAAACATGGAAGTGTTCTTGTCTTAACTCCATGCAAGTAGAGAACACTAAGTCACAACTTTAAGGACAAGGGAAAAAAATAAACTTAACTTTCAAGCTTTCCAGAGTAAAATGTTCTGATCTTTCTCTTCTCTCAACAAACCACTTCTGCCTCCATCACAAACTTTTCAAATCACTATTTTGATCACACCAACAGAAAGCTCCATGCTTACATATGCTCATGCTCTCCTTATCTGACTATATAGTGATAAGTTTAGGAACCATGTCAGGGGTGAATGTTTAGAAGACCACATAACAATCTAGTATTTCTTTTTAGTTGAGAAAAATCAATAATTCTGTGTATTTATCCATTTTTGGCAGAGAAAAGATTTAAAAACTCAAAAGGGCATTAAGATACCTAATTATTTTAATTTAAATGCATTTTGCCACATCCTGATGACTCATGAAAAAAATGTACATGTAAAACTAGTTATACATATGTATTGTGGCTGCTGTTTATTTATGTACTATGATCTATTTGTTTTAGGCTTTGCTTAGTTTTGGAGACTTTCCTTGTTCAACTGTTATATAATTCATTTCAAATCACACTCAAGGAGAGTGATGATTAAATCTATGCCAGGAGTCGGAAAAGATTTAGAATCTCTGTGAAGATTAGAAATTAGAAATAGAACATATAGATCCTGTTTGGAACATTAACTTTATCTAATTATACTTCTCTTAGAATATGGTTCAATTTCAACTTTCACTTTTTTTTTCTACTCTAGAGAAATCAATTCATGATTTCTTCTAGCAATTCTATGAATAAAGATAAGCTACAAGATTATTTCTCCTTTCATACTTTAAAAAATAAAGGTATGCATTTGTTCCATTTAATCACTTTACCTTTTGCATTTATAGAGCAAATCTAGCCAGTCTTATATGTAATTTAAAGACCCACTAATGAAATAAAGGACCATTAATTAAAAAAAAAAAAAAAAAGGAAAGGGAGAGGGTATTACAGGACTAAAAATATGAAGAGATAGGAAAATCAAGAGCATATTGACCTTCATGGAATACTATTTAGGTTCTTGGATATGTTTCCATACAAATTTCCACATAGTTTTATTCCCCATGCTATCTTTAGAAGCTTTCTCTTGGATTAAAAGAGCTTTTAAAAAAATATCTGAACATATTTTATAATTACATATTTTTCAAATTTTGAAAGATAGTAGGTTTTAAATTTTTAAAAAAAATTTGGTCATCATTCACTTGTTTTTGATGGATTTCTCCCCCATGAAGTTACCATTAAAAGTCATTTACTTTTTAGTAAATGAGAGCTAAATCAGGATTTGGTAAACTTTTGCATAAAAAGCAAGATAATAAATAATCTAGGATTTGTGGACCATATATTTTCTGTTACAACCACTTAACTCTCTCTTTGTGCATTAAAGCAGCTGTAGACAATAAATAAATGGATTTTGTGTTTCAGTAAAATTTGATTTACATAAAAAGATGGCAGGCCAGATTTGGCTTGTAGGCCATAGACTGCCAAGCCCTTCCTTAAATTACTTCATTGTATATGCAGCAAAAACATACAAAACAGAAACAAAATATTGCTAATAAATTTAGTTGTACGGATAACTATCATTTGCTTGAGTCAAAGTACATTTGAGTTGGATTGATAAACACTATACTTATGCTCATTTTGTTCTTAATAGAAAAAGATAAATAGCACAAAAATAGTATGAAGGGTACAAGAACCTGAAATTGTTTTATCAGCTTTGTGAATTTGAAACCTTCTATTTACTATATAGCAAAACATCTTTAATTCTAGAAGCCATAAGGTTTTAAATTTCTTTTGAGTACACTTTTCACTTATGCCTAATAATATTTATCATTCTTATTTTTAAATTTCTAAAAAAATATAAAATTAAAATTCTAATTTTTGAGCTGACATAAAGTACATAAGAAAAATTAAGGTTTGGGTGCCTGGGTGGCTCTGCCTTTGGCTCAGGATGTGATCCCAGGGTCCTTCCTTCATTGAGCTCCCCATAGGGAGTCTGCCTCTCCCTTTGCCTATGTCTCTGCCTCTCTGTCTCTGTGTCTTTCATGAATAAATAAACAAAATCTTAAAAAAAAAGAAGAAAAATTAAGGTTTTAGAAGTTTCACTTTTGGTAAACTTTTTTGTGATATAAAACAGTGACAGGGTGCCTGGGTGGCTCAGTTGGTTAAGACATCTGACTAGATTTTGGCTCAGATCATGATCTCAGGGTTGTGAGATGGAGCCCTCATGTTGGGCTCTGACCTGGGCATGGAGTCTGCCTAAGATTCTCTCTCCCTCTCCCTCCACCCCTCCACTACTCCCTCTCTTAAAAACAAAAACAAAACAAAACAAAAAAACATTGTCTTCATACAATAATTGTTTAAATGTATCTGTAGCATAAGAATAGTAGTGTATCTGTTTTTTTTTTTTTGCTGCCTTAATAAATTACTGTGCATATTGTAGCTTAAATAAACACTCCTAATACTATCTCATGCTTCTGTAGGTCAGAAGTATAATTACAGCATAGCTCAAATACGTCCTCTGCCTGAACTCTCACAAGGTCAGAATCATGGTATTGACAGAACTGTGTTCCTTTCTGGAGACTCTGGGGAAGAATCTGCCACCAATGTCACTGAGTTGGCGGACTACATTTAAATTTAGATTTAGGCCCCTAGAAGCTGCTTGCATCCCTTCTCCTGCTTCCCTGGGTCCCCTTAGGCAGCAGCAGGAGGGATCCCCCTCACACTTTGAATATCTTCCTTCCCTGGCCCATTGATGTAATCCAGGATAAACTCCCTTTTTTGAAGCCCTTAACTTCAGTTATATCTGCAAACCCCGTTTTATCATGTAACATAAAGTGTGAACAGTTTCCAGGGATTAGAGGGTGGGTATCTTTGGCAAAGGATTCCGCCTTCTGCAGTTAGTGATCGGTTGAACACCAGTGTGTCTATGAATCAGTTTATGAAACAGATCATTTCTCTTAACTTCAAAGTGTCATTTACCATGTTCCTTTTCTCCAGCTTCAGAAATAACCATTATTCTGGATTTTGTGCTTACTATTTTTAACAAAAATGAATTTTATGTTTAATGAGTAGTGCACATTTTCAACTGTAGTAGATGATAGGGAGGGTGATTGTATAAATTTATACAACAGCAAAGCAGTATGTGTGTGTTTTCATTCATTATAGTGAATACTCACCAAAAATCAATATTTTGCTTAAAATGTTTAACAATCTATAAAGATGATGGATAGGACATGTGATTTATCTAAACATCATGGGAATTATGAACCCCTTTTTATATTGTTATTGTATTCACATTTTTTCTTCAGATAAATACCAAATTTTTATTAGCTTACTGACTCTTTTCTTCTTTCTCTCTAAAAATACTTTAGAATTCCTATCACATACATTCTTGATGTTCTTTCTCAGTTTACCATATGCTTTAACTTCCTTTAATGTCCATGCAGAACAAAAAAGTGAGCAGGATAGGAGAGATGGGAATGGAGTGGAAGAGCTGCACAGAGAAACATTCTCTGAGGATATTTCTTGAATAGATGTGATTTTAGAATTGTGTTAACATTTCACATGGTCAAACAGTAAATGAAAGGGAAGAGGGAAAACAAAAAAAATAGATTTAAAAAATAATTATTTCACTTCACATTCACAGAAATATTTTTATACTTTTTTTTATACTTTTCTATATTAAGTTTATAGTTTTGTTTCAAATACTAAAAATTCAGCCTATTTCATCTTTTTTGTATCAGGAGGTATACAATTGCATGTTTTCCCATGAAGAGAGCTAGTTAGTTGCCTAACTTCATCTATGAAAGAAATGCTTCTTGCCCAATTGATTTGCCTGCGGCTGATTTTGAGCACTCTGTTCTTTCTACATTGCTCTATTGGTCTGTTGTTGTGACAATAATATGCCATTTTATTACTTTGCCTTTGAAGTACAGGCAATCCTTTGGTTCTGATTTGCATGGTTCTGATCTGCATGAATTTCAGTGAACTGTAAATTAAATAACACCAGTTCTCCAACCACACCATTCAAAATTTAGTTACCTGGGTTGGGTAAATTAATTGTGAATAATTGCATAAGTACAGACTTCACTGCTAGCTTTTCACTTCACTTACCACTAAGCACATTAAAGGTGCACATCATGATCAGAGACCAATCATCTCACTTCTTCAAAGTCTGTTGGTGATCAGTCACAGTAAATCTGTTTTTCAGGTTACACACAGCAAAGCATGTTTATTAATTGTGCTTCTCACTGTCTCATTGATATATGACATTTCATAAAAAATGTTTAAAGAAGCAGTTGTTTAATAAAAATGAAAGTGCAAAAAAAATGAAAGTGCAGTAAAGAAATGAAAATAGATAATGCTGGAAATGAACCAAATGTAGATGGAGTTATAGAAGAAATAACTGCCCATAAGAATATGGACACTGTTGCTGTTGGAGACACTGTAGATATACAACCAGAGGAACTTAGTGAATGTGAAATTATTAGCATCAGTGAGAAAAGTCATTTGATGAATAGGATGAAGATATTCCAGAGGAGGTGTCACCAGCCAGAATGTTCATATGAAAGAAACTCACAGAGTATTTCAAGGCCTTGGAAGTGAAAAGGATAAAATATAGGAAGCTGATCCAAACTTAAAAAGAAGTATAACAATCTTCAAAGCATAGAAAAGATGTTCACTCCATACCATGAGTTATATGACAGAAGAGGAAGTCAAACAATATTCAAACTATTCTTGATATTTTTTTACACCTATGCAAAACACTTTAACTCAATATATCTAATGCTTTATGTTACAGTGCAGTGAATATTAATTTCATCATTTTTATTCCTGTATATATTTTAACCAACACTTGAATTTAATATTTTAAGAAAAAGAAAAGTCTTAGAAAAATAGTAATTCTTCCTATTGATTGTTTAGACTGTTTTCATGATTATGGCCTGTTGCTAATGTATATGTGTGTGTGTGTGTGTGCATGTGTGTGTATGGTCTTGCAGCACTGTGAAAAATGAGGGCTACCTGAATATTCTAATATTTGGTAGGACAAGTTCCTCACTTTCTAAAATAAGGATAACTAGTTTTTGTGATCTTTTATTTTTCCATTTGAATTTTAATTAGAGTTTTCAACTTTTTGAAAAACCCCACGGGATTCAAATTAGGATTGCATTAACTCTGTAGCTTAATTTAGGTAAAACAAACATCTTTATGATATTAAGTCATCTCATCCAAAAGAATTTAATATGTATCAAGTAATTCAGACCATCATCTGTATCCTTTACCATGAATCATTGAATCTAAGTTTCTATTGGTTGGAAGATATGCTCTTATTGGCAATTAAGAAAAAAAAAACACTGTTAATTAAATTATGACATAATGTTTTCATACCTCATTGATGATAAGACATTCCAGATTTGAGGATGTTATAAAATGGGAAAGTTTAGAACACATAGCATAATTTTTAGAGTTTTAAAGTTTTGTCCTTGGAGATATCATAAGTTTTTAGTTCAACTAATTCTGTGATACTTTATAACATAGAATCTTGTGAATGGTATTTTGTGTTTGATAAGTTTTGTAGTTATTTATTGTTGATGTTGAAAAATAATATTATATTTTGGGTCTGATTTTGAATTTGGCAAATATGTGAAAGTCTCTTACTCTAATAGTTTGTATTTTGATTATATTGAGATTTTGTATATAGATTATATAGTCCCTAATTAACAACACCTTTATTTATTTTATCTAATTCTTATCTTCTTATCTCTTCATTATTCTCCTCTTCATAATGCTGACCAGAAGTGCCATGATTTATTAAACGTAATTTTGATATGAGTGATCTTTGCAATAACATTAGTGAGAGCTTTAGGCAGCCTGTTTAGAGAAGGAAAGTTGTCCAGATTTCTACTTGGTCCTAAGAGTATGTATTAGTAACAAATAGGAGCCAGTAAGACTAGAAAGCTATGAAAAAGTTTCCTTATAATTTTTAAAGAGTTTTTAATTTTTGTGTAGGATTTCTTCAGTAGGACCTTATTTCTTTATTAACTTGAATTAAGTGGCCCAGAAATTGTGATCTTAATTATAATTGTGATTTGTGCATTTTTTATTGTTCTGTATATTATCTTTTATTAATGTCCTTTGATTAAATATTAAATATTGAAAAGCAAAAATAAATAAATATTGAAAAGATGTAAAATTTGTTAAATGTTATTATATATTTAAATAGGATTTAATCCCAATTACAGAAGATTTGGGCTATGTGATATATCATATATACGATTGTTTTCTAGGGAAAAAAATAGAAAAATAAGCCAAAGGTGTATTAACAGTATTGTTAGATAATAAAAAGGTCATTATTCTAATTAAGGTCAATAGTACCTTAGATGATGATTTAGAATTTCATCACATAGCCTATAATAATAATAATAAAAATACAGATGAAGTGGAAGCTAATGTATTAATATAAAATATTATAAGTAATGTATTATGGAAAACATCCAAAACTTAAAAGGAAAAATAGAAATACTAGATTTCAGAAATTGCAAGAATTCTTTATATGTTAAATAATACACATGTAAACAATATGTAATTTCCCTTTGTATTAATATTTATAGTTCTAAAGAATGTGGGTAAAAATCTCTTAAATATCCACTCTTGTAAAGAGGTTATGTATATCATCATATATCTGCTTAGCAATGAAGCCACTAAGAATTATGATTACATTAAAATTAACTACATAGAAAATGTTGGTGAAAATACATATACCAAGATATCTGTACTCTGTGATCTGAATTATATAAAAATATGTATTAGCAAATCAGGTAATTATATTATTCAACATTTTTACTCTTTGGCAAATATATATTTTCTAATTTTTGCATTTTATTTAATGTATTTTCTATATTATATATTCTTGTATACTAAGAAAATCAATAAAGAGAAATATAAAAGAAAGATCTTTTTGGTCTCCCAATTTGCCCTTTACAATGCTCTTTAATTTATTAAATATAAGTTCTGAATGTTTTTCACTCTTCATTATCCCTATTATTCTCATTAATTCAGTCATCTCAGTTATTTTTTCTATTATTTTTATCATTGTTATTTTTGTTGTTGTTTTAAGTATACTGTTAAGAATACATGTTCCAAAGCCAGAAAAACAGTCTAGCTTTTTTAACCATCTAGACTTTCTAAAATGAGGGCATCCAAGATTAGTTAAAAAATGAAATTCACTGAATCTTCATTAAACTACATATTTTTGAGATATAAACTACCTGAATAATTCAGTGGTACATTTCTACAATGCTGAGACAGTATTTCTCAATTAAAAGAACCAAGACATATTAATATCTATCATAATCCCAACTGCTCTCATAAGCAATGGTGACCTGTTACATCTTAGTATAATCTGTATAATATAAATGAAAAATATGGTTATGATTAAAAAATACCTAACTTACTAAGTTTATTATTTCTTTAGATTTTGTTAATTTGTAAAGGTTGTTCTGGTCACATTTTTGTTTTTGTTGTTAAGATTTCATTTATTTATTTGTTTGAGAGAGGCAGGGGAGGAACAGAGGGAGAGGAACAAGCTGACTTCCTGCTGAGTGCAGACCCTGTAGCAAGTATTGATGCCACAACCCTAAGACCATGACCTGACCCAAAAGCAAAAGTCAGATGCTTAACCAACTGAGCCACTCAGGTGCCCCTGGTCACATTTTCATACTGTGATAAGATAGTGCTAGCAATTAGGGTAACTATCAACTAAAAGGAAATCATGAATTTACATTGTTATTCAAGTAAAAAAAAAATTAAAAAACAAATTTATTTTCACATTTTGAGTGGGCAATAAAATTGTTATTAAAATGATGGTTTTCAAAACAGACAAAAATAGACAAATATTGAGAGGAAAATATTTTTTAATTTAATTGATAGATTCACAAACATAGATTGTGACTATTTCAATCATTCAGTACAGATTAAAAACTATTTTTGCCAAAACTGTTTATTGGAGGCATAGTTTAATTTTCTAATTGTTGAATTTTCAAACTGGGAAATGAAAACTTTTGTTATAATCTCACATTTTTGCTTCATTTCTCTAACACCTACGGGTAAATTGCACTTTACTGTACATTCAATTATTTCTTTCACTTTCCCACCGAAGTATCCACTTTCCCTTCTTGTAATATTTGTTATTAAAGTGGGAAAAATCAAAGCTCTACTTAATCTTCTTTATTAGTATCAAGATATCTTTTTCAGTCTGGATAAATGATCTTCATACAAAACTATGATCTCCCCAAAAAACATTTACTGTGATTTTTATTTGGAGCATAATCAAAATTTAAAACAAGAGTAATCAAAGAAATCTAAACCCTTGATAAGATGATTTATTTTTGTATATTTTTATACATAATAATAATTTCATAAAGTGCTCAATTTAACTCAATACATAGGCCCAGGTATTGTTAACTATATCTATTTTGTTGTATAAACTGAAATGCATTAAAATACAACTACTGAATGTATGAAATTACAGAAGCAAAACATAAATAATGTCCCATTTTTGGCATTAAACATATTATCATTTTACCCTTTTTGTTATCTGAATCACAGAATACCTCTGAATTCTTTATTGTTAAATGTCTTCTAAATATACATTCCATTTTGAGCATATTTATTATATCTCTACTTGGTTTTAGATTAATAAAACAATGGATTCACATAAAGCCTTCAAAAATGTATTAGTGACAATTATATAGGATGTTTTTCTTATCATATCTTTGTCATTTTTATGAAGATGTAGGTGGATGGGGATTTTGATTATACTCACATATTTACTTAGGAATTAGTTGTTCAAGTACTCAATTTTTTTCATATAAATTCCACAAAATGAAAATGTGGAACAATTACTAAAAATTAATGGCATCCCAGTATCGTAACTGATTAGTGATGAGATTATGTTGCTTAAAATCTGTCAAATTTACATTCTCTTTATTATTAGTTAATAATCATTGATTACTGTTCACAGTTATGGTCAGTTCTTAAAGTGCAACTCAGATGCCAAAAGACATATCTACCTTGACATTTATTAGTTTAATATCTTGAATATTATAAGTCATGTTCAAGTATCCTGAACAATTAAATATTTTTGACCTATTGAGTTTAAACAGAAAATATAGCCAATACAATGAATTTAAAAATGAATGTTTTGGAAGACTGACTTAGGACATAACATAAATTATCTCTGCATATTTTGAATAACTTCCAAAAATGATTTCATATCACTACTAGCTTAATTGAGAAGGTTTCCATTTGCCTACAGAAACACTGAGTATACTAATAAAGTCTCATCTCATTCCATTCAGAATGATGAATAAGTCTAAAGACATACAAAAAATAATATATTAATCAGAGTCACAAGGTTTGTGATATTTCTAAATGGCTGAATCATTTATATATCTACCAAAGTTTTATGCCCTTCCAAGTATGGGTACACTAAGCATTTTTTTCATAAGTGTTTAACTATCTTCTCACATACTTCTCAAAATCTGGAACTGATGGATGGCATTCCTGTCACTTTAAATTACACATATATCTTACAATTTGCTATAAAACTTTATCTTTAATAATTCAATAAGTAATTGATAAAACTTCCAAATAGTATTTAAGCCTTTCAATAATATTCCATTTTATTCAGTAAATACTTTATCATATTCTTAGTTTGTAATTATAGCTATATATATAATTATATAATTATGGCTATATATAACTATTGTTATAGTTACAACTACATATAATATATACTATATATGGTTATTCTTTAATATATAGTTATATATACATATACTTTACATGTGTCTCATAATCCAACCACTATGCCAACAAAGTCTCATAAAAACAGCAATATAAGGGGATCCCTTGGTGGCTTAGCCATCCTGCCTTCGGCCCAGGGTGTGATCCTGGAGTCCCGGGATGGAGTCCCACATCGGGCTCCCTGCATGGAGCTTGCTTCTCCCCCTGCCTGTGTCTCTGCCTCTCTCTCTCTGTATGTTCTCATGAATAAATAAAATTAAAAAAAAAAAAACCAGCAATATAAGAAAACACTATACAGTATTAAAATATTATGGCTTAGGAATGTCTATCTAAAGAAAACGACTTACAGTTGAATGTTAACTTTATCACAATGTTCATAGCATTGCATTGTAAGACAAAATACAATTAATTAAGCTAAAAGACAAGCAATACTCTAGGAGAAGATGTTTTTATTTGTATATACTAAGTAAGACTAAGAGTGACAGAATATAAAATTAATAGATGTGTTAACGAGATAGGAGTTTATTTCTCCTTCACATACATTAAGTCCAAAAGTAATCAGTCCAGGACTGGCTTGGCTGATCACACCTCTATTTGGGACCGAACTCCTTCTACATTCCTTGTTGCTCTGACTTCCGTACTCACATGTGTCTCATAGTCCAGCCACCCTGCCAACATTTAAGTAGCAGGAAAGAAGATATGACAAAGAAGGGCCTACCTCTTCCCTTCGGCGACTATATCAAATACCCCAGTCTACATTTCCTTTTACAACCCATTAGGCAGAATTTAGTTTCATGGGCACAACTAGCTGACAGAATTACCATGGTTTTATCTACAGCTGGAAAGACCTATTGAGGGAAAGGCAGAAAAAAACATCAAATTTATTAGAAGAATTTGGTTTTTTAGCACATTGCTGACCATTTGTCTTTCATACTTTATATATTATTTGCATGTGTGATATATTTTTCAAAAGATTTGCTATGAAGAAATTTGGTGTCTCTATAACTATTTTTTTTTTTTTTTTAATTTATGATAGTCACATAGAGAGAGAGAGAGAGGCAGAGACATAGGCAGAGGGAGAAGCAGGCTCCATGCACCGGGAGCCTGACGTGGTATTCGATCCCGGGTCTCCAGGATTGCGCCCTGGGCCAAAGGCAGGCGCCAAACCGCTGCGCCACCCAGGGATCCCCCTCTATAACTATTTTAAGCCCATGTTTTCATAAAGAAATATTTTCTTGTGATTTCTTTTTTTTTTCCTTTCTAGAAGATATTTACTTATAAATTCATTATAATCCATAGAAATAATGTAAATAATACAATATCTTTAAGTCAAATATTTGCTTTTACTAGAAACAAGTAGGACATTAACATGTAGATGATAATAAGCCAAAGTAATCTTTTTGTCGCTGTTGTTAAGTTTTATTTATTTAAGTAATCTCTACACCCAACATGGTGTTCGAACTCAGGACCTGGAGATCAGGAGTCCCATGTTCTTCCAACTGAGCCAACCAGGTATCTCAGTAATTTTTTTTCTTAAGTGGCATAATTTGAATAACCAATATATTAAGAGGTTGTTTGGTTATATCTAATGCCCAAATCACTTTAGTTTGTGGTTTAGGTCCCTCATTTATGTGGGAGACCTTCCTTGTCCATTTTTTTTTTTTTTCATGACAATGTTTTTTTTTTTTTTTTAATTTCCAGAAAATGCTTATATATTTTCTAATGCTGGTGGCTGTATTTTTTTATCTGCCAATTGATCAATTCAATGAAACTATTGTTCTACAAATCATATTTTCTGCTATTGAAATCTACTACTCTTGCTCTTGTTTTGTTTCATCCAAAGTTGACAAACTTATTTAAATCAATCCTCATCCCTGCCCCAGGAAGCATTCACATCAGGCTGGGAAATTTAGCAATAATTTACTGAACATTCAACAGTACCAAAAATAATTTTTATATTGTATACCTTAAAATTGAGATGAAATATAATTTATTCTAATAACATAATAAAGAGATACTAAATGGACCCCCTCATTGGGAAATTCAATGCCTTACCCCATTTTTGACACCAAGTAAAACTCAAGTACCCTCAGAACCAAGAAGTGCCTATGCACTTATGCAAGTTTTGAGTCCTATCCATGTACAACATTCAAGCAGAGAATACATTTATGGTTTCAAAGAGTCCTGTATTCTCTTGCCAACTATACAACTACAGTCTAAGACTATTTGTGGATGTCCACAGACTCCAAGGAAAGGAGCTACATCAGAACTACAAGATTGGCTTTTAGAGTTGTCTGGACTTGAAAAAGATTACCCAATAAATAAAATTATTGGTAGGTTGTTATTTAAAACTTTAAAACTTAATTAAAAGACTTGATTGCAATTAGAAGCTTTCTTCAGCTGATGTCTGTCAGGGCACACCAAAGATTGGATGACTCACTGATTAATACTGACTTGAGGGCTTTAATGGGATAGAAGAATGTTGGGTAAATGCCCTTGTAGCTTTCAGGCAGCAGTTTTGTCTCTGACTGAAACTTGGGACTGAAGGTTCAGCCTGTGTTGTTCCTCTCACTTTCAGGGTGGTTGTGATCTCAATAACCATCAAAACGGTATTTCCTGTTTCTGAGAGACCTGCATTGATTAGTCAGGGTTCACAAGGAAGGAGAAATAGAAAAGGAGACAACGTAGAAGACAAAGTGGTAACTGGGGGGCCCTCTCTTATCTTTGCTTTAGGCTTTTATACCTATAAAGATACAACGTATTTAATGGTGGAATTTTCAATTCAAAAGTAAATTTTTTGCTGAAATTCATTATAGATGTATGTTTTTGAGGAAAAAAAAAAAGAAACTTTCCATAATATAAGAGACTATGCTTTGACATCTGTGTGTTTATATTTTTCTACCTTAAAGATAAGTGATCCAAAGGACAACACAAAATTTATCAATGATCCTGACTCTATTCTTACGCAATAAATATCAATAAAATTAATGTGAATATGAAAGAATTTACCTAGAATGTTTATGAAAGAAGAAGAGGGACAAATAGAATCATCTGGAATGTTTTAGATTACCTGTTGAAATATCCACAGTTGCAAGGTTTTTAATAAGCCTTAGAATTGAAAATGGGTAGTTACTGAGGATCAATTTTGCGAACCTGATTTAATGCTTTTAATTTAGAATAGTATAGCATTGGGAAATATTTTAAATGGTATTGACTTAAAGCAAGCTAAGTAGAGAATAGAAATGTAATCAGGAAAAAGAAATAATACTTTTTGTTTTAAGATTTTATTTATTTATTCATGAGAGACACAGTGAGAGAGAGAGAGAGGTGGAGACACAGGCAGAAGGAGAAGCAGGCTCCATGCAGGATACCAGGTCTCTAGGATCATGCCCCAGGCTGAAGGTGGCACTAAACCACTGAGCCACCTGTGATGCCCCAAGCTAGAACTTCTTTATACAGGTATAATATAAATATCCCAGTACCTCAGATATGTTAATACATTTTAGTCTACCATAGTTAAATCTTAATTAAGGAAAAAAATACAGATTAATATGTTTTCTTCTTTTCTTATATGACAATTGTACTGTGATTATGACAAAATATTCTCCACAATGGAGGAGAAGCTCGGAGAATATATTCTATCTTTTAAATTTATTTTCATTTTTATCATCAGTACTTTCTACCTTCTATATATTTTATAATTTAATTCTCTTCTAGAGAATGGGAGAATTCATGGAGTATCCTGATAATGCATGAACTCTTTTACTTAGCTTTTCTAGAGAAGCTCAGGATTAATCACTAGGAATGAATATGGAGGTATTAACTCAGTCATTTTAACAGAACTTTATTAAATGCCTACTCCATGACAGTAAATGGCTATTAGCCACATGCATTGTGAAATCAAATATAAATAATCATGTAGAGATAAGCAGTTTAAAAGAAAGTATACAGGTGGATTTATCTTTATAACTTTTGACATTCTTCCAACGATAAGAAGCAGGGTAACATAAGAGGAACAATAATGCGATTTATCTTAGAATCATGAATAGGAGAGTCACATAACATGTATTTTTAATTTTTAGAAATAAAATTTTTATTTTTATGGAATTTATTGCATAGTGTAGGAAAACTAGAAGCAAGAAATCAGGAGAAAAGATGAGAATACTAACTCTGGGCATCATCACTGAATGGAAGGTAGAGATACAGATATGGATATTAAGTCATTTTAAAATCTTACCTAAAACTGCGTTTTCATCACACAAATCTTATGCCCATTTTCCAACTGATTCCACCCTCTTCAACTATAGTATATGTATTGGTTTTATTATTATATAACAAATAATCTCAACAATTAGAAACTTAAAAAATAATATTTATTATCTCACATTTTCTATGAATCAGAAATCTAGATATGGCTTACCTCAGTAGCTGTAGCTCAGCTTTTCTAACAAGTTTGCAATCAAGGTATTGTCCAAGGATAAGGTCTCAACTGAAGCATGAACTGAGGAAGGAGCCACTCCAAACTTTTGAGGTTGTTCAAAGTCTTCAATTCTTTGCGGGCTCTTGGTTGGAGACTGACCTCAGTTACACCCTTGCTTTGTTGGTCACTCAGTAAAGCAGCTTACAGTACAGTGGCTGGCTTCCCTCAGAGTGAAAGAAAAAGAAGGCAAGTAAGAAAGAAACCAGATATTATTGTAACCTAATCTCAGAAGTAACATTTCATAGCTTTACTATCTTCTATTTGTTAGTGACAAATTACTAGGTCCAACCCACACTCAAGAGTCATAATTACATAAGGTTGAATAACAGGAGATGGGAATAATTGGGGGTCAGAGTTAGAGGCTGCCCTACCATACTATGATACACTTTTTATTTCCCCTAAATCTATAACTCAATTTTTGTATGAGCAGTTGTCTCAGGTTGACTGTGACTCTCCAGATATAGCCGTAAAAATCACACATCCTACCCATTTCTACCCATCCTACCCATTTCTACCAAACTACCCATTTTCAATTCTAAGGCTTATTAAAAACCTTGCAACCTTAAATCCTGAGCCATTTAGGACAGTTGGGTGGCTTACTTACACTTTCAAACCTGGAATTCTATGTAGAGACTTCTACCTATACTATATTAATAGCTTTTTTTTTTTCTTACTAACATAAAACTACTCAAACTCCAGGACTCTACCTATTGTTCTAACAGCTGAGTACATCCTAACTGAATAAAATAATTCTACATTAAAGTTATTATTGACTTCTGTAACAAAAACCTTTGAATAAAATTGGAAGTGAGTTTACTTATATGACTATATTTGCAAAGATCGACTTAAAAAGAGTTCGGACTCACTCATAATTTAGCATTTAAAATATAAACAAGTATATATTTAATGACAAAAACAAAGTCAAAATAGGTCAATCCTGAGAAGAGAAATCTCCTTTAATCCTGAATAAATTAATATTCCATACACACACACATATATATACTCTCTTTTATGCATGTGTTTCTACTATATTTTAATGTAGTTAAAAGTATAACATAAATATTTAACAAATAACAGAAGCTTATGAGCCTCTGACTTTAGGTAAAGAACATTAGCAGATGCTGTTTTACACTGATGATTTTAGGTGATAATGGAGTAAGATTAGAGTAATTTTCTCTTTGTCATCTCATCAACAAAAAGAATGACACTTATCAAACTATATTAATGTACATTTTCTTCCTAAATAGTCTCACTTTATCATGAGCAAGATCAACAGAATAGGAAATCAAGACAGCACATTCACTCACTAATTTTCACTGTGGTTAATCGTTGAAACCTTTAATGAGACCTCTTGTGCTTTTCAGGCTATCTCTAACTTGAACTTGTTCAGCAAATTTTATCTGCATTAGTAGCCATGGCAACTTCAGGATAAATATTGAGTGTTGGCCTTCCAACTGTTAAAAACCTGTAAGTTTCCTATAAGTCCATAGTGTATCTCCATAGAGACACAAGGTGCAAAACAATAGAAACTTTTCATCTGGTTCCAAGGAAAAAGTTTAAAATAAAATTAAATAGAAGATAGTGCAAATATTAAGAAAAGTTTTTCCCCCCGAAGTAGTAGAACAAATGGCAAATTTCATGGCAATTATATAAAGCTTTTATGTAAACGGATCATTATCAGAGTTCATGCTTAGCTGCTTTTGAGGGACTATTGAAGAAAGGGTAGAAAAACAGGGTAGCTTAAGACCAGTACAATTTCAAAAACGTTATTGCCCTGTTAGGTGCATATTTGTGATATATGGTTTTATGAAATATCCTCCTAATTGAAACTAAAATATAGTATATACAAACCTTTTAAAATTATGTAGTTGTTGCTGGAAACATATTGACTATTTTTCAGACCATGCTGATACTCAGCAGACCACCTTGTGTTGACTCAGTTGCACATCTATGAAATCTAATTGTAGGTTGTAGATACTTCAGGTGGGCAGGGTACTGTGCCCATCTTGCAAATATAAATAGAACCCTTTGATTTTTTAGAATACTCTACTCTGTATCAGTAAAGATTATTAAATATAAGCCCTATGGCATATTGCCTTTTTCACAGATGACCACAATAATATCTCCTATCCTACATGCTCTTCTAACAATGTAACATTGACAGTCCTGCCAAGTGTCTCCTTCCTTGGACTACATGTAGTATCACAACTGTCCTCAGTGAAAGAATATATCTGAAGTAATTTCTGACGCTAGATCATCAAAGTAGCATATATTTCCTTGATCTTTTGAGACATTTGCTTTTGTTCTTTTTAATTTAATTTAAAAAAATTTTTTTTGTATTTTTTTTATTGGAGTTTCATTTGCCAACATATGGTATAACACCCAGTGCTCATCCTGTCAAGTGCCCCCCTCAGTGCCCATCTCACAGAAGCTTAGAAATTCAAGAAAGCAAGTGTCTTGCTTTTGGAACTCAGTTGTGGCCATCTTGTAAGGAAGCCCAAATGAGCATACATGAAGAAATCACATGGAGATGACTCATCTAAGATGACAGTCCAGTCAAAATTCTGCCTGCAATCGATTGCCAGATGTATGAATTAAGATGTTTTCAGATGATTCCAGCCCTTATCTGTTAAGTTCAGTCAGACTTACTGTTTTTTCCAGGAGGCCCAAATATATCAGTGAGTGAGTGACCTTGCTCTGTTCTTGAATTTCTAAGCCTCAGATCCCCAAGCCCAGTGAAATGACTGTTTTATGCTTAAAACTTTGGGTAGATTCTTATGCAACTTCAGTAATACCACCTACTTCTGTCCTTATTTGTACCAATTAAGTCTTCAGGTCATAAATTACGTTTTCTAAATTTGGTGAACAATATTTTCATAATCTCCAGCTCATCTTTATTCAAGAGAAGATCATTAGAATGTTACTTTCACTTAAAAGTAATGCCAATTGAATTTCAAAAAGAAGCACCAAATAAACATGGAAGTTTTTGGTAAATGCATAATTTGCCTCTCTCAAAAGTTGAAAAGAATTTGAGGTGTCTGGGTGGTGCAGTCTGTTAAGTGACTGGCTCTTAGTTTGGTTCAGGTCATGATATCAGGGTTATGATCAAGCCTGTGGGGCTCTACACTTCTCATAGGATTCTCTTTCCTTCTCACTCAGCCTTTCGCCCTCCCCCCTTACTCTCTCTTTCTCTTTAAAACTAATAAATGTCTTAAAAAAAAGTTTAAGAGAATTTATCAGTTGGATATGTATAGGAGAGAAACTGACTTCAACATTGTCAGTAGTCATTTTCTTTCCTTCACAGAAAATCTTAAGAAAAACTTCCCTTTGCACAAGGCAAACATAATTCAGAAAATGTCAGTAATTTATTGGGAATTTGAAATTTAAAACCAGGCCTTTATCAGGCTTTTTTTATGTGTTCAAATCAAAGGTAACATAATGTGGCAAATATCTGGAGAAGGAGAAAGAAAAACCTGGGAAGGGTGAAAGATAAGGTGAGAGAGAGGAGACACATTGTAATGCAATTCTTTTTTAATGGATTTTGTTTCTGGTTCTAGTCTCCTAGGAGGTGCAACTGCATGTCCTGATACCTCTATATCTTTGTAAAATCCAGCTGTCTTCTGAGGTTACCTGAAAATAATGTATCAGTCATAATGCCTTTGACCACAAGGTACAGTATCAGCCCTGCTTAAACAAACAGGAAATGTGTAATCTTTCATAAAAAGGCATCTAGAGACAGAGTCTTCCAGCAGCTCAGCTATAGAGAAACCAGAATCTTTCCATACTCTGATATGCTAGTCACAGTTTAAGTTTTATTTTATGGTTGGTCCCTCTTGTGGTTATAGGATGACAACAAAGTGTGTGTTAAGTCTACATATTTCTTCATTCAGCACAAATAGCACCATCTTTTTCCTTGTTTTTTCCTCAATTATTTTTTCCTTTCAACCTGACCTTCAGAGCCCTTTAATTCTTAATTTTCCCAACATTTGAATTTTAATGAGATCTGCTAGAAAAAGAACATTTTCTCTGGCTCATCTTTTAACAGCACAGAATCAGTGACTGGATTTTATCATTTCTTTTTCTCACAAGCTTCTCACACAGGTGTAAGAATAATTTGAATTTTATAAGATTTTCAGAAGATGTAGATACAGCCAGTTTTTATTTTAAATACTATTTATTTTCCTCAGTTCCACTTTACTTTGTTTTCCTTTTAGCTAGTTCAAGATCTCTAGTTTATCAATAGGAAATGAACACATAAATAAAAGTATTAGTAGGTAATATTCTATAAAAATCATTTTTTAAATAAAAATACTCCTTTATTCTAAAGCACACACTATTTTTAACTGAATAGACAAATGGCTTATGTCAAACAGAAATGACTGACTCATAGGGAAATTACATAGAAAAAGAAAACAAATCACTCCAAATACATTACCAAAAGTTAAATACAATGTGTGTTGCTTTTCAGAATTTGTTTAAAATGTCTGTTCTAACCTTGCTCACACACAAATTGTAATATATTTAGTGCTAGTTTTGTCTTATATTTGTGTTCCTCATGGCCTTATGCACTAAAATTTTTTTCTATGCCATTGAATATTTGAAAAATACTACTATAATACATGTAAAATATTAAAAGAATAAATGCAGTACTAGCACTTTCTAGGCTTTATTTTTTAGTATTATCCTTTTAGTATTAAAATATTGTTATTATATAGTGGTTAACTTCCTTGCATAAATTAATATCCACATTTTTAATTAAAATGATACCTTTAATTTATTTTTATAAATAAAGTTATTGTGTAGGATTTTTTTAAAGTCTTGCCACGTAGATGAACATAATTATTCAAATATAATTTAAATTTTTTCCTCAGCCATTGGTAATATGTGTGAAATGATTGCATACTAGTTTTCACATATTTATCCTTTTTTTTCTATCAGTTTACATAATCAGCCCTAACAAATATTTTGTGACATCAGCTACTGGAAATTGCATAGCACTTTGTAGCCTACAGAATACAATGTAGCTTTCAGAACTTCACTATTTTTTTTACTCTTCATCTGTAACATGGATGCATAATTTTTCAGAGCCCAAAAAGTTTGTTTTGTTTTTTTTGTAAGTAGAGGCTATTTACATAAAACCAGTAATCATAAGATCTCTTTACTATTACAAAAAAAGAAAACCAACTCTAATTAAGCAGCAAGTGTTAAAATGAAAGGTAAATCCCATGAAATCTACTTTGTTGTGATAAATGCAATCTTGACGATTACAGAGGTATCCTTTAATATATGAAATTCAGATAGAGAAACCAAGCTGAATTTTTGGACATCATTGAAAGAAATTTCTAATTAATGGTGAATTCTCTAAAATAAAACTAAAATTTTTAAATAGTTTTTAAATATTTTTAAAATATTTTTTTAAATATTTTTTTTATTGTTTAGGTAAAGTTTATTTTGGAAAAAAACAATGGCAACTAATAGGAACAAACAGTTCACTCACCAATTTCTCATGGCATATTAGATATGTATTCCTCAAAAGAGTTCATTAAATCAGTGTGAATGCCACAATATGATTTTTAAAGAACTTTTGTTTGATGTGTGTTTGTCATTTTAATTTAAAAAATAGTGATTTAAGGCCAATCTGAAAAGAAAGTTAAATTCAAGTCATTCAGTATTTTTCTTCTCTTCACCACAATAGTAAAATATATTCCCTTCAGTACTTTCCCACATGAAACAAAACAAAACAAAATACCTTATAATAATGAAGTTTCAAGTAACCAATTTACTGATTTTAGTTGAGTCAGCACAAAATTCTTTATAAATAAAACAGCAGGGTGTTTACAAACACTTCTAATATATGCTTTTACTTTCAAAGTTTTTATATGTGTGGGGTAAAAATTTTCTCTGGAGTAAACTTGGCACCACATATTACAGCCATAGAGAGAATTTTTTATTCCTTCCTATCTAAAATCATTGATTAGAAGCTTGGGTTACAGAACCTCACTCTTCAAAAGTACTCAGGACTTTTTAAAGTTTCTGTTTCAGTGTATATTTTAGAAAGGACCTACAAATCTATGTGTATTGTTGAAAATACTGCATTTGCTTGGTGTTAAAGTACACTGCCTATCTCTCCTCATTGTTGGGGGCCAATCGTAAATAAGATTTTTAAAAATATTTATTTATTTATTCATGAGTGACACACAGAGAGAGAGAGACAAAGACATAGGCAGAGGGAAAAGCAGGTTCCCTGCAGGAACCCAATGTGGGACTCCATCCAGGACCCTGGGATCATGATCTGAGCCGAAGGCAGACATGCAACCACTGAGCCACCCAAGTGCCCCTAAATAAGATTTTCTTGATCACATTTCATCCATGCCAGCAACACCTCATCTGCAACCTTATCTTTTCTTTAAACTCCATTTATAAATGTCTTCAAGAAACTTTGGAAATTTCCCCCATACAAAAAGTATAGATTTAATTTTAGAAATATAGGCTATTATTGGTTAATCGTGGCCAGTGTAGAAAGCACCCTTCCAAAGAAAATAAATTCTGTTTACGAAAAAAGAAAAATGAGGTGTTTTTTTTTTGTTGTTGTTTGTTTGTTTGTTTGTTTGTTCTGCCTCTCTGCAGTTAGGGAGGATGCCATACAATTCTGTGGAAAAGTGGGCACAAGGACTTAACTGTACAGGTGGGACTGGAGGTACTTATGGTAGGATATCTGAGTTGAGTCTTTGTATTGGCTTTTGTTCATGGAAGGAGAGATTCTGAGTGAAGAAAGCATACATGAGTCACCAGACATTCTTCACTCATTATGACATAACTGATGAGGGTAATTGTTCAGGTCCTTGGGCACTATCTTGGGAAATAATTGAGAAAAAAAGTAATGTGGTTTTATAATAATTTATCTTAATTATTCATTCTCACTGTATTTAGAAAACTTGGTAATTTTTAAAAGTCATCTCTGAAGCCACCTTATTTCCAGTACATATTTTTGTCTTTAACTCTTTGAAAATCATAAATATGAATAACACAGAAACTATGATAGATAGACCTTATAATAATAGAAGATACTTACAAAACACTTCTTGAGTACAAGATTCTTTTCTAAGTATTCTACAAGGAAAATTGATTTAATTCTACACTGACCCCGTGAGAAGATATTATTAGAAGCACATTTTACAGATGAGGAAACTGAAGCACAGGGAGTTTGAGAAACTTGTGCACATTCATAGTATGCTAGGTAACTGTGCCAGGCTTCAAACCCAGTCAGTCTAGCTCCAGAGAATGTGACTCATAAAAACATAGTAGGAAAGGAGAACAAAGGGAGAAAGAAAGAAACATAATAAATTAAGGTCAAGAAGAAAGGCACAGTTACAAAAGTCAAGAGCCCTTGAGTGCAGATTTAATGAGGAACTTGGATATATTACAGCAAAGGGAAAAATGTTGGTTGGTGATGCAGGTTTTCATCTATATTAATTGAAAGAAAGATGACAAAAGCAGATTTCAAGACTTTATTCTCTGCGCTATATATAAGCTTTCACCTTGGCTTTTGGGGAAAGGCTTCAGTAAAGATTTAAATTGATTTCATTACTTTTGGTTTTGGAATTGTCTTTCTTTTTCTTTTCTTTTCTTTTCTTTTCTTTTCTTTTCTTTTCTTTTCTTTTCTTTCTTTTCTTCTTTTCTTTTCTTTCTTTCTTTCTTTCTTTCTTTTTTTTTTTTTTGGAATTGTATTTCTTTCAATTAAAATGATTTGGTGGAGGGAAAAGTCAAAAGAGGAAAGGAACCAAGAGAGGAAAGTCAAGAGAGGAAAAGTCAAGAACAAGATAACATTTTGAATGGGCAGTCCCTGGATTGTTTTCTTTGGTTTAGGACCCCACATTTACTATATCATTTCTAGGTACTAAACTTATCACATAGAGCCAGGAAGAAATTTGGTAGTAATTACAAAAATCACTGGTACAGGCTATTTGAGACTTAAAATGGACATATGAAACAGTTTCTACTAATACGATTGTATAAGACATGTTAGCTTTCTTATTGAAATTATGGCATGAAGCAGTATTATGTAAAGTGGACCATTGACCAACACATCAACAAATTGGGAAATTTTTAAGCATATAGATTACCTGACTTCTTTCCAGGCCTATGGGACAGAATCCCTGGAAATGGAGTCCAGGTTTCTATATTTTAACAAAGTAATTATTTACTATGCACATTAAAGTTTGAGAAGCCCTGGTGTGAAGATCACCCATTATTCAGAGATAGGTGTGATGGTACTTGGATTACCAACAAAATGTCAGTATAAAATACAGTGGTTACTTAGAGATACAAAGTTCCAGCCTAGGAAAAATGGGTTATTTTAGGTGGGTTGCCTACAGAGAAAAATGCACGTGTGAGTTTACTCCACCACAAAATGCGCAATTCAAACTTTTAACCAAAAGACTATAGACTCCAAATTTCATAAGATTTTCTAAACTTAAGGACTGTGAAGATGAAAATTGTGATAAGGATAATTGGAGAGTTCCACCAACTTCGTGAATCTGTGTGTTTTCTTTACAAAATGATTTAAATCACATAGTAATATCTACTGGTAGCTTTCTTATCCCTTTTCTGTAGGTATAAAACATTTCATATAGAGATCAAGCAAAGCAGTAATCACTTCCTTTGTTATTTTCCAGATATGCACTTTACATTCCAATAGTGCAGGCCTATAGTTCCCCACCTGCACTGGGCTGTTTGTTTGCTTTCATCTATACTTTTAATGATGTTTCTCTTCTGTTTAGAATGCCTTTTATGTGTCATCTCCAACACAGTTCCTTTTCTTATCTCCTCTTCTCCAACGCACATATTTCACGATGGATTAGATGCCTAGTTCCAAAATGAGCCTTTTTCACAGCATTTGTTGTAGGATGTTGACATTTTCTGTATATGTGTCTGACTTTTTACCCTACTGAACTCAAGAGCTTAAATGGTGAATACTGTCTTATTCACATTTGTAAATTCAGCTTAGGTCCAGTACCTGCCATTTAGTGGGCACTCATTGTAAATTTGATAAACTCAACTAATCAGATCACAGAGTCATGAACCTGAAAATCAACAAGCATATGTCTCTTAGTGGCCTCAAAAGACATAAATGTGACATAAATTGCGAACTAAAAGCCAAGCACTTTCTTCGTAGAAAAGTCCCTCAGGTCTTACACACTCTTATTTTAGACACCATTAAAAAAAAAAAAAAGTGCTTGCTTATTTGATTTCCTAGCACAAAGAAAATTAAAAGCAGCAATTTGGAGGCAGTGAGGGGGTGATGCTAGAGGCAAGCATAGCAAAAAAAAAAAAAATAAGTTATAGCTGCTGACTTGAGGTTATACAAAGGTGGTACCAAATGTACCAATGAAGCACTTTTTCAAATTAGATTATGGATATCAGCCTCTTAGTGTGTTCTTTGACAAAGGATAAATTCAATTACAAATCAATTGTTTAAAAACAACTATAAAATTTCATGTGTTTGGACATTACCCATGTATTTCTAAATAACTTCCATTTATACAGAAACATCATTAGGAAGTAGGAAATATTTTGAACCAAATAATAAAAATATGACATAATAGAGGTGTTGATTGTAGTTATAATAGGGCATTGAGAAAAAATCTACAGACTTCAATGCATATATTTGAAAATAGAAGAAAACTAGAAAAAGAAAACAAATTTTAAAAAAGAAATAATAAGTAAAGATCTAGGATCAATGAAATAGGTAAGGTACTTAAATTGAGAAAATGAATATAGCCTAAATTTACTTCCTTTCAACAATTACTCAAATAAACTTATTTCTAATTACTGATTGAGTTTGTGGTGTCGCATCAACTATTGATCTCTGGGTTCTATACATTCAATAAAATAATTTTACAAAAAATACCTTTCACTCTGCACCAGTGATTAAAAAGAGAATTCTGACTTCAGGAAACTCCTATTATTATGACTAAACAGACAAACAAAAACAAACCAAATAAAACAGAAAATAATCAAAAAGCAAATATATTACCCATCAATCAAGTGAACGTCAGATAAATAGGAAAACATACCAGCACACAATGAAATTTTTGCAAGTAGTGTGGCCAAAATATGTGTGAACATGCCGAGGTCAAGTAAGCATGAATTTGTCCATCAGGGCTGTCTTCCCTAAAGGAGCAGATGGGGAAGTAATGTGCAGTCTGGAAATGGAGAGACTGTTGAAATGGAAATGGAAGAATTCTACCTGTGGTTCTCTCGAGGTCAGGAACCTGAATCAAGGAGAATTTATGTCTTCTTCCACAGGGGAGATACTAGACTATTTCAGGAAAGAGAAAAAAATTGTGATCCACTGGAGAGATGGAATAAAGTTCTTGAAAAGAGGAAAAGAAAAGAAGGGCAGAACAAGACTGGCATTCTAAGCTGGTGTGGTTTAAATGTTCAGGAATCTGGCTTTTCTTAATTTTCTTTGCTTCACAGAAAACCGAATTGAATGACTCTGCTAGTGTGGGGATATAAAGTTTACTGGTGACACTGGTAAGAAGGTCACATATAGACTGAAATAGTGAAGTAAACCCAGTCCACCTTTAACTCACAGAAAAAAATTTGCACAAAGGGCTTATATGGCTCTAAATTTCAGTGATAGATCCTCCCAGTTTATGCACTTCCACCACAAACTAATACCATTCATATTCATAGGGCAAAGTTTGCAGAATCGGGCTGGGGTAGGGGGAGCTGCAGAGAAATGAGCCTATTAGGAGAGGAAAGCTCCCTGTTGTAAATTTTTCTTTCTTACTTTCTTTACTCTTCCTCCCTTCCTTCCTTTCTTCTGTAAGTTAAAGGTGAACTGGGGTAGTAACTTACTTCATTAATTAGGGATGTGTCTTTTGACTGGCACATCCTCGCAGACACTTGAGCCATACGTGGTACCCTCACATGAGATACATAGAACTAGACATAGTGATCGAACTCAATTGCCTGAGAACATAATTTCATGTTACTGAAAGAAAAAGTTCCAAATGCATTAGCATCATGGACACACATGTTCTACTCCTCATGTTCTTTAATCACTAGAGATTATCCTCTATAGGTTGTCCTCAAAGTGTGGCATATATGACTGGGCATTTTAGGACCCTTCACACATGCAATTGTCTAAGCGTAAAATGTATCTATTCAAAAATGTATGTGCCCAATAAAACAAGTCTGCAGTTTTTCATCTATCTCCCTACAAATTCCCTTCCCTAACTTTTTAGAGAAAACCATGTCTCTCTTCTGTTTTCAGTATTTTTTTTTTTTTTTATCAGTAAGGTGACAGTTATGTGCTGGTTTGTCAATGTTAGTCTGGACCATGCCTATTTTCTTGCTTGCTCACTAATATTGCCCACTTTTATTCTTAGTTTGGATAATAAACAATATAGTCACCTTTACTATGGTGCATTGCCCCAGAGGACGAATAACTGAAGCACCCTCAGATGTAATTAGAAGCATTAAGGTTGGTATTGCAAAAGTGAGTGACACTAATGAGTAAGTAATAAACCCCTTGTTCAGGCTTCCTGTTATTTACTTTCAACACACTGGAAGGAAAACCTAATGGAGTTCTCAGGTGATAGATTATTAAAAATAAGTTGAGAAATAGGTAGCTACATAATTTTTGGCATGTACCTATTGCATTCAAAGAACTGAAAAATAATCCTCAGCAAAATGAAATTGTTTCCCTGACCATCTATTTATGTAAACATACTTTCTCAACATCTACCTAAGAAAAGGAAAGAAATATAGAAATAAAATTGTGCTGGGTACTGTATTATTCTAGTATTAAGTAGTATTTACTTACCCAAAAAAAGTCCTATTAGTCTCACTCAGGGATTTATTTTAAGAAAAATTTAGATTATTATAGTAAATGTTTAAGAAAACTTGTAACATAATTTTAGTGTTTTATTTCATCTTGTACTACCAATAATTATAATGATAATCCAATTCCAAGGAACTTTTTGAAACTTAGACTCTTATGATCACAGAAAATGGAATTAAAATTTACTTTACATATAAATTTTATTGAATATCACTTGAATCTGGTCACTGATAAAGGACTTTATGGCATAAATGTGTATTACTTGAAGATACCAGCCTGTGGAAGAAGTAGGATGGACTGGTTTCATCAGAAGTGAAAAGGATGTTGTAATAATAATACCTAAATGTGCAACAAGAATTGACTTATAGATTTCCTTATGTGGAAGATAGTGATGGCAAACTTTCAAGATATTCAGAATTGATTGGGTATATTTAAATGAATAACATAACAATTTTAAAATGCTTATATTTAAAATATATGATGAAAGTTCTACATGTCAACTAGATGATCAAGGGGATATTTAGTTTCACAAAATTCGTTTGGGTGAAATGAGAACAAAAATGAATGAAAACCCTTGATACTGAATTTCTCAAACTTCCCTTGACCCTGCTGTGATCTTCCCTGTGTTACTGTGCCAATCTGTGTGTTCTGGGAAAACTTCTTTCCTAAAATCACCCATATAGTGATTTGCTATTTATTCACTAAGATTTAAATCTTTTACAATTTCTCTAGAAACTCTGTATTAATATTTTCTTGTTTTAAAGTAGAACCACACTGATGCATATATCAAAACATCATAATTTACTATAATTATTTCTATACATATTGTATTGGCATTAAAATTTGCCAAGCTATGTCCAGTAAATCTATGAAATCTCAATATGTTGTGTAACACAGCCTCTGGAACATAGGAGTTGCATAGTAAGTGAAATTTGAAATGAAATTATTATAAAAAGAACTTACAAATAGGTTTTTTATTCAAAGAATCATGTGCACTTTAAGCTACTGTTTTCCTTAAAGTCCACAGATTTTAAAATCTTGTCTAAAACTTAGAAGAAACAAACTTTCTAAATAACCTCTTCTAATCACAATTATTCTTATTAATTTACTTAAATGATTATTCTGTACAGCACAGTATTTTGAAACACGGGGTATATGATATAACCTTAAATGAAAGAGAGATTTCTTCTAGCATGGTGTCAAAATTTATTTTTTTTACTATTGATGGTTTATATAAATATATTTTAGTTTTACATATTGTATTAGTGACATATTGCAAATGCATAAGATAATTGATGAATTTTAGAAGACATAATTTATTCATAAATGAGTTATATATTTTTGGTAATTTCTTGTATTCTTGAGCAGTAGTAACAAATCAAAAACACATTTGAGTTGACTGCATTTACCACTAATCATTTTGTTTTTTGATATCCTTTATGGGTATATTTCAATTTTAGTGTCTTTTCCAATGTCAATACTTTTTGCCAAAACAGCATGAATTTTTCAATTTTAATCTACTTCATGAATCACTAGTTTTGATGAATTATTTAATAATCAAAGTTATTAGTCATTATTTCAGTTCAAAAGTCACATAATTTTTTAAAAGATTTTTTTAAAGATTTTTTAAAATTTACTTTGGAGAGAGAGTATGAACGAGAGAGAGACAGAGAGAGAGAGAGAAAACATGTGTGCAGGCACAAATTCGGGAGGAGAGGGGGAAAGGGAGAAGTAGACTCTTCTCTGAGCAGAGAGCCTGCTGCCAAGTTTAATCCCAGGACCCTGAGATTATGACCTGAACCAAAGGGAAATGCTTAACTGACTAAGCCACCCAGGTGCCCCCCCCCCATTACATATTTTTAAATAAGTTGTGACTTTTATTGAAATCTGAAAAATGTTTAATTGAAACTAATATACATAGTATGTTAAAACAAACATAGTATGTTAATCATACTTCAATAAAAATTTTGTTAGAATGTGCTTTTCAATATCAGAAAAATTTGTTCTATCACGTATATATCAGACTTTGTTTTCTTATTGAATTTATCTTAAATTTCTCATATTTTCTTGAATACATAAATTTAAAGTTAATAAAATAAGGTACTGGACTTCCAAGTTTGTGTATTTTAAATGTTCCTCACTTGTTTTAGTGACACACAAAGACATTTTTCCAACTCACTAAAAAAATTGCACAGCTCCAACTCAACTGTTTTTCAGTCAGATCCCCCCAAACTCTTCAATTTTCTATCTCACCAGACACAAGGAGAATTATGATGAGAGGGAAGTCAGAGGGCAGGGTAATACTTTTAATGGCTATATTTCCTTACCATCTGCTGCTAACAATTATGTTTTTCTTATTTGTACTATTTCCTATGAATAGACCATGAACTATTAGTAGATGAATTTAACAAAATTTCTTTTTTTTAAAGAGTTTATTATTAATGAGAGACACAAAGATTGGGGCAGAGACATAGGCAGAGGGAGAAGCAGGCTCCCTGTGTAGATCCCCCGATGCAGGACTTGATCCCAGGACCCTGGGATCAGGCCCTGAACCAAAGGCAGACGCTCAACCACTGAGCCACCCAAGAAATTTTTTTTTTTTAAATTAGATATGTGGGATGCCTGGGTGGCTGAGCAGTTGAGCATCTGCCTTTGGCTCAAGTTGTGATCCCAGTTCCGGGGATTGAGTCTGACGTTGAGCTCCCTATGAGGAGCCTGCTTCTCCTCCTATGTCTGCCTCTCTCTCTGTGTCGCTCATGAATAAATAAAATCTTTAAAAAAAATAGATATTTATGAATTTGCCATACAAATAGCGTCTGTATAAAAGCTATCCAACTTTACCTGGATTAGGATTGCTGGCAAAGTGAGACATCAAACTTCTACAAGATAAACCATGTTTATATCAAGAACAGCAACAACAAACCCATGTTGGTGTTTGTACTCATGACACTGAGATTAAGAGTCAATGTTCCACCGACTAAGTACCCAAGCACTCATCTTTTAATTCTCTGTAATTATTGGGCTGGAGTTGGAGATTAGTCAATATCCATGAAAGAGTAAGTATCTCACTAGCAAGAAGATTAAATAATTTGATTACCACATTATCTAATCCACAAAAATGTGTTTTAATGAAATTGCTGTTTTTGAACTCAAAGAAAAAAAAACCTCAGTATAGACGTGTTTCAAGACTTCATAATGAAAATATTTCCATATAAACATTAATTAGAATATGATCTAAGCTTTACTTTAAGGTTTTTTTCAGCAAACCAGGGTCTCCAGGATCACACCCTGAGCTGAAGGCAGCACTAAACTGCTGAGCCAACCGGGCTGCCCATGTTCATTCTTTCAAAAATAAAACTTCAGGGATGCCTGGGTGGTTCAGTGGTTGAGTGTCTGCCTTTGGCTCAGGTCATGATCCCAGGGTCCTGGAATCAAGCCCCACATGAGGCTCCCCACAGGAAGAGTACTTCTCCCTCTGCCTGTGTCTCTGCCTCTCTTTCTGTGTCTCTCATGAATAAATATGTAAAATCTTTAAAAAAAATAAAACTTCAAAATGTTCTTAGCCTTTCATTTCAAACTTATAATAGTGTAATCGAAGCAAATAGCAACCAGAAATATAATATCCTCTATTTGTTATTTATCTAAAGTTTAAATTTAACTAGATATTTTGTAATTTTATTTGTCAAATATTGAAAGTCTAATTTCTGTTGAAAGAATTAATAAATGTGTGTATTTTTTTCATAAATCAATATAGCATCCCTGTCTATCAAATTAATGATATGGAGATATTTTCATATCTATTGAAATCATTCACTATTGAATAGCATGCTATATCATTTACATACTATCATTATTTAAAGATTTATCCAGTAAAAGCCATTTAGGTTTTGTAGATATTGTACTATAACACAGTAAGAAAAACCTAAAAATGTATATTTACTCATGTTCCTTTGGGTATATGATAAATATCTCTCCAAAGTATTAGAAGGGAAGATTAGAGTTAAAATTCAGACCTAGAGCTTGCCGGGCAAGTTGATGGAGGAGTATGGTCCCCAAGTCACCTGTCCCCACAAATTTACCTAGATAGCTTTCAAATCATCCTGAAAACCTATGAATTTGACCTGAGATTTATTTTTTTAAGATTTTATTTATTTATTCATGAGAGACAGAGAGAGAGAGAAAGAGACAGAGAGAGAGAGGCAGAGACACAGGCAGAGGGAGAAACAGGCTCTATACAGGGAGCTTGATGTGAGACTTGATCCCAGATCTCCAGGATCACACCCTGGGCTGAAGGAGACACTAAACCTCTAAGACACCTGGGCTGCCCTCAACCTGAGGTTTAAAGAGAGAACAGCTGGAATGCTACAAAGAGTCTGTGCTTCTAACAAGTACAACTTGTTTTTAGCCACTCTGCACTGAGCAAAATGACTGGAAAGAAGAACTCACCACAAAAGAAAGAATCAGAAACAGTACTTTCTGCCACAGAGTTACAGAATTTAGATTACAATTCGATGTCAGCAAGGCTCTCCTTCAGAATAGGAGAGATAAAGAGCTTCCAAGATAGGCAGAAACTGAAAGAATATGTGACCACGAGCTCTGCAAGAAATATTTAGGGGGACTCTGTAAAAGAAAGAGGAAGCCCAAAGAAATAATCCACAAAAACAGGGACTGAATAAGTATTATGATGACACTAAATTCATATATTTCAATAGTAACTCTGAATGTGAATGGGTGTAATGATCCCATCAAAAGATGCAGGGTTTTAGACTGGATTGAAAAAAGCAAGACCCAACTATTTGTTGTCTACAAGATACTCATTTTAGAAGTAAGGACACCTCCAGCTTGAAAATGAAAGGTTGGAGAACCATTTACGATTCAAATGGTCTTCAAAAGAAAGCAGGGGTAGCCATCCTTATATCAGATAAATTAAAGTTTATCCTGAAGACTGTAGTAAGAGATGAAGAGGGAAACTATATCATACTTAAAGGATCTATCCAACAAGAGGACCTAACAATCATGAATATTTACGCCCCTAATGCAGGAGCTTCCAAGTATATCAATCAATTAATAACCAAAGTTAAGACATACTTAGATAATAATACACTTATACTTGGACTTGAACACAGCGCTTTCTGTAATTGACAGATCTTAAGCACAACATCTCTAAAGAAACAAGAGCTTTAAATAATACACTGTACCAGATGGATTTCACAGATATTCACAGAACTTCCCATCCAAATGCAACTGAATACATATTCTTCTAAAGTGCACGTGGAACTTTCTCCAGAATAGACCACATATTGGGTCACAAATCAGGTCTTAACTGATACCAAAAAAATGAGATTGTCCCCTGCATGTTTTCAGACCATAATGCTTTGAAACTTGAACTCAATCACAAGAAGAAATTTGGAAGAAATTCAAACACGTGGAGTTTAAAGACCACCTTGCTAAAAGATGAAAGGGTCAACCAGGATTATAGAGAAGAATTAAAAAGCTTCCTGGAAACTAATGAGAATGAAGATATAACAGTTAAAAATCTTTGGGATACAGCAAAAGCAGTCCTGAGAGGGAAATACATCACAATATAAGCATCCCTCAAAAAATTGGAAAAAACTCAAATACAAAAGCTAACCTTGCACCTAAAGGAACTGGAGAAAGAACAGCAAATAAAACCTACACCCAGCAGAAGAAGATTGTTAATAAAGATTCAAGCAGAACTCAATGAAATACAGACCAGAAGAACTGTGGAACAGATCAACAAAACCAGGAGTTGGTTCTTTGAAATAATTAATAAGATAGATAAAACATTAGCCAGCCTTATTAAAAACAAAAGAGAAAAGACTCTAATAAAATCATGAATGAGAAAGGAGAAATCACAACCAATACCAAGGCAATACAAATGATTTTAAAAATATATTATAAGCAGCTATA
Organism: Canis aureus; assembly: GCF_053574225.1. NCBI lineage: Eukaryota > Metazoa > Chordata > Mammalia > Carnivora > Canidae > Canis > Canis aureus. The sequence goes on along the minus strand of NC_135627.1, from coordinate 21,197,804 downwards.
AGCCAATAAATTAGGCAATCTAGAAGAAATGGACACATTTCTGGAAAACCACAAACTACCAAAACTGGAACTGGAAGAAACAGAAAACTTGAACAGGATGATAACCAGGGAGGAAATTGAAGCAGTCATCAAAAACCCCCCAAGACACAAAAGTCCAGGGCCAGATGGCTTCCCAGGGGAATTCTATCAAACGTTTAAAGAATAAACAATACCTATTCTACTAAAGCTGTTCGGAAAGATAGGAAGAGATGGAATACTTCCAACCTCATTCTATGAGGCCAGCATCAGCTTAATTCCAAAACCAGACAAAGACCCCACCAAAAAGGAGAATTATAGACCAACAAGCCTGACGAACATGGATGCAAAAATTCTCAACAAGATACTAGACAATAGGATCCAACTTTACATTAAGAAGATTATTCACCATGACCAAGTGGGATTTATCCCCAGCATGCAAGGCTGGTTCAACACTCATAAAGTAATCAATGTGATAGATCATATCAACAAGAGAAAAAACAAGAACCATATGATCCTCTGATTAGATGCAGAGAAAGCATTTGACAAAATACAGCATCCACTTCTGATCAAAACTCTTCAGAGTGTAAGATAGAGGGAACGTTCCTCAGCATCTTAAAAGCCATCTAGGAAAAGCCCACAGCAAACATCATTCTCAATGGGGAAATACTGGGAGCCTTTCCCCTAAGATCAGGAACAAGACAGGGATGTCCACTCCCACCACTGCTATTCAACGTAGTACTAGAAGTCCTAGCCTCAGCAATCAGACAACAAAAAGAAATAAAAGGCATTCAAATTGGCAAAGAAGAAGTCAAAGTGTCTCTCTGCAGATGACATGATACTGTACATAGAAAACCCAAAAGACTCCACCCCAAGATTGCTAGAACCCATACAGCAATTTGGCAGGATACAAAATCAATGCCCAGAAATCAGTGTGGCAGGATACAAAATCAATGCCCAGAAATCAGTGGCATTTCTATACACTAACAATGAGACTGAAGAAAGAGAAAATAAGAAATTAAGGAGTCAATCCCATTTACAATTGCACCCAAGAGCATAAGATACCTAGGAATAAACCTAAACAAAGAGGTAAAGGATCTATACCCTAAAAACTACAGAACACTTCTGAAAGAAATTGAAGAAGTGATGGAAAAATATTCCATGCTCGTGGATTGGGAGAATTAATATTGTGAAAATGTCAATGCTATCCAAGTTAATTTACACATTTAATGCAATCCCTATCAAAATACCATGGACTCTCTTCAGAGAGTTGGAACAAATCATCTTAAGATTTGTGTGGAATCAGAAAAGACCCTGAATAATCAGGGGAATTTTAAAAAAGAAAACCATAGCTGGGGGCATCACAATGCAAGATTTCAGGTTGTACTACAAAGCTGTGGTTATCAAGACAGCATGGTACTGGCACACAGACACATAGATCAATGGAACAGAATAGAGAATCCAGAAATGGGCCCTCAACTCTATGGTCAACTAATATTCGACAAAGCAGGAATGACTATCCACTGGGAAATGGACAGTCTCTTCAATAAATGGTACTGGGAAGATTGGACAGCCACATGCAGAAGAATGAAATTAGACCATTCTCTTACACCATACACAGAGATAAACTCAAAGTGGATAAAAGATCTAAATGTGAGACAAGAATCCATCAAAAATCCTACAGGAGAACATAGGCAACACCCTGTTTGAACATGGCCACAGAAACTTCTTGCAAGATACATCCATGAAGGCAAGGGAAACAAAAGCAAAAATGAATTATTGGGACTTAATCAAGATAAAAAGCTTCTGCACAGCAAAAGAAACAGTCAACAACTAAAAGACAACCTACAGAATGGGAGAAGATATTTGCAAATGACCCATCAGATCCAAGATCTATAAAGAACTTAGGAAACTCAACAGCAAATAAACAAACAATCCAATCATGAAATGGGCAAAAAACATGAAGAGAAATCTCACAGAGGAAGACATAGACATGGCCAATAAGCACATGAGAAAATGCTCTGCATCACTTGCCATCAGGGAAATACAAATCAAAACCACAATGAGATACCACCTCACACCAGTGTGAATGGGGAAAATTAACAAGACAGGAAACAACAAATGTTGGAGAGGATGTGGAGAAAGGGAAACCCTCTTACACTGTTGGTGGGAATGTGAACTGGTGCAGCCACTCTGGAAAACTGTCTGGTAGGATCTGCCCTACGACCCAGCAATTGCACTATTGGGATTTACCCCAGAGATACACAGATGCAGTGAAAGGGCAGGACACCTGCACCCCAATGTTTATAGCAGCAATGTCCACAATAGCCAAACTGAGAAAGGATCCTCGGTGTCCATCGAAAGATGAATGGATACAGAAGCTGTGGTCTATGTATACAATAGAATATTACTCAGCCTTTAGAAACAACGAATACCCACCATTTGCTTTAACGTGGATGGAACTGGAGGGTATTATGCTGAGTGGAGTAAGTCAATCAGAGAAGGACAAACATTATATGGTCTTATTCATTTGGCAAAGATAAAAAAATAGTGATGAGAATAAAGGGGAAAGGAGAGAAAATGAGTGGGAAATATCAGAGAGGGTGACAGAACATGAGAGACTCCTAACTCTGGGAAATGAACAAGGGGTGGTGGAAAGGGACGTGAGCGGGGGTTGGGGTGACTTGGTGATGGGCACTGAGGGGGCACTTGGAGGGATGAACACTGGGTGTTATGCTCTATGTTGGCAAATTGAACTCCAATAAAAAAAATATCCAAAAACATAAAATTCAGACCTATTTCACTGGGATAAATACTGACTTCCCCTTCAGAATGTTTAATCAATGTAGTGAATGTGTTCAGTATAAGTCTTCCCAAAATATGCCATTTTCACACATTTATTTAGGAATAACTTTTTACCTCCCCATTAACTGCTTCTGAAAATTTAGATAGAGCCCCCTGCCCCATCTCCTTAGTTTAGGATGGCTTGGAAACCTTAATTGCTTGGCTGTCTTTGAGCTGCTCATACATTTGTTGGCCTCCTATACATACAAAATTAAATCTGGTGTTCTCCTGTTAATCTGTTTTATGTTAGTTTAACTAATAGGTCAGAAAAAAGAACCTGTGAAGGTAAAGAAAATATTTTCTTCCCTTACAACATATTAGCAATTACAAATTCAATCTATTTTCAATTTGGACTTTGATGATAAAAAACAATAATTTAATAATAATATGCATTCTTCCTATCCATGATGTTGACTTTTCAGATTTTATTACTCATTTAAACTTTATTCAACTATAATGCTATCAGGTAATTTTAAATTATTAGTTTACTGGTAATTTTTTAATATGCTTGATAATAATACTTGTTATAAGTATACCAATTTTTTTCTTCTAGTCTGTTTCCCCGATATGTAACTTTGCAGTGCTTTTGCTTTATTTGAGTTTAAATATTGTCATCAAATTTAGCAGTACGTATCTTTATGGATTTTGCGTGCTCTCTTGAGAAAGCAAAAATGTCTGTGGTAGGCTGAGTGATGATGCCCAAAACACCTTCACATACTAATCTCTGAAATCTATGAATATATTATCTTAAATGTCAAAATGGACTTTGCAAATGTGATTAAGTTAAGGATCTTGAGATATGAAGAAAATCCTGGATTATCTGGATGGGTTCAATGTAATCACCGGATCTTTATAAGAGAGACTTCACTGTGAAACATAGCAGGGAGAGATTTGAAGGTTCTATTACATCTGGCTTTAAAGATGGAGGAGGGGGGTCAGCAGATAAGGTCACCTTCTAGAAGGTGAAAAAGACAAGGAAAGGAATTCTTCTTGAGTCTCCTCTTGAGGGAGGGCAGCCCTGCAGGCACCTTGATTTCAGAACAATAAAATCCATTTGGACTTGACTTTAAGTACAGAAAGAAAATAAACCTTAGTATTGTTTTCAGTCACCAAATTTTTGATAATTTATTGCAGCAGCAATAGGAAACTAATACAAAAAAAAAGGAAATTAATACAATTCCTATTCCAAATTTATAATTTTTTCTATATTTTTAATAGTTCTATATTTTTTGTAGCCTTTTTAAACTAGCTGTCAGTTTTGTAACCAATATTTTTTGTAGGTTACATTTTCACAAATAGCTATTGCTCTATTTTTAATTTTTGAAAATACATTTGCTTCTCTAAATTTACTTTTAACATATAATCATAAGACTGTTACTAAATTCTGCTATGCCTTGGGTATATTTATACATCATTGTGATAATAGTACATTTTATAAGTGTTTATATCTTTATATCTTGTTTGTTTTTACTAGGTAAGATAAAAACCTTATTATTTGACAAATGCTTTTAGATAATCTTGTGTACTTATTTCAGAAATAAAAAAAAATAATCTATTTGTTCTAATTATTTAAAAATCCCCATTAGAGCACTAATCATAAGGATTTTAAAACTTCTTTTCAAAGGGAGGACATTTGCACTTTTTAGTTTTGATATGACCATCAATATTTCAAATACCTCCTCTTTCTTTGTTTTTGAAACCCCTGTTACTAATTGTTGGAACCCTGGATGTAACTGCTAGTCTTCTGAATTTCAATTTGTCTTTTAAATTCTTAAATTTTTATACTGTGTTCTAAAAGATTTTATGAACTCAATTTCTAATTTTAAAAATTTGGATTTTTCATGTAATTTATTTATAGTAGAGTCAGATGGACCTGGATTTATATCTTCCAATGTGAGCCCTGACCAGGCTGAGAACACAGCTGCTGGCACTCCAGCCTCCTTTGGGAAGAATCAGCCTTATGGGTAAGTCTTTTTCTTGGTTTTCCTCCTCAGATATATTTAATAATTTCCTGAACACAGAGAAGTCCCTTAATTTATTTACTTTGAAGCTATCTATGAACTTTTATATTTGTAGCATATCTTTTTTTCTTTCTATAACCTATTTTTTAACTATAAGTTCCAGCATATTTACAACCTGTAGTTTTTAAACTAGAATTAATATTTCATAAGGTACCCACGAAACTTTGAAATTATTCTTAGATATGATGCAAGATGTAGTATTTTTCAAATTTTCTGATTCTTTATTAAGTGACATTTTTGGTGTTTATAATGTGTGATTCTTGTTTAATTTCTAAGCCATATTAACCTAACTTTACAAAATGAATGAATGAGTTAAATAAGTCATGTAGACCCTAGAGCAGCCCAGGTGGCTCTGCGGTTTAGCCGCTTTCAGTCCAGGTCCTGATCCTGGAGACCCGGGATTCAATCCCACGTCGGGCTTCCTGCATGGAGCCTGCTTCTCTCTCTGCCTGTGTCTCTGCCTTTCTCTCTCTGTGTCTCTCATGAATAAATAAATAAAATCTTAAAAAAAAAAAAAAAAAAAAGTCATGCAGACCCTGAGACTTTAGGAACTGAACTCGTACTGTCTTATCATTTTCTTTTAGGTTTATTTCCTCTTTTCTCTCTATTTTGTTTGACATCACTATTGTAAATTATAATTCAGTGCAAAATAATCCATGTAATCACAAACATATTGGGGTACAAGTGTATGCTTTATCTTAAATTTAAAATATATAGCTAAATATCAGAATTTATAAAATCTAACCAGTAATAAAACTACTTATTGAAACTAGTCCTAAAAAGAAAAAATAGAATAAAATATATACCTTATAAATTAATATATGTAATTATGTATTATATTAATAGATATAACATATGTATTTATGCTATGTAATGTATTTTTCTCATACTTGCTAAAGTTATGTATTTTTATCTTTTCAAAAAGCCAACTTAGATTTTAATTAATGACTCTACAATTATGGTTGGTATTAGATCTCTTAATTTTTCATCATATACTTGCAAATTTATTATTTTGAAATTTAAGTCTGTTTTATTTTGTTGGTCTTTTCATAGATTCCTGATATTAAAGTTTTGTTATTTTTTTCCCTAAGACATCTTAAAGATATAATATTTCATTTGTGAACTACTTGCTAGGTACATTTTGTATTTGTCATATATATATATATATATATGTATATATATATATATATATATATATATATATATAAATTTTTGTCATATATATATACTTTTTTATTTAATCTACTTCTGAGATAGATGTCCTAAACTATGAAGAGAAGTTTCACTCCAAGCTACTTTATATATTCTATTTTTTATGTGTAAGTCTATTTTACCTATTTTTATTTCTACTTTTTCTATTTCCATTTCTACTGTCATTTACAAATCAAATACTCTTATAAAACTTTTTGAGTTGTTCACAGGTATATTTGAGTTGTTCACTTTTACTGCTTTCTATTTATATTGCTTTAATACATTGAGGTTATTGTATATGACCTAATTGATCTTATTTGGAATTTCTTAAGATATTCTATGTAGTCTGAACATATTATATATAGGTTTTTATGTTGTTGGTTTTTGTTTGTTTATTTTTAGTACTTGTTCATAGGCCTCATACTTAAAATAGAGTTAAACTTGGTGTAGAACTGTATTTTATGCCACTTTATTGTGTTGCACATATTTTGCAGTGTAAATTCTGGTGACTACTATTCTCTTTCATTTGAAGATGGCCATTCTTATTCTTTGCAAACTTACTAGATTTCCATTTTGTTTTTTAGTGTTTTGAACATCTTGGCTCAGCATCCTTTTCTGTCATTCTGTTAATAAAGAAGATTGTGGGGAGGCTTGCTGAATCCTTTTTCCTCCATAAACAGAGACATCAGATTCCAGAGCTTGATTTGGCATTTTTCTCACATACCCAGTCTAACTCTCCATGATGCTCAGTCTTGGGGATGAAAGAAGGATAGCAACAACGTATTTTTTCATGGATATTCATTTATCTTTCTATTTTGCTTCTACTACCTCCTTCTGCTATTCTCACCTATAAGAGAATTTCTATTTCCTCTGAAGTGAAGAATGCAATTTGAGAAATATCCTACCTTCATTGTATTAGGCATTTACTTTATACGTTTCAGATCTTTGCCTTTTCAGACTCAAAACTCTTTATGGTGATGTGTTTATTTTTTCAAATTTTTCAGTATAAAAGAATAACTCTACACATTAAGTTAAGGACTGATAATTTCTAATGCTTTTTAGCAGTGCCTAAGGCTCTGACAACAGTGTCTCAAGCCATATATGTCTAAAATGTTTAGATGTATTGGGGTCTACTTTAATAATCTAATGATTAGAGTGTTTTCCAACAATTGGTTATGAAGTTTAAAATCCTCTATATCTAGCATGGTAGAGTGTTGCAACTTTATTAACCCCACTATATTATAGTATTGGGAACTTAAACTTGGAATTCAGTGATTTTGTAAAACTCCATTTGTGTCTATAATCAAAATAATGTGAATTGCAAAGCTATGTTCATCTGCTAAGGAGTAGAGAAAGCTAGTCTATGAAGAAAAGAATGCAGCAGACATAACAAAGTGGGGCAGAGATGAGAGGTCATGTGGCTCCAGGGGAGGAGAGGGGGAAAGGCTGATGATGTGGAAGCTTTGATCCTTGATAGATTTCCACATCTCGATTCTCAGCCCTCAGGAGGTCTGAATGTACTGCCTGCCCTTGCGTCCCATAAAATACAGCACATCCTTACTTGCATGCTTTTCATAAATTTCTTTCCCTTTTGTTCTTTTATTCCATTATTTTGGCTTAAGGCATTTTAAATTCAGTTCTCTAATGAGCCAAGATTAACCTTGACAAACATGAATATTACTTGCAGTTTACATTGTAAGGTGATTAATTTAGGAGGTTGTGTTTAACACACTGCACAGACAAAAGAAAGGAATGATAACTTATGGGGGTGGGGGTGAAAGCAGATTATAGTTGTATCCTTCAGGCCTTACTAGATCAACTTTATTTTTAGTTCTACCTGCTTAATTCTATTTCTCATTCCTAAGTAGTCAAATTTATTAGACTATCAGCAGTTTCTAAAATCATTCAATACCGATGGCATTGGCAATCTGTTACTATTGGAAGAAAAACAAAACAAAATAAAATAAAAATACCCTTGGGGCAGATTTTCTGAATCAAATAAATGTTATGGTAGCACCTTTATATTTCCAACATATGTTCAAATATTTTAATCACTTTTATTATAAAAATAAATTGAAATGGAAATACTATCTCTAAGGGTATAAAGATGCATCTCATTTTATTTAAAGATGTATAATTTCATAATTTATATTAAGGCACCAATCACATGTTCAAAAAAGTAAACCTCTGTGAATATTTATCACAACTTTGTAATATAAATTTGATTAAGGTACACAAGTGATTTTAGAAGATTTTAAAACATGAACCTATTTTTATATTTTAGCACATCAATCTGCATCAGCTATATAAAGTTTTTTTTTTTAATTTATTTATGATAGTCACACACAGAGAGAGAGAGAGAGAAAGAGAGAGAGAGGCAGAGACACAGGCAGAGGGAGAAGCAGGCTCCATGCACCGGGAGCCCGATGTGGGACTCGATCCCGGGTCTCCAGGATCGCGCCCTGGGCCAAAGGCAGGCGCTAAACCGCTGCGCCACCCAGGGATCCTTGCATCAGCTATATAAATACATAGCCTTCTGTTATTAATTTGCTCTTATTAATAAGAACCTCAAATATTGTGGAGGATACATTATCTCTGAATAATTCAGGCAGAACACAGATATTATGGTCTGTCATAGACTCAAATTATGATTCCATTACCTACTAGTTCATGGTTCTGGGAAAATTACTTAAATTCAATAAGTCTTAGTTTCTACTTTGAGTTCTTGGAGTCATTATACTAATTTTATAATACAAGGCTTTACATACATGAAGCACAGTGCCTGGCATATAGTATCTAACTGATAATTGATTATTAATATTAAAGCAGGAGAAGAATAAATACATAAATTGATATATACATGAATGGATAATGATCATTGCTCCCTTAGGTACAGGTCTTTAGTGATTTTTCTCAAGTTTTTTCTCCTGACTCTCCTGACCTCATGTACACTTGGAAGCTCCAACTGCCTCAGAGAAGATTTCTCTCACATCTTTCGCCCAGAGCCTGATCTTTCGGCCTAGTGTCCCAAATCACTTGGTTAAGATCCTAGGAAAATATCGCCGGCATTACAACGTACTCTTTGGCTAGAGAACCTTGGGATTCTGTTGTACCTACATTAAGAGTTCAACCATGTGTTCTCTGGTTTCTCACCACACCATATTGGTGGATTCTCTCATTGTTTTTCCAGTCTCAAGATAAGTCATCAATCTGTCCTCTCATATGATACTTCTCACTTCTAGCATTTAGTTCTCTTAAGCTCCTTTTTTCTATTGTCAGCTCTCTGAGGAAGAAAACAATGTTTTCTGTAGCTTATGAAAGATGAGGTTTTTGTGGGGGGGGGTTAGTTAGGATGGGAGTAATAGCCTCTTGTGATTGTACATAGCCTATTGTTTTTGTACCTTAACTTTAGAAATTTCCTAATTAAGTCAAGGTAATTTTGGTGAAAATAATCAGCCTATAGTTATGATTCCTGTATATAATATTGTTGTAGTGGAACATAGAAGTTGATGAGAAAACTTGGGTTCCAGTTTCAGATCTGATTTTCACTAGCTGTGTCACACAAACTGCAGCTTTCATGTATTTAGCAAGAATATTTTCCCTGTAAATATTCCCCTGCCTTGCAAACACCAAAAAAGGGAAATATTTTGATAGAGGAATGAAGCTGTTAGGCAAATTATTATACTCCCTGAATCCCATCTTCTGTACCAATGAAGCAGGAATAAGAATTTTAAATTTATAAAATTAAAGTGAATTAAGAAATAGCAGTAATTTGTGTAAAAATCTCTGCGTATTTAGTAAGGCTATGTTTTTCTTTGCTCTACAGCTGTGAGAGGTTTGGGGAGATATTTTGAAGCTAAATATTATTTAAAAAAAAAAAAGACTTCAATGATTGAGAATACTGGTGTCTAGGAAAATAGTCTTATTGGTGACAGAATGAGTAGCTCTTTTTTGTCTGTAATTTTAGGCAAGATAAATAGACCCTCTCAGCACTTTGAAACTATAAAGCAGATGGTTTAGTAAGTCCTGCCAGATTGAGAAGATGTGATAGATCACAGGGTAGAAGGCCCTGGTTGCCTGCCTTCACCACCAGATTTATCTTTCTTCTCTTCCTCTTCAGTAAAGCCATAATTGTTTATTTGTTTGTTTGTTTGTTTGTTTCTCAAGGATTTACCCTACTTTATGTTGCCACAATCCTCCAAGGGAATAGAATTTAGTACACAAAATAAAATCTTTTTGGTCTAAGCTATGTGTGATGGTCCAATTACTATCATCATGGATTGGTTTCAGAGTGGGACTATGATATAATTCTTAACTGTAATATAGGAAAAACATATCTGGCAAAATTCTAAAAGCTTTTTCTAACTCAGAGGACAAAAACACTTTGGAAGAGTGTTCTCTTCCCCTCAACCTCCACCTCTTATTCCCCTGAAACCATAGTAACCATCTTTAGAATGTGACAGAAAGCAGCAAAGCTTCTGACAGAGTAAATGGAAAGAAATGGAGACTTTAGTGCTATCATTGAATAGATAAGAACTCTCGGAACACTTATTTGGAACTTTTTGCTCTGTTAGAGAAAATACTTTCCTTACTTTTAAAATTCAATTGAGACAGGTATATTATGTGCATCAGAAAACATTCCAATGAATATAAATAAAGATAAGTTCAGTATGAGCCATGAAGTCCTACTGGCTGGGTGGCAATTGGTTAGGCAATTTAAAACAGAAAATGTGAAAATTGATTCCATTGCTCTATGAACACTGAGATTCTTTATTAGGAAACCACATTGTCGAAAGTAAATTATTTAGAATGTTTCCTTCTAAATGGAATGTAATTCATTGGAGACATTAGAGGTCAGTGATTATACCTAGTTTTGTACATCCAGTGCATAGCACAGACTGAACATTCAATAAATACTTAATGAGTAATAATAAAAGCATAATCACTTTGAAAAAAATATTTTGTGTCTGCTATACAAAGAACCAGAAAAGGTATAATTTATAACTGATGGTGAGAGGAGCAATAATTATTGAAACACACTGCTAAAATAATTCTATAGTTAAAATAGAATATTATGGAATGGAATATAAGTAACTAATACAAGATTATATACATTAGTCTAGAAGAATATTAATTATAACACTTCATTAAGTCTTTTAAGTTTTTATTTTAATTCCAGGTAGCTAACATACAGTGTTATACTAGTTTCAGGTATACAATATAATGATTCAGCCTTTCTGTACAACACCTGGTGCTCATCAGGACAAGTGCTCCCCTTAATATACACCCCCTATGTCTCCCATCACCTCACTCACCTCCCCTCTGGTAACCATCAGTTTGTTTTCTATAGCAGTAAGTCTTATTTAACACCTTGGGTGACAGATTTATATGTAAAAATTCATAGATCTTAAGCAAAAATTTGATTTTATTAAATTTCTGTACTTGAAACAAACAAACAAAAAATTGGGATATGATTCTAAAAGATAAAGCCTAAGGTTAGTGTGAGTACTCGGAGGAAAATGCCAAATTTTCTTTTTATCTTATCGTGTTCTACTTTTCTTTCCTTCTAGTTTCCTTACCAGTTATTCTCTCACTACTTACAGCTCCCTATTTTATGGTAATTTCTGACATGTCCTCCTAAGGCACTATTCGGTATCATAGACTAATCTCTCTAGTCTGCTTTTTGAAATGCACTTGCTTCCAGCAAACTAGTTTTGTTAGAGGAAAGTTCTTAATCTATTTCACCTTAGATTGGAGTTGAAAAATGTATTATCTAAAGTCAGAATATAAGACATTCTTTGGAGATATTTAGAAGATCCTCAAATTATATTATGAATGGGCCTGTGAGCATGTTTGATATAAGCCCGTAGGGAAAATGGAAAATTCACCTAATTATTCAGATCGAGTCAACTCCAGAGATCAACTGGAAACAAATTCTCAAACAGTCCTCAATCCATTGCATGTAGATAGGCGACTATTTAATATTTCTTTTAGACTTGATCTCTGGAAATTAATTATAGATATAAAATAACAATAAGGAAAATAAACTTTATGATGAATAATTCTAAGAATGCGAATGAAACCCTCTAACGAGTGAACAAAGGTAATAGGAAATATTAAGAGTGTGTGTGTGTGTCTGTGTGTATGTGTATGTGTTTGTTGAGCTGGGTGCAATGCTTAGAGCTTAATATAGTCTACATGTTTATATATGATTAAATTATCAATGCAGTATGTTATCCATTATTGAACACTATTATTGGATACTTTTGGAATGCAAAATGTATGCACCCTACTGACTTGAACAATTTGATGAAAATTCAACAAATTCTCTCATGATTAGTTACTTATATATTCAATAATTTGGATTCAGATATATATCTACATGTGATCTATTTTTAAAGTGATTTGGGATATTTGTGCTATAAAAATTAAGAAATGTTAATATCCTATTTTCTTTTCATTTTTTTTCTCTTTGTACTTGAACCCTGATACATTTGAAAAGCAACAGCTGGGGAGAGACCAGTAATTTTAGAAATCGTGGAGTCTTTGAAAAAACTCTATCTAACCTGAGATTTATAATATTCCTTCTATTTCCTAGAATTAATCATTGATTTAAGTAAGTTAACTTATTTTGAGAAATTATATTTATAATATATCTGTGCATGTGTGTGTGTATAATTTTTGATGTTAGAAAGATACTCGTAAATATATTTAATTATATTCAAACTTGTTAAATATAAAAGCTCTCTCACATTTTAAATACTTTTGGAAATATTGGGCTATAGAATATGCTGGAAAATATGACCATCTGAAAATTTAATGGATTTTCCTAATGTTTTCATTTTCCAGTAAATACTGTAATAATAGTTTATATGTTTTTTTCTTAATAATTCCTCAACGATTTCCCACAGTGAATGGCAATAATTTAGTGGCTTAAAGTAGTGTATATGAATACTATCATGATCTCAAACAGTGCTACCCAAGAGAATTTTCTTCAATGAGAGAACTTTGAATAACTTCATCGTACATTATGGTAGTCACTGACCACATGTATTGAGTACTTGATATGTGGCTAGTGTGACTGAGGAAGAAAATTTCTATTTCATCTTATTTTACTTAATTTAAATATAAATGTAAATAACCACATATGGCCAATGGCCACCATATTGTATAGCATAGTTATATAACTGGGAGTAAATATGTATCTTCAAAGTCTTTTTTTGGTCATCTCAAAATAGAGCACACAGAGCCTTCAAACTGGAAGGAGACAGAATAAGAGAGAGAGGGAGATTTTTTTGTGAGTTATGATAAAAGAATTCCACATAATGAATGGCCTAGTGAAGTATAGGTGTAAAGTAGAAATGGAAAATGGTGGTATATAAGATTAGATAAAGGAGAAGTTTAGGCAGAAATGTTTTGTCTTCACAGTGACTTGTTAAAAATTGCATGTCTTTTCTTGGGCAAAGGTAGCATTTGATTTCCACTCTGCCCTTCCTCTCTCTATTTCCTGTTACAGATAGATTCCCATGTTCACATTTAGAAATTTGGCCTGCAGATATTATGATCTGCTTAGTGACCATAACCTCCATTAAGGAAAATATTTTTCTTTCTATCTTAAAGGTATATTTATATGAATTTAATATGAATAAAAAATGCCTTTATTTTATAATCTATGAAAAGCTAACATTAAAAGTTATACTGTTCCCTAAGTCTCAATTATTAATTTGTTAAATAAGAATATTTGTTATATATCTCTTTTAACAGGGGCAAATAGACAAATATCTACTTTACCTATAAAGTCAAATGTAGCTGTAATTTTCTGAGAAAATGTACTTTGACATACTAAAATCAGTAATGTTTGTGCCATATTATATAGTTTTGAAAAGGGTATTGACCTAATCTTATTTGTTAAAAAAAATTTCATATTATCTCAGAAAACTTTTGTTCATCAAAGACAATAACAAGAATATGAAAAGAAAAACCATTAAATGGAAGGAAATATTTACAAGTCATATATCTGATAAGAATATAGTATTCAGAATATATAAACTACATTAAATATATAAAATAGTAATACATTTATTAAGCATATAAATATATATTAAATATAAAATATACTGTTCAGTATATAACAGAACAATAAAAAGACAAGTAATCCACTTAAAAATGGAATAGATATTTCTCCAAAATGATATACAAATGACCAATAAGCACATGGGAAGATGGTCAACATTATTCGTCATTAGGGAAATGCTAATTGAAACCACAATCAAATATATTTTAATAGTCTTTTTGGTTCTTTGGTTTCTTAGATTAAAATAAAATTGAAATAAAAGGAAAGCATTTTACAGTTAAGTGTATGTGTATCCTGACTAGCGTGGAAGACATAACAAAGTTATCATCTACTTACACATACAGGTAGCCTACCTGTGAATGTCATAGGAATGCTATATGGTAAATTTCAAATCACAAGCAACATTACCAAGATAATAGCATGTTCTCCTGACACAATGAAAAAATTGTATAATTTTGAACAATGCAAAGTACTATATTCTTTCAACTGATGTGGTAGTTGCATTTGTAGATTGAGTAAACTCTTGCAAAAAATCATTTTATTATATAGAATTGTGTTGTTTAGACAAATATATTCATATGTTTCACCACCATGAATGATTAGCAGAATATTTGAATGTTCTGGAGGATTACGGAAAACACTTAAGGTTTGTTTTTGTTTTTGTTTTTGAGTGATTTGTACATGCTCAAATTATACAAATCCCAAAGTGATATGTATATTGCCAATCAAATAACATCCACAGTGTGCTATATCACCACACCACTAAAAACAAATAGTACCAATGAATAAGATAGAATACAATAGCAACAACAATTTCTAAAATACTCTTATTACCAGTGGTTGGACCCTTTAAGAATCATAGCTTTCTACTATTTCTAGAGGAATTACATCCATGCCTCTAACATATTCTTTCTCCATTACAACTTATTTTTTTAAAAGGTGACAACTATAGTTACTTTCCAAAGTTATGTATTTAAGAACTTGGACATAATACACTGAGGAGATATGAGAAAACTGATTTTGAGACCAAAGTAGACCAAATTCCTCCAGGCTGTGAAAGAGATTGAAGTTGACAGATGAGTTGGTGGAAATTAGGAAGAGGTTTTTTGTGGGCTGAGTTTCACCCCTCTGATACAGGAATGCTTCCTCTTCTTCCGGAACCCCAAGCCTAATGAGATAAACTCAAGAAGACCATTTTACAAGTTTCTATTTGAATTCACCCAAGTTAGTAGAACATAATGGGATGGTGGCCAACATACCAAAGAAAAAATTCTACAATTTATAGATAGAAATAGAGGGCTGTTATGTGAATTGCAAAAGAGTGGAGAGCTGCCCCTAGGAAAAGAAATTGACATTTCCAGATGTGTACTGTTCATCTCAATCACTGAAATACAAACTATTAAAGGTAGAGAGAGACTGTTTTTTTGTTTTGTTTTGTTTTGTTTTTGTTTTTGTTTTTGTTTTTGTTTCATTGCTAAAGCTCCACCATCTAGAGTATTGCCTAGGAAATAGCAAGTATTAATAAATATTCTGAAAGACCAAAGGAATAAATAACTGATATGTAGGATAGAGTAGGAATAGATTGATGTGTCGTTTATCATTTGTCAGACTAGAAAACACAGGAATAATAGCATAGTTAGAGAAGCAGAATAAGAAAAGTGGGTATAGTATTGGGAATATTTAGGACTATAGTACATCCAAATTTAGATGCCCAATATGCTTTTAGATTTCATGAGAGCCATGTGGGCTATGTATAAAACAAACAAACAAACAATAAAAAACTGGTTATCAATGTCATATAACAACATAGTACACATTATAAGCTTCCAGAATTATATTTATAAGCAGATGTGAGATTTCCTCATTGCCCAATGCATCCTGGGACATAGCAGATATAATAACAGAACTGCACATCAAATTTGCACTATGGACTTATAGAAGGCATGAATCAGGAGCCATCGACTCTTCTGGAATGACCAAGGACTATCCGATGTTAGTGTTACACAAGAATAAATAGGCAAAGAGTTTGAAGACAATCTGACAAGAGGGAGCAAAGATATTGAGTAGTAGCTTCCAAGAGAAGGATTTTTTTTTCAATTTTGTTTTTAAGATGGCTATAAAAACAGCATGTTTGTGTACCAATGGAGATTATCCTACCTAATGCAAAATAATTATTATGTAGAAGAGGGAGGGAAAGTTTATTTGTAGATGAGAGAATGAAACCTGGTGCAACATCAAGGAATTGCCTTTGCAGTGTATTTGGATAATTCTTTTGTAGTAATGAGAAGAAAGACATACCATATGGGTGAGAATCTGGTACATCCAAAGTCTGTTGATTTTATTTCTAAAATGTGATCTCTTTCCAATCCCTCATAAAGATCCTATAATAATCTGGTCTTTATTTTATCCCTCTATTCCTGTCAATACCACTCACACATTCACTGAATATTTATTTAGATATTTATTTAAGGCTGATTTGCATGCTGTTTTCCTGTGTTGCATCTATTACCTTTGATGATACTCTGCCATCTTAGAACTCTCCTCTTTCAGCTCTCAATTCAAACTTAATAACATGGACATGTCCTTCAAACAGCCGCTTAAAGTGCATTTGCTTTTTTTCCTCCTATGATTCCAGGCAGTTCCCCCAAAACCTCCTTTGGGTGTCTCTGTATATGACTGTTCATCAATCCTTCACTTATCACTGTCTACATACCTACTGTATTGCATAGCAATGCATCGATTACCTTGATGTGTGCTCCACCAACTGCCTAGTAAAGAACCTACTTACTACCTAAATGTATGTACCACTAGACTGTAAGCTTCTTAAGGAGAGCACTTCACAACTTGGCATATCACAGGAGCTCAATAAACTTCTATTGTAAATACTCAAATTCTTATTTTCTAGCTCCTGGGGCAGAGTTCTTTCAAAGGTTTATAAAACAGCTAATATAAAAAATAAATTGTCCTTTATCAGTTTATGACCTGAGTACTGGGATGCAAAACTGTGTCATAAGGAACTGGCTATGTTATAATATAATTCTGATTTTTGGAAATGTGATTAAAAAATAATAATAATGGTGGTCAATGGTAATCCTAGTAATAGTCAAAGTAGTTATAGAGCACGGAAGCTCTATTCAGGTAAACAGTGGAACATGTCTACCACCAACAGAGTATAAATAATACTGAATGTCACAACAAATTGCCCAAACATAGCAACCTAGAACACTAGGGTTTTGGTGGTGTCTAGGTTCAGTGTCTGTCTGAATTTTAAAGACAATCTTTTGGATATGATAACAATCGTAAAGGTATTATTTATTACTAAACCAAAATGGCATTTCCATTATTATTGTGAGCTTTTCAATATCTCCTTTGGGATTGTCCAAAGGGTTTCAGTTTAATTGGGATAAAACACTTTTGAGCACAGGTAGCATAATAAATAAATTCATACCCTCAAAATATTTGATAACAAAATATATCAGTGAGAATTATGTTAAGTAAAGTCCTTATTAAGTTGATTGTAAAGATTTAAAATTTATATTACGGGATCCCTGGGTGGCGCAGCAGTTTAGCACCTGCCTTTGGCCTAGGGCGCGATCCTGGAGACCCGGGATCGAATCCCACGTCAGGGTCCCAGTGCATGGAGCCTGCTTCTCCCTCTGCCTATGTCTCTGCCTCTCTCTCTCTCTCACTGTATGCCTATCATAAATAAATAAAATAAAACAAATTAAATTAAAAAAATAAAAAATAAAAAATAAAATAAAATTTATATTACCCTAAAGTCAGATCTTGACACAAAACTGAATTCTAATCGTCAAATGTTGCAGATAGACAAAAATCCTAAGTTCATAAACATCTGATAAATAACTACATTTCTAAATTAGAGAAACTGTACACTTAATTTTACCTATCTATGAGGAATATATCATTCAATATTAATATTTTGCCATATTTGCTTCAGATTATCTTTTGGGAATTAAGTAGTGCAGATGCCATTTTCAAGCTCCTGTGTTCTTTTCAATTCTATTCTCTACATTCCTTCCCCAAAGACATTAACATTTTTTAAAGTAATCTACTAAAGTATTTTGATATAGTCACTAGATTTTTTTGTATCTGTAAAAAGTTATAAAAACCTATTGTATTTTTAAAAATATCCTATAGAGTATATGTCAATGTCTTCCTTTTTAATTAAACTTTCTTTTGAAGTATGTTCATATTGATAAATTTAGTTATAATTATTCAGTTTTTTAAAATATTTTTGTTTGTTTATTTATTTATTTATTTATCTGAGAGAGAGCACAAACAAGAGGGTCAGAGGGAGAGGGAGAAGGAGAAGGAGAAAGAATCTGAAGCAGACTCCAAGCTGAGCGTAGAGCCCTCTTGCAGGGCTCAGTCACAGGACCATGAGATCACGACCTGAGCTGAAATCGAAAGTAGGATGCTTAATTGAGCCACCCAGGTGCCCCTAAAATTATTCATTTTAGTAGTTGTATCATATTTACTTTTACAATTATACTCTCAGTTATTTTGCCATTCTTTATTTATGAGGAGTAATTATTTGTTTTTGTTTTTATTTTTTCTGAAAATCTTACATTACAGAATGCTGAAGTAAAACATTCCTGTACATATTTCCTCATGCACACATGCACAAACTTCACTAAGGTATATAAATAGACAGAAATGCAAAATTCTGGTCCTGTAGTAGTACATTTTCACATGTTATCTACTGCCAAATTTCCTTCTGGAGTGATTTTAATAATCTGTATATGTTCCAGTAGTGCAAGAATATTTCTATTTTTGTAAATACTTGCTACAATTTGCTTTATCAGTCTTTTAAAATTTGCTAATCAGATAGGAATGAAATTGTATATCATTATAATTTTTCAGTCAAATACAAGTTTTTTTTTAAATTACACCAAATATACAGAAAACTGTACAGAGCATAATGCATCATTTGATGAATTTTTATAACTCACATTTGTAACTAACATCCAGATCAAAAAACAAAATATTGCCACATGGCCTGATCCCCAGAAACCCTGTGTTCATCCCTTCAGTCACTGCCTCCTGTCAAGAGCAGCTAATACCCTGACTTACAACATCCCTGATTAGCTTTGCCTGGTAGAGAATGAATATGATCTTATTGGAATCAAACAGTATGCAGTGCTTTGTGTCTGGCTTCTTTTGTTCAACATCACAGTTGTGAGTCTCTTCCATATTTTATATTTATGCATTCTCCTATTTTATTGAAGGACTATGTGACAGTCCTTTTATACAAGCTCCTCTGAGTGGACATTTAAGTAATTCCCTACTGCAGAAGGCCATAAAAGTTGATGCTTTAAATCAATTGTTTTATTATTTCTCACAACCTTGCATGGACTCAGCTCAGCTGAATCTCCTACCCCTCTGAATAATAGTTGGGTCTACAGTCTCTTGCAGATATCAATGGCACAATATGTACAAGGTGATTGACTCAGATGCCTAGAGGTTGATGCTGGTGTCTCCTTAGGAGCTTTGCTGGCACTGTCAACCAGGCTGCCTATTTCCCACTATGTTCCTTCTTTGGTATGGTACAGTTCCAAGAGGAGCAACCCATGATCAAGTTTTCTAGAAGAAAATAATCAAATCTATTTTATTGTTTTAAGGCCTGGGATTAGAAACCTCTAAATGTCATTTCTGTCACCATCTCTTCATCAAATTATTATAGGACAATCTTAGATTCAGGGGCTTTTACAGGGAAGGAAGGAATTTGGGGGATACTATTTTTTAAAACTACATACCATTGTTCAATCTCTTGTTACAATAATGCATTTCCATATGAAAATACATTCTCTCTTTCCCTCTCTTCTAATTATGTTATTATTTACAGGTTCAAGATTTTATCATTTAAACCAAGTCAAGGTATAGATAGGCTTGTTGAGTTCAGCATCTCAGCTGCGTCAAAGTGGACTCAAAGACTTGCGAATTCCTAAGTATCCAACATACTGTGTTGAGAAAAGAACAGGATGATTGGAACATCACACATGCATTTAAATGTTTGCAGTTGGGGGAGATGGCATTTCATAGCAATTCAGATATCCTGCCTGCTGTAGTTTACCATTACCCATACCTGTTAATGTGGTTTTCCTCAACTAATGATGAGGAGCTCCTTTTCCTAAGTATGCTATTACCAGGTGACCAGCTTTCTCAGCCTGCTAAGGGCCTGTGCTAAGTGGGGAAATGAGAGGCACTATTTCATTATTTTTTTTAATTTAATGAATGAATTGTTTTTATTATATTAAGAACACTACTATAAGATCTATCCTCTTAACAATTTCTTAAGTATACATACGTTATTGTTAGCTATAGGACAATGTCACACAGCAGATCTTTAGAACTTAATTTCCCCTGTTTTTTAGCAAGTATAATTTGGTTGAAAACTGTAGAAGTTTGTGTGAATGAAATTATTTTTTATTCAATTAAACAAAAGCTTTAACCACATAAATTTTCAGCATAGGTCCTTCTATAATTAAGGCTGTAAGTCATGTTTATGGGGGATTCCTAAAAAACTTCATTTCTAACAAAAAGACTGAAGAGAGAGGTGTTCTAAGATTTTCTGATTTCTTTATTTTTTTTCCAATAATGGTATATGAAGTAGCACTTTTAATTTTTATGAAGTATTAAACAAATATGATACAACATCTTCAAACTGAAACTATTCTTTTTTTTTTTTTTTTCTGGCTAAACCCTGAGTTTCATATTTTTCTTAAGGACACTTCTTTCCTAAAAACATTTGTTGACTGGAAAGCATCCTTGATATAGCTATATTCTTCTGCAACTTTTAAAATTTCTTCTTATTGTATGTCTTTCTTCTCATATATTACCTTAGACAGCTAGACAAAGCCAATTAGCACCTTCTGGGCTGAAGGTGCTAATATGTCTAAATATCTCTGAAAATATTTAGTTACAATGACAAGTTCATTATACAAACTCTTTGTTTACTATGTTACTATAGACAACATTATTGTCAAATTTCCACCTCTACTCGGTATGGGTCACTTTTTCCCCAGCTTTTTAAATAGCACTTTATTGTTGTGCTTCCTACCTCCAGGAACCATATTTGCAAGGTCCTCAGGCCTCAGCACATTGCCATACACGCACACACACAGAGATATACATATATACATATAGATACATATAGATGACATATATGTATTGTTTTAGCTGAAGTGTTTCAGGAGTTTGTTTTGAGTGACCTTAACATAAACAAAATTAATCATCTTAACCATTTTAAAGTGTGTAATTCATTTTGGGTGGGTTTTTGTGATTTGTTTTGGTATTTTTATAATGTTGTGCATCAAGTATCTAAGTATTAGTACAAGTATCTAATTTGAGAACATTTTTATCAGTCCAAGAAGATACCCCATGGTCCCCAGTTCCCTTCTAATCCCATTCTAAAGGAATCATTAATTTACTTTCTCTCTTTATGTATCTGAAATGGAAATATTCATCTTTTATTTCAGGAGAGTAAAAGGGTATTGAAGTATATTTTTAGGAGAAATTTGGGGTCTGGTTTAGCTTATAATCATTGTTGGAAAGTCAGAAACATAGAAGGTCTAAGAAAGAACACCTGGAAAGATATAAATGCATGAGATGAACAGAGACAGGAACTCACACTCACAATTGAGACTGAGTAGTCAGTAATGTTACTAGTAAATCACAAAAGCTAAGGGGAGCTAGTAGTAAAAAAGAAAATAAAACAGCAGGGGGTAAATTTATTTATTAAAAGAACAATAACAGTAGGATTTAAAATAAAGTTTCACTTTAATAAACAAAGTGGGAGAATCATCTGCTACCACAGTGAGAGTAGTACTCATAGAATATATTGGGCATAGTCAAACTTCTGTAGGCTCAGGAATGAATTCATCACTCATGATCATCAAATGTTTTAGAATCATGAATAGGAAAAGGAAAGTTTTTAGTTGTTATATTTGAAGGGTTTTTAAAAGATTTTAAAATATTTATATGATATATTATCACATATAAAATATAATAAATTCTAAATAAAATAGAAATTTTATTAAAGTGATGCTCTATGAAAATTGGACATTTTTGACATTAAGCATTCTGCATTCTGTATCCTATAGCATTGGTTGGTGTTTATTGCTTTTCCAGTATCAGCTTTTGGAACTTATTTGAACTAGGTAAATCAATACCTGATGATCAAAATTAGTTTATTCTAACCAAAGATGTTTATCAGTGGTAATGGTATAATATGGCAGCACCGGCTAAAAATACTTGTATATTAGTAGATATTTTAATGTCTAAAATGATACATACATCTGATATATAGATCTGTGAAAGGTAGTAGATATTTTGAGGGATGTCCTCAAATTGTGTATCTTTGACTTCTTTATCATGACAGAAGATAGATATAATCAGTGCATTGTTGAAGAATTGGCTTTATTGCTAAATATATCCATTCTAAAATGAAACCATAAAGTGGTGACTGATTTAGAGGATTATATTGATCAAACCCTTAATTTTATAGATAATGGAGACTGTTGCCAAGGGAAATTAAATGTTGTTGTGGTCAAGGTCACAGTGAAAATGTTGGGACATAAACCAAAGTATTCTGATTCATGGTATATCAAACACTATATATTCCTTCTCTGGACAAATGCAACCAATTCTTAGGTCATCCTCCCGTTGGCTTCGAAAGTGCTCATTAACCTAATATTCTCTGTTCCTAACTGTACCATTTGTAAGTCTCCTATAAATGTTACCTTTACCTTTGCCTGACCTTTCCTAACATTATATAAGGTCTGTTGACTGATATTTTAATCCTGGAAGTTTACTCTGATTCTGTAGATAAATAATATAACTTTTATAAAGCTTTGTCTGGCCAGGTGTAAAATGAAGATAATAAATACATCTTCCTCCCAGGGTTTTATGAAGACAAGATAAAATTTTGTATAGGGAAATGTTCTATAAATTGTAAGCAATTATGGTTATGAGTTGTGATTCTTTCCTTCAGTTGGAAAATCAGATACATTCTCATTATGTGAACATAACAATCTTACTCTGATACTAATAACAAAAAGTTATTTTATTCATAGAGGAAAAACATTAACAACAAATAAAAAATACTCAAACATTGGCTTATTAGTGATTTCTCACAAATATTGTATTGCCTTGAAAATGACCTTTCAAAAATAATTTTGAAGATCATGGGTTGAATAATATAATCGAATACTACTTATAATTCCAGTGAAAAATGTATCAAGCTCAGGACATAGAAACAGTATGCTCCACACAGCCAAACAAGTCTTGAATTTGTGAATAATTTGAGAAATTTTTTATTGAAGTCTTTAGGTACAAGACAAAAAAATGTGAAAATCAATTCATAGGAATGCATTCCCTATCTTTCTTAAATAAATTAAAACTAGTCATGTTTCAAATATGTGAAAAAATAAAATAAATACTTTCTTACAAGTCATATCACTGCAGCTTCTTTCTTTCTTAGATGTGGTTATAAAATATGTTTATTCAACTAAAAGAAAAAGTTGGTGATTCCAGCTATGTTGAAAGAACAGAAGACAGGAGATTTATTTGTTTCAATTTTTATAAAATTCATAGTTGTTAAAGAAGTATCTCTATAAGCTACTTGTAGGAGATTACAACATGAATAAGTATTAAATCTAGAGAAAATCTAGACCTAAATGTGAAGAAAAAGGAATAGAAAAAAGTATAGAATAATAATATGTGAACTTGGAATGAGGAAAAAAAAGTATACTGAAAACAAAAGCATAAGATAAAGAGATTTTAAAATATCAAAATTATGATTTTTACTTCACATAGACACACTTGTCAAAATAATCATTAGCTAGCTGAGTGAGATCATTGCACAGCTAAAAATAACATAGGATCATATCTAGAAAAGCATTGATTATTGTAAATCAATAAGACAAAGAGAATCAGAATAATAATAGAAACATTTTCTGCATAAACAAATTACATAATGAAAAAACTGAATAGTTTATCAACACAGAACAAAATGGTCAGTATTATTTACAATCAACGAAATAACATTCAAAACAGTGATTATGTTTTACATTATATCCATTACATAAGCAATATTTAAAGTTATTTTTTAAAGTGTTAACATAAATGTGAGGAAGTAGCAAATTTTTAGCATTGGTACGCCAGGCAAAGTTATTCAGATACTTAGGAGCACATAATAATAGTAATTAGTAAAGTTAAGTATGTTTATATCATTTAATGCAACATGTCATTTATGGGATATACAAGTTTTCCAGTTATCTATCTCTCAAAAAAAAAAAAAAGAAAAAAAGAAAATCCCCAAAAGTTAATGATTGTAAACAATGACAACAATGGGCAAATTGTGAAGGGTTCAGGGGATCAACCTGTACACTCTTCCATGCAGCATCATCTGGGGTGGCTCAAAGGCTGGGGACTGGAATGTACTGAAGGCTCATTTTCTCAGCTGTTGCCTGCTAACCCTTGGGAAATTAGCTGCATTCTGCAAGCTAGACCCTCATTATGTGACCTGACCTTGCTCAAAATATGGAAATTGTTTTCTAAGAGTGTCCAACAAGAGGACACAAGGTGGAAGCAGCATTACCTTTTTTAACCTAGCCTCAAAAGTCAAGCTATGTAACTCCACAAATTTCGGTTCCTCACAAACTTCTCATACCTGACTTATCCACACATATGCAAGAATATGTTCAAATATGTGTATTTTAAAGTGTTTTTCATTGGAATGGAATCACTGTCCAATTTTTTTAATGTGTTATGCTACTGATATTCCTACAAGCATATATAGAGATTTTATAAAATTATCAGTAACTATTAAGCAAGCAAACTTAATGTAATTTTAATTTTTACAAAAGGGCTGACTTTAAAATTATATTTATTTTAATTTCAGTAAGTGTTTTATTTTCAATGTTGAATATAAGTATTTTTAATATGATTTATAGCCATTTGAATGTGTTCTTGTATAAATTGCTCATTAAGAAAAGGGAATTATGTTTTTTTTCTCTTCTTTGGTAAGGGCTTTGTTGTTAGTAAAGATGTCAATCACTGTGATCAATCATATTGTAATTTTCCCCTAAATCTTCCTCTTATCATTTTTTTCAGTACTTTTGTATTTAGCCAAGATGTGTTAACAAGTTTTTATGTTTATATATATGCTTTTATTTTTAAAGAGTCTTGATTTTCTGTGCTACCTGAAGACATAGTAAAAAATTTTAATTGGTAACTAGAAATAGTCACAAAATCATCCAGCCCAACACATACACACAGACACACACACACACACATTCACACGTACACACTCACACAAATATACTATCTGAATTATTGTCTATGATTTTTATTATATATACTTGCTCTGTGCTTTTTCATTTGTTTTCCTCAATGACTTATAGAGACTGTTGATGGTAATTAAATTTCAAATTTAGGCTGTGACTTGAATTATAAAAATATGAAATGGAGATGGGATTTGATTAGAAATAGGAATTACATAAAAATCTTAACTTGTGAACCTAATGCAGAAATTAATAATATTTGGGTTCTTTTCCTTGGGATTAAATAAAATTTGATATCCATTATAGAAGAATCATTATATTATGCCATTTTGGAGCTAGTTACTAGGGCACACAGATATGTGAAACTTAGAACCCCTTTCAAAAAATGATATACTGCTTCTCTGCTAAGAGGATGGTTAACTGAGGCTCTAGTAGTGAGATTTTTCAGAGCCTGCTTCTGTTTTTAAGCAGGTTGTGTTCTTCCCAAGACAGCAACCAGCCAATGACTGAACAGGGACGGTAAGCAAGGACCTAGCTCTGTCTGTTTAATGAGATCCTCTTCTGGTGGACAATCTCTGCTCTGGCACTGCCATCTGCACTGGCAGGGACTCTCTGGTTGGTATCATGGCCCAGTGCTCTCATCTGGCCAGTCCTGTTCTCTTTTCAGTTTTCTTCATAGTTGTTACTCCCTACAAAGCTTGTATAATTTTATTCCATTTTAGTATCTATTTCACTGCCAATACATTTGGCATAATTATTTATTCATGTTAAGTTGTGATTTGGAAGGATGATATATATGGTTATTCTATAGCAAAAGGAACAGAGAATTATGAATATAATATTAATATTAATATGTATATAATCTATACATATGAATTAATTATGTATTGAAATATCTAAAATATATATGTACTTTGCATAAATACATATTTATATAATATAGATAATTAAAATTTGTAAAATATAAAATATAACTGATTTATGAGTGTGTGTGTTTAGTTAATTAATTTATTTTTTTTAAAGATTTTTTTCTAATTTACTCATGAGAGACACACAGAGAGAGAGGCAGAGACAGGCGGAGGGAGAAGCAGGCTTCCCGCAAGGAGCCCAATGTAGGACTCAATCCAGGGACTCGAGGATCACGCCCTGAGCTGATGGCAGATGCTCAACCGCTGAGCCACCCAAGTGTCCCGTGTGTATATGCTTAAAGAGTTGATAAAAATCCAGCTCTATAACTGCTTTGGGGAAATTTTTTTTAAATATCCATTATGTCCAACATTGCTGTAATGAAGGGACCAGCCTTCTATAACAAAAAGAAAAAAGAAAAAGGTCATCATTCTCCACCACTATCCAACTCCTAACAGGCAGGGCAGTAGCATAGGACCTATGCTTAGAGAATTCAGTGTTTCTGAATATCATAAAATTGAATCTAGAGAGACGCCTGAGTGGCTCAATGGTTTAATGTCTGCCTTTGGCTCAGGGCATGATCCCAGGATCCGGGATCGAGTTCCATATGGGGCTCCCTGCATGGAGCCTGCTTCTCCTCTGCCTATGTCTCTATGTCTCTCTCTCTGTCTCTCGTGAATAAATAAATCTTTAGAAAAATGAATCTAGAGCAGGTGACACATAGAAATTATTAGAATTCATTAAATGTAAGTATAACAGTGTTTGGTGGCAAGCATGGAGCTTGGAGTCTGCTTCTCCTTCTGCCTATGTCTCTATCTATCTCTCTCTGTCTCTCGTGAATAAATAAATCTTTTAAAAAAATGAATCTAGAGCAGGTGACACATAGAAATCATTAGAATTCATTAAAATTAACTATAACAGTGTTTGGTGGCAAGCACAGTAGCATGTATCATTAGGTATTTCCAGTTGTCATGTCCACCAAAGGTGATAGCAATAACCAACCGAGACTCTTCTGGTTGAAACATGGCTGTTAGAATAATTTCTCTCTTTCCTTCACCTTGATTCCTGCTCATTTTCTGGACTCCTGCTCCCACGATTCCATGCATCTCTGATAATGTTCCAATAAATCTTTTTTTTTTTCTTATGTCTGTCAGTATTAGTTTTCACTACATGCAAACAAGAGATCAGATTGATACAAATTTGAACATTAAGCATATGCCTCATTATCAAATTCCCATTGAGAAATTTAAGCCAAAACTCTATATCCTTTCTTGGTACTATAAAGTAAATGGGAATTAGCGTTCAAAAGGCTTAAATCCTCAATCAGCTCTGTTTCATCCGTTGCTGCAACCTAAATTGTCTACTAAGGTAATGAGGGAACTTATCTGAAACCTCAAAGTTGAAGTGCTTTTAATACCAAGATTCTCAACAGACCCAGACTTTAGATTCCACATCAAAATTATCAAAGCATCCCCCCACACCTGTGATATCCAGAAAACTCAAGGAAAAATGACTAGAGCTATTGTCTCAAACCATATTATGTTTTCAGAACCACGACATAGAACAATCCAGAAAGATGCTACTTTTTTAAAAGTTGATAGCAGAGACTGACTGAAATCTGGCAAAAACAGTAAAGAGAATTACTGTTCTCTTCTCTCACTGCTCGTGAGAATTCGGAAAATGTTAGTTTAGCCTTAAGTGTTTACAATAGTTTACTCGAGTCCCTGACCTGGGAAATTTAACCTAACTGGCAGTGGTCTGCAGTCAGTAAGGTAAGTATAGAAGAGCACTTGCTCCTATAAAGGGATCTTAAAAGAAATACTCTTTTGTGCACAGCAATTCTATTTGTTTTCTTTAAAACTGAGGACAGGTTCCGGGGTGAACTCTGGTCTTATGCTCCACTTTGCATATTTGGAACTTCGAAATTTCCATTTCTGTTTGAGCCCTTTGTTTCGAGCACTTCAATGCTAAATTGAGTGTGAATTCCGTCAGGTGACATTTTCTTTCCTCGCTTCACTATGCAGAGTAAATTGCATCTGTCGCAGCCAACTCTCCATTCACGGTGTGCTTTTATTACGTATCTCAAATCCTGTAGCTTTTTCCTCTGCTGTTCTCCTTCCTCCGAGACCCAATGCATTTTCGACTTTGTGCTGTGGTAACTGCTCCCTTGAAATACTGGAGCGGAGTCAGGTATACAGTGTGTGCCTGGGGGGGTCCTCCCTTGAGAAGCTGCTTTTGATTCAGAGGAGACTTACTCTTGCACTTTCTTGAAATGAAGCTGTTGTCCACACCAGTGCCTGTGGAACCTGGGCTCCTGAGAACCTAGTGGGAATCACCCCTTCTGCCAGATGCTCTTCTCTGCTACTTTTCCTTTCCAGGAGTTTTGATTACCCTAAGCTTTTCGAGACCTTTGATAATTCAGGAACGTATAAAGATTCCTTTCTGCCACATATTTTTCTGTGGCTGTGGAGTACACCTCCTATGTTTCAGTTTTATCCATTTTTCCTGTACCCTTACTAGTTAGGCATGACTGAGTTTTGAAAATGTATATATCCTCTTAAGCTGGTCACATTTTTGTTCCATTTCTTTCTTTTTTTTTTTTTTTAAGATTTTATTTATTTGAGAGAGAGAGACAGACAGAGCAGGCAAGAGCCAGGAGGAGGAGGGGCAGAGGGAGAGGGAGAAGCAGACTCCCTACCCAGCAGGGAGCCCCACATGGGGCTCGATCCCAGGGCACTGCATCATGACCTGAGCAAAAGGCAGATGCCTGACTGACTGAGCCACCCAGGCGCCCCATCTGCCTTGTTTGTATTATTGAATTGTAGTACTTTTTTTTTTTTGACTCCACATTATTTTCTCATTCAGAGATTCTTTTCTTTCTTTCCTTTCTTTCTTTC
Source organism: Canis aureus (assembly GCF_053574225.1). Classification (NCBI taxonomy): domain Eukaryota; kingdom Metazoa; phylum Chordata; class Mammalia; order Carnivora; family Canidae; genus Canis; species Canis aureus. The sequence goes on along the minus strand of NC_135627.1, from coordinate 21,168,550 downwards.
TCTTAACTAAGCAATTTTGTTTTGTTTTTTTTTAATCTGAACAGTTTTTGATTGGATTTAACCTTTTTTTTTCTTTTTTTTGGATTTAACCTATTTTTATTCCTTGTCTTGTACTTTAGTGTTTCTCTTTCTTTTTTTTTTTTTTTTTTTTTTTTTTAGTGTTTCTCTTTCTTCCTGTAATTCTCTAACATATTCTAGTGGGGGATCTCTAGGGACAAAAATAATAAGTAACTATATCACTATCTAACAGTAATTGTGTCATCTTATAACTAGTACAATAATATTAGAAATATCACACATACATTTTCCTGATATTGTCATCTCCAATTAGTCTTTCTCTTTTTTGTTCTTGTAATCATCTAGTAAAGCTATTTTTAAAAGTTCTTATTATGGATTATTATTGTGCATTATATATCAGAACCTTTCAGAGGGTTTTTTTTCAGTAATTTCCTGGAATCCAGGCTATCTTTGAGAAAATAAAACTTTTTTCTTTGAATTATTGCCTCTCTTCTGTTAGATGTGCACAAGTATTAGTCACTGTTCATAACTTAATAAAATAAAAATTCTCATTTTTTAATGTCTCATTTCCCGAACATATAAATTAGCATTGTTGTTTCATGCAAAAATCAAATTACTATTAATGGAGACATATTTTTTTTTAAATTTCAGAGCAATCAATTTTTGTATCTAGCCTCTCCTTATAATTTAATGTATCTAAAACAGTTTATAAAGCATATTTCCTAATAATACTTTTAATATTTGAAGTATATGTAGCTTCTTCTCTTTATTCCTTTCAGTAAATAAGACTTGTATTCTGTTTCTTGTGTTTATTTATTTTTATTGTGAATATATATGACCTCAAAAAAAAAGTTTGGGGTCAACTTTTAAGTGACTTTCGCTTGATGGATTTTGCATTACTTCTACTGGGTACCTGGAAGCAGTAGCAATCCTGGGCTAGGTTAAACTGTCTCTACAGATTGGGCAACTAAGAGTTATGATGAATTCTGGATTTATATTTATATAGGGAGTCAGCTTGTGCTACCAGTGTATCAGGGAATGGGGTAAAATATTTTATTGTTCTTATTTTTCACCCAAAGGCAAGGCTGACACAGTTTCTTAGCCTCTACTTCTCTTCCTCCTTTGTTTTCTCCTCTTGCTCCTGCTCCTTCTACCCTTCCTCCTCTTCCTCAGTCTGACTCTCCTTCTTCCTGCTCCCTCTCTCTTCCCTTCCTTTTCTTCCGGCTACCACCAGTTTACACATAGACAATGTCATGTTTGCCACCCTGGCTATTTGAAGAGCATTTCAAATTCAGTATGTATTAATAATGAGGTTCTTACCTTTGTCTTGATCTCTGTATGGAACTAACTCCAATTTTAGTCCTTTGGGCACTGAGAGGTAATGTTAAGGCAGCTTCAGCATCAGGGTTAAATTAATTCTCTTTATACATATGCTTTCTACTTTTAAGGATTTCTCTTACTTTATAACTGTCTCAGTTAGGCATTCATAGTAGCTCTTTCTCCAGAGGTATTTTCCATATACTTAAGTTATTTATCAATTGTACTACAGAAAATTATTAATAGACAAAATATGAGTTATTTGATAAATACTATAGAATAATTTGAGTTTATTTTTTTAATTATATGTAAGCGATTAAATGATTCATGTATGTGTTTATATTCCCAATTTCTATAAACAGATAAGAGAATAGAAGTTATTCTTAGGAATAATGACAATATTCTATATTTTATTGCAGGAGTATTTACAATAGGCAAGATATGGAAATAACCTAAGCATCCACTGATTAATGAATGAATGGGCAAAGAAATTGTGGTACACACACACACACACACACACTGAATATTATTTAGCATAAAAATGAAATCTTGTCATTTGTGTGACAGCATGTGTGGACATCAAGGGCGTTATGCTAAATGAAATAGGTCATAAAGTGAAAGATGAATTCTGAGAGATCTTTCTCAAATGTGGAATCTAAAAAAATGAAGAAGAAAGAAAGAAAAATATAAGCTCATAGATATAGGGAATAGATTGGTGGTTGGCAGAGGCAGAGGGTATGAGAACTGGGTGAATGAAGTAAAAGGTAAAAATAAAAAAATAAATTAGAAAATAATTTAGAAAATAAGAGGGAAAAGAATTGTATTTGGGGGATATAATCTTGACTACAGTTTAGAGAATGGAGTGGGGCAGAAAGAACCAGAGAGACTAGATGAAAGCTCTTACAATAATCCCTAAAGAATATGATGAAGGCTTTGGCTAAAATGATGGCAACAGAAACAGAGATGAGAGGTCAGAGTTGGGACAGAGAGCGAGAATTGACAAAACCTGGTGATGGCTTAAATTTTAGAGTTGAAGCAAAGACCAGGGTCTTGACTCTTGTTACCCGGACTGCAGGATACAGACCAGCATCATTTGTATGGCATGGAAGGTTGTTAAAAATGCAGACTCTTTGGTCTCACATCAGACCTACTGAATCAAAATTTGCATTTTAACAAGATCCCAGGTAACTCATAGTACACAGTAAAATTTGAGAACTGTTGGTTTAGAGAATGTTCAGGTTCCTTGGAAAGCTGGCTGTTGTTCTATCCACTGAAAGACAGAATTGAGTTTGGCTTTTGGTAGGTTGGAGTTATGGTGCTTGAAAGTTATTTTGCTTATTCAACACTACTATGGACTACAGCTCTGTGAGGATAGACGTGAAAGACAATCTCTGGCCTTAGAGAGCTCACATCTGGTAAAACAAACAATTTTAAAGGCTACTATACTATATAGTATGGTGGTTGCCATGTTTGGGAATTTACAAGCTACTGATTTGGTACATTAACCAAAAGAGTGTTCACCTTTGTATTTCTACAGTCATAGTCTGCCTGGGAAGGCTCACCTTGAATGCGGAAGACCTCCCTTCAGCTGCTCAGCCAATGGGAAGGCCACCTCATTCTTCAGCTAGACATATCAATGACTAAATCATGACACTGGAGCTTTTTCCTTCAAATTGTGTGATTGGATTTAGGAAGTAGAAAGATATTTTGTGGAGTAAATAATTTTGCTCACTAGATGCTGATGAGCTGTCATTTCTATCTGCTGCCTTACAGGTCAAATCTTTGAAAGGAGTAATGTCAGAAAGCTATAGACACAGAACAACAGAAGAATTTTAACTATTAAACACTTTTCAAAAACTTTTTCAGCAGAATTGAAGGATCACCCTGGCTCAACCCAAAAGAATTTTCTCCATTTATAACTATCCGCTAATGCTGACTGCCTCCATTTTTTTCCACCCCTTCAAATTCAATTCATTACCAACAAGTGAGCAAGAGCCATTCAAGGCCTAGCCCCTTGTCCTTATCTAAATCTAACTAGTATTTCATTCATTGGTTCCTTAGTTCTGACTAAACAATTTCCTATTTACTTCTTTGATGCCATAGAAAGGAAGGCAAAATTAAAAAGAAAGAAGAATAAGAGTGACTTAGCTAAATGTAATTGTTTTAATTGCCAAAGAGCTGAAAATTTATACAACTGGACTGTGATGCTGTGTGTGGGACCTGCTAGCCAGCAGGAAAAGAAAGTATTTTTGTTTTGTTTTGCTTTGTTTTTGTAGATCTTAAAAAAATTATTTACTCATTTATTTAGAATGGGGGACGGACAGAAGGAGAGGGAGAAAGAGAATTTCAAGCAGACTCTGTGTCGAGTACAGAGCCCTTTGCAGAGCTAGTTCGTACTACACTGAGATTATGATGTGAGCCAAAATCAAAAGTCAGATGCTACTGGCTGAGTCACCAGGGTGCCCCAGGAAAAGAAAGTTTTATGTAGCAGATTTGTAAGCATTAAAACTTTTTAGGTTTAATCCCAAAATGTTGAGACTTGTCTCTAACCTAGCTATATTCATTTCTTTAGTTATATGGTATCCATTACATTTTTAAAATTACATCTTAAAAACAAATAGTGTAAATGGGAAGTATTCTTGTAACTTCTTAATATTATTCTATGCTATTGGGTGGGGCAGAAAATACCTGGTACAGAGGTGAGAATAATAACCTAGGAACTTCATAGCAATGCACTTGCACACCAGCATCTTGATGGAATTTCTGATTTTTCAACATACATACATAAATATGTATGTACATACATAAAAATTGCTTAAGGTAGGCTGTGAAAAAATCAGTATGCTTTGACTGAATTGGTTTCTGAGTTGTGGACAAAATATTGGATAACTATGGAGTAGATAATAAGAAGAGGGATATAAAAGTCAAGTAGGGAAATGTGGAATCATTCTGCTAAGCAAAAAGGTAGCCACGGAGCAAATGGGATTTTTTTTTTTATAAGAATCAAGAGCATATGGACACAATATGGATGCATTAGAGTAACTTTGCAGGAAATGTTAAGAATATGGACTTTTAACTGGCAATGACAGTGGAATGAAATGTTTAATAGAAATGAGAGTTTCTTTATTAAAATGCACATACTATAAAACTCACCACTTCAACTATTTTAAAGCATACAATTCACTATTTTTTAGTATACCAAAATTGGGGAATTATCACCATTAACTAATTCAGATAATTTTCCAGAGAAAATTTCTGAGAAAACCTGTACCACATCTGTTAGCAGTCATTGCCTATTGCTTCCTACTTTCAGCCTTTGCTGACCACCATCAACTTTTGCTCTAATAGATGTGCCAATTCTAGACCTTTAATCTAAAGAGAATAATTGTACAAAATGTGGCTTTTTGCATCTGGTTTATTTCACATAGCATAATATTTTCAAGATCATTCATATTGTGGCACGTATCAGTATTTCCTTCTTTTTTTAGAACTAGATAACATTGCATAGTAAAAATATACAGTATTTTCTTTATCCATTCATCAGTTGATAGACATTTGAGTTTCTTCTACTTTATCACTATTATGGATAATGTTGCCTGAATATTTATGTATACTGTTTTTATGAACATATGTTTTTAATTATCAGAGGTTATATACATATAAGAGTTGAATTTCTTGGTCATATGAGAGCTGTTTGACTTTTGAGGAACTGCCCAACTGTTTTCCAAAGTCACTTGCACCATTTTACATTCCTGCCAGAAATGTATGATAGTGCCATTTTTTCTACATTCTGAGCAACACTGTTAGATGTTTTTATTATTATTATTATTATTATTATTATTATTATTATATAGTCATGCTAGTGGATGTGAAGAGGTATCTCATTTTGGTTTTGATTTTCATTTCCTTATTTCAATAAATGTGAGCATCTTTTCATGTCTGCATTGGTCATTTATATGTCTTCTTTGGAGAAATGTCTGTTTAAGTTCATTATTCAGCTGAGCCATTCTTCTTTTTATTGTTAAGTCATAGAAACTCATATTCTTATATTCTGAATAGAAAATCCTTACCACTTAAATGTGTTGTAAATATTTTTTCTTAAATTTCTTTAAATTATCTAAGGATATTTTATGAAAAAAGAAAAATACAATCTTCCAAATTCTTGGTAGTTTCTTTCAAAGTACAGAAGTTGTTTGTTTTCCCATTACCTATACCTTTGGTGTCATATTAAAAAACTGGTATCTTATCCAAGGACATGAAGGTTAAACCTGTGTTTGCTCCTGGGAGTGTATAGTTTTTGCATTTACATTCATTTCATAAATTTTGAGTGAATTTTTGCATTTATTGTGAGAAACAGGTCAACTTCACTTTTTTTGCATGTGGAACACCAGGTGTCTAAGCATCATTTGTAAAAGGACTGCTCTTACCCAACTGCAGCCTCATTGAAAAGCAAATGACTGTTGGAATAAGGATTTACTTTTGTACCACCAATTTTATTTGATTGTCTATCCTTATACTACTATAATACTATTTTGATTAGTATAACTTTGCATTACATTTTGAAATTGAGAATTTCAAGTCCACAAACTTTGTTCTGTCTTTTTCTAGATGATTTAATGTATTTTGGATTCCTTACAATTTCATATGAACTTTAAGAGCAACTTATCCACTTTTGTAAAAAAAAAAAAAAAAAAAAAAAAAGCTATTACATTGAATCAGCTTATTAATTTGGGGAGTATCTGTACCTTAATAATATTAAGTCTTCCAATCCATAAACATGGGATCCTTTTCCATTTTATTTAATATCTTTAAATATCTTTCAACAGTGGTTTATAATTTCAGTGTATAAGTCATAAACTTTGATTTATTCCTAAGAAATTTATTATTTTTGATGCTATTGCAAATGAAATGGTTTCTTGCTTCCATTGATTTTTCAGTGCTTGTGTATAGAAATAAACTGATTTTATGTATTGATCCTATATCCTACAATTTTGCTAACCTTGTTTCTTCTAACTTTTTTTGTGTGGATTCTTGAGGGATATATATTTGTATCATAATTATGACATCTACAAATAGAAATAATTTTACTTCTTTTCCAACTTGAATGCCTTCCTTTTTCTTGTCTAATTACTTTGGCTGGAACTTCAATGACATTGTTGAATAGTGGAAAAAGTGGACATACTTGTCTTATTCCTGATCTCAGAAGGAAAATTCATTATTCACTATTGAGGCTGATATTTGTTATGGGTTTTCATAAGCTTTTATCATGGTGAGGAACTTTTCTTCTATTTCCAGTTTGCTATTAGCTTTTTCAATGAAAAAAAAGGGGGAGGGGTTGGATTTTGTTGCCTTTCTTTCTTTTATCTGTTGAGGGGATTATGTGTTATTGTTCTTCTAATAGTATGCTATATTATATTAATGTATTTTCATATGTTGCATTCCTGTAATAAATTCTTCTTGCTTATGCTGTGTAGTTCTTTTAATATCCCACTGGACTCAGTTTGCTTGAATTTTGTTGGGAATTTTTATTTATTTTTTATTTTTTTAAGATTTTATTTATTTATTCATAGAGACACAAGGAGAGAGAGAGAGAGAGGCAGAGACACAGACAGAGGGAGAAGCAGGGTCCCTGCAGGGCGCCCAATGTGGGATTCGATTCCAGGTCTCCAGAATCACACCCCGGGCTGCAGGCGGCATTAAACCGCTGCACCACTGGGACTGCCCTGTTGGGAATTTTTACATCTATATTTGTAATAGGCATTGAGTCTACAGGGTTTTTTTTTTTATTTGTTTTGTTTTGTTTTGTCCTTTGATGGACAAAATTTTTGAGACTTTGATATCAGGGTAATTTTGCTCTCATAATATGAATCACAGTGTTTCATCCTCTTCTTTCTCTCTTTTTTTTTTTTTTTTGGCAGAATTTAGGAAGGGCTACTGTTAGTTTTTCAGTTTTGGTAAATTGTATTTTTCTAGGAATTTGTCCATTTATTCTAGATTATCTAACTTTTTGGCATACAATAGTTGATAGTAAACCCAGACCCTATCGGTCACCTTACCTCCAAAAGATGCTACTCTGACTGCTGAACCATAATGATATTTGAGGTCTCCTGGAGTCAATATCAGTTCAGAGCCAACATCCAGTAACTCCCAATTCTAAATTCTAATTAAAAGGATATAGATCCTTCTGAGGAAGGCTAGGAGAAAGATAAACAATTTAAATTTGGGGCAGTGTAGCAGAGTCCTTCTTCAAAGATACCTGACCCTCTATCTGTGTAGTCCTATAAATTGTCTCAAGTCTGGGAATTGATTAAGTGGACATGATCCCCTGTTTTATGATTCAAATAAAACTTGTTCACTTGACCAAGAACTCTTGCACTTATTTTGATTAAGGAAGAATTTTGTATATAGCCTATCTATTTCACTTCTAGGAGAACCCTGATCAAAAGCCAATGACATAGGTCTCTGCAAGTCATACTATTCTGATTATTGCTTTGACTCAACTGTTCATTATAGTGACCATATCTTTCCTTTGGAGATTATCACCACTTGGTCTCTGCTACTCAGGGATCCATTGCATTTAGGTTTCCCAATTTAGTGGCAGCAGTCCCTTCTATAATTTCTAACCTACAAAGAGGAGTGATCTGAAGTAGAAATCTTCAAGAAATCTGGATCTCTTCTTACAAACAGATTTCTCACAGCCATGATGAAAGTATGTCCTTTATATCCTCCTGGGGCAGGTGACTAAGTTATCAGTGCTACTATTACTGTAACATTCCAGTTTCCCTCATCCTTTGGATCCCTTCTATACAGTGTAACACACGACTATACTACTTAGTATACTATAGTGTACTAAGATTGCTCTGTTCAACTTCATTTAGTATAGGCTACCATGCTGTACATGTTTCAGACAACCTACCAAATTTTTAGAGTCCTTTTTAAGCCCCTGCACTGCAACATTAAATACACACACACACACAAAAAAAAAAAAGAAAGAAAGAAGAAAGAAAGAAAGAAAGAAAGAAAGAAAGAAAGAAAGAAAAGAAAAGAAAAGAAAAAAAAAGAAAAGAAAGAAAAGAAAAAAAAAGAAAAGAAAGAAAAGAAAAGAGAAAAGAAAAGAAAAGAAAAGAAAGAAAAGAAAAGAAAAAAGAAAAGAAAAGAAAAGAAAAGAAAAGAAAAGAAAAGAAAAGAAAAGAAAAGAAAAAAGAAAAGAAAAGAAAGAAAAGAAAAAAAGAACAAACCCCACTTTATGGGCACATGTTACTATATTTGGCCTGATTCAATTTTATGTACTTTCGATCAATATCCCCCCATCCTTAATATTCACTCCCAGACATGTGTCCCAGATTTCTATGTAAATTGGAAAAATCATATGGTTCTTTTGGAATTTAATTCATCTTCTCATGGGTTACATTTTGTACCTCACCTTTCAGGACCTATGGTATTTGTGTCTAGTTATAGGTACAGAAACAAAGGGGGGTTGTAGGAGTGGTTACAGAGGAGAATCAGCAGTGTCTTTCAAGGCAACTATCTTGTGGGAGGCCATTACAGTTTCCTTAGACAGACTAGGGTTAAACTTCTCAAATAGGGATAAAATAGCTGTTTCTACTGGCAACAAGACTTAGTACAATAGAGGGGTTCAATGTCTTCAGCTTCATCAGAATCTTCCCAAATGTCCCATTCCAATTTTCAGGATCCCATTCCTTCACATTCAGTGGCTTCACTTGAACAGCAGATACTTTGTAAGGTTGGAAGTGCAATTTGCATTTTAATTCTACCAGTCACAGGATGAGACTGCATCAGTTTTCAGCAATCTCAACTCTGTAGCCACAGAGGAGATAAGGATTTCTTTCATAGCAGACATAGACACTTTTAGATCATTTATGAGGCACTTAAGTTGGGAATTTGAATCCCTGAGCACATCCTTTTCTTTTCTTACTTTGTCCAGCACAATTAGGAGCAACATGCCAATCTCATTATACTTTTCAATTGGACAAAAATATTCTAAGATATCAAATAGATGATCATCCAGAACTTTGCCTCTTAAAATTATTTAATTTGGAGTATCCACTGGTGATGTTTTGAGCATGCCTTAAGCCACATCATACTATAGACTATCAGTGCTCTCTCTACTATTAGAAAAAGAGTTATTAGTTCCTTTAAATCTAATCAGATTAGAAAACCAATTCTAGAAACTTTAGAACCAATTCAGAAAAACTTTAGGAACAGGTTCCTAAAGAATCTATTTCTGTAGAGCCACTTTTGGGACCAAAATCAGTGTTGAGAGAGAGAGAGAGACAAACAGGTAGACAGACACACATGGTGAAGAAATTGACTCAGCAGTTATGGAGAGAACCAAGCCTGAAATCTTCAAAACGAGCTAGAAGTTTGGACATTCCAGTAAGAGTTGATGTTGCAGTCTTGACTCCAAATTTAGTCCAGAAGCAAAATTCCTCCTACTTCAGCGCCTTTTCTTTTCTCCTAAGATGAAAGTCATCTATATTATGGAGAATAATATGTTTTATTTAAGGCTACTGATTTAAATATAAATCACATACAATAAATACCTTCACAACAATATTCAAACTGGTGTTTAACCAAAATATGGGACACCACTTCCTAGCCAAGTTAGCACATAAAATTAACTATCACATCTGGATATAGAATTCTATTCAGAAGGTTTAACGTGGAAGGACTTCGAGTGATAAATCTGTAAAGAAGTAAAATAGGCAAGATTGTGCAGAAGAAACTGAAAGGCAGTTTGGTTGCAACTCCAGTAACTGTCAATGCTGTAGGAAGTTCTGGACCTGGAAGGCCCCTTCTGATGTGTCTCAAATTGAAGCATGGGTGCTGGGTCTTTATATCCTTCCACCCATTCATCATTTACCACTGGCTTCCCCCCTCATAACATTGAGTCAGATAGCTAGTGCATAAGAATGTTGGCGTTTCATAGGGAATCAGATGGAGTAGCCCAGTATACACTATAAAAGATAATGACAAAATTCTGGTTAAGATCCACAGGATTACATTAAATAGCACTTATGAAGTTTAAGGAACTCTTAATTCTAAAGAATATATTTTCAGATGTGCCTGGGTGGCTCAGTTGGTTAAAAATCTAACGAGCTCAGGTAATGGTTATGGGGTCCTGGGATCAAGCTCCACGTTGGGCTCCCTGCTCAGCAGGGAATCTTCTTCTCCCTCTGCCTCTACCTGCTGCTCCTTCTGCTCATGCTCTCTCTTCTCTCTGTCAAATAAATAATAAATAAATAAATAAACAAACAAATAAATAAATAAATAAATTCTTTAAAAAAGAATGTATTTTCAGTCAAGATTAGTAAATCCATATTTTTGTTATATATTTTTAATTCATATTCTATATATTCACATGTTCTTCATATAACCAGTTATTTGAGAAAATTTAGTCCATAGTATGCATGGCATTTATTTTTGCCTATTTATTTTATATATTGTTGTGCTTGTATTTAACCTATTGTTTTATCACATTGCTATTTTAATATTATTGTATGTGGTTCATCTTTTTCTATACTGTCCCAAGAATGATGGGAGCATATTACATGAAATGCACTACAATGAAAACTGTTTTGGAAATAACATTACCGTTGATTATAGTTAGATTCCTTTAACAGAATGTTTATGTGCAGCTGCTGAATATAATAGCAAGTTGGAGAGATTCCGTGTCATCCCACACATTTCAGTCCATTTAGAAAGTAAATAGCAATGATAGATGATATTTTCCATAGAAACAGAAAATAGCAACACTGTGTCTCAAATCACAATTCCCTTTAATCAACATTGCAACATTAAAAAAAAAAGGCTAGTGAAAAGATCAATGGATAATATCCAGTTAGAGAAAATTGAAATCCACAAATAATCTTTTCAATGAGTGTCCTTGAGTAAATTTACTTTGTAAGTATTTGTAGATAGAAATAGAATCAATATTCCAGAATTATCATATAATTCTGGCAGTTAAAATATAGCTACACATTACCTCGGTCTTGAACAGTTGCAATAGGCAGCATTTGAAAGCTATTTACAAGAACTCTGAGTTCTTTATACAATCATTTTCCTATTGCCAGACTCCTCACAGGAAGACTCTCAGAAAAAGTTAAATGCTTTCTATAAAGGCACCTTGGCCATAGTGATTTAGCATATTGATATTTTTTTTTTGTATAGATGTACTTACCAGAGATAGCCACTGTGCGTAAAGCATGCTTTAAAAATATATAAAAAATTATTGATTTATCATCACGTCTCTTTTTTCTGCCTCTTCCTTTCTGCTATGCTTCCTTTTTACAAACTTGCCCATTCACATTTGTATATTTGATGAACATGTGAATGAATGAATGAAAGATATGAATAAAATATTTAAGACCATAAGTACTGTGTAGTTCTTTTTCTGGGTATATTTAGATTTCAATAGGGTGTGAAATATTTGGCTTGATAAAACGATGAATAGTTGTGTACACCCATCAACAGGAATGAGGAATTGTATTATGAACGTGGGTCTCCTGCGCTCACCACACTCCTTCAATTAAATGGATACATAGCTGCTTTACAATGAGATGAGTTCTGTCCAGAATTTTTCCCTTGTTTCCAACATTATGATTCTGTTGAACTTACAAACCACAGTCTAGAATTTTTCTCTTGGTCTCAATTATCTTTACTTTCAAATTAAGAAACACAATAATCTTCAATATAAGTATTGAATAGGAAAACAACTACTGAAGAGAAGACAAATAAGATTTTTAATAAGGACCAAGACCATTTAAGAAAGTTTTACTCTGGCATAGAGATATTGTTACTAAGGATTGATTGGATTTTATCCCTTCTTTAATGGTGATTGTTATGTTTAAATTTATTTTTTCCCAAAATATTTGAGAACATGCAAACAGAATATTGGAATTACATATTGTTCTATCTTGTATATTTTGTGATCAATTAAGGCATTTAAGTGAGCATTTAATATGTATGTATTATATTATGTATCTTCTCAGTTGATATAATATTATAAAATTATTGCTATTGGTGAGTTCCCTAAATTGGCCTGAAGTGTATAATTGATTAATTACACATACACACACACACATATAATTACAAATATTTTTAAACTGTATTACTCTTTCAAACACTGCAGTGGCTTAAGACTCTGTCAGTTTAGGTATATATGAGCTCTGTTTCCCAGTATTCTCATCTGTTTATGATACCAGGTTAGGTTTGTCTGGAGAGAAGTCTGTATCATAAAGCAGCAGTTGAAGTTCTGCTGTCTATTATTGGTTAGTCTGTTAGAGATAAGAGCATGATGGCCAGATTATTCTTGGCTTTTTGCTTCAACACATCATGTTCTGATTCCTAACTGCAGCTCTTGCTGACCAACAATGATTCAGGCCTACCACCAGGCATTTTGCAGCCAACTCAAAGGGAGGAGCAGCAGAGGAGCAACAGGATCCATAGACTTCAATAGCTTTCTTCACTTTTCCATTCTAGCAGCTGCTGCCTCATGTAACCTCCATGCTGATAAAAGCTTTCCTCAGATCCTTTTTAGAACTTTACATCGGCATTGAGTTTGCCTCAGTTGCATAAGCTCAATTTCAATTAAACAAACAAAAAAAGATTCACTTATTCCATTGACTATTCCAAGAAAATGATAGTGTTCTGCCTCCCTGATTGAACCCTATCTGATAGAACAAGGAAATAAAGGGCAAGTTTGTTACAATTTGGATACCATCAATTGGATTTCATACATTGACAGGATCTATTGGAAAGAAGAAAAAGGGGGAGAGGAAGTTGTGCCTCTTAGAGCCAGTATCTCCAGATAGTGAATTCAGTGAAATCCTAAAAAAAATCCAATCAGACCATCTGGGAGTTTTCACAAGATATAAAAGGAGCCTCAGTATTCATCAATAGACTAGCATGTAGACCTGAATATGACAGACCTAATGGTGATTCAGTGCTTATTCCTTTTTTCTTAAAAGATTTTATTTATTTATTCATGAGAAACAGAGAGAGAGAGAGAGAGAGAGAGAGAGAGAGGCAGACACAGGCAGAGGGAGAAGCAGGCTCCCCACAAGGAGCCCAATGTGGGACTCAATCCCGGATCCCGGGATCATGCCCTGAGCTGAATGCAAACGCTCAACCACTGAGCCACCCAGGCATCTCAATTCAGTGGTTATTCTTAATTGATTGGTAAAGTGGCCAGGTCAATTCTGGTGCATCCAGTAAGTTGCTAGAAGAGCCAAGGCAGATACCATTGGCTAAGGTTTTACTGGGAGCGTCCTTCCAAAGTAGGGCCACCAGACTACTTTCATATATATTTTTAGCTTCATAGGTCATAGTTTCTTTTGTTACTACTCAACTCTGCCACTGTAGCATGGAAAATGGCAGTAGGCCTAACCTAAACTGATGGTCTTGGTCAGAATTGGCTTATGCAGACCCCTCCTCTAAAGGGTCATTGAAGGGATGCCTAGGTGGTGCGGTGAATGAGCATCTGCCTTTGGCTCAGTTCATGATCCCAAAGTCCTGGGACTGAGTCCTGCATTGGGCTCCCCAGAGGGAGCCTGCTTCTCCCTCTGCCTATGTCTCTTCCTCTAACTCTGTGTCTCTCATGAGTAAATACGTAAAATCTTTTAAAAAATAATTTAAAAAAATAAAAATAAAGGATCATTGAAGACATTCAAACTATTTAGTCTTGAAGCCAACTTTATAAATTTTTCATGAGTTTCAATATTCTAATTATCTAATGATAAACACAGAATGTAGGGGCTTAAAGAAAGAAGAGAAAGAAAGAAAGAAAGAAAGAAAGAAAGAAAGAAAGAAAGAAAGAAAGAAGAAAGAAAGAAAAAAAATAAGTCAAGCTAAATTTATTCTATAACTTGCTTTCATGATAATGTGATGGATAATGTCTTAAATAGGCCTTCAGTTAGGATGGACATTTATTTTAGAGGTGAAGAAAAAGAAAATGCATGAGCAAAATCTGTTGCTTTCATATTAATCAACCAGAGAATGATATTTAAAAAAATATCTAACCTTTGCCCACAAAATGCACTTAGCTAAAAAGGCATAAAACACAAAAATCCCAAACTAAGAAGTATATTAAATGATTACTGACATTCAAGGAAAAAAACAAATCAGTGATTACACTCTCAAGATTCAGTTCACCTGTTATTGGAATAAAATTTCTGAGGCTTATATTAGCTAAAAATTTGAAGGCAATGTGATGATTTTATTTAATTTGTATCAATGCACTGTTTATTGACTTTATTTACATATATTGCTGAAAAAGTTTATTCTTCTAGCTGTTTTATTAAGACTATTTTTAAGGTACAGAGGTATCCCCTAAGCCCCAGTTCCCTACATAGGCATCATCACCTCCACCATCAGTATTTTCCATCAGAGTGGTCCATGAGTTACAACTGATAAACCTATATTGACACATCATTATTGCCAAAGGCCATAGTTTACACTTTGGTTTACTCTTAGTGTTATACTGTTGACCTTTAAAATTTGAAGATTTATTTAACTTATTTGAGGTCCAGGTTTGCCTTTCACTATGGTTTAATAATATTAACCTCTTGAATGGCCTTTTGTCTAAGCTTTTTGAGTGTTGAATAAATAACATAGAATGCCTCCTATTACTATGTTTATTCTTGTGTAGCAACCTAAAAGCAACCTACACAGGAATAAATAAGTAATAAAGTTTTTGGATTTAAAGAGACTAAAGATTATGTGGTCTAAATTGCTACATAATTTAAGAATCCCTTTTATATAAAACAACTTTAAGGTATAGCTCTCTAGTCTTCATTTTTAATTCCTCAAATATAAATAGTTCATTGTCTATGAGTGAAAAATGGAGAGACAGTGAGCAAGAAAGTCCCTCTTTTTACATTGTATCTGTTTGAGCTTCCTTTTTCTAGGTTTGTTTTTGAAATATGTAATATCAATCTTATCCTATTCATATAATATCCATTATCTTTCTATCTACCACATCATCTTTTGATCTATCTATCCATCTATAATACCTATTATAAAAGAATTTTCCATAATGATTTTTACCATCCTGCCTCTTGCCTTTCTTTGATATTTTATATCTTTGGAAATAAGTATTTATAATTCCTTATCTATGTGAGAAAACTTCTTTTCCTGAATGCTTTGAATGGATATTCTTTAGAGATATGCATCTAAACCACAATTAAACTCTCCAAGATATAGGGCAGCCTGGGTGGCTCAGCGGTTTAGCACTGCCTCCAGCCCAGGCCTGTTCCTGAAGACCCAGGATCGAGTCCCATGTCAGGCTCCCTGCATGGACCTGCTTCTCCCTCTGCCTCTCTCTCTCTCTTTCTCTCTCTCTCTCTGTCTCTCATGTATAAATAAATAAAATCTTAAAAAAGAACTCTCCAAGATATAAAAAGAATAGTTAGTGTCATTTCTGGTAATTTTGTAGGTCATCTGTGTCTTCGGTAAGAACATGATTTAATTCCTGATATTATTCTTTTTCTAAACTTTTCTCCTTATTTAAAGCGAATACCCTTGCAAGGTCTTTAATCTTGACAAAGATACCTGATGATAAAATTTAGTTTAAGAAGCTAAGAAGTGGGGTGCCTGGTTAGCTCAGTTGGTAGAGTATGTAACTTTTGAACTGGAGGTTGTAAATTCAAGCCCCACATTTGGTGTAGAGATTACTTAAAAATAAAAAAATCTTAAAAAAAAAAAAAGAAGTTGTTTTGCAGTTTTGATCAGGTATCACAGACAAGGAATTGCAGAAAAAATCTTGGCAGCAATTTTTTTGTTTATTTTTTAAATCTTTAAAAATATGCCTTGAGGGTTCATGAATCCTCTCCACTGCCAAAGTCTTTGATCATGTGTTAATTTCAGACTTATTTTATTCTTTTATGCCAATTTTATAATATTTTATAATAATTTCCTTGTCTGAACTTGAATATCACACTCATAATTTTAGTCTTTTAATTCAACAATTCCTAAATTTTTAAGGATTATTGGAAAGTTGCTTGAATCACATGAATAAACTGCACTTACTTAGAAGTGACATATGTTATCTGTTAGGGACCAAACCCTCCCTGTCCCTCCCCTGTGATTAAATCAAGAGGTGGGGCCTTTGTGAGATAATTAGGATTAGATGAGGTCAAGAAAATAGAGTTCTAATGAATAGGATTAGTGCCCTTAGAGGAGTCAGAAGAGAGTTTGTTTTCTCTCTTTCCTCCCTGCCATCTGAGGATATGAAAAGCAGGCAGTCTACATACAACCTGAAGAGGGTTCTCACCTGAATGAACAGGATGGCACCCTCATCTCAGACTTCCAACATTCTATGAGAACTAAATTTCTCTTGTTTGTAAACTATCCAATTTATGATATTTTGATTAGCAGCCTGAATTAATCAAGACAGTATCCTACACTATATCAGATTTCCTGTGCTTTTACAATGTTTGTAATCATACTTCTATTTGAAATTTGATACATTAAACTTTTATAATGAGCAATTTCTGAAGACACAGTAAATGTGGGATTAATGAAAATTGATGTCCCTCGTAAAGGATGTAGACCATAAGCAATGTATGTTTTGCAATTTTTAGATTTTGTATTTGATGTAAAAACATCAACACCCTGCTATTATCAGTACCAATCACAATATTATCAGTACAAATCACAAAGTGTTTTCCTTTTTATTCAATATCCTCATTTATTTATGTTAAGTTTTTTAGTAACTAGATGGAAATGAGACCGCCAAGGCAAGCGAGGGTCCAAGAACAGATTTTATTGCAGGCACCCTCGGGCGAGGTTCCACGACTCACGGGAGAAAGAGAGTGAGTCCGGGAAGTCGCGCCAAGACAAGGTGGTAGGGGGTTTACACAACGTTGTAAGGCAGAACGGTTTCCTATTGGTTGGCTCATATGCAAAGGAAGGATTGCAATCCAACCAGTCAGAGTGACCCTCACCATGCAAAGGAAGGATTGCAATTCGACCAAAGGGGACTTCCTCCTCTGGGGTTTGAAGGGCATTGGGTTCGGTTGGGGAAGTCCAAAGGAGAGGTGTAAGGGTCTGCTCAAGCTGTCGTCCCAAGTGGAGGTGGTGACAGGAACCTCAGCCATTTTGGCTATCCGCCATCTTGAGGAGTTTCCCTTCCCGCCTGGCCCCAACAATTTATATATATATATATATATATCAAGAAATTTATTGAATGAGAGTATATTCTTAGATATATATCAGTTATCAGGCAAAAGGTTAAAACTATATTGCTTTAGGGATGCCTGGGTGGCACAGTGGTTGGGCATCTGCCTTTGGCTCAGGGCATGATCCTGAGGTCCTGGGATCGAGTCCTGCATCATGGAGTCTGCTTCCCCCTCTGCCTGTGTCTCTGCCTCTCTCTGTGTGTCTCTCATGAATAGTCTTTAAAAAATAATAAAAAAATAAAACTATATTGCTTTAAAAAATTCTGTTAAATCTATTTCTTTTGTGATCATTGTTTACTTTTTCATTAGTCTATTTTTCATATTGAATTGGTCTTGATCCATTTTGGTTTTTAAAAATTGTCAGGGTATCCCTGGAATAATTTAACCCAGTACTCAGAAATGCTGCCTTAAATCATTGATTAGCCGAAGAAAACCTTCACTCTTGACAGACCTTCTTGAATCTAAATAATTGTTCAGGGAATATCTTCTACCATCCAATATATTGCTGAAGGGTGTCCAACTGCCAAACAGTGAAATGAAGTAACATATCTTGGCAAACTTTGAAAGGAGAAAAGGCTTCAAAAATGTGTAAATGTGTTTTGTTATTTGAAGATACTTGGCACCTGTCATTTTTGTGTTATTTCCCTTTTTGTAGAAAAGAAGAAATTCCCTCCATGTTTGACATTTTTCTCAAGGTCAGTGCAGTGATTCTTTTTTTTTTTTTTTTTTTTTTTTTTTTTTTACAGTAGAACTTCACATATTTTGATTCCAAGAGGAAAAAAAAAAAGCCTCAGTGTGTGTGCCCAGAGATTTAATGTCAGGTCTACTATTTGGCCCACTTCTCAGAGTTTCTTAATTCTGTTGGCCCTGAACATGATTTACCAATGACAATGGTACCAATAAAGGGAATTGAATAAGTCTTGCAATTAGTAGAATTGGCTCCAAGTGAAACTGCAGTAGAGCATGGATCAAGGTATTTGGGCTGAGATCAAATCCTAATATCAGTGTAAGGCCTCTACAAAATGGCCTGATCAGGAATGTTATGCAAAATTTTCTAGGATGAGGACTAGCCTGTGGATCTTTGGATGTTTGAGATACTAGGAAATCATAGTGTTTGAGAGGAAATCATAATTCATGAGCTCCTTTAATTTTTAAAAGTTTTTTTATTTAAATTCAATTTGCCAACATATAGTGTAACACCCAGTGCTCATCCCACCAAGTGCCCTCCTTAGTGCCCATCACCCAGTCACCCCATTTCTCCCCCTTTCCTCTTCTGTAACCCTTTGTTTCCCAGAGTTAGGAGTCTCTCATGGTTTGTCTTCCTCTCTAATTTTTCCTCACTCAGTTTCCCTCATTTCCCTTATAATCCTTTTCCTATTTCTTATATTCCGCATATAAGTGAAACTATGCGATGATTGTCCTTTTCTGATTGACTTATTTCACTCAGCATAATACCCTCCAGTTCCACAATGTCAAAGCAAATGGTGGGTATTTGTCTTTTCTTATTGCTGAGTAATATTCCATTAATATATATATCTTATCTTTATCCATTCATCTGTTGAAGGATATCATGGCTTCTTCCACAGTTTGGCTATTGTGAACGGACATTGCTTCTATGAACATTGGAGTGCAAATATCCCAGTGTTTCACTATATCAGTATCTTTGGGGTAAATACCCAGTAGTGCAATTGCTGGGTCATAGGGTGGCTCTATTTTTAACTTCTTGAGGAACTCCACACTGTTTTCCAGAGAGTGGCTGTACCAGGTTGCATTCCCACAAATGGTGCAAGAGGGTTCCCCTTCTCCACATCCTCTCCAACATTTATTGTTTTAATTTTAGCCATTCTCACTGGTGTGAGGTGCTATCTCATTGTGGCTTTGATTTGTATTTCCCTGATGGCAAGTGATGTGGAGTATTTTTTCATGTGCTTGTTGGCCATGTGTAGGTCTTCTGCCCATTTCATGACTGGATTGTTTGTTTCTTGGGTGTTGAGTTTGATGTTTTTTATAGATCTTGGATACTAGTCCTTTATCTGATATGTCATTTGCTAATATCTTCTCCCATTCTGTAGGTTGTCTTTTAATTGTGTTGATTGTTTCCTTTGCTCTGCAGAAGCTTTTTATCTTGATGAAGTCCCAGTAGTTCATTTTTGCTTTTGTTTCCCTTGACTTCATAGATGTGTCTTGCAAGAAATTGCTGTGGCCAAGTTCAAAAAGGTTGTTGCCTGTGTTCTCCTTTGGTGTTTTGATGGATTCTTGTTTCACATTTTTAGATCTTCCAACCATTTTGAGTTTATCTTTGTGTATATTGTAAGAGATTGGTCCACTTTCATTCTTCTTCATGTGGCTGTCCAATTTTCCCAACACCATTTATTAAAGAGACTATCCTTTTTCCAGTGGATATTTTTTCCCACTTTGTTGAATATGAGTTAAACATAGAGTTGAAGGTCCATTTGTGGTTTCTCTATTCTGTTCTATTGATCTATGTGTCTGTTTCTCTGCCATTACCATACTGTCCTGATTATCACAGCTTTGTATTACAGCTTGAAGTCAGGCATTGTGATGCTCGCAGCTTTGGTTTTCTTTTTTCAACATTCCTCTAGCTATTCAGGGCTTTTTCTGGTTTGATACAAATCTTAAGATTATTTGTTCCAACTCTCTGAAGAAAGTCCCTGGCATTTTTACAGGGATTGCATTAAACATGTAAATTGCTCTGGGTAGCATAGACATTTCCACAGTACTGATTCTTCCAATCCATGAGCATGGAATGTTTTTCCATCTCTTTATGTCTTCCTCGATTTCTTTCATAAGTGTTCTGTAGTTTTTGGAGTATAGTTCCTTTACCTTTTTGGTTAGGTTTATGAGAAAGAATTTCATGTGATGTGAAATTTTGAAATGTTATTTTATGGCTTGAACTTAATTCAAGTATGTGTGTGTATATATCTATAAGGATAGATAAATAGGTAGAAAGTATGTATTTAAATGTATTATTGTAAAATAAGAATGTCACTAGCCTGTATTTTGGATTTATATTTTTGTTTAGTTCTTGATTATGATGAAATTAGGTTAATAAGTTTTATTCTTTTCATTCTAGAGTGACGTATTTGTAATATTGTAGGATCAGATGAGTGAAAATGGTGAATATTCATTTTTCAGGTATTTTTCACTATTACATTAAAAAATATAGTTTTCTACCAAATGAGATATAACTCAAGTTCTCATGCTAAAATTTTACTTAGTACTGAATAATGATACCTATCTGGTACTTTTGACATATCTGAATACCTTCAGTGGCCTCAAGATACATTCTCAAATGATCAAAAGATGATTAAAAAAATGTAGTACTAAAATGCAGAAAAACAGGTACAAAGAAAAGCAGCAATCTAAAAATGATGTTATTTGATATTTCCATTATTTAGCCTGGTTGGTTTATATGTTATCGTTATCTCTTATTGTTTCTTAAAAGCTTATTACTACAAACATCATAAAATGATATATAACCCTAGAAATTCTCAAAGGTAGAAGTAGAGATATTAAGTACAGAATTGTTTTAAAAGTCTCTGATTAAAGATGTTCTATGTATTGTGCTGATACCAGCTCAGATTAGGTCAGCAGATACAATTATGCTCTTCCAAACTATACATTTGGCAATGTCAGGTTGTATCTTGAAAGTGACCATTGTGGAAACATTTACACCACAGAAATTGGCAAATGATAAAAATTCAGGCTTTTATTTTATTTTTTTTTACTTTCTTTGAGTGTTGGCTATTAAGCATTTCCAGCCTACCATCAGATTAGTATAATAAAAAATATGAACATTCTGTAGAATCATTTAAATACCTGTTTTATTTGTTGCTACATATGAGGTAAGAATACAAAATTACTTTCAAAAGATGTCTATTTTAAGGGAAAGCATGAAGGTTACTAACTGGTCTAAAGTAAGTGTCAATAATGAGATGCTTTTCAAGTACTGCTTAAAATTTCCTCATGACAAGGTAAGTTATACTTTAAGAAAACAAATGTAAATAAATGTGAATTAGTCCCTTCATAAAAGTCTCTTTGGGGAAAACAAGTCATCAAATCTCTGTTGCTTAATTTCCTTAACCTAAATGTTATTTAATGAAAGTGTAGTTTTGGAAGCATACATGTTTTTTTATGAGATACTGTATCAGAATTATAGGTGAATAAAGTCTTTAATGATATAAACTGCAGTGCTAAAAGGATAAAAAGCAATTTGAAAATTGAGAGGAGTCAGATTTGGGAAACAAGTTAAAATAAAACTCAACTACATTATTTTTTTTTTTCTCTCTCAAAATTGTATCACATATTATTTAAAGGGTCATCATTATCTTTTTTTTTAATTTAACCCTTGAAATATTTACCTTTAAATGTTGCTATTTTTGTTATTAAAATGATCATCTAATGTTTAATTAGAGAAGTAGGGTTTCTCATGTTTTCTACTTTAATTTTATTTTTCAATCTTAACACAAGATTTTCTGATTATATTAAGCATGTTTCTTCAGTGATAAGTAGGTCACAGCATTGCCTGTTTTAAAGCGAATGTTCTAATACATTCTTTATATTTTGTCCACTTTTGAATCCTTCTAAATAAGCTTTTTAAAAAATTTTACTACTAGTTGTGATTATGTATACATGACTATTTCATATGTGTATAACAAAACCATTTCAAATGATTTAAAGAAGCACTGCATATGAGAATATTTTTAGGTTGTTTTAATATTTTGCTTGTATTTAGACAAACTTAGATTCTACCCAATTAGGAAAAAAACAAAAAACAAAAAACCAATAGACACAAGTCATAAAGACCATGAAATGAAGAGCAGTCTTCACTGACTGGTAAGGAAGTCAGGGTAACTCTGGATGAGGTAGAAAAGGGTGGTGATGCTTTCCATTGAAATTGATGTATTATAACGTCAATTAACAAAAGATCCAAAACATAAACAGAGCTCTCATCTTGGTACTAGGACAATCCCCCAATAGCATGAACTCTTTTAAAATATCAGAATTTTGATAAGGTGGAAAATTAATACAAACCTTTTAGATTAAAACCTAGATTTCCTAAATCATCAATAAAGCTGTTAGGAAGTACCTCCTGAAAAAGGTATGTCTTTCTGTTCAGAGGATGGGCATTTGCCTAACAGCACTGTAGCAAAGATTAGAGAGAATGGAAAGGCAATAATTAAATTAAGTGAGGGAGGAGCAAGATGGCGGAAGAGTAGGGTCTCCAAATCACCTGTCTCCACCAAACTACCTAGAAAACCTTCAAATTATCCTGAAAATCTATGAATTCGGCCTGAGATTTAAAGAGAGACCAGCTGGAACGCTACAGTGACAAGAGTTCGAGCTTCTATCAAGGTAGGAAGACGGAGAAAAAGAAATAAAGAAACAAAAGGCCTCCGAGGGGGAGGGGCCCCGCGAGGAGCCGGGCTGAGGCCGGGGCGAGTGTCCCCAGGACAGGAGAGCCCCGTCCCGGAGGAGCAGGAGCTGCACCGACCTTCCCGGGGGAAAGGGGCTCGCGGGGAGGTGGAGCAGGACCCAGGAGGGCGAGGATGCCCTCGGGCTCCCGGGGACACTAACAGACACCTGCGCCCCGGGAGAGCCCCACACCCCGCGGCCGAGCTCCCTAAGGGCTGCAGCGCGCACGGCGGGACCCGGAGCAGCTCGGGGGGCTCGGGGGCGGCTCCGCGGAGGGGGCTGCGGGGCGGGAGCGCGAATCCACCAGCGCAGGCTCCGGAGCACAGGGCGCCGGGACACAGCCCAGGATCCGGCCTCCCCCGGGACAGGCAGAGGCCGGGAGGGCCCAGGACAGCGAGGACGCTCCTGACCCAGGTGAGCAGATCAGCGGCCCCGCCCCGGAGCCTCCAGGCCCTGCAGACGGAGTTCCTGCCAGAGCTGAATCCAGGTTTCCAGACCTGGCCCCGCCACTGGGGCTGTTCCTCCTGCGGCCTCACGGGGTAAACAACCCCCACTGAGCCCTGCACCAGGCGGGGGCACAGCAGCTCCCCCAACTGCTAACACCTGAAAATCAGCACAACAGGCCCCTCCCCCAGAACACCAGCTAGACTGACAACTTCCAGGAGAAGCCAAGGGACTTAAAGTA
The DNA here is from genome assembly GCF_053574225.1 of Canis aureus. Classification (NCBI taxonomy): domain Eukaryota; kingdom Metazoa; phylum Chordata; class Mammalia; order Carnivora; family Canidae; genus Canis; species Canis aureus. The sequence goes on along the minus strand of NC_135627.1, from coordinate 21,144,895 downwards.
CACAGAATCAGAAGATACTCCCCGGTGGTTCTTTTTTTGTTTGTTTTTGTTTTTGTTTTTGTTTTTGTTTTTGTTTTGTTTTGCTTTTTGATTTGTTTCCTTCCCCCACCCCCCTTTTTTTTCTCCTTTCTTTTTCTTTCTCTTTTTCTTCTTTTTTTTTTTTTCGTTTTTTTTTTTTCTTTTTCTTCCCTTTTTTTTTCTCTTTCTCTTTTCTTTCCTTCTTTCTCTCCTCTCTTTTTCTCTTTTTCCCAATACAACTTGCTTTTGGCCACTCTGCACTGAGCAAAATGACTAGAAGGAAAACCTCACCTCAAAAGAAAGAATCAGAAACAGTCCTCTCTCCCACAGACTTACAAAATCTGGATTACAATTCTATGTCAGAAAGCCAATTCAGAAGCACTATTATACAGCTACTGGTGGCTCTAGAAAAAAGTATAAAGGACTCAAGAGACTTCATGACTGCAGAATTTAGAGCTAATCAGGCAGAAATTAAAAATCAATTGAATGAGATGCAATCCAAACTAGAAGTCCTAACGACGAGGGTTAACGAGGTGGAAGAACGAGTGAGTGACCTAGAAGACAAGTTGATAGCAAAGAGGGAAACTGAGGAAAAAAGAGACAAACAATTAAAAGACCATGAAGATAGATTAAGGGAAATAAACGACAGCCTGAGGAAGAAAAACCTACGTTTAATTGGGGTTCCCGAGGGCGCCGAAAGGGACAGAGGGCCAGAATATGTATTTGAACAAATTCTAGCTGAAAACTTTCCTAATCTGGGAAGGGAAACAGGCATTCAGATCCAGGAAATAGAGAGATCCCCCCCTAAAATCAATAAAAACCGTTCAACACCTCGACATTTAATTGTGAAGCTTGCAAATTCCAAAGATAAGGAGAAGATCCTTAAAGCAGCAAGAGACAAGAAATCCCTGACTTTTATGGGGAGGAGTATTAGGGTAACAGCAGACCTCTCCACAGAGACCTGGCAGGCCAGAAAGGGCTGGCAGGATATATTCAGGGTCCTAAATGAGAAGAACATGCAACCAAGAATACTTTATCCAGCAAGGCTCTCATTCAAAATGGAAGGAGAGATAAATAGCTTCCAAGACAGGCAGCAACTAAAAGAATATGTGACCTCCAAACCAGCTCTGCAAGAAATTTTAAGGGGGCCTCTTAAAATTCCCCTTTAAGAAGAAGTTCAGTGGAACAGTCCACAAAAACAAAGACTGAATAGATATCATGATGACACTAAACTCATATCTCTCAATAGTAACTCTGAATGTGAACGGGCTTAATGACCCCATCAAAAGGCGCAGGGTTTCAGACTGGATAAAAAAGCAGGACCCATCTATTTGCTGTCTACAAGAGACTCATTTTAGACAGAAGGACACCTACAGCCTGAAAATAAAAGGTTGGAGAACCATTTACCATTCGAATGGTCCTCAAAAGAAAGCAGGGGTAGCCATCCTTCTATCAGATAAACTAAAATTTACCCCAAAGACTGTAGTGAGAGATGAAGAGGGACACTATATCATACTTAAAGGATCTATTCAACAAGAGGACTTAACAATCCTCAATATATATGCTCCGAATGTGGGAGCTGCCAAATATATAAATCAATTATTAACCAAAGTGAAGAAATACTTAGATAATAATACACTTATACTTGGTGACTTCAATCTAGCTCTTTCTATACTCGATAGGTCTTCTAAGCAAAACATCTCCAAAGAAACGAGAGCTTTAAATGATACACTGGACCAGATGGATTTCACAGATATCTACAGAACTTTACATCCAAACTCAACTGAATACACATTCTTCTCAAGCGCACATGGAACTTTCTCCAGAATAGACCACATATTGGGTCACAAATCGGGTCTGAACCGATACCAAAAGATTGGGATTGTCCCCTGCATATTCTCGGACCATAATGCCTTGAAATTAGAACTAAATCACAACAAGAAGTTTGGAAGGACCTCAAACACATGGAGGTTAAGGACCATCCTGCTAAAAGATAAAAGGGTCAACCAGGAAATTAAGGAAGAATTAAAAAGATTCATGGAAACTAATGAGAATGAAGATACAACCGTTCAAAATCTTTGGGATGCAGCAAAAGCAGTCCTAAGGGGGAAATACATCGCAATACAAGCATCCATTCAAAAACTGGAAAGAACTCAAATACAAAAGCTAACCTTACACATAAAGGAGCTAGAGAAAAAAACAGCAAATAGATCCTACACCCAAGAGAAGAAGGGAGTTAATAAAGATTCGAGCAGAACTCAACGAAATCGAGACCAGAAGAACTGTGGAACAGATCAACAGAACCAGGAGTTGGTTCTTTGAAAGAATTAATAAGATAGATAAACCATTAGCCAGCCTTATTAAAAAGAAGAGAGAGAAGACTCAAATTAATAAAATCATGAATGAGAAAGGAGAGATCACTACCAACACCAAGGAAATACAAACGATTTTAAAAACATATTATGAACAGCTATACGCCAATAAATTAGGCAATCTAGAAGAAATGGACGCATTCCTGGAAAGCCACAAACTACCAAAACTGGAACAGGAAGAAATAGAAAACCTGAACAGGCCAATAACCAGGGAGGAAATTGAAGCAGTCATCAAAAACCTCCCAAGACACAAAAGTCCAGGGCCAGATGGCTTCCCAGGAGAATTTTATCAAACGTTTAAAGAAGAAATCATACCTATTCTCCTAAAGCTGTTTGGAAAGATAGAAAGAGATGGAGTACTTCCAAATTCGTTCTATGAAGTCAGCATCACCTTAATTCCAAAGCCAGACAAAGACCCCGCCAAAAAGGAGAATTACAGACCAATATCCCTGATGAACATGGATGCAAAAATTCTCAACAAGATACTGGCCAATAGGATCCAACAGTACATTAAGAAAATTATTCACCATGACCAAGTAGGATTTATCCCTGGGACACAAGGCTGGTTCAACACCCGTAAAACAATCAATGTGATTCATCATATCAGCAAGAGAAAAACCAAGAACCATATGATCCTCTCATTGGATGCAGAGAAAGCATTTGACAAAATACAGCATCCATTCCTGATCAAAACTCTTCAGAGTGTAGGGATAGAGGGAACATTCCTCGACATCTTAAAAGCCATCTATGAAAAGCCCACAGCAAATATCATTCTCAATGGGGAAGCACTGGGAGCCTTTCCCCTAAGATCAGGAACAAGACAGGGATGTCCACTCTCACCACTGCTATTCAACATAGTACTGGAAGTCCTAGCCTCAGCAATCAGACAACAAAAAGACATTAAAGGCATTCAAATTGGCAAAGAAGAAGTCAAACTCTCCCTCTTCGCCGATGACATGATACTCTACATAGAAAACCCAAAAGTCTCCACCCCAAGATTGCTAGAACTCATACAGCAATTCGGTAGCGTGGCAGGATACAAAATCAATGCCCAGAAGTCAGTGGCATTTCTATACACTAACAATGAGACTGAAGAAAGAGAAATTAAGGAGTCAATCCCATTTACAATTGCACCCAAAAGCATAAGATACCTAGGAATAAACCTCACCAAAGATGTAAAGGATCTATACCCTCAAAACTATAGAACACTTCTGAAAGAAATTGAGGAAGACACAAAGAGATGGAAAAATATTCCATGCTCATGGATTGGCAGAATTAATATTGTGAAAATGTCAATGTTACCCAGGGCAATATACACGTTTAATGCAATCCCTATCAAAATACCATGGACTTTCTTCAGAGAGTTAGAACAAATTATTTTAAGATTTGTGTGGAATCAGAAAAGACCCCGAATAGCCAGGGGAATTTTAAAAAAGAAAACCATATCTGGGGGCATCACAATGCCAGATTTCAGGTTGTACTACAAAGCTGTGGTCATCAAGACAGTGTGGTACTGGCACAAAAACAGACACATAGATCAGTGGAACAGAATAGAGAATCCAGAAGTGGACCCTGAACTTTATGGGCAACTAATATTCGATAAAGGAGGAAAGACTATCCATTGGAAGAAAGACAGTCTCTTCAATAAATGGTGCTGGGAAAATTGGACATCCACATGCAGAAGAATGAAACTAGACCACTCTCTTTCACCATACACAAAGATAAACTCAAAATGGATGAAAGATCTAAATGTGAGACAAGATTCCATCAAAATCCTAGAGAAGAACACAGGCAACACCCTTTTTGAACTCGGCCATAGTAACTTCTTGCAAGATACATCCACGAAGGCAAAAGAAACAAAAGCAAAAATGAACTATTGGGACTTCATCAAGATAAGAAGCTTTTGCACAGCAAAGGATACAGTCAACAAAACTCAAAGACAACCTACAGAATGGGAGAAGATATTTGCAAATGACATATCAGACAAAGGGCTAGTTTCCAAGATCTATAAAGAACTTCTTAAACTCAATACCAAAGAAACAAACAATCCAATCATGAAATGGGCAAAAGACATGAAGAGAAATCTCACAGAGGAAGACATAGACATGGCCAACATGCATATGAGAAAATGCTCTGCATCACTTGCCATCAGGGAAATACAAATCAAAACCACAATGAGATACCACCTCACACCAGTGAGAATGGGGAAAATTAACAAGGCAGGAAACAACAAATGTTGGAGAGGATGTGGAGAAAAGGGAACCCTCTTACACTGTTGGTGGGAATGTGAACTGCTGCAGCCACTCTGGAAAACTGTGTGGAGGTTCCTCAAACAGTTAAAAATATACCTGCCCTACGACCCAGCAATTGCACTGTTGGGGATTTACCCCAAAGATACAAATGCAATGAAACGCCGGGACACCTGCACCCCGATGTTTCTAGCAGCAATGGCCACGATAGCCAAACTGTGGAAGGAGCCTCGGTGTCCAACGAAAGATGAATGGATAAAGAAGATGTGGTTTATGTATACAATGGAATATTACTCAGCTATTAGAAATGACAAATACCCACCATTTGCTTCAACGTGGATGGAACTGGAGGGTATTATGCTGAGTGAAGTAAGTCAGTCAGAGAAGGACAAACATTATATGTTCTCATTCATTTGGGGAATATAAATAATAGTGAAAGGGAATAGAAGGGAAGGGAGAAGAAATGTGTGGGAAATATCAGAAAGGGAGACAGAACGTAAAGACTGCTAACTCTGGGAAACGAACTAGGGGTGGTAGAAGGGGAGGAGGGCGGGGGGTGGGAGTGAATGGGTGATGGGCACTGGGTGTTATTCTGTATGTTAGTAAATTGAACACCAATAAAAAAATAAATAAATAAATAAATTAAGTGGCAACAATCATTAGCTGCTTTCTTGATTTGCTTAGAATTTGTGATCTAAAGATCCATTTTCACATATATTCATTATTGTTGCTTTCTAAATGCTATATTAATAATGTATTTATTTTAGATTCTTCTTGCTACAAGTTGGGCCAACTTTTAATAAGCCCAGATAAGAAAAGTGTAATGTTGAATTCCTCTGCAGCATCCCTGGCTAATTTCCCTCAACCTTTGCTTTCTTTTCCTGGCCTCAGAGTTCATTCCCTCCCAGCTCTGCCCTATAAATTAGAAGCACTTTTATCTGAAGCTGTCAACCCAGTCCTTCAAAGATTATTCTAAACTAGTCAGCCTTATCTACAGGGAGGGGCAGGGAGTGGCCTGGAGCGCTAATATGTTTTTCAAAGGGCTCTCTGAACACAGCCACAGTATTAGCCTGTAATGAGAGGAAGGGAGTCTTGTCAAATGTGCTGCAATTAAATGTTACAGACTTCCCCAGGAACAGCTTCTTTCTCTTGGGAATTTAGTAATGTTTGGTAACTTTATTCCTGGGGCTAACATAGTTTTTCCTGACAAGCCAGAAGACAGCAGATCGGAAGGATGATATTCTTTCCTGTCCTGTCAGGATTCAGAAATTCATTGCCAACACAAGTCAGTTTGTGCTCAGGGTAGTCTTTCTAATAAATGATTCTAAAAAAAGAGAATGCTCACACTTTTGTGTCAACCACCAAAATGCTAGTCATTACACTGACCTAGCCACCTTCTTTGACTCAACAGACCCCTCAATGAGAAGGAGGGTGGTTAAATTTATTCACAACTGACCACTTTTGCATTCTGGCTTTTTTTTTTTTTTTTTAAACAATCCTTTTTTAAAAAATGTTTATTTATTTATTCATGAAAGACACACAGAGAGAGAGAGAGAGGCAGAAAGAAGCAGGCTCTATGCAGGGAGCCCAATGTGGGACTCCATCCTGGGACTCCAGGATCCCACCATAGGCCAAAGGCAGACACTCAACCGCTGAGCCACCCAGGGGTCCCAGCTTTCTGGCTTTAAAGTATTTAAACATACCTAGAATGTCTAGCAGACCAACACACAATTGCTCCTAGAATTCATTAGAATTCCATAGAACCTAGTGAATTTCCAGCAACACAGTTGAAAATGATTTTAAAATGTATTTTAAATATGTGACCACAAATTTTCATTTGCTCAGGATTGCTAGTTGCAAGGAAGACTAATTTTGATCAAGTATTTTACCCCCTCCTTTTCTTCAGGCATCTGGAAACCACTTAACTTATAAATTGCTAATCACATTCATCTTAAGATAAAGCTGAAATGAAATATAGCCTATTTTCTTAACACTATGTAAACGACACTAATAGAAATTGCAAGCCAAATTTTATTCCTAATTATATACTTTGATAGTATCCTTAGATAATCAAAAATTTAAAATTGTAAAGTGTTCAGATAAGAAATATCAGAGCTCCAGTCATACTATCAGAACATTAAAAAATATCTCAATTCATAAAACAAGTTTTTAAAACACATTTTAATCTAAAGGTAAAAAATGCCTGAAATGTAATCCTGTTTTTAAAATATCAGCATAAATTTCTTGTTATGTTGCAATCATATATTTTATTTAATTGTACTAAAATTGTAGCTGAGGGGTATTTTGAGGGTAGAGGGGAGCTTGAAATAACAATAATTATTTATCACAGCTCCTGTTTCTTAAATGTTTGTGTTAATGTTGGTCCCAACAAATTAATAGTTATGCTGTCTGGGCCTGGGTCAGTGTTACTTGTAGTGAGCCCTCCACAGGCGCCAATGTTGTGACTGGACTAGACCCTGTCGTTCTTACTATGATTTCAGGACACACTTCAGCAAAAACTATCAGGGAACTTTGAGGAAAAGATTACTCACAAGTTCTAGTGGGGACTTGGTATGCCCAAGGGCCACACGGAAAGGTCTGGGGAGAGAGAGGAATGGGTGGTGGGACTTGGGGCTCTGCCTTTATTAGGGTCCAAGGATAGGGTATGTAGGGTTTTGTAAGCTAATTTTTTTTTTTTTTTTTTTTTTTTGCTAATTTAAAACAGAAGAGTGGGAATTAGGGCATGGGAAGGGAGAAACAGGGTCATTCAAGCAGTTATTTAGATTTTTCAGGGCTTTCTGAAAGATGGAACTTTATGCCTGGGGGCAGCCTAATTTCTTATCTGGTAGTTTGCTAGTAGCTGTATACAGCTATCAGCTGTAGCACAACTGGCAATATTTTTATTCAAGATGGATGTCTTTGAAACAGATGCCTGGCAATCAAATCTTAATGTCAGATACCTACACTACATTGAGTGTTGATCCCTAGGGACTATTTTTCTCTATTCCATGCGGGTTGACACAGGGCTACACAGAAAGCTGAAATCTTCAAGACGATTTCCTTACTCATGTATTTTTTTACTCCGTTGAAATGGCTAGAATAGTTCAGGGCTAGTCAGGCATCTCTTTCTCTTTTTCCACATGGCCTCTGTATGTGACTAGCCTGGGCTTTTACACAGTCTGATGGTCTCACAGTTTCTTACATGCTAACTCCAAAGCATAAAGGTGGACAATACCAAGTATTCTTACTGCTTTTTCTTAAAAAGTCCCAGAATGCCACTTCCTCTTAATTTTGTTGGTCATAAAAAAATAATAAAATAAAATAAAATAAAATAAAATAAAATAATAAAATCAAATCAAATAAAAATTTGTTGGTCATAGTAGTCACAGGAGTCACTCAGATTCAAAAGGAGATGAGGTAGACTTCATCTTTTGATTAGAGAACATCAAGATAACATTGCAAGAGAGCATGTGGAATGGGAGTTATTGTGTCATTTTAGGAAACATGATCTGCCAAACTCCTAAGATCAGTATCTATAGAAGATGAGAATCCGTTCTAGGAAAACCAAGAGTTAAATATGATAAATATAATAAAGAGATAAATATGACTCACTGATAAAATCCTCATTGTTGAGGGAAAATTCAGAGTATAAGATGGAGTTTATCATTAAGATTTCTCTAAGTTCCATATACATCTCTTGTTAGAGTCATATCTATATTGTGGAGTAAGGGGATCAAATATAAGCAAAACTATTTTAACAGTACTGCCTCATTAAAAATTATGGAGAGTAAGAAAAAAAATCTCTAAAACATACCATCACTAGTAGAACTACTTTGGTATTCTTTTGGAAAAAAAATATTAAGAACAAAGTGAAAGACAAATATCTTTCCATCTTTTGGAGAAATGCAGTGCAATTTCTACAATTCAGCAATGTCTGATAGCACTGCTCCCATTTAGACAATACCAGGACTCTAACTGGCATCTGGTAGAGATGGATAATTCAGTGGATATGGTGAATGGCAGTCAGCACCCAAATCTTTTTACTTTGATATGGTTGCCTATACTACATACATTGGATTACATTTCCCAGAGTGGGAAATGTCTAGAGATATGCAGGTGAATCAGGTACAAATATCAACAACTAAAAAAAAATATATATATATATATATACATATATATATATATATGTATATATATATATATATCAACAACTCCATAAGACATGAAATCAGGATGAGGCAAAGGCCATTTTGCTGCTTTTATTTTCCCCCTGCTCATTTGCAGGCATGAAGATAATAGGAATTTTGCCGCAGCCTTCCAGTGTATACTCACTGGCTTTGTTGATGTTGAAAGTCTTGGAGTTGGCACAGCATCTATGTGATTTTTGTCTCATGCCTAGACATAATGTAATTGAAATCAAGAGTTCTAGTTCCAGTGATAGTTCTTAATTCCTACCTTCCTGGATGGGCTTAATATAGAATCCACTCAGCTACGTCTTCTAATAATCTTGGTAATGTCTAATCCTTTGATAGTAAATTGTTTTCTGCTTAAAACAGGTGAAATGGTTTCTCCTTCCTGTAGCTGAATTCTGCCTGACAGTATCATATACGTCAACAGGAGTGGAGAGTTCTCTTAACCTGAGACGCAGTACTGAGCAAGAGCAGCACCATGCAAGAGCAGCATGCATGACACCCAGCACAGACAGTTGTCCTTCTGTCCTGAAACAAAAATAGTCATGGACAGCCATTGTGGTCTTTGTACTGTAGCTGACCAGATTTTTCTTTAAACACTTGTGAGATAAAGAGATTTTTACAGAAACATTTTAAGAGACTACACAAGCATATATAATGATCAGTTATATAAGGGTTCTGTCTTTCTTGAATAGCACTTTTGGAATAATTCTATCTGAGAAGTAGATGGAAAGGTTTGGCATTTAGGCCTGGTTCTATATTTTTATTTTTTTAATTTTTTTTTTTTTTTATTTATTTATGATAGTCACAGAGAGAGAGAGAGAGGCAGAGACACAGGCAGAGGGAGAAGCAGGCTCCATGCACCGGGAGCCCGATGTGGGATTCGATCCCGGGTCTCCAGGATTGCGCCCTGGGCCAAAGGTAGGCGCCAAACCGCTGCGCCACCCAGGGATCCCTGGTTCTATATTTTTAAAATAACTTTATTGAAATGTTGTGAACTTACAATCTGCATATATTTAGAATACTACACACTCCAATAAATTTTCTAAGAAGTATATGCATTGAAACCATCCACCTACATCCAAATAATGAATATACCCATCATACATAGTGGTTTTCTTATGACCTTTGGAGACTCTTCCATATGTCATCCTTATGTCCCTCTGTTCTCACCCCTCTCCTTCACCTCTGGCATCAACACCAGCAACAACTGATCTACTGTCACTTTAGTTTGTAATTTTTAAAACTTACATACTTATTTCATACAGTACCTATTTTTCTTTCTCCCTGCTTCTTCCACTTGGCATATTTAACTCAAAATTAATAATTGTTGATTTCCTATATTAATAGTTCAATTATTTTTATTGATAAGTACTAGTCTACTGTGTGAATGTACTACAGTGTATTTATTCGTTGGTTGACAATCATTTGGGTTTTTCCAGTATGGGGCTAAATAAAGCTGCTAGGAATATTCAAGTACACATTCTTATATGTATATCCTTTTATTTATCTTGGATAATTACCTAAACATGAAACAGTTAGATAATATAGTACATATTTGCACTCCCATTCACAGGTAGCATTTTACTAAATTACATTAAATTACATTCCCACTAAAAATTTCTGTTTTACAAAAATATAAAGTGAAATCCAACTAATACTAATCTAACATATTTGTAATTTATGTGCTAATACACATATTTGGTATATATACATATATGTCTTTATAATTAATATATGTGAAAATTTTATCAATATGGTATATAGTTTATTATTTATGTTTGCACGTCAAACAAAAGAAGATTTTTATGATCTCTTTGCAGACTTCATTTCATTATATATTCTCATCAAACACTACAAGACAAAGTATGTTGTTCTCCACAATTGATTTATCGAGATTCAGATATTTAATTCACAATTTTAAATGGCTATAAGCTACGAATTAATACACAATGATGTATGAGACATAAGAATCATGATATCCATTTTGTTCACCTTATTAACATAGCTGCTTAAGTCACCACAATGGGAAATGCATTTAGAAATGGAAAACATTTACTTTATTGCGAGCAGAATATAGAAATATATGTAAATAGGAGAAAGACTAGGAAACAGGGTTTGTTAGTACTATTTCAAATATAGACTTTTTGGGATGCTTGAGTGGCTCAGTGGTTTAGCATCTGCTTTCAGTTCAGGGAGTGATCCCAGGGTCTGGGATCAAGTCCCACCTGCTTCTCCCTCTGCCTATGTCTCTACTTCTCTCTGACTCTCATGAATAAATAATAAAATCTTTAAAAAAATAAAACAGAAACTTTTTAAATTTTGTATTACCATATAGTCATTGGCATTTCCTTTTCTTTGTGGAAACTTTTAATGAATTTAGATAAGATAAAAACACAATATATCACCCTTGCCTTTTATAAACTTTTCAAATCTCTGATTTTTTTTCACATAACTTAATACCAACGTTAGAATATCCTTATATTTTTATTCCTTTTAGTTATTACCAAGTGGTTTGACTTTTTTAAGTAAAAATATCTAAGAGAAGAGGCAAGGATGAAAGAAAGAAAAAAAAAGAGGAAGAAATAAAACCATTAAGTGTTGCCCCTTATATCTAAAATAACTATAGTGTCCTTATTCTTAGTGGAAAAAAATATTTAATAACCTTAACAAAAGCAACAGTACTGCAAAAAAATGCAGTTCTATTAGTTATTACATTTAACTCTGATTATAATGGAAAGTATTCTGGCTTTCAATGTGATTTCTGAACCAGGATTTGCCTACTCAGTCCAAATCGATTGTGTAATAGTACACTTATCTTATTGATTAGCTGTACAGTTATGCCAAAAGAACATGCATTCTTCCTAGAGTTACTCTATTGTGGTCTTATTATACCAACTCCTGCAGAACGTACCAGAATACACAGCATACATGAGCAGTCTGTTATTTTGTATATAAGTCAGACAGTGACTCCAAGATCACTTTTCACATCCTCATTATAGAAATAAGAGGTTCTGAGAATTTAATCCACATTCTGAAGTTCAGGTTTCTCATCTGTACAAGTCATAATAATGTCTCCATTTGTCCACATCACAAAGATAATCAGAGAATCAAATCAAATGAGGTCATTGAAGTAAAAGTACTTGGTTAACTTTCAAACTGCTATAAAAATATGTTATGATTTAGGGACAATGTCAGGTTTTATGTATGATTTTCTGCTTCAGAAAAGGCTATAGTAAGGTTGCAATTCAATTTTTAGAATTGAATTACACATACAGAGATATGGAGTGGCATTCTCAGTACATCTCTTATATTAGCTCTTTATTATAGTTGTCAGTTTTATCTTGATGGTCAGTAATAAATGGAATTTTTAAAGTAATACAATATAAAGAAATTTTGTTCTTACTAAGAATTAGCCTTTTAACTAGCAGTGTACTTGTTATAACTCTGATTTGGGTCTTTGGGTAATGTCATCTAATCACAAATACTCCAAATATGAAGTAGTTTTCATAAAAAGAGTATTGTATTTTATGACAAATGCACAGAAGAGGAAAATTAAAGACTTGAATTACCAGGAGATTGCTTAAAAGAGGTCATGGTTGGAATACCTCAGACTTTAAGAAAAATCAACCTAGCTTTCACCTTTCCCTCAGGTTATCAAATTAAATATGTCTACTTGCATTTGAATAATCAGAGATGTGTCAAGTACATAATACTAACAAATTGGGCAAAAGTTTTGCATTTTGCTTGGGTTTTTTAGTTGTTCTTCTGAGAAACCAAGTACCCCAAAAATATCCTGATTTTCTTTGTTTCTAACAACATGGTAAAAAGTAGATAATCCTGAAAATTCTATAGTAAAATATTACCTATAAATTTTCACAAAATATGTTTTTAAAATTTCTCTTAAATGAATAGCGAGCTAATAAAAAAGTAACAAACCCAGAGGGTTTTGTTAGGAGGAGAGAGAGAGAGAGAAGAGAAGAAAGGAGAAGAGAAGGAAAGAAGGAAAGAAAATTATAAAGACGTTTAGCAATGTTGGTGAATATTAGTATCGCAAATGCGATTCCTCTAAGTCACTAACAAAATGTAATTAGAAATAGCAACAAAAGCAAAAGAACCTAAGAATAAGTCTGGGGCAGCCCGGGTGGCTCAGCGGCTTAGTGCCCCCTTTGGCCCAGGGCCTGATCCTGGAGACCCAGGATCAAGTCCCACATCAGGCTCCTGCATGGAACCTGCTTCTCCCTCTGCCTGTGTCTCTGCCTCCTGTGTGTGTATGTGTCTCTCATGAATAAATAAATAAAATCTTAAAAAAAAAAAAAGAATAAATCTAAGAAAGGAATGTATTACTTTATGTAAAAGTAAATTTTTATTGAATGATCATAATAGATTTGAATAAAGGCAGAAATGTAGATTCATGAGTATAAAGATAGAATATGGTAAAGCAATCTATAAATTCAATTATTTCTCCCATTAGAAATCCCAACTAATTTACATGTTTGTGTGTATGCTTGTACATATTTGTATGTGAGTGAAAAACTAGACAATCAGAATGTAAGTACCTGAAAGAACAGAGGGCTAACAGCTGCTGTTCTCCAATTTAGGTTCTCCAGGAGCAGCCTATATAAAATAAGTATGCTTGTGCAAGTGATTTTTTTAAAGAAGGTGTGCCAAGAAAAAACTAGTAAGAGATAAAGAGAGAACCAAGCAAGGCTGTGATTTTAGACAAAGTACCATAATGAATAGATTGAAGCTGTTTCCATAGAAAAACTCTAAAGTAAAGTAGCTCAGAGTTATTCCATTCTAATACAATGGGCCTGTTCTCTCACACTTCTGTACTAGTGAGTTATTGGTTAGGGACTGATTCTAGTTTTCTGTTTATGGACAAATCTAGTTTTAGATTAATCTAGAGTTAGTAGTATTCTAGATATACTTGGGAGTTTACCTAAGTTTATCTAAGCTGAAGGGATATATAAAACAGCCTTAAAGGGGCCCCAACATGGTCTACACTGTTAGGAACAAGAACTACCAGTTATTAAGATTCTGCCAGTTATCAAGAACTATAAAAAAGTGCAATTAATATGCAATATTTGGGGCACCCCGGGTGGTTCAGCAGTTTAGCGCCGCCTTCAGCCCAGGGCGTGATCCCAGAGACCTGGATCTAGTCCAACGTCGGGCTCCCTGCAATGGAGCCTGCTTCTCCCTCTGCCTGTGTTTCTGCCTCTCTCTCTCTCTCTCTGTCTCTCATGAATAAATAAATAAAAATCTTTAAAAAAATGCAATATTTGTGAAAGGAGAGAAAAATAGAGAACCAGAAACAAAACAATGAATATTTGATAATTTGATATATGAGAAAGATGGCTTTGCAAAATTAGGAGGAACACAATAGATTAAATGGCATTGGACAAATGTTTTTCACATAGATAAAAATAGAGCTCAACTTCTCTTTCTCATTTATTAAACTATTATTCATAAGAATTTTATTTTATTTTAAATATTTATTTATATTAGAGAGAGTGTGCATGAGTGGAGGGAGGGGCAGAGGGCAAGGAAGCACAAGCACAAGCACACTCCCCACTGAGCACAGAGTCCAACATGGGCTGGATCCCAGGACCCTAGATCACGACCTGAGGTGACACCAAGAATCTGACACTCAACTGATTAAGACTTCCAGGCACCCCACAAGAATTTTAGAAGAAATTATAGCTTTTGCAGACTTTGAGTTAGGAAAATATTTCCTAAACAAACCTTGAAAGCAAAACCACACAAAAATTCTGACAAATTAAACTACATTACTTTTTTAGTTTTCTAGGCTGTAAATATATAATTAAATAGTGGAAAGACAAGCCAAAAATAAAGATGGAGAAGATCTTTGTAGTATAACCAAAGAAGGATCGAATTGGTAAAGATAATGAAAATAAAACAGATTTTCTTATATGTGTTGAAGAAATATTAAATTGTTTGAACATTTTTTAGACCGTATGAAATAGTAAAGTTGAAAATGAATATATCTCTGATATAGTGGCAGCACTTTTCTGAAGCGCAGTATTTCCATAGTGGAATAGCTTTATAGTATAGTAGTACTGGTGCTGGGTGAACTGGGGAGGCCTTGGGCCCTGAGACCATGACCCTGCCTGTCCCAAAGATGTTGTTTGAAGCTGCTGGTCTTGTCCAGAGAAAGAATTCAAGGACAGACACAATGGAGTAGATGAGCAGCAGGAGCTGGGAAGTTTATTAAAGTGAAAGTGCCACCCTTAGGATGTGAGAGTGAGTGAGCCTGGGGTTTAGGCTTCTGTCTTTTAATGACCATGTTAACAAGGGGTTAGAATATTCATTACTCAGATGGGATTTCTTGGAAACAGTTTCTGCTTTTTCGTCCTGATTTGGTCAGGCATTTTCCTGTCTGGTTGGATCTGGCTTCTTGTGCTGCCAGAGGACAGGCCTCTGACTTTCTTGATAGCTGGTCATGACTTCCTCTTTGCTCTCCACCGGGCATCCTAGTACAGCCTAACTGCCTACTGTAACAGTACGTCTTAGTATACCTCCAAAGAGCATGGTTACAAGCCATATGTGACTATTTAAATTTACATTTATATAAATTAAAGTAAAAATTCAGTTTATCTGCCTTACTAGCTATATTTTAAGTATTTAGTGGCCACATATGGCTAGTGGTTACAGTTTTGGACAACACTGATACAGAACATTTTATTATCACAGAAAATGCATTGGCCAGGACTGCCCTAGAGAAATCCTCATATGTATGCATGATGATACAAAAAAGGAATATTAATTGCAGCATTATAACAGCAAATAATTGGAAGCAAATACCATCAACAAGAAAACAAACTAATTTATGGTGCATATATAATGAAATATATCAACGAAAGTAAATTATATAAGGCTACATATATCAACATAGGTATTCACATAAAATTAATGATTGAAATAAGTATCATGTGTTTGACATTAATTTGTTGAAATTCTCAGTCATTATTGTTTCAAATATTTCTTCTCTTTCTGTTTTTCTTCACCCTCTGGTATTTCCATTACACATATATTGCATGTTTCAGTGTTGTCCCACAATCCTTGGACAGTCTGTTTTCTTTTTCAGTGTTCTCTTCTTAGTTGGTAAGTTTTTCTTGAGATATCTTGAAGCTCAGAGAGTCTTTCCTCAGCTATGTCCAGCTTCCTAGTAAGCTCATCAAAGGCATCCTCCAATTCTGTTTTAGTGATTTTTATCTCTAGCATTTATTATTGTCCTTTTCTTAGGTTTTCCACCTCTTTGTTTATATTGCCTGTCTGTTCTTGCATGCTGTCTACTTTATTCACTAAAGACTTAGCATGTTTTTTAAAAAATATTTTATTTATTCATGAGACACAGAGAGAGAGAGAGAGACAGAGACAGGCAGAGACAGAAGCAGGCTCCACCCAGGGAGCCCGACGTGGGACTCGGTCCCAGGTCTATAGGATCTCGCCCTGGGCCTAAGGCAGGCGCTCAACCGCTGAGCCACCCAGGGATCCTCTGAGACTTAGCATATTAATCACAGTTGTTTTGAATTTCCAGTGTGGCAATTCCAATGATTCTGTTATGTTTGGTTCTGACATTTGCTCTGCATCTTCAAAATGTGCCTTTTGCCCTTTGATGTACCATGTAATTTTTTTCTTAATAGCCACAAATGATAAAAGGTAAAAGGAACTGCTGTAAATAGACCTTTAATAATGTGGTGGGGAAATATGGCAGAGGTGAAACATTGTATAGTTTTATGATTAGGTCTCAGGCTTTTAATGAGCCTGTGCCTCTGGATGGTGAAATTCACAGCATTTCTCAGGGGTTTTGTTTGATTGGTTTTGGGTTTTATTCTCTTTTTTTATTTCCTCCCTCTTTAGGTGGAAGAGGATGGCTGCAGTGGGCTGGAGTTGGTATTTCCCTTTCCTCAGGTTAGTTAGGCTCTGATGATACTTCAGCAGGTTAGGCTCCAGTTAACTAGTTTCTCCTGAAGGCAGGCCTTATTAAGAAGACTGCTCTGGTATATTTAGAAATGGTTCTCTCACCCCTCACCCTCCTGGAGCATTGGGGGATTTTTCTCAGACATTACTCTGGCAACTTGTCAAATTCCTGGAGGTAAATCTAATAATATTGTGTGAGGGGCACAGGGTGGGGTGGGGGGGTGGGAAACCTCTGCAACCATGACTGGATCCACCTGGAGTTCTTTTTTTATAAGTAGGTAATTTTTATTTTTTTTTTTAAAGGTTTTATTTATTTGTGAGAGAAAGAGAAAGAGAAACAGACTCCATGCAGGGAGCCCAATGTGGGACTCGATCCTAGGACCATACCCTGGGCCAAGCTCAGGTGCTAAACCGCTGAGCCACCCAGGTACCCCCCACCTGGAGTTTTTTTTTTTTTTAATTTTTATTTATTTATGATAGTCACAGAGAGAGAGAGAGAGAGAAGCAGAGACATAGGCAGAGGGAGAAGCAGGCTCCATGAACCGGGAGCCCAAAGTGGGATTCGACCCCGGGTCTCCAGGATCGCGCCCTGGGCCAAAGGCAGGCGCTAAACCGCTGAGCCACCCAGATATCCCCCACCTGGAGTTCTTGACGCAGCCTTGTGGGCTGAGCCTCCAGCAATTTGTCAATTACAGCTCAGGTTTTCCTCCTTGGCTCTGGTTCCCTAGGAGGTTTCGGCTCAAGAGTTTCTGTGCTGGTAAGATGGTATTCTCTATATTCACCTGTCTCTCCCATCTTGGGAGCAGTGGCTTGCTCTGTGTCCTCCCCTCTCTTATGTATCCTAGAAGAGGTTTTGTTTTGCTTTGTTTTTAGTCTATTCAGCTTTTACTTGTTTAAGACTATGTGGCAATTTCTACCCAACAATACCTGGGGCATAATGTTGAGGTGTTAATTAACATAAGTTAAAATATGCAAAATAGTAGACAGTGTTTATTGATATAATGGTATAAAGTAAATGTTTAAAAACATGCATGGAAATGAAAAACACCAAATTTAGGAGATTAATTAGTTCTGGTAAGGATGAGGTGTATAAATGGGGTATAAAATTGATTAGAGCCACATATGTATATTTAACTCTTTATAGGTTTCCATAGTACTTAAACTATGCTGAGGGCATATAAAGGGTTGTTACACTGTACTCTTCTTTATAAATCTGTAATATCTTATAGTAAATTTTAATTTTAAACTTTCCATTTATGCTTTCTACATGTAGGTTACATGTAAGATAAAACGACAAAATTAGAGTCATAAACTCTTTATTTACTTATGTAATACTTGTTCTCTGTTAAATATATTATAATAAACTGTTTTGGTGGTGTCTTATTCTTATTATTTTCAAAGATTAGAAGATATAGTTTATTGTGGGCTTTACCTACCTCAAATTTGAGTTGAAATTACATCATTACATACTTTTTTTTTTTTTAGTTTCAGATGCTTTTTCAGCTTACAGATGATGATGATGATGATGATGATGACGATGACGATGATTATATCCAAAATCTGTTATCACCTTCTCTGGGAGAAATTGCTTGCATGTTTGATAGATAAATATAATTCTTGGAAAACGTAGGGTCAAATATAAGACCTTCTTCCATGTCCAACCAGTTCATTATTAGTACGGTATAGTTGTGTTCATTATGAAACCAAATAGAAAAATGTGTAACCAAACTTTTATCAAGTGATTTCTAATCATTTCTACTGAATACTTTATTACATTTTACTTAAAAAGAACATTTACAATTATTAAGTAAAATAATAAAAAGGATTAAATGCATAAAATTGGAAAGGTCTTCTAAATACTTAGAAAATGTTATAATAGCCTTTGGGTCTCTGAACTTTGACTTGAATAGTAAACACAGTTTTTTCTTTAGATCACGTATGATCATTCATGCAGTTATGGAAAAGAGCATTCCAATGTGCAGATACAGCTTTCCAACGTGCAGAAAAAGCCCATTTAATTTCTTACTGTTTCTAATTTGATTTTGGTGACATCTAATTATTTTAAAAACAAACAAAAAACAAACAAAAATGAATCAGTCATTTAACTCTGAAAATGACAAGGCAATCTGCTAAAACAGAAGGGAGGGGAAAAATACAAGAGGGAAAACCATTTCTTCATTTATTTGCTATTTACTACTCATTCATTTACTATTTACATACTAATATATAACAGTATTTACTGTCTACTATGCATTTGGAAAATGAATTTTTATATTAAAGCCTGTATTTCCTGAAGCAATCTTATTAGTAAGTCATATTATCCTGAATTTACCAATGAGAACATGGAGAAATAGTACTCTAACTTACTGTTCAATTTATGCTTGACAATGTTATAAATGCTTAAATATATTAATCTTCACAACAATGATATGGATATATCATTCTCATTTTATATATGAAATTATGTGGCAGATACATTAAGAAACTTGTCCAAGGTCATACAACTTAGATACACAGTATTCAATCCTAGGCAGTCTGGTTTTAGCCCTTGTTCTCTTAAACACAATGTTATAGCTGCTTGTAGCTAAGGGAACCAGGAATCAATCTTAGTATCCCTAGCTGCCAAACCCTATTTTCTAAACATTGCACTCTATGGCCAATGGTCTGTTTACCATAATGACAGATTAAGTTGTGTGTGTCTGTATGTTTAAAGAGTTTATTTATTTATTTGATAGAGCACAAGTAGGGGGAGCAGCAGGCAGAAGGAGAGGGAGAAGCAGGCTCCCCACTCAGCAAGGAACTCATTGTGGGGCTTGATCCCAAGACCCTGAGATCATGACCCAAGCCTAAGGCAGCCAAAGGCTGACTGAGCCACCTAGGCACCTCTGATTAGGTTATTTTGACCAGCACTTCCATTGGAAGATCTGAGCAAAACATTTTTAAAACTTTATTCAAATATTTTGGGAATGTTCCAGGGCAGTAAGGAATTACATTACAGTAGATTAATAAGGAAAAAAAAAAGATGTCAAAGAGCTAGAAATTGGGGCTTATAATTCTTCTTCTTCCCTTTTTTTTTTTTTTTTTTGGAGTTTATTTATTTAAGTAATGTCTGCTACACTCACATGAGATCTTGAGATCAAGAGTTACACACACTCCTCTAACAGAGCCAGCTGGGGGCTCTTTAATTCTTGAGGTATGTGCAGATTTAAAAATGGTGTTTGATGGGCAGCCCTGGTGGTGCAGCGGTTTAGTGCCGCCTGCAGCCCAGGGTGTGATCCTGGAGCCGCGGGATCGAGTCCCATGTTAAGCTCCCTGCATGGAGCCTGCTTCTCCCTTTGCCTGTGACTCTGCCGTTCTCTCTCTCTCTCTATGAATAAATTAATAAAATCTTTAAAATAAAAATAAAATGGTGGTTGAGAGAGGCTACACAGAACTTATGACAGATTCATTGGATGAAGGGGAAAGTTGGAGGCCATTACTTTCAATTGAGACACACACACACACACACACACACACACACACTCAAAACCTTAGAGAGGAATCAGAGGAACAAAGGTTAACCATAAATGGACCAACAGTGAATTACCTCAATACCTAATTAGATTTATGTTATCTGCTAGCTGCCTGACAGAAGCAAAACTAAATCCTTTCTAAACTTAGTACAAGAGAACATAAGGTATGGTGAACTGTCTAACATATGTGTAATTCAAATCCCATATAAATTAGGAAAGAGGTGATAGGGGTGGAAGAAATAGTTAAAATGTTAAAGGCTGATAATTTTTTAAAGATTTATTTATTTATTTATGATAGAGAGAGAAAGAGAGAGAGAGGCAGAGACACAGGCAGAGGGAGAAGCAGGCTCCATGCCGGGAGCCCGATGTGGGACTCGATCCCGCGACTCCAGGATCATGCCCTGGGCCAAAGGCAGGCGCTAAACCACTGAGCCACCCAGGGATCCCCAAGGCTGATAATTTTTTTTAAACATTCTTTTTTTTAAGATTTTATTTATTTAATCATGAGAGACATGGAGAGAGAGAGAGAGACAGGCAGAAACACAGGCAGAAGGAGAAGCAGGCTCTATGCAGGGAGCCCCGGATCACACCCTGGGCTGAAGGCAGGCACTAAACTGCTAAGCCATCCAGGGATTCCAAGGCTGATAATTTATTAAACTAACCAAAGACCTCAGGATAGATGGAGGATCTGAAGACCACATCCACAATAAGTTTTAATAAAACTATATTTAGTTCCATCAAGTAAAAACTGGTAAAAGATGAAACTATCAAAATCAGCTGAAGGAGGTATCAAAACCCTGCGTTACTTTAATGGAACCAAAATATAAGACTTAGTTAACTTTTTAACAGAAACAATGGAAGCCAGAGGAAAATGTCTCTCTACAAAATGTTGAAGGTTAGTAATTTACCACCTAGAAGTCTAGATCCAGTTATGTCTCCTTTGATAAATAAGCCTACTTGAGTAAAACACTGATAATTTTTGACAAGCAGACCTGTATAAAAGTAAATATCAAAGGATATTTAGGCATGAAAAGTAGCCTTTTGTGCAAATGTTCCTGATTTAGGAAGTGTGGATCTTAAGATAAGGATTAGGAACATCTTAGTGGATGCACTGGGACATATTATATCCCCAATTTCCAAAAAACACTAAGCCTTTGTATTCTCAGTTTTTGAGTACAAGCTAAAAAATAGAGTTTTCCTACCCTACACTCCCTCTCAAGTGTGGCCCAAAATACAGAAAAGAGATTAGAAAAGAACAATTCCCAGTAGGCAGATTTGGGTAGTATATTGTTATCCACATTTTGTATGTGTATGAAAAAAAGAAGTGGTTCTTTTTTCATTTTTAATATTTTATTTATTTATTCATGAGAGAGAGAGAGAGAGGGAGGCAGAGACACAGGCAGAGGGAGAAGCAGGCTCCATGCAGGGAGCCCGATGTGAGACTCGATCCTGGGTCTCCAGGATCACGCCCTGAGCCAAAGGCAGGCACCAAACCACTGAGTCACTCAGGGATGCCAAAAGAAGTGGTTTTAAGTAATACATATATAGTCATCGGTTTGGATGGTTGATCAAGTGGTTGGAAGGGAAATATTGGAAAATCAGAGAGAAGTTGGTCTGGAGAAGAGGCATGAGGTTGAAACTTTACAAGTATACATGAGTAGAAGCTAAGATGGCAAAATAATAGGAAGATCCTAGGCTTGCCTTGTCCCTTGACACAACTAGTTAAGTATAAAATCATTCTGAATGCCCAAGAAATCAATCTAGAACTGATAGAACAAACTGCACAAGTAGAGGGAGAGAAGAGGCCACATTTTGTATGGTAGAAGATGTGGAGACATGGTTTGGGGGAGAAAAAGATTACAGGTGCTATAGAGGGCAGAGAGCCCTGGTCGCCTAGAAAAGCCAGAGAGGGAGAGAGAGGGGAATGAATGCACAAGGAAAACATTTTCCCAAACCATTGACTGGGAAAACAAGAGGGGCTGATTTTCATGAATTTTTATAACCAGTGTGGTTCAAAGACTGGAGTTTTAGAAGTTCATAGTGTGGCCGGTGTGGAACCCGAAAGGCACTGCAGTGCTCTTGTGGAAAAGGAAGGTAGAAGGCCTGGGGGCAGATGGCAGGATCTGAGGATCTCCTGCGATGCCTGAAAGAAATGATTCCCCCTTCTTGGAACCTATCTGGAAAGGCATTGCCTCTCTGGAGACAAAAGAGTCAGCAGATGCCATTTCCTTCCTCTACCCTTCAGCATAAACTTTAGTAAGCAGCACAGTGCTAACATTGGTGGCTGAAACTGCTTACACCAAGCCCCATACCCTTGTATACCATAGATGCTGCTTTTCTCAGGAAGATGTGCCTGACAACCATAGCAACAGGTCCCTCCCACATAAGACCAGCACAAACCCCCCACACACACCAAGTCTGCTGACTGTAGAGTGCTGCAAAGTTTCAGCTGTGGTGGAAATAGTATCAGGTCTCTTTTAACAAGCACACTGGAGCACACCTAGTTAAAACTCACCACACTCTTGCCAAGGTACAAACACTCCACACTGTACGCAAGGAGAAACTCTACTGAGGACTGACCTGAGGGAAAGAGCAGCCAAAACATAGCAGCAGCATACAACAGAGACACTTCCTGAAGTGTCAGGCCTTGGATAGTATATGACCTTTTCTTCATAAAGCCATTACTTTCAGGAGCAGGATACATAACAGGCTTTCCTATCACCCTAAGACAGAGACCAAGACAAAATGCCAAAAGGGAGGAATTCATCCCCAAAGAACAAAGAAAGGTCATAGCCAGGGATCTAATCTAAACAGATATAAGTTATATATATATGCCTGATCTAAAATTTAAAGCAATGATCATAAGGATACTAGCTGTGCTTCAGAAAAGCATGGAAGATAACAGGGAATCCCTTACCACAAAGATAAAAGACCTAAAAACTAGTTAGGCCTAAATGAAAAATGCAATAACTGAGATTTTAAACTAACTAGATATAATGACCAAAAAGGATGGAAGAAGTAGAGGAATGAATAAGATATATAAGATAAAATTATGGAAATAATGAAGCTGAAAAGGGGAGGAGAAAGAAAATATCGGATCACGAATGTAGACTTAGGGAGCTCGGTGACTTCATAAAGCATAATTATATTAGTATCATAGGAGTTCCAGAAGAAGAAGAGAAGGAAAGTGAGGCAGAAGGTTTATTTGAGCAAATTATGGCTGAAAACTTCCCTAATCTTGGGGAGGAAGCAGACATGTGAAGCCTGGAGGCACAGAGAACTCCCATTAAATAACAAAAGCAGGCCAACATTAAGGCATATTGTAGTAAAATTTGCAAAACATAGAGATGAAGAAAAAAATCCTAAAAGCAGCAAGACAAAAGAAGTTCCTAACTTACAAGGGAAGATATAATTAGCAGCAGATCTATCCACAGAAACTTGGCAGGCAAGAAGAAAGTGGCATGACATATTCAAGGCTGAATGGGAAAAATAGGCAGCCAAGAATACTTTATCCTTTATGTCATTCAGAACATAAGGAGAGATAAAGAGTTTCCCAGAGAAACAAAACTAAAGGAGTTCATGATCACTAAACTAGCCCTGCAAGAAATATTAAAGGAAACTCTGAGTGGGAAAGAAACCAAAAGTGACAAAGATTAGAAAGGAACAGGGAAAATCTCCAGAAACAATTACAAAGCAAATAATAAAATTACACTAAATTCATATCTATAAATAATCACTCAATGTAAATGGACTAAATGCTCCAATCAAAAGACACGGGGTATCAAAAATGGATAAAAAAAAAAACAAGACACATCTAGATGTTGCTTACAAGGGACACATTTTAGACTGAAGACACCTGTAGATTGAGAGTAAGAGGATGGAGAAATATTTACCATGCAAATGGATATCAAAAGAAAGTTGGAATAGCAATACTTATATTGGACAAACTAAATTTTAAACCAAAGATGGAACAGGAGATGAAGAAGTGCATTATATAATCATAAATGAGTCTATCCAACAAGAAGATCTAATAATTGTAAATATTTATGCACCCAAATTGGGAGAACCCAAATATATAAAACAAGATGAAATGTAGAGTAGCTCATTGATAACAATACAATAATAGTAGGGACTATTACACCCCATTTACGTCGAGACAGATCATCTAAACAGAAAATCAACATGGAAACAATGGTTTTGAATGACACACTGGACCATATGGACTTCACAGAAATATTCAGAACATTTCATCTTAAAGCAGCAGAATATACGTTCTTTTTAAGTGTACATGGGATATGCTCCAGAATAGATCACATACTGGGTCAATAGTCAGGCCCCAATAACAAGTACAAAAAGTATGAGATTGTATCATGCAAATTTTCCAGTCACAATGCTATGAAACATGAAGTCAGTCAGAAGAAAAAAAATTGGAAAGACCACAAAAAAAATGGAGGCTAAAGAATATCCTACTAAAGAATGATTGGGCCAACCAGGAAATTAAAGAAGAAATGTAAAAATACATGCGAAACAAGTGAAAATGAAAACATGACAGTCCAATACTGTTGGTATGCAGCAAAAGCAGTCATAAGATGGAAGGAAGTATGCAGCAATACAAGCTACCTCAAGAAGCAAGAAAAATCTCAAATGTGCAACCTAACCTTACACCTAAAGAAGCTAGAAAAAGAACAACAAATGAAGCCTAAAGCCATCAGGAGAAAAGTAATGAAGATTAGAGTAGAAATACATAGAAATAAACAAAAACCAGTAGAGCAGATTAATGAAACCAGGAGCTTGGTCTTTGAAAAAATTAATTAAATTGATAAAACCCTAGCTGGACTTACCACAAAGAAAAGAGAAAGGATCCAAACAAATAAAACTACAAATGAGAGAGGAGAGATCACAACTAACACCACAGAAATACAATTATAAGAAAATATGAAAAATTATATATATATATATATATATATATGTGTGTGTGTGTGTGTATACACACACACACACACACACACACACACAGGAGAATGGGCAATCAAGAAGAAATGAATGAATTCCTAGAAACATATAAACTACTATGAAACTGAAACAGGAAAAAAATAGAAAACTCAGACAGATCATCAGTGAAGAAATGGAATCAGTAATCAAAAATCTCCCAGCAAATAAAAGTTCAGGACGAGATGGCTTCCCAGGGGAATTCTACTAGCTATTTAAAGAAGAGTTAAAATCTATTCTTCTCAAACTGTTCCCAGAAATAGAGATGGAAGGAAATTTTCCAAACTCATTCTATGAGGCCAGCATTTCCTTCATTCCAAAACCAGGAAAAGACCACCCTTAAAAAAGAGAATGATAGACCAATATCCCTGGTGAACATGGATGGAAAATTTTCACCAGACTATTAGCAAGTCGAATTGAACATTGCATTAAAAAAATCATTCACGGGATCCCTGGGTGGCGCAGCGGTTTGGCGCCTGCCTTTGGCCCAGGGCGCGATCCTGGAGATCCAGGATCGAATCCCACATCAGGCTCCCGGTGCATGGAGCCTGCTTCTCCCTCTGCCTATGTCTCTGCCTCTCTCTCTCTCTCTCTCTCTGTGACTATCATAAAAAAAAAAAAAAAAAAAAAAAAAAAAATCATTCACCATGATCAAGTGGAATTTATTCCTGGGTTTTAATGGTGGCTCAATATCTGTAAATCAATCAGTGTGATAGACCACATTGACAAAGGGCAAGAACCATATGATCCTTTCAATCTTTCAATATATGCAGAAAAAGCATTTTGCAAAGTAAAGCATCCATTCTTGATAAAACGTCAACCAATTGGAGATAGAGGCACTATACCTCAACATCATAAAGGCCATATATGAAAGACCCACAGCTAATATCACCCTCAATGGGGAGAAAATGAGAACTTTTCCTCTACAGTCAGGAACAAGACAAGGATGTCCACTCTCACCACAGTTGTTTGACATAGTACTGGAACTCCTAGCCTCAGAAGTCAGACAACAAAAAGAAATAAAAGACATTCAATAAAAGTCAAACTTTTACTATTTGCAGATGACATGGTACTCTATGTAGAAAACCTGAAAGACTGCATCAAAAAACTACTAGAACTGATACATGAATTCGGTAAAGTCCAGGTTACAAATTAGCATACAGAAATCTGTTGAATTTCTGCACACCGATAATGAAGCAGCAGAAATAGAAATCAAGGAATCAATTCCATTTAAAATTGCACGACAAACCATAATATACCTAGGAATAAACCTAACCAAAGAGGTAAAAATCTGTGCTCTGAAAACTATAAAACACTTATGAAAGAAGTTGAAGAATGGGACAAAGAAATGGAAAAACATTCTATGTTGATGGGCTGGAAGAACAAATATTATTAAAATGTCTGCATTATTCGAAGCAATTTACACATTTAATGCAACCCTTATTAAAATGCCAACATCATTTTTCAGAGTTAGAACAAACAGTGTTTGTTTGTTCCATAGACAAAAATATCTGTGGAAACACAAAAACTCCAAATAGCCAAAACAATCTTGAAAAAGAAAAGAAAAGCTGGAGGCATTACAATTCTGGATTTCAAGATATTTTACAAAGTTATAATGATCAAAACAGTATGGTAGTGGCATAATAACAGACACATAGATCAATGGAACAGAATAGAAAACCCAGAAGTAGACCCATAATTATATGTTCAACTAATCTTCAACAAAGCAGAAAAGAATATCCAAAGGGAAAAAGACAGTCTCTTCAACAAATAATGTTGGTAAAACGGGACAGCAACATGCAGAGGAATGAAACTGGGCCACTTTCTTACATCATACACGAAAATAAGTTCAAAATGAATGAAAAACCTAAATGTGAGACAGGAAACCATCAAATCCTAGAGGACATTGTAGGCAGCAACTTATTTTACCTCAGCCATATAGCAACATCTACTACCCATGTTTCTGGAGGCAAAGGAAACAAAGGTAAAAATGAACTACTGAGACTTCATAAAGATGAAAAGCTTCTGCACAACAAAGAAAACAATCAAAAAAATTAAAAAAGCAACTTTGGAATGGGAGAAGATATTTGCAAATGACATATCTGATAAAGGGTTAGTATTCAAAATCTATAAAGAACTTATGAAACTCAACACCAAAAATATAAATAATCCAGTTAAGAAAGGGGCAGAAGACATGAATAGATATTTTTCCAAAGACATAG
This sequence comes from Canis aureus, assembly GCF_053574225.1. Classification (NCBI taxonomy): domain Eukaryota; kingdom Metazoa; phylum Chordata; class Mammalia; order Carnivora; family Canidae; genus Canis; species Canis aureus. The sequence goes on along the minus strand of NC_135627.1, from coordinate 21,117,399 downwards.
CTTGCTAACAGACACATGAAAAAATGTTTAATATCACTCATCATCAGGGAAATACAAAACAGAGCTACAGTGAGATCTCACCTCACACGTATCAGAATCGCTGAAATCAACACAGCAAACAACAGCTATTGGCAAGGATGTGGAGAAAGGGAAACCCTCTTACACTGTTGGTGGGAATGCAAACTGGAACAGCCATTCTGGAAAACAGTATGGAGGTTCCTCAAGAAGTTAAAAATAGAGCTACCCTATGATTCAGCAATTCCACTACTAGATAATTACCAGAAGGACACAAAAATACTGATTCATGGGAATACATGCACCGCAATATTGATAGCAGCATTATCAACAATAGCCAAATTATGGAAAGAGCCCAAATGTCTATCAACTGATGAATGGATAAAGAAGAGTGTATATACACAGATACAATGGAATGTTAGCCATAAGAAAGAATAAAATCTTGCATTTTCAACAGTGTGGATAGAGCTAGGAAGTATTATGCTAAGTGAAATAAGTCAGTCAGAGAAAGACAAATATCATATGATTTCATCATATATGGAATTTAAGAAACAAAACAAATGAACATAAGGGGTAGAGAGAGAAGGAGAGAGAGAGATAGAGAGACAAACCATAAAAAGAGACCAGTTGATGTTAGCAAACTGCTTTCAGAATTGGGTGTGATGAGTGCATGAGCCTGTCACTCAGATACTGCATCATATCTTGAGAAAATAAACCATCTAATTGGTGGCAAGTTGGCTCATGGAAGAAAAGTGATTCCTCCTGTTGAGTTTTAATTTTGCCTTTCCTTCAGAGCCCCATATAGCAATCGTGAATGATGTTACAGATATTCAAACAGGATACCTATATTAGAACAAGGGGCATATTTTTCGTCAAAGGAAGTGATACAGTGGGTACATGATGATGGGATTCAGTGATCTGATTAACAATGAGAAAACACTGACCTGATAGTAATAGAACAGCATGTGAGTCCCAGCTCAGAGATAATAGCCTACAGGGTATTCTGAGTTTGCAGGGAACCACACCATCAGGATTCAGGTAGAGCATTTTATCAATGATCATTTGATACTTTGTCCCAGTAGGCAGGATATGTGGGTGCAGAAGTCAGGAGTGTTTCTATTTGCCATTATTCCCAATGATCCACTTCAGAAACTTGGGCATCATTCCCCACAACTCCATGCTCTGTGCATATAGAGGTTACCAGGGAAAGAAGCAAAGGACCAGGAGTCAAGAAAAGGAGTAATCTCCCTCTCTAGAGGTGTCGGGCAGCTATTACACAATAAGGCAGGGAAGGAGATTTTGGCACAAAATGACACACTATGGAGATTTGTGCTACACTCTTGCCCTATTTTGATTGCAAGTTGCCATGTATAGTAGCATAGGCTTGAGAAGTTCCTGGTGACTCAGATCTCTCAAATCATTTTAGCAGGTGAGCAAGTGAGACCACTGGAAGTGATACCTGAGAATGATGAAAACTTAGCTAGAATAGGCATAAGAAGAGGGAAATAATAAATATTAGTTGCTGTTGAAAGACCAGCTGCTAAATAACAATTATATCTCAAAAGCCTTTCTAATATTAGGTTCCATGAGAAAAGAAGCCAAACACCCCAGAAAGAACTATTTTCAGCTGAAGAAAATTTAATACAAAAAAGTGGATCTGAGTGAGGAAGATAGTAAATGTTGTGGTGTGCTGCCCTGACCCACCCACATTACTCTGAAGTGGAGGCGCCCATTCCCCAACTGCCAGGGGCAGTGGCTACTGCTGGCTTTACATTGAGTCTCTCACTGAGGACTTCCTTCAGCCAAAGGGAACTATCCTGATGAACAATTTTCCCTAGTTGATACAGGAGGGGAGACATAGGGTCTATCTCAATTCAGATATCTCTGAAATACTATTTCAGGTTTCTTTGAAACTGCCTATGGTTCAGATTTCTCTCTTTCCCCAATCAGGTTTGTCTTGCTCCCTCATCGATGTTATACCCAAGAGCACTCCGGCTTCCAAATCTCAGAATTTTACAGCCTGTGTCCCAGGGTATCTTACATTTGACAGGTAAGCAGTACATCCACATAGCTTAATCCATAGTGAAAGGTTGGAACTAAGGAAATAATAATTAGTTCCAAGTTAACAGATGATAGGCAATCTGGAGAAATAAGAATATATTTGAGGCAGAATAAATCTAGAAGGTAGAAACCGGCCTTTGAAATTTAACTGGGAGTGTGGGAGAGATTGGTCAGTCATCTCTGATTTTTAGGTGTTGGGGAATTGGTTCATAAACAGTATGAACTAGAAAGAAAGCAGAGTTTGGAGAGAGAAGGGAATATTTGGTTTGGGATATAATTTTAGTTGCTTTGAGACCTTTTGGAAAAGTCCATGGTATGGGGATACAGACTGAAATTATGGAATTAAAAGAGATTTTTTCACTGACCTTTTACTGTAAAAACAGAAAGGAGTGGGTCCAAACCAGAGGAACACAGACCTTTAGAGATGACCGGAGAAATTCAGGAAGTTCCAAAAGACAGTCCATTGAGCTGAAGCAGAGGAGGAGAGAAGCAGAGGAGGAGTCCATTTTTGTTTGATGAAAAGTCATCTTTCCATTTGCAGTTTTTCTTTATCATTTAAAAAGTGAAAAGATTTTCACCAAGTTTGTTGTTTTGCCTACTAGCTCGAGTACTAAATGAAAATGTTTTATCAAAATAAGTTCACAGTGAATATTTATCTCATATTTTCTCCTATGCTTAAAAACCATGTTTTTATGAATTCAATATATCCTAATATAAAATTAATAAGAGAATATTCAAAATAATTAAAATGAAAGAAAAATTCGCTCACACTTTTTTTTGTTTCTAAATATTCTTTTTTAAAAATATTTATTTATTCATGAGAGACACAGACAGAGAGAGAGAGAGAGGCAGAGACACAGGCAGAAGGAGAAGCAGACTCCATGCAGGGAGTCTGATGTGGGACTTGATCCCAGGACTTCAGGATCAGGCCCTGGGCCAAAGGCAGGCACCCAACCACTGAGCAACTCAGATGTCCCTTGTTTCTAAATATTATTGAATCTTATTCCTGTTAACCAAAGATCCAGCTATTATTATACCAACTATTATATTTTCTGGGGACTATTAAGGATATTTGGACAATCTCAGATTTTTGTTGTAACCCTTGATTGTTTCCAAATATTTTAACTGGTTTGAATAATGTCCCCTGAAAATTCGTGTCTGCCTGGAACCCATGTATGTGACCTTATTTGAAAATAGGGTCTTTACAGAGGTAATCGAGTTAAGATGTAGCCAATACTGGATTAGGATGAACCCTAAATCCAATATGACTGGTGCCCTCTTAAGAGGGAATTTAGACAGAGATGCATGTACACAGAAGATGGCCATGTGAAGACAGAGGAAGAAATTGGAAAGCTATAGCTGCAGTCTACAGAGCATTAAGGATTGCCAGTAACCACCAGAAACTAGGAAGAATCAAAGAAGGATTCTTGCCTGAAGTCTTCCAGTAGGACATTGCCCTGACAAAAACTTGATTTCAGATGTCTAGCCTCGACTGTGAGGGACACACTTTCTCCTGTTTTAAGTCATCCAGTTTGTGGTGATTTGTTACCACCGCCTAGGAAACAAATACAGTCTTTATACTCTTTATACAAAGGAGAATTTAAAAATGCCCACGTTTTTGTCTTTCCTAATACAATTTTGCATTTCTTTGCCCTCAACTGCTTCTGGATTTAAAATAGAATTGTTTGGAGTTTTTTGTTTCGTTTTTATTTTTAATATAGCCTATAGATATACTTATTTTCTCTTTCACAGTTGCTAAACCCATTACCTGCACAGTTGACCTGATATCCATATCCTTTGATACCACTCACTTTCCCTCGCTCCTTAACTATCCCTTGTATAATCCCTTTAATTTAATTAATGCAAGTGTGATAGATTATTATATACACATGTGCCCTAACTTAGGAAACATAAGCTCTTAGAATGAATCATTTAAGTGATAGAATAGTTTTAAAAATTTAAGGTATCTATTTTCCCTCTCAACTCTCTTGGTCTCTCTCTCTTTCTCTCTCTCTCTCTCTCTTTCAGGCCTGATGAAAGCAAGTAGAGAATTTCATGTCTGTTACATCTTTCTAATTGTTCCTGTACTTATAGAAAGGCAGTGAGTGGTCATAGCCAAGAGATACAAAGTGCATATTTTTTTTTTTTTTTCAAAACTGGCTTACCTAATTATAGTGAATTCTATGGCTATCATCATGGCCTATTATTAAACTCCTTATGGCCAATTTTCCTGAAGTTGTAAAATTCTTGATTTGCCAAGTAAGGTTTTCTCACTTTTTAATAGTTTGTAATAAATAAAATGTGTGTAATCACCAGTGTGTCAGAGTAACTTCTCCCCTCCCCAGTTGTTCTTACCTTACATTTCTTTTCCCCAAGATGGGGTGCTTGCACATCATAACTTATCTAAATTTAAGTCAATCCATCAATCAGCCAGTCATTCTGGCAGCCGGTCAGAGGCAGAGCTGCATCACCTCAGTGGGTCTGCAGAGACTCTCCTCAAAACATAGCAGAGAACAGAGTGAGCGCAGGTCCCTGGCGCAACCTAGCTATTCTCCAGTCCTACACTTGGCCACATTCTTTAAACAAAACTGGAATGTTTGTGGTGCAACTGGTTATCTAAGTAGTTTTTCCAGCTTTATTTCCACTATAATTTGCAGAATACAATGCCATTCCAAGCTTGAAGCTTCTTTGAGAAACCTGCAGGCTACCAGTTCATCACTCCAGCAAGGTAGGACACAGCTCCTTTTCACAGATTCTCTGAAACCAATCTCAATATTTTTACCACTTCCTTCCCCTTATTTTAATCCATAAGCAAAGATCCAGGATATGCACACAAACTCTTGTCATCCTCCCCTGTCTTCTGTCATTATTTCTACATCTTTCTGGACGAGATAGAAACTGGATATCTTCTTTACTCAGTGTGATTCAGCCACTACAAATCGTGGCTGCCACTGAGGTCCTTTAAATTCCTTGTGTTCGGTATCTTGCAGACAAGAAAAGGAGTCATCATAATGGTTGTGCTATTTGACACTGACTAGCAGGCTGAGGTAGGGCTACTTCTATATAATGGAAGTCTGAGGACACCTTGCACCCCTCCTGACTACTTCTTGCCCTCTTGTAACTGTGAATGAACATAATGTAACCCTGGACTGGGAAAGGAATGACTAGCCTTCTGGAATGAAGGCTTGTATTACACTACCAAATAAGCTACCAAGACCTGTTTTGGTGATGGCTGAGCCTGGAGGAAATTGAGAATCTATAGTGTGATGGGAGAGGATGAGCACCCATTGTTGCCCTGATATTGAATACAGTGGTGGGAGCGCTGGTTCATCCCACTCATCTTCTGCTTAGGAGTTTTCCTTCAGAAAGAAAAGCCTGTAGGAGTTGTGCAAGAGCTGCTAATATAAAGTAGATCTGTACACAAAGGGTAACTATGGTGATTCTGAGAATTGCTTCATTTGATCATTGAACAAAGGCTTCAGCTGCTATGCTCTGAAATCTACTACCAGACTTCCTTGTGCAGTTCCCAGGCAGTAACAGAGAGCAGAAGGGATATTGAGGCAGGCACATTTCTGGGAGACTGGGAATCCTTTGCCAGCCCACTCTGAACTCAAGGATTCCCTGGACACTTTGCTGAACCTCCCTCAGACTGCAAAGTCATTCATGATGCTTCCACCCAACCTGCTCTTCCTCTCTCCTTCACTCATGGTCAGAATTGAATCATAGTCTGACAACCCTCTCAACCCCTTTTTACTTCATCTCTCTTTCCTTTTACATAGGTATTGCCTCTTTTAAAGTCCGTGTGTTTCATCCTATCTTAGCATCTGTCCCTTGGAGAACAGGCAGTCAGCCAATCTGGTATTTCTAGGATCTGGTTTCTGCATGGCTCTTCCTGAATGTTATCCTGTCTGGTCTAATTTAGGATTGGATTTCTCCAAGTTTCTTAACCCAAGTTGTGTGCATTCTTAGAATACTTTCTGTTATGATATGAGTTTGGAGTCCAAGAATTGCCTCAGAGGTTTATTTATTTATTATTTATTTGTTATTTTTTTCCCTCAGAAGTTTAAACATTATTGATTTGGAATTTCTTTGACAAGTGGTTTCCTTGAATATTTAAGGAATGTGTTAAATATTTGCAAAATAATTGTTTTTGATCATGCTTCTAGATATATCTGTGAAAGGGCCATTTAAAAAAACTCTTAGGATGGTAGTTAAAAAGTTTAGTATTAAGTTAATTACTGGAAAAAGTGAAATTAAAAAATGTATTGGATGTTGAAGCAATGTTAAAATTTTATGACAGTTTCTAAACACTACTCTCAATCTATAAACAAACTGATAATAATTCAGAAATCCACACCAGTCTGTGAACCACATTTACAGAAACAATCCTAGATAAATTTCATGGGCTGAAAGCTACGCAGATAAATGTTCAAGAAGGGGTTTTTGATCTATAGATCAAAAACCTGTTTCTTCAGGTTTACCCATGTTCTCATGCTGATCTTGAATTAAATTTTTTTGAATTGAGCTATTTGAAATTCTGCCCTTGACAAGGGAGGCAACTGGCTGAGAAGGCCTTTCTGGAGCATTAATACAACGAGTGTGTTTGGGTTGTGTATTATTATTATTATTCAGAGCATTGTGTTTCGGAATGTGTGCATGTATGTGTGCATGTATAAAGAGGGAAACCAGGGTTCTCGAGAAGCCAAGATGATCAGACTTAATTTTTCCATCAATAGTATATTCTCTTTTTCTCACTTTATATGCCAGTTTTCCCAGACTGGGCTAGAAAATTTGTTTTGTTTTACATTATATCGAATGACAGATTATCAAATTTACATTATCTATTATACCCTGGGAAACAGGCTTTCTAAGAAAAAAATATATTTTTATATTTATAATATATATATTATATATAATCACTCTCTCTATATACATATATATGTGATTTATATTTATACATATATAAAAATCATTTAGTGGTATATATATATATATATATATATATATATATATATATATATATATTTTGTGATTTAGTTATTGCCAAGTACCCTATTGCTATGCCATTGGTAGATAGGAAACAAACACCAGGCCACAGTTTAATCGGCTGTTTCCCAACAACATAACAAGTATTGACATCTCCTTAGCTTAGAATGATGAGGTCCTCACTATACTTTGCCCTAATTTCTCTGTTCAGTCTAACCAAGATGACTTTAATGTTTCCCTCTGTCTTAATTCATTTAGGCTGCTGTTACCAAAACACCACAGACTAGGTGGCTTATAAATTACAGAAATTTATTTCTCACAATAAACTGAAGTCTCAGAAGTCTAAGATCAAGGTATTGATACCTTTGATGTCTGGGGTAATCCTGCTCCCTGGCTTCTAGACATCATATTTTGGCTGTAACCTCACCTGGCAGAAAAAGGCAAAGGAATTCTCTGTGATCTGTTTTATAAGGGCACTAATCTCATTCATGAGGACTCCACCCTCCCGAGGGCACACCTCCTAACACTATTACAATGGGAATTAGGTTTCAAGATATGAATCTTAAGGAACACATACATTCATTTTATGCACTTGATTAAATTTAACTCAGGTTTCTGACACTAGATCCATGACCTCTCTTAGAATATTTACTTAGAATATTTACTTTAGAAACCTTGTAAATATTTTCTATGTCTCTTTGAGATACAAATTTTTTTAAAAGCTCCTGGTCAATTTACCAACCCAAGGGTGTCTTTCTCAGGGACTGGGTCATCTCTTTGGAATGTAATCATCAAGGAAGTCCTCTCACTTTCTGTGGTAGCATAGGAGCTTAATTTCAGTGGGAGCCTCGCTCATGTTATAAAACTACTTCCAGTCATCAAGGTCCACTTCTTTTTTTATTTTTCTTTGAGTAAAGCCAATCAGGAAACAGACGGTCTATGATGTCCCCACCTCAGCTCTTACAACTCTCCAATTATTTATTTCAGCAAAGTTGAATTCGGACTGAATTCTGGCCTCAATTTTTTACTGCAAAAACCTTTAATTATGTCTCTCTGGCCTGTTTAACTTTATAAAGTGCAATTTTGTTTTGACAAATTCATTCCATTGTATGTTGATTACAGTAACATTTCTTCTTGGTCCCAAATTCTTAATCTTTTGGAAAACTTTCCTCTGTAATAAAGTGATGGTGAAATCACAGTGGCCTAAATAGTGGAGAAGTATATTCTCACTTATCATAAAGTCAGGTTGATTCATGTGATTCAGGTCGATCTAGCAGTTTCATGATATAATCAAAGTGCACAGATGTTTCTGAATCTCAGTATGTTTTCCACAATGTTGGATCAGTATTGAAGTTCTTTAATATCCTGGTTGTAGGATGGCTGCCAATAACAAATGAGGCTAAATACTTCTGATTTTAAAGAGAAGGAGAGAGAGAGAGAGAGAAATATATATACATATATATATATGTATATATATTTCCGCATATCTGACTTGAAAGTTTTGAACAATTATCATCAAGACTTCCAACAACTTTCTGATTATACTTTTGCTTACATTTGGTCAAATTTCGGTCATGCTCATGAACCGAACACTGACAGCCACATTAACACTACATGAGGAGGATAGGATAAAATGTCTGCTAGCTTTCATTAATAATGGCCATACAATATGCTATCCCTAGAGTTTTTTTTTTTATTTTAAACCTTAGTTTAATTCCATTTTTATTTTAAGTTAATTGATGTATAAAATTATTTTTAAATTTAAGTTAATTGATGTATAGAATTATTTTTTAAACCAAACACTATGCAAAGTTTCAAATGACCAGTATTTTTCTCTGATGTTGACATACTTCATTCTGAAACACCATGCTCTGAATAATAATAATAATACATGTTAACATTTTGATACTTGTCTTTTAGTTGAATTTCTTCACTCATTATTTTACTGGAAATATTGATTTGGTGTTATATTTGCTGTGCTTTTTTTTTTAAATTTTTATTTATTTATGATAGTCACACACAGAGAGAGAGAGAGGCAGAGACATAGGCAGAGGGAGAAGCAGGCTCCATGCACCGGTAACCTGACGTGGGATTCGATCCCAGGTCTCCAGGATCACGCCCTGGGCCAAAGGCAGGTGCCAAACCATTGTGCCACCCAGGGATCCCTGCTGTGCTTTTAAAATAATTGAGTAACTGCATAATAATTTTTTTTTTTGGTATAATGTGAATGCTTCCCATTCTTCCCATCATTCTTCTTCAGGCATGAAATTAATTGAAATGATTGTCATTATCCAGTTTTTTATGTCATTGCAAGAAGAGTAAGATGGATATTTAACACTGAATTCAGTGGAGAGAATGGAGAATGGAGAGAAAAAAAATCGAGAACACACAAGAGCATCTTAACAGGATAGTTGGCAATGGCATCCAACTGAAAATATGTGTGTTCAAGTTGGGATATTATAGTTTAAAAGTTAGTTTGTATTGTGAATAATTCTTTGTTACTGTAGGACAAATGGCCCATAATACACTTGATTGTAATTTTGCATTTTAGTTTTGTTCCTTGTTGTCATTAGATAATTGTAAATCTGTGACTTGAGCCTCAGAGAAAATATACTTTCAACATTAGTAGCACTGTATTTCTTCTATAACATCAAGTCATGATAATTCCAGAGAAACAATATAAGAATGATTCATGTGAGCACATAGGTTATATCATGTGTTAAAATACCATGATACTGCTCTCTAATTCTTTTAAATTTGGAAGAAAATTTTTTCTTTTTTTTTTTCATTTCAATCTTTTGTTTAAATTCTAGTTAGTTAGCATATATGGTAAATTTGGTAGAATTTAGTGATTCATCACTTATGCATAACACCCAGTGCTCATCACAAGTGCTCTCCTGAATACCTATCACCAATTTAGCCCATATCCCACCCATCTCCCTCTATCAACTCTGTTTGTTCTCTATCCTTAAGAGCCTCTTATGGTTTGCTTCCCTCTCTCTTTTTTTCCTACTTCCCCTATGTTCAGATGTTTTGTTTCTTAAATTCAACATATGAATGAAATCATATGGTATTTGTCTTTTACTGAGTCACTTATTTCACTTAGCATAATGCACTCTAGCTCCATCTATGTTGCTGCAAGTGGCAAGATTTCATACTTTTTAACAGCTGGGTAATATTCCATTGTATATATGTACCACTTATTCTTTATCTACTCATCAGTTGATAGACATTTGAGCTCTCTCCATAATTTGGCTGTTGTTGAGAGTGCTGCTGTAAACATCAGGGTTCATGGGTCCCTTCAGATCAGTATTTTTGTATCCTTTGGGTAAATACCTAGTAGTATAACTGCTGAGTGATAGGGTAGTTCTTTTCTTTTGTGTATGTAATTCTATTTTTAACTATTTATAATTTCTATTTTTTTTAGGAACCTCCATACTGTTTTCCAGAGTGGCAGCAACAGTTTGCATTCCCACCAGCAGCATAAGAGGGATTTCCCCTATCTTCACATCCTTGCCAGTGTAAGTTGTTTCTTGTGTCGTTAATTTTGGCCATTCTGACAGGTATGTGATGGTCTGTCATGGTGGTTTTGATTTGTATTTCCCATATGGCATTATTAAATACAGACAGATTTGCTCTTCTCCAAATCTATTCTCTTAAAATTTCTCAACCAATCATCTCAGCCATTTTCAACCTATTAGAAACATTTGATCTATTACAGGCATTACTGATCTCTGAGAAGTTACTAGTGACTCTTAATTCACCTGCTAATTTGTGAGTTAGATTCCGGTGGGTAAAAAAAGAAATCTAGAGTTGAAATAGGTGAAAGATAATGTAGGTGGTATTCATTCAGTCTTATCAAATTTCAACTACTACAATTTAGTAAATATTTCTAGTGGCAAATATGTAAAAAATATCCAAGACATATTAAAATATATTCTTAAATATATTTGTTATTTATTTAGGTGTTTTGATTAGCCTTCCTAGTTGGATAATCTTTTTGAGACAATTCATATATAATAAACTGCAAGCACTTTCTAGCATATGTATTTCAATAAATTCGACAAACTTAAAGACTACAATTGAAATATGGAGTATTCATACCACTAGCAAAAATGCTCACATGGTTCTTTGTCACTAGTCCCCCTGGATTTTTGACTCCAGACAACCGTTAATGGGTTCTATGCTATTATTGACTGATTTGAATCTTCTAGATTTCCATTTAAGAAAATCATGCACTATGTACTCTTTTGAATCTGCCTTCTTTGCGAAGCATAATTATTTTGAGATTCATCCATGTTGTGGCCATGTGTCAATATCCAATCATTTTTGTTACTGGAAGGTACTCCATTAAATGGATATGCTGCACATACACATTCATCTGCTGATAGACTTTAGAGTAATTTTCAGATTTTTTGCTGCTGTAAATGAAGTTGTCATGAGCACTTATCTGCAAGTTTTTTTTTTGTGGATATGTATTTTCATGTAGCTAAGATAATTACATAGAAATGGAATTAATTTCATAAGAAAGTACAAAACAGTTTTTCAAAGTGGTGGTTCCTAGCCTTTAATTTTTATCTTTGTATACACACACACACACACACACATATGTGAAAACTACTATCTTTGAAAACTCTATCCAGTAAGTTTCACAGTTGTTGTCATATAGATAGACAAATAAACATTTATACACAAATATTTACACATAAATATACTTTACATACTAATTGATAATCACTTTTTCCCTATAATTTATGCAGTATTTTTCTATTCCTATGTAATAAAATGTTTTGTGAAATTATTCTTATGAATTTTAATAGATTAACATGAATTTGTTTAATTTTAATGAGTTCACATGTAAACTGTAAAAAACAGTTTTTTTTACAAACTGTCAAAATTTACATTCTTTATTATACATTCTTTTATACATATTTACATTCTTTATTATAAGAATGCCATAGTATTTTTTATGCCTAATCTTGATGTGCATCTCTAATTAGTTCCTCCAAGTTAAGTTTCAAAAGTAATATAAATAATAAAATAGTAGTTTCTAAAAGTTTTATACAGATATTTAATTGATACCACAGGAGCTGCACGATCCATCCCATTTGCACAAGTGGTTGATGCTATAGCAGATGAAGTTGCTATCTAACCCACCCACTTGATTACAATTTGAAAATAAACTATATTTTATTTATTTTTATTTTTTAAAGATTTTATTTATTTATTCATGAGACACAGAGAGAGAGAGAGAGAGAGGCAGAGACACAGGCAGAGGGAGAAGCAGGCTCCATTCAGGGAGCCCGAAGTGGGACTTGATCCCGGGTCTCCAGGATCAGGCCCTGGGCTGGAGGTGGCGCTAAACTGCTGAGCCACTGGGGCTGCCCTAAACTATATTTTTAAAACGCTACAAAATATCTGTTTTATTTTAATTCACTTAGCTAAATAAAACTCTAGAATTTAGGAATATTTTAACTTTTTTTGTGACTTCATATTTTTCCTTCAATCAACCTTATTTTCTATATAGGTTATTTATCTTTAACCATTTGAATTAAAGTTAATCTCATAAAATTAAAGTTAATTTCATAAAATAAAATTTTCTTCCATATATATCTTGAATATATTTGTCTAGTTTAACTTTTTCCTTTAGTTTTCTGTTTTTTAGTATATGGAAATTTAAATGTCTTAATTCATAATTTTATAAATTGTGTATATCAATTATTTTTCACATTTAAATATTTATTCTTTTTCCATTATTCAAATATAATATTTAATATACAAATTGTTCCATCATTTTATTGAAATCTATCTATATTACATTATAATAGAACACTATATTGGTAATAAAAAACTTTGCAAACTCTGAGAAGGATATTTTAGTGTAGTCTACTGAGCCATTTATTTATTTATTTTTAAGATTTTATTAAGTAATCTCTACACCCCATTTGGGACTCAAACCCACAACCTTTAGATCAAGAGTCACATGCCCCTCTGACTGAGCCAGCCCGATGCTCCCCATTCATTTTTATTTGGAACTGTACTGCCTACAAAGTATTTTCATTTTTTATTTTTATAATTTTATATTTTTATTTTTGAAAGTAGATTCTTGCTTGCCATATGTATTAGTACCATATTTATTATTTAATATATATTAGTCTATACTTTTATCAATCAAAGATTTCATTAACTAATCAAGGAAGTGTTAAAACCAGTTTTTTTTTAAGACTTTATTTATTTTTTCATGAGCACCAGAGAGACAGAGAGAGAGAGAGAGAGAGAGGCAGAGACACAAGCAGAGGGAGAATCAGGCTCCATGCAGGGAGCCCCGATGCGGGACTTGATCCCAGGTCTCCAGGATCACGGCCAGAGCAGAAGATAAGCGCTCAACCGCTGAGCCACCTAGGCATCCCTAAAACCAGTTTTAAGTGTGTTTAAGGTATTAATTATTTATAGACTATTTAATAAAGCTTTCAGTACATAGAAAATCAATTAAGGGTGCAAACCCAATGTAATGTTGAAGGGAAAAACAGCATTCACTTTAGTTAACTTTCATGTTCTGCTAATCATTCTCATAGTCTAACCTGTGTGATCACAAATAAGCTCCAGAAATTATTTATGATCACAAAGGGCTGTCCTCATTAGATCTGGCCAATTCATTTCCATAAGTACAGCAAAAGTATTGATCACTGGGGAGAGGCGGGAAAGATGGTGGAAGAGTAGGGTCCCCAAGTCACCCGTCCCCACCAACTTACCTAGATAACTTTCAAATCATCCTGAAAACCTACAAATTCAGCCTGATATTTAAAGAGAGAACAGCTGGAATGCTACAGTGAGAAGAGTTCGTGCTTCTATCAAGGTAGGAAGTTGGAAAAAAAATAAAGAAAAAAGCATCCAAAGGGGAGGGTCCCTGCAAGGAGCCGGGCTAAGGCGGGTGCAGAGCCTCCAGGACAGGAGAGGCCCCCCTGGAGAAGTAGAAACTTTACGAATCTTCCCAGAGGGAAAGGCGCTGGAGGGAACTCGGGCAGGATCCCAGGAGGGGCGGGGATGCCCTCAGGCTCCCGGGGGGCACTAACAGAGGACCTGCGTGCCCTGGGGAGAGTGCGCCACACACCACGGGCGGAGCTCCCTAAAGGGCTGCAGCCTGTGCCCCGCGGGGCCCTGGGAGCAGCTCAGCAGCAGCTCCATGCAGAGGGGGCTGCGTGGCCCTACAGCCCGATTCCAGTGGCTCGGGCCCGAGCCCAGGGCATCGGGGGCACAGTCCAAGATCTAGCGCTTCCCCGGGACAGGTGGAGGCCGGGAGGGCCAGGACAGCGAGGACGCTCCTGTTGCCAGGCAGCCCCGAGCTGAGCAGATCAACGGCCCCACCCCCAGAGCATCCAGGCCCCTGCGGACTGAGAGCTCCGGTAGATATTGCAGGAGCTGACTCAAGGGCTGGAGAGCTGGCTGCCTCTACTGTTGTTGTTCCTCCTGGTGTCACCATGTACCTGGGACTGAGCAGGGGCCTGACAGGATAAACAGCTCCCACTGAGCCATGCAGCTGGCAGGGGGCTGGGCAGCTCCCCAAGGTGCACACACCTGAGAATCAGCACAGAAAGCCCCTCCCCCAGAAGACCAGCTGGAAGGACAGGGGAAAAGCAAGTTAGTGACAAGCAGCGCTGGAAACTTCCAGGGGAAGTCGAATGATTTACAGTATATAGAATCAGAGGATACTCCCCCTTGTTTTTTTGTTCTCTGTTTGTTTCCCCACATCCGTTTTTTTTTTTTTTTTTTTTTTCTCTCTCTCTTTTTCTCCTTTTTCCAGTACAACTTGTTTTTGGCCACTCTGCACTGAGCAAAATGACTAGAAGGAAAAACTCACCACAAAAAAAGAATCAGAAACAGTCCTCTCTCCCACAGAGTTATGAAATTTGGATTACAATTCAATGTCAGAAAGCCAATTCAGAAGCACTATTATACAGCTACTGGTGGCTCTAGAAAAAAAGCATAAAGGACTCAAGAGACTTCATGACTGCAGGATTTAGATCTAATCAGGCCAAAATTAAAAATCAATTAAATGAGATGCAATCCAAACTGAAGGTCCTAACGATGAGGGTTAATGAGGTAGAAGAATGAGTGAGTGACATAGAAGACAAGTTGATGGCAAGGAAGGAAGCCAAGGAAAAAGAGAAAAACAATTTAAAGATCATGAGGATAGGTTAAGGGAAATAAATGACAGCTTCAGCAGGAAAAATCTATGTTTAATTGGGGTTCCAGAGGGTGCCGAAAGAGACAAAGGACCAGAAAGTGTATTTGAACAAATCATAGCTGAGAACTTCCCTAACTTGAAAGGGAAACAGGCATTCAGATCCAGGAAATAGAGAGATCCCCCACTAAAATCAATAAAAACCATTCAACACCTCGACATTTAATAGTGAAACTTGCAAATTCCAAAGATAAAGAGAAGATCCTTAAAGCAGCAAGAGACCAGAGATCCCTAACTTATATGGGGAGAAATATTAGGTTAACAGCAGACCTCTCCACAGAGACCTGGCAGGCCAGAAAGAGCTGGCAAGATATATTCAGGATTCTAAATGAGAAGAACCTGTAGCCAAGAATACTATATCCAGCAAGGCTCTCATTCAGAATGGAAGGAGAAATAAAGAGCTTCCAATATAGGCAGAAATGGCAAGAATATGTGACCACCAAACCAGCTCTGCAAGAAATATTAAGGGGGACTCAAAAGAAAGTGGGGGTAGCCATCCTTATATCAGATAAAGTTTATCCCAAAGACTGTAGTAAGAGATAAAGAGGGACACTATATCATACTTAAAGGATCTATCCAACAAGAGGACCTAACAATTATGAATATTTATGCTCCGAATGTGGGAGCTGCCAAGTATATCAATCAATTAATAACCAGTTAAGACATACTTAGATAATAATGCACTTATATTTGGTGACTTGAACACAGCGCTTTCTATAATCGACAGACTTCTAGGCACAACATCTCCAAATAAACAAGAACTTTATTTTTAATTTTTTTAATTTTTATTTATTTATGATAGTCACAGAGAGAGAGAGAGAGGCAGAGACACAGGCAGAGGGAGAGGTAGAGACACAGGCAGAGGGAGAAGCAGGCTCCATGCACCGGGAGCCTGACGTGGGATTCGATCCTGGGTCTCCAGGATCGCGCCCTGGGCCAAAGGCAGGCGCTAAACCGCTGTGTCACCCAGGGATCCCGAAACAAGAACTTTAAATGATACACTGGACCAGATGTATTTCACAGATATTTACAGAACTTAAGAGTTAATAAAGATTCGAGCAGAGCTCAATGAAATAGAGACCAGAAGAACTGTGGAACAGATCAACAAAACCAGGAGTTGGTTCTTTGAAAGAATTAATAAGATAGATAAAACATTAGCCAGCCTTATTAAAAAGGAAAAAAGACTCAAATTAATAAAATCATGAATGAGAAAGGAGAGATCACCACCAATACCAAGGAAATACAAACGATTTTAAAAATATATTATAAGCAGCTATAAGCCAATAAATTAGGCAATCTAGAAAAAAAAAGGGACGCATTTCTGGAAAACCACAAACTACCAAAACTGGAACAGGAAGAAATAGAAAACCTGAACAGGACGATAACCAGGGAGGAAATTGAAGCAGTCATCAAAAACCTCCCAAGACACAAGAGTCCAGGGCCAGATGGCTTCGCAGGGGAATTCTATCAAATGTTTAAAGAATAAACCATACCTATTTTACTAAAGCTGTTTGGAAAGATAGGAAGAGATGGAGTACTTCCAAACTTGTTCTATGAGGCCGGCATCAGCTTAATTCCAAAACCAGACAAAGACCCCACCAAAAAGGAGAATTATAGACCAATAGCCTGATGAACATGGATGCAAAAATTCTCAACAAGATACTAGCCAATAGGATCCAATAGTACAGTAAGAAGATTATTCACCATGACCAAGTGGGATTTATCCCCGGGATTCAAGGCTGGTTCAACACTCGTAAAGCAATCAATGTGATAGATTGTATCAGCAAGAGAAAAAAAAAAGAACCATATGATCCTCTCAATAGATGCAGAGAAAGCATTTGACAAAATACGGCATCCATTCCTGATCAAAATTCTCCAGAGTGTAGGGATAGAGGGAACATTCCTCGACATCTTAAAGCCATCTAGGAAAAGCCCACAGCAAACATCATTCTCAATGGAGAAACACTGGGAGCCTTTCCCCTAAGATCAGGAATAAGGGATGTCCACTCTCACCACTGCTATTCAACGTAGTACTAGAAGTCCTAGCCTCAGCAATCAGACAACAAAAAGAAATAAAAGGCATTCAAATTGACCAAGAAGAAGTCAAACTGTCTCTCTTCGCAGATGACATGATACTCCATCCCAAGATTGCTAGAATCCATACAGCAATTCGGCAGTGTGGCAGGATACAAAATCAGTGCCCAGAAATCAGTGGCATTTCTATACATTAACAATGAGACTGAAGAAAGAGAAATTAAGGAGTCAATCCCATTTACAATTGTACCCGAAAGCATAAGATACCTAGGAATAAACCTAACCAAAGAAGTAAAGGCTCCAGAACACTTCTGAAAGAAATACTAGCCCTTTATCTGATAGGTCATTTGAAAATATCTTCTCCCATTCCGTAAGTTGTCTTTTTTGTGGTGAGTTTTTCCTTCTAGTCATTTTGCTCAGTGCAGAGTGGCCAAAAACAAGTTGTACTGGAAAAAGGAGAAAAAGAGAGAAAAAGATTTATCCCAAAGATACAGATGCAATGAAACGCCAGGACCAATGTTCATAGCAGCAATGTCCACAATAGCCAAACTGTGGAAGGAGCCTCGGTGTCCATCGAAAGATGAATGGATAAAGAAGATGTGGTTTATGTATACAATGGAATATTACTCAGCCATTAGAAACGACAAATACCCACCATTTGCTTCGATGTGGAGGGACCTGGGGGGTATTATACTGAGTGAAGTAAGTCAATCGGAAAAGGACAAACATTATATGGTCTCATTCCTTTGGGGAATATAAAAATTAGTGAAAGGGAAAAAGGGAAAGGAGATAAAAATGAGTGAAAATATCAGTGAGGGTGACAAAACATGAGAGACACCTAACTCTGGGAAATGAACAAGGGGTAGTGGAAGGGGAGGTGGGCAGGAGGTTGGGGTGACTGGGTGATGGGCACTGAGGGGGGCACTTCAGGGAATGAGCACTGGGTATTATGCTCTATGTAGGCAAATTGAACTCCAATAAAAAAATTTTAAAAAAAGTATCGATCACTGCTGTGAAAAGATAAACTGAGGCATATTAAAAAGTTTTAAGAGTTTGAGCAAAAATCTATCAAATCAGGCAGTGCTCAACCAGAAATGGCAAGGAACACTCCACCCAAGGAAGTGGGGAAAAGACCTTTATAGAAAAGAGGCTGAAACAAAGCAAGGAAATTACTTAGTGGGTTACAGCTTAAGTGATGCCTCTTTGAGAAAGCCTCATTAGCTGTTCCTGTTTGGTCCTCCTCCAGTTTCTGTTTCTTAACTTTGAGACATTACAGGCTTAGGTTTGCTTGTTTAGGTAGACTGCTAATACCTTAAAGCCACCTCAGTCCAATGGCCTGTTTGTTTAATTTAACACTATATACAAGATATTTGGGACATATATTATTGAGCAAACTGAACTATATGTCAGTGTTCACATGAAAGCTTAGATTGGATTTTTTAGTTTATGCGATTACCACCTCTATTCTGACATTAGAAAAATAAGCCCAAGACAGTAGATATTAGTCCCTATAAGTATGGCTTAATTCCTCTGTTCGTGAAGTTTCAAAAATCTGCTAAAGTCTCTGACCAGTCAGTGGTCTTACCAGTGAGACTGAATCCTTAGATGCCAGAAACTGATACGGTTTTCTTGAGAGAGCCTTGTATAGAGCATTGATTCCACATATAGAGTTAATTTGTGTTCCTTAATAGTGTCCTTGTCAGAACTTGTTAAATGAGAATTATTTGCAAATATGACACTTCAGTAGAAAAAAGGTTTTACTCTAGAAGCTAGGAAAAGACATGCATGACTTAAGCAGATGATGAAGAATATACTTCTCCAGAAAGAGTTTATTAGCTATCTCAAGTGAGACACTTTGGCAAGTTGGGTATGATGTGCAAAACTGTTAAGATAGAATTTTCAAAAGAGGTAAAATTATAACTAATGCAAATACAAAATAAATGCATGTCAAAGATTTATTAATATTATTAAAATCCTTGCTTTATTCCTGCAACTTCTTTGAATACCTTTAATCTGGTGTTTCTTCTTCTTCAACAGGAATTTCAACTACTCTCCACAGAAAGGGGGGGAAATCTTTTTAGTTCCTTTATTTTATAAAAGTGACTTTCTCAGATATTGACAAGGTGCTAAAGGACATCCTACCATTTCCGTTACTAGACTAAAAGGGAAGGTGGGCTGCTCTGGCCCATTGTTCATGCTGTAATGTCAACTTAGTCTCCTATGCTACACATAGAGCTTTATTGATTTCCACAACAGTTATTTTTAAAAAGCAATGTGCATTGCAAAAGGGTTAGCTTTATTTTTAAAAATTTTTTAATGTATTTATTATTTTCCTGGAGATAATTTATTCTAGCTCTATGCACACACACACACAGACACACACATAAGCATATTCTTCCTGATATTAAAATTTTTGACACTATTTCTAAAAACATAATAGCAGTAGCATTACTTCGTTAAGGCACATTTGACTCCTTCTAAAACCTGGCTTCCATTAAATCTGTCACCACTTTCACAGAGAATAATTGTCTCTCTCATACACTATAGGTGATACCAGTGCTAGTTAAGTTTTTTTCTCTTGCCTCAAACTGGTCCCTGGGCAATCACCGTTAAGCCAATTTAGAGGAAAATAACGTTTCTGCAGTAATAGGGGTGTTATAAAATGTCTCAGTTCTCCTTAAGTTTACAGTTAGTGTGTTGAAGATTCTGTATGATAAGGAGAAAAATCTCACAGGACTTTGTGGATAGAAATAACAAGACATGTGAAAATTCTCTGCCAAATAGTCCATGTCCTGCATCATTTTTCAACAAATTATCCTTTGAGGTTTCATTTTAGGTTGCCTTCTTCCCATTAGTTTCAGTCTTCATCCTCAAAGGAAAAAAAAATGGAGAGACAGAGTGTTCTCTGAGGATTTGTATACCCTTGGCATATCTCCTGAACATAGGAGCAGAAAAAAAATAATAGTAAGTCAAGGATTTCATTTGAATAGGAATGATTTATCTACTCAGTGCTGAAGGACATGAATACATTATGGATATCTTATTGCATTTGACTTTTATTTCTTTCTTAGCAAGTAGATGGTTTCAGAGAATACTTAAAAACAATTCTAAAATAATATGTTGAGGAATTTATTTCTCTCAATGATATAGACATTATATGAATTCTACTGAGCTATACATGGGCTACTGTATCATTGAAAATATAC
Organism: Canis aureus; assembly: GCF_053574225.1. Lineage (NCBI taxonomy): Eukaryota > Metazoa > Chordata > Mammalia > Carnivora > Canidae > Canis > Canis aureus. Next base: position 21,096,855 of record NC_135627.1, on the reverse strand, counting down.
CCTAATAGTGTGATGACTTTTAAATTTCCAAAGTTCAGTGTATGTCTCCCTAAACTTTCATGTGTTAATTTATTTTAATATTTATGATTGGTAATTCTTCCTATTGAATTGATATTAACTATAATTGTGAAGTAAACATTGACAGAGATTCAGGAATTTCTTTTTAAAGAATTTATTTATTCATGAGAGACACAGTGAGAGAGGCAGAGGGAGAAGCAGGCTCCCGCAGGGAGCCTGATGCAGGACTGGATCCTGAACCCCAGGATTACACCCTGAGCCAAAGGCAGTCATGCAACCTCTGAGCCACCCAAACATCCCAGGAATTACTTTTTTTTTTTGAAGATAAGCCTTCCTTAGTTTATAAAACTACATGTAATTAACTAGAGAAATTAAATCTGAGATACGACTTTGAAAACTGGTTTCATACTTGTAAAATTTTACATTGTTTTTCTTGTTTACTTGTAAAAATAGCTTTGTTTATGCTATTCAATTTTCTGTATTTTAAATAACCAAATAGTTTTCAGATATATGTGAAAACAAGATTATTTTAGGTAATCTTTATTGAGGAATGCAAGATTTCATGTAAAATGGTATAATTGCCTTATCTTTTTAATGGATTCGATATTTTAAGTGCTTTAGAAATTCCTAGGACTGAGGTGTGGGCAGCTTAATATCCCATTTATAGAGAGGAAAATGACTCTAAATTCTTTAGAATAAAATAATGTAATAATTAGACAATAGTAAAGAGACAGCTTTCCTGTTTCCTCTAATCTAAGGTCCTTGTTGAATGATTCAATAGCAACAGACACCCTCTATGTCTTTATTTTCTTGATTCTTAGCCTAGTCTTTGTCATATAGAAATCACACCATTTATGGTGTGATAGGTTTTTTAAAAAAAACAGCTTATTATATTCTGAGTTTTAAAACTAAAGGACTATAAATTTATGTGTCAGTGGTGCTGCTTATGATTTAGTAAAATAATAAGGAAAATGTAATCTATATCTAGAGATTCTAGACAAATGAATGTATGATAATCAGTAAAGTGGCACTTTGAAAGTTGAATAAAAGTTTTTAAAATGAATAAAATTTTTGCCCCATAGCATAGTCAATGAGGTATCCAGGAAATTCCCCTTGGACAACAGTTGTAGCTTCAGCAGCTGCAGATTCACATAATTACCCTATATTCAGGTATATTTATTTGGCTTGTGCTCCATGAAGGTCAGTGCCATGTGTATTTTTGCTCACCGCTGCTAGCTGACCTGTACCATGAGTTTTTCATTTTTCCTCCAATATATCTCCAATTCTAATACAAGATGTATTACATTGAATTTATAAAATATCTTACTTATTTCTCACATCAGACTGATACTATATGATTATTTGTAGCAAAGGTCACTTTTCTTAATTACCTATGTTTTTATAATGCTTAATCTTGTCTCAGGTCAGTTAGTAAATATTCAGTACATTAATGCAATGGATAATTGTCTATGTCTGCAACCCTCTAAACTCTACACATCTAGGGACCATTAATAGTTGGCTTTCTGTTAGCTATCCTAGTTGGAGAATCATAGGTCAGACCCTAGGGTCCTGGAGCAGATCCAACTTTGTGCATGAAACTATTCTCTTATTGAGAAAAATAAAATAACAAAATAAAAATAAAATAAATAAAAAATTAGACTCAGTGGCTTGGTACTTGGCCCTAGTAGGGATTAAACCACTAAGATACCCCAGTCAAATTGTGACCTGAATTGTCAATCATAGAAGTTCACAAAATTCTAAAGTTGAGCTTGTGTACTGTATTCCACCATCACTTAGAAGTACTATATGCAAAATTTGGCTTAAACAGATCCTAAATTCTTGTATAAGTTAAGTGAATATGTGGCTCAGAATCCTAAGACATGCACTTTAACTATTTTGCTCCATCTGCTTCCATCCATATCTACTGTCTCAGTGAAAGTAAATATATGTACCATATGTACTTTCAATATATATATATATAGCTGAATTTTCAGATAGCTATTTGCAATATCTTTCCAGCAACCAGATGTACATTGCTGAAGCATCGTAGTCCCCTCATAGGAGTTGCATCCAAAGACAGTAGGAAGGATAATCTTCCTAGTAGGCAAAAGATCAAGAAGCACATTTGGTTGTCTGCTGTGCCTCAAGAGGGGGATGTAGCCAGAGGACTAGGTTGATTCTGATTCATGACCAGTTTGGTGGGATAACAACAAAGAGTTTGATAAGATAATCACAAAGAGCTTGATAAGATAATCACAAAGAACAAAATTGGAAGATTGTTTAAAGTGAAGCTGATAAAGAGAAATACAGATGGATTTTATTAATGGCATGAAGCATAAGGATATTTGTATCTAATGTGAGTGCTTACAGCAGGCATCCATTACAGAGTGTGATCTATATAATTTGTTACTGAATCTCAACTGTAGCTGCTGTTCAAGCTGTGATCTCTTTATTGGAACAAATTCACAGAGCAAAGCATTTAGTATTAAGCTACTAAGGTAGGGATATGGAAAATACTCTTCCTATCCCTACTTTCCCCCCTCATATCAATTAGTAAAGATGGCTTGAAGTGGCCACTTTCCACTTGTCAGAACAGCTGTCCACCTTGCTGTCTTAAATCAACACTCTATCAATACTCTAAATCTCTTCCATAATTATTACTCATGAACCTTAATTGTTTCCACATTGTAGAGAACATCATGCTGGTCTATTACTCTGCTGGCATGCTGATTAGACCTGGTGGGTTGAATGGAATGCTTTCTAGTTGCCTTTGTAAGACCCATACATAGAGGAAGACCACCCTACTGAGGCAAAAAGAAAAAAATAAAAAAAACCCACAAAAACAAACGAACAAAACACACATACAAAAAATCCTCAGACTTTATAATCCTTATTTCAAACTGAGAAGTCTGTACAGGAAACTGGTTACAAAGTTACTGGAGGGGCTGGTCAACAAAAGAATAAGAGGGGAATTGTAGTTCTAAAATGGGAGGAGGGGAACAGCCTCTCTGACCTTAATTTCTACAACTGTTGCTGTCTAGGCAGAAGTAGTGGGTTTACCCTGGACCCTAGTGGCCAGTGCAGAAGCAGTACAGTTTCAGTGGTTCTAGGTTTTTATGGAGTTGCACCTTTTTGGCAGATCAATAATTAAATGCGACAATATTTTTCACTTTAGAGTATTGACTCATATATGCTAGCCTTGGAACATTAGCTCTTCTGATCTCTGGGTTTCTCCTTCTTCCTGTCTATTTCTCTGGATGCCCTGCTTCTGTGGCCCTACAGATTGTTCTAATAATTTTGCAATGATTTGCTGTTCCATTCCCTCTTATTAAAACACCTAGACTTCATTCTATTCTTCTGCTCAAAACCTGGCTGAAACATTAATAATTGAATTACTGAGTCAATAATGACATGTAGCCTTAATGGGAACTTATTAATAACCAACCACAAGTTCTGCTCTTTTATTGCTTTGCAAATAGACCAATATGCCATGAGAAGCAGCATTAAGTTAAACTCCTCTTCAGAGCTTCTACCTAGCTCAGTAGGATATCCATGTCTCAAAATGAATTTTTATGATTTATTGTAGTAACTGTATGAAAAATCTAGGTTGTATTTTGTTGGCAGTATAAATATGCTGAACTTAACGGAAGAGTAGCATCCTCCCAAAGGGGGGGGGAGACAACAGAAAACAAAATAACAAAACAAAAACAAAAACAAAAACAAAAAAAACCCTTTGTTTTGAAATAGTAACTTGAGTTTGTCATATGTATTTCACAGTGATATTAATTTCTTGGCTTCACACAAGGTTCTTAATTGAGACTTATAGTCAGATTTTTTTTTAGATTTTATTTATTTATTCATGAGAGACAGAGAGGGAGAGAGAGAGAGAGAGAGAGAGGCAGAGACACAGGCAGAGGGAGAAGCAGGCTCCATGCAGGGAGCCTGACCTGGGACTCGATTCAGGGTCTCCAGGATCAGGCCCTGGGCTGAACACAGGTGCTAAACCTCTGAGCTGCCCAGGCTGCCCTTATAGTCAGATTTTAGTGCAAGGTAAAACTGATTCAGAAATAGTCCACTTTTTCAATTTTGTCATTTTTAATGTAATTTTACAATTTAAATCAAACAGGATGAAATTATTATTTAAACTAGAATTTCAGAGGCACCTGGGTAGCTCAGCAGGTTAAGCATCTGCCTTCAGCTCAGGCCATGATCTCAGGGTCCTGGGAGAGAGCCTCACATTGGGTGAGCCTCCCTGCTTCTCCCTCTCCCTCTGCCCCTCTCCCCTGCTCATGTTGTTTTGCTCACTCTCTCTCTCTCAAATAAATAAAATAAAATCTTAAAAGAAATAAAAATAAACTAGAACTTCAGGAGCACTGAACTGGAATTACAATAAGCAATTAAGCAAACATATAGGTTTCTTTCTATGAAAGCAAGGGTTATAATAGGTAGCACATATCCTTGATAAGAAAGGGAGAAGAAAGTAAAAACTGACGCTCTAAGCACAGCTGTAACCTTAAATTTATGTAAAAGAAATCACTACGGGGTAAATGATCTATTACCCTTTATAATGGATATATATGTCTATATATATATTCTGCTCACTAATTTTATTATACAGTCCTATCTTTGAGACTTTAACATGTGACAGGAAAACAAGATGGAAATATATTCTGGAAGAGCATATGTTATTTGTTTAGAATCATTCATTTGAAAATGTTAAAATGTCAGATTTTTAGGTTTTTAATTATATTTTATTATCATTTGATTTCATAAGCATACAAACCAGGTCAGGGCAAAATTAATGTGTGCTTTAGACTTCCTCTCTGCATAGGAGGAAACAATATTTGAATTCAGACTTCTGTTCAATATAATTGCTTCTCTATGTCTGCACATGTCTTACCAAGCCTTTTCATAGAAATAGAAAGTTTTGCTCCAGTGGGGTGGTAGAGACTGCTGGATAGTAGCTAAATAGATTTGCTTTTCCTAGCTACAATGCTGGATTACTGCTCCCACCTCCCTTCCAGATAAGTGTGGCCCTGAGGGTGGGTAATGGGGTTTGGGTGGAAGTAATATGCACCCCTTCTAGTCTGACTCTAGGGCTCAGCTCGCCCAGTATTTTCCCTTGTGTAGAGTTCTGAGGTAGAGGTATCGGTGTCCCTGAGTACCTCCTCTGAAACAGCAACAGCCAGGTTGTCAAGCTATTTAGAGGTTTTATATTGCTTTGCATTTGCTGAAGTCATTCGAAACAATAAAAGGGATCAAACAACTTCCATTTAACCCAGTTTAAAAAAAGTTATAGTCAAGAGTACTGTAAATGCTTTTACTATATTTTTGGTAAGTTTTATTTAAAGCAGTAGTTTAAAATTTATTATTCTTAATTTAAACTTTTGCAAGTAATTTGAAGGTCTACTATACAAAGTGATCTGTAATTACTCTAACTCATATACTTACATCATGAACCTACAAAGGTAAGTCAAATTTGGCTTATTACTCAGCCTGGCTAGCATCTTGCATCTCACAACTGGTTTAATTTTCCTGAACTAATTTCCCTCTATTTAGTAATGCTCAAGAAATAATAAAAAGACCTATGTTTTCATTTAACTTATGATCTAGTAGAAAAAATGCTGCTCATAATGTTAAAAAGAACTTATATTTTTTTTCTTATTGAGAAAATACCTCCTCCCAAAGTACCTTATGGAATCATTATGCATAAAACTACTTACTATATGTTTTTTAAAAATTCCACTACATTTTACATCATGTGATTTTGTTCATAACTTTTTAAATTTATTATAATTTTAGCACTAATGTACTTCATAATATTGTCAGGTCTTTAAATGACACTACAAAGTTATTGTGCTTGAAAGAGTTTCTCAAAAAGATGATGCTTTAAAAATTTATGTTTTCCAATAAACAAAACTAAAAGGTAGCCTTATTAATGGGAGAAGATATCTGTAAATGATGTATATAATAAAGGGTTAGTATCCAAAATATATAAAGAACTGATACAACTCAACACTAGAAACCCCCCCAAATTATACAATTTAAAATGGGGAGAAGACATGAACAGAAATTTCTCCAAAGAAGGCATACAGATAGCCAAGAGATACACGAAACACTCATCATCAGGAAAATGTAAATCAAAACTACAATGAGATATTACCTCATACCTATCAGAATGGCTAAAGTCAATAACACAGTTTGAAAAAAAAAAACACATGAAAAAAATGAAAAAAACACATGTTGGTGAAGATGTGGAGAAAAAGAAACCTTCATGCACTGTTGGTGGAAATGCAAACTGTTGCGGTCACTGTGGAAAACAGTATGGAGATTTCTCAAAAAGTTAAAAATAAGACTATCTTATGATTCATCAATTGTACTACTGGGTATTTACCCCCAAAATACAAAAGCACGGTTTCAAAGGAAACCATGCACCCCTATGTTTAATGCAGCATTATTTACAATAGCCAAACTATGGAAGGAGATAAATGGATAAAGAAGTGGTATGCACACACACACACACACACACACACACACACACAACAATGGAATATTATTCAGCCACAAAAAGAATGGAATCTTACTATTTGTGACAACATGGATCTAGAAAGTATGATGTTAAGCAAAATAAGCCAATCAGAGAAAGACATATACCATATGATTTCACTTATATGTGGAATTAAAAAAAAAGAGAAATGGAAGCGATAGATATGAACCAAGAAGCAGACTCTCAACTATACAGAAAATAAACTGATGGTTACCAGAGGGGAGGTGGGGGAGGGTGATGTAGGTGATGGGGATTAAAGAGTACACTTACCATACGAGCACTGAGTAATGTATAGAACTGTTGAGTCACATTATTGTACACCTGAAAATAATATAACATTGTATATGAACAATATTGTGATTAAAATGAAAAATCTAATAGAGCAATATTGTCTAGATGCTTTGCTGAAGCAGAATGCACAAAAATACTGAAAACATTTTTTAAGATAGGTAGCAATTCACATACATTTTGATTATTTTGGATAGGAGTTGAAGGATACAAATAACATATTTGATGTAATCTTGTAGCTTTTCAGGACAAAACACCACATTTGACCTCATTTTTCTGAAGATTGATACTTATTTGTTGTAAGATCTTAGAGTTAACTGAGTTTTATTTTATTGAGCATATCATTTTTTATTTAATATTTTGCTTTTTACATAAGAAACATTTAAGCAGAAGATAATACCACTGAGAAATAAAAACTGACAAGGCTTCAAGGAATAGGAAATACAAGGAACAGACCACCACTGGGAGAATTTTTTCATAGAGGCTATGCACCACTTATCGATTCACTTTTCCTGTCAGAACTTTCAAGGTTTATTTTGAACAGATACTGGAGGACTCAATATTTAGATAAAGTATTCATAAATCACTTTCTTGTGATGTGTTAAAAGAATTTTGACTTTCAATAATACTTAGCATTTTAGTTTATGTCAAAATGTTAAAAAGGCTATGTTGAATCAAAATTCAAAAGAATCTGATTAAACTTGAGATGTGATTCCCGCAGGTGAAACAGTATTTGCTAAGAGAAGTCACTGTATGGAATGCAGAATAGGTATCAGTTATAAGGTTACATGGACAAAAGCCTACCAGCAATCATTCTTACTACGCAGTTTGATTCAGTTAAACAAAATAATTATGTTAAGAGCTGATGGTTTGTTTAAATGAATTCAGTAATTTTGTGTTGCGTTCTACTAGCACAGTCATATTTTCTTATACCTGCTATTGGTTTATCAAAAGTATAACTGGATACAAAGGAGAACCAGGAGAGTAGGAAAATTTGTACTTGAGGGTTCAGGACAAAGGTAATTTACTTACTTATTCAGGAAAAATAATTTTACAAATATAATAAGAGAGCCTTTTACATGAGTGTGAGCTCATCAAAAATTGAGTTAAGTTATATTACCCACAAATTCATGAGTGGATCTCCTGAGCATGTTTAAACCAACAAAATCTGTATAGATCCAAAATATTGTTTGTTATTATTAAAGCAAAGGCATAAACAGGAAATCAATGAATTAATCAAAGCACAGATTATGTAAGCAGTTGCTTTTGAAAGTTTACTGTTTTCAATTTCAAATACAGTCTCAGTTTTAGAAACTATTTAAGAAGAGAAAGCTCCACGTATATATTTTTTATAAAATGAGAAATATATTTGAGTAAAGACAAAGTGCAAGGTGAATGCTCTGTACTTTTTATAAAGACACAGGAAACACAATTTGCCAAACTGTTTTTTTGTTGTTGTTGTTGTTGTTGTTGTTTCAGTAAGTCAATTAAGAAAGATGTTTTAAAAAATGTTACAAGGGAAGTAGTTACAGAGCAAGATTATGATGTAATGAGTTTCTCATTTCTCCTTGTGAAGGATATAATTATGGAATGGATTAATCATTTAAACAAATAATAACCCTAGTCAGGTTGATAAAGTTTTTACATGTAATTCATGTAGACAATTTAAAACACATACATGCATGTATTTTTTGTTGTGAATGAACTGTAGCATTTAGTATATTCCGAGAAGCTTTGTCAACAATAAAAATGTTTGGGAGAATGAACCAAAGAATCAATCATGCTGTATTTAAAATGCCATTCTGGAAAATCTACTCATAGCCCTTTACAGTAATTCTGATACAATCTATAAACAATGTAATATAATTTCATTAAACAAAAAAGAAGTGGGCTCTTTCTATGGAATGACTATTACTTAGAGTATTTGATAGCTAAGCCCTCAAGGGTTACCAGGAAGCCTTCTGGTTTTTATTTTGTTTCTGTCCAGACAGAATTACTGTTAGTACTTTCTGACACTTTCTTTTTCTGCCATATTTTATTAGAGTTGGTTTTAAACATGTCTGAACTAAAATAGTGGAACCAGATCTTAAAGAATCATTTCCTTTGATAATTCTCAAACTAATAAACTAGTATCTTGGGTTGCACAAGGAAATTAGAAAGTATTTTTTCCTTTGAATATCTGGAAGTCAGAATGGTACATTTTTAGCTTAAAAAAGTGGAGCAACAAAGAAACTTACGTTTCTATTCATTAAAAACATTTCATTATGGAAAATTTTAAAGGTATTAAAAAGTGGAGGGAATAATATGATGACTTTATTCCATGTAACTTTCAGCTTCAGTAAGTGTCAATTTTATTCCATTTAGCCTCTTCCAACCAAGTATTAGTTTATATTAAATACCAACTTAAGAAATTATCATGCTATTAACCGAAGTCCTTTATATTATCATGTCTAGTCAGTGTTCACATTTACTTTTTACTTTGTTAGATTCAGAATTCAAATAAGGTCTGTTACACTGCACTAGATTAAATATGAAGTCTTGTTTAATCTAGGCACCTCTGTATTTATTTTTAAATTATTATTATTCCTTGCTACATTTGGTTGAAGAAATAGTCTTAGTGATGTGGCATTTTTAGATATCTCCTAAGGAGATATTTCCATCTTCATATACACAGTACAAAAACATAGCTGTCATTGATGGAAAGGCATCTCTTCTTAATATAGCAGGGGAGAGAAAGCCCCTGATGTAGCTAGCCCCTTATCTCAGTTTTGACAGATTTGCCCATCAGAAATTGCAGGAGTCAGATCAGACTTAGCAAAGAAAATTTCACATTGCTGAGCCCAGGCTTAGCCTCTAAATGGCTAGTGTCATGGCGACTTTGTGCATACGTGTATTGGGCATATATCAAACTAAAGAGAATGATATCCAGAGATCATAAAATATTGTTCATCTGATTTTTAAGATGCAGTGTATATTCTTTAGTAGACATTCAGAGAGAAACAAGTATCTTCACATCTTCTGTACCCTTTGAGAAGTCCATCCACATACGTCTTTTCTGTATCTTCAGGTCAATTTTTCAATCTCAATCTTTCTAAGATTCTAATCATCTGGTCAAATTAGAATGTTAATACTGCAGCAATTATTTCCTTTGATGCTGCATATCAATTAACAGAATCTATAACCATTTTTTTTCTTCCTAAATCTGCTGATGTTGAGAAACTATCCATGGGTCTATTGCTGTGAAATAAGGTAAGGGGAATATGTAGCAAGATCAGGTGCACTGGGAACCTTAGCCATATGCATCTGGAATCCATTTTTATCATAAAGATCTATTCAATACTGATCCTGTATATACATTTTCAATTGAGGATGAGTTATACTTGTAACTTGAATGATTTTATGACATATTGGGTCAGAATCCAAATAATAATCAGTTTATTTGATTCTATGATATTCATATTTTATTACCTTAATAATGAGACAAGACCTGTTTCTCAAAACTAGAAGAAAAAAATATGACCTTTTTCCAAAACCCTGGAAGTTGGTTTAGTGATTCCCTTATTAAGCTTTGTGGTGGCTCTATACAATATTCTACATGTCAAGGATACACACATTAGAGTTAGATCTGTTTGGTCGTGAGGCAAAAATAGCAAAATATCTTTTATAGCAGACTGAAATTGCTGCAAAGCCTTCTCTTGCTCTTAGCCCTTCTCAAAGTGACAACTTTATGGTTACCGCATTAGTGAGCCATAGAAACACATTCAAATATGACTTATATTGCCTCTAAAATTGCAAAAGCCCCATTAAGAATTATTCCTATTTTTTTGGTCATAGTCAGTGTAAGATATAACAAACCATTTTTCTGTTTTGTTTTGTTTTGTTTGTTTTGGAGGGTCAGGATCTTTGGACAGAAATTTCACCAAGGTTTTGGATTCAAGCATGACCCATATTATTTAGGGGTTTCTCTCCCATTATCTGAGATGCATACCATTGGTAAGACCTGTTCATTCTATAGACTTGCTAGTTTTGTTTTAATTAGGTGCAATTAGCATGACATCATGTATTTAATTGGCCACTGTGATTATCCAACATTATAATTAAGATCTTAGTAAACTTGATCAGTGACTACTGAAAGTAAAGCCCCATGGTCTAAGGCTGATTTGAAAACTTTTTGTTATTGGCCCATAATGAGATAAATACATAAATAGAAGTATGTTTTTATTTACGCTATTAGAGACACATTAATACATAGATTAGAGATCAAATAGTACTGGAGAGATTATGGGCAGAAATATGAGTGTTGGCATGGTTCTGAGGCAAGACCATGAAATTATACTGTCATCCCATCTAGACGATAACAAACAATTTATTGTGATAGATGTAAATTGATATAAAGGAGAGGAACTAGATCAATAGCTGCAAGTGCTGGGTAAACCAAGTGCTGGGTAAAACTTGTTCCAGGTGAGATAACATATCTGGGAAAGCATTTGGAAGTGTAGGACCCATGCAATTAAGATTATAATCCATAATTTAGTGTTAGGTTTCATCTGCCTTTTACATAAGAAATACAGCCAAGTGGGATCCCTGGGTGGCGCAGCGGTTTGGCGCCTGCCTTTGGCCCAGGGCGGGATCCTGGAGACCCGGGATCGAATCCCATGTCGGGCTCCCGGTGCACGGAGCCTGCTTCTCCCTCTCCCTCTGCCTGTGTCTCTGCCTCTCTCTATCTCTCTCTCTGTGTGACTGTCATAAATAAATTTAAAAAAAAAAGAAAGAAAGAAATACAGCCAAGTAAATGGTAGTGTGATGGGAATCTTCATCTCTCCATCTTCCAAGGCATTAATTGTGGCATATTTTTTTAAACAGGAAATTAATTTTATTTTTAAATCCAAGGGTCCAGAACAAATAAGGAGACTCCTACCCTTGGCTGGCAAACTTAGGTGGTGGCCAAGAAGATTGGGGGAGAGGATGACAGCAAATGGGTGGGTAGGAACACGTCCATATAAACCAGTGGGGGAGGCCCTCTTCACTCTGGTGCAGCCTCCATCAAATACCCGTTCTCCGGAGCAAGATACCCATCACCTCCCTCAGACTCCATGTACATGTCTCGGTTTTCGTTGCCCAGACCCTCCAGCCCATTGTCCTGGCCACCAACACCCCCACCTCGGGCCTCATCCCTGCCCCGTTCACCACCCCGCTCCCCCCGCTTGCAGTTCCCTAAGATATTTGCAGTTCCCTAAGATATAAACTTTATTTGGTTCATTATCCTGATAAGAGTAATTTATAGTACTATTCATAATATAAAAGCTAGGATGAACATCTTAATATACCGTGCACTCCTGGACACTTTTCTAAGTAAAAAGGGGTGCAATAATCACATTTGGACAGTAGGTGTAAATTGAGTTTGGGCAGAATGTATAGTAAATCAAGTGTCTTTCAATCTGTAAACCTGGATTCTAATGTTGGGATTTCAGATTATGCCTATTATGATTATGGAAAAGAAAACATAAGGCATACCTGCCAAAATTGAGCCCCTGCTAACCCACTATCCCACTGACATGGTCTTGTGTCAAAATTTATTTTTATCTTCACACTACCATAGACAGCGTGTTGTTTTTGGTCTTCAGAAAATTGCATTATATTATAGTTAATACCTATATATCCTCAAAAGTCCTGAGTAATTCCCATTTCCCAGTATCCTGTCATCTTTATAAATGGTCTCAGTTCCTTTATAGATAGCCTTGGAAGCATAATTGGAGTTAGCATTTCTCAATGTTGTAGGGTCTTTCCATAAAAAAAATTTAGCCTTTTACTGACTCAAGATTACAGAACTTTGAATAGTCTAGACATATCTTTAGTTTTATTACTTTCTGTTGTGACAATACAAATACATCTCTCAACTAAAAGATTTTTTCTATCATATATATCAAGTAATAGTATATAATAGTAATATATATTACTAGTATATATATATACTAGTAATAGTATATTAATCTCATATTTTATTGCCAGTAATCTATCATTAATTGGCCACTGCAAAAAATGATGTCAGACAAAGTATTTTGAGTACTACTTAATTGTGCTGCCTATTATGGTGTTTATGCTTACTTTGTCTCTAGTTATTAAGTACTAATATTTTATCTGTTGCTCCTGATATAATTATATTCATGGAAACCATCTCACTCATTTCAGTGATGCCATTTCTTGTCATCATTTATGGTCTACAAACCAGCCACAATAGACTTAATGGAGAAGATGTTACAGCCCTCATTAGTGCATCTTAAGTTTTAGTGACATGCTGGAGAATATATCAAGCAGGTGGAATTGCCAGTAGCACATGATAAATACACTCCAGCATCCCATATCTCTAAACCTTTGGGATTTTTTTTCTCTTCATTATTCTAGGACATTTTTAGTATCTCAACCCAATTGAATCTGAGCCAAGACCATTGAAGATCAAGTTTTAGTCAGTATTTCAAACTCTTGAGTCACCTCCAACTATACAGACAAGCTTTTTAAATCCCAAATCATTAAGTATATCCAAGTCAATAAATTCAACCTATTTTAGTGTTATAAATGCATTATTCTATAGGACTAACATTCTTAGCATCCATTCATGAAATGCTCTAGACCATTACTTCCTGTATTTGCCTGTCTCTCCATTGTGGGAACAGTGGTTTGTCCACTCTCCTTCCCTCCCTCAAAAGCCCAAAAAGAGTTGTTGATTTTTGAATCTGTTCAGCTTTTTTCTTGTTGTTGGAACAGAGTGGTGACTTTGAAGATCCTTACATGCATAACTAGAAACTGGAAGTTTCCAGGATTTCTTAAATAAATGTCACTCAATTTGTTGTATGTTGCACACTTGTGTTTAATTAGTAGGTTCCAGAGATGGTTGTTTTGAAAGTTTTCTCCAATTTACCATTGCTTTTTTAGGGAAAAGATGCCCTAACTTTCTGGAAGTCCCACTCATCCATTGAGCATTCTACTTTATTTTTACATGTGAAGTTAACACGAGTTGTCATCTTATATGTTAGAAAAAATTTTGGCCTCTGACATCTCTACTTGGTGTTATCTATTTCCTTCCCTATTTAGCAAGCTTTGGATCAGTGAAATCTGTAATCTACCTTCAAATGCCTTCCTTCTCAGTTATTTCTTGTTATATCACAGGCTGATTTCTATCAGAATGATTTTGCTGAAACTGATGTTGACATAATTACCAAATTACAAAAAAGTTACTTAAAAATTCAAATCTAATAGATAAATTTCATCCCTCTACTTATTGTTATTGTCTACATTAATATTGTTAATACATCACAATTTTTTTCTGTTCTGGGCAATTTTCTGCAAATTTACCTGTTTTTAAGCTTTACACTGCTTCTCAATCTGAGCATCATTTCTGGGTGATGGTCTTATGCCTTTCTGCAGTTACATTCTATACATTGATTGTTCTCTTATATTTATCCACAGTCAATATATTTCTTTGTGTAAAGCTATAAACTGCCCACTCAGGAAATATGCTTGAGCAGTTCCCAAGAACATCCAACTTAACAAGTTTCAGATTGATCTTACTTCTCTACTTTTTACTTTCTTGTGCTCCCCATCTCCATCCATAGTTACACAAGCTGGAAACCTAAGCCTCACTCCTCATAACTCCCTCTATCATCACATAAACAGCCCAACAGTTACCAAATTCCACTGATTCTATCTGCTAATTATCCGTTAAGTGCCTTCACTTTTCTACATACCACATGCCACTTATTAGTGTGTATCACCATTACCACTTTTGACTTGGATTCCCACAACCACTCCAGATTCTTTTTACTACTGCTTTTCTTTTGTACCATAATACATATACTTCTTAGTGAAGACATAAAAATGGTTCTAAAATGCAAATATCTCCATTCTACTTGTCTGCCTAATAGTATTTAAGAGCTTCCATTACCCGCAGGAAAAAGTCCAAACATTTTAGTATGCCATATATATACGCATTCTTTTATAAACTTACCCATGTTTATTCTTATAGTCTTTTATAGGCCACTATTACTTTGTGTTAAATTTATAGTGACTTTCTTACTACTCTCCAAATGTGCCATTCTTTATCTTCCCTTCTGGTGATTACATGTGCTGCTTTTTTTGCCAATAACTCTCTTTCATTCTTTTATTTCTAGTGCAAATTCCTCTCATCCTCAAGAGCCATTGAGATACCAATACACACATTATGTTGTCTTTTCCTTCTCTGTTTACCCTTATTCCCAATAATATACCTATTATAGTGTGTTTTCCCTGACAATGCTCTTGCAGTTTGTGGCTTTAATCTTCTGTAAATTTTTTGAGAGCAGGGAATATCATGTAATATTTTAATCACAATGACTAGCATAAAGCTAAACCCATGATAAGTGTGAGTTCAATGCCATTTATAAAGACAAGTTGAAGAAAAAAAAGAAGTTCTCCAACAAAATATTATCTCTAGGGAAGCCTGGGTGGCTCACCGGTTAAGCGCTGCCGACTTCGACCAAGGGCGTGATCCTGGAGACCGCGGATAGAGTCCCACATCGGGCATCCTGCATGGAGCCTGCTTCTCCCTCTGCCTATGTCTCTGCCTCTCTCTCTCTCTCTCTCTCTCTCTCTCTCTCCCTCTCGCTCTCTCTCTCCCCTCTCTCCCTCTCTGTGTCTCTCATGAATAAATAAATAAAATCTAAAAAAAAAAAAAAAACCACTATCAGGGATTATTTCATAAAGCAAAGTATCTTCCTTAATGGGAATGATAAGCTCTACTTCAAATGTTATTATAAAAATAGGTAAAAAATATTATTTCTAATGAATATTTAAATAGTTTTGTAATAGCCACTGTGTGTGGAACCAAACAAAATATTTAGCTAGTATACTAAAGTAAGGTCAATATTGGCCAAACCTAGAACACTTTAAGCTTACTACATCCCATTCCACGGGTTGCCTTTTAGTTTTGTTGATTGTTCCTTTGCTGTGCAGATGCTCTTTATTTTGATATAGTCCCAACAGTGTATTTTTGCTTTTGTTCCCCTTGCCTCAGAAGACACATCTAGAAAAAAGATTGGGCTAATCTCAAAGAAGTTACTGCCTTGTTCTCTTCTAGGATTATTATGGTTTTGAGTTTCATATTTAGGTCTTTAATCCATTTTGAATTTATGTTTGTGTATGGTGTAAGAAAATGGTTGTGTGTGTTTTTTACTTTTGCGTATAGCAGTCCAGTTTTCCTAACACAATTTGTTGAAGAGATTTTTCCCCATTCAATACTTTTTCCTGCTTTGTTGAAGATTAATTGACCATACAGCTGTGAATTTATTTCTGGGTTTTCTGTTGTATTGCTCTATATGCCTATTTTTGTGCCATTACCATACTGTTTTGATTACTACAACTTTGTGATATAACTTGAAGTCCCAGATTGTGATTGCTTTAGCTTTGTTCTTTTTCAAGAATTCTGTGACTGGAGTCTTCAATCATTCCATACAAGTTTTAGAATTGTTGGTTCTAGTTCTGTGAAAAATGTTGCTGATATTTTAATAGGGATTGCATTAAATGTGTAGATTTCTTTGGATAATACAGACACTTTAACAATATTTGTTCTTCCAATCTATGAGCATGGCGTATCTTTCCACTTCTTTGTAACGTCTTTAATTTCTTACATAAATGTTTTACAGTTTTCAGAATACAGGTCTTTCACCTTTTGGGATAAGAATATTTGTAAATATTTTATTATTTTTGGTACAATTGTAAATGGAATAGTTTTCCTAATTTCTCTTTCTGCTGCTTCATTATTAGTGTAAACATGCAGTAGATTTCTGTACACTGATTTTGTATCTTGAATAAATTCTTATTGAACTTATTCATCAGTTCTAGTAGTTTTTTGGTGGAGTCTTTAGGGTTTTTCTGTATATAGTATCATGTCATCTGCAAATGGTGAAATTTTTCTTCTTCTTTACCATTTTCTTCTGAGTTTTGACATACCTTTTAAGTTCCCTAGCAATATCTTCTTTGTATATTTAAGAGATATTTATTGATATAAATTACATACACTAACATGAAACCTGGTAAATGTAGAGTTTGATGAGTTCAACAAATATGAATTATCATGTAACTATCACCAGTCACAATATAGAGTATTGTCATTCCGGCTGGAAGTTCCCTAATGTCTCTTTGCTCTGAGTATCCCCCAGCATCCTAGCCTTGATCTCCTTCCCTATAATTTCCCTTTTTAAAAATGTCTATATTTGAAATTATACTTTATGTTGCCTTTTTCTCCTCTAGCCTTTTCCACTTAATGCAGTGCTTACAATAATATTATTCCTGTTCTTACATTAATTAGCAATTCATTCTCTTATTGATGAAAAATACTCCCATATTTTTGATTTACTACAAACTGTTCCTCCACTCTCCTGTTGATAGACATTTGAGTTGGTTCTAGTTTGGGATGATTATGAATAAAGCTGCTATATAAAAACCATTTGTTGAAATGTCATTTCTGCATGAACTTTATCTTGTCAGCTATATGGCACATTAATTGACCATTATATATAGGACTCTCTATTATTGTCTATTATCTTCCATTGTTAGGTCTGTAGTTATGCCAATGCAAGCTCTCTTGCTTGCTGTATATGGTATAATTGAATGAAATAGGGTTAGTCCTTCAAATGTATTATTTTTTCAATTGCTGTGGCTATTTAGGTAGGTCCTTTGCTTTCTCACATAAATTTTGGAGCCAACTTTTCAGTGTCTCCAAAAAGTGTATGTTGGGCTTGGATTGACATTGTGTTGAGTCTATAGATTAGTTTGGAGAGACCTTATATTTATATATTAAATATTTTGATCTCTGCATATATTTCTCCATGTATTTAGGTCTTTAATCTTTTTAGCAATTCCACGTATAGTAGTTTTTGTTCTACAAATCTTACAAATATTGTATTTGATTCCCTCAACATTTCATGTTTTTATGCTGTAGTAAATTTTATATTTTTATTTTAATTTCCAATTGTTTCTTCCTAATTTATAAAAAGACAACTGACTTCACTTATTGACCTTGTGCTCTGCTACTTTAAGAAATGTACTTCTTAGTTTTAGTGGCCTTTTTAAATTTTATTTTCTAAATTGAAATACACTGTATTAAGAGTTTCAGAGGTAGAATTTAGTGATTCATTAGTTATATGCAACACTCTGTGCTCATGATTTCAAGTGCCCTCCTTAATGCCCATCACCCAGTTACCCCATGCCCACACCCACCTTCCCTCCAATGACCCTCAGTTTGTTCCTATAGATAAGAGTCTCTTATGGTTTGTCTCCCTCTTTGTTTTTGACTTACTTTATTTTTCTTTCCTTTCCCCTATGTTCCTCCATTATTTCTTAAATTCCACATATGAGTAAAATCATATGGTATTTGTCTTTCTTTGACTGGCCTATTTCATTTAGCATAATACCATCTATTTCCATCCATGTTGTTGCAAATGGCAAGATTTCATTCTTTTTGATGGCTATATATATATATACACACACACACAGACACACACACCAGACACACACACCAGACACACACACACACATACACACACACACACACACATACAAGCTCTTTACCCATTCATCTGTTGATAGACATTTGGGCTCTTTCCATAGTTTGGCTATTGTGGACATTGCTGCTATAAACATTGGGGTGCAGTTGCCCCTTTGAATCATTTGTGCCTTTTGGATAAATACTTAGTAGTGCAATTGCTGGGTTGTAGGGTAGCTCTATTTCTAACTTTTTGAGGAAACTCAATACTATTTTCCAGAGTGGCTGCACCAGTTTGCATTCCCACCAACAGGGTATGAGGATTCTCTTTTTTCCACATACTTGCCAACATCTGTTGTTTCCTAAGTTGTTCATTTTAGCCATTCTGACTGATGTGAAGTGATATCTCATTGTGGTTTTGATTTGTATTCTCCTGATGCTGAGTGATGTTGAGCATTTTTTCATGTGTCTGCTAACAGCATTTTTATAAATTCCTTAGGACTTCTGAGTAGAAAATTATGGAATGTCTTAGAATAGATTGGATTCTTATCTAATAGATTTTTACCTTTCTTATCAATCTGAATAGATTGTATGTGTTGTTTCTTGCTTTATTGCACTGGTTAAGGACTCTGCACAATGTTTAATAAAAATGACCATGAAAGTTTCCTGATTTTAGGAAAGCATCCTGTCTTTTGTTTAAATGTAATATTAGCTTTAAGATACTTTTAAGTGTCTATTACTAGTTTGAGGCACTTCTATTTCTTGATTATTGAGACAATGTTAAATATTGCATATAAAAACAATCTGTAGATAATGTGTGTGATTATTGAATGATGTTATTTTCTGGCTTGGACAGTTTACAGGTCTTTGTGGCAGTCAGTGGATCAGGCACACTAGTAAACTGGATCATCTTGATCAATTCCAAGATTAGAATGATCCAGCACTGGGGCACTTGGGTGGCTCATTCGGTTAAGGATCTGCCTTCAGCTCAGGTCATGATCCCAGGGGATGGAGCCCCACATCAGGCTCCCTGCTCACTGGGGAGTTTACTTCTCCCATTGCCCATGGTGCTGTCTCTACTTGTATTTTTTGCTTACTCTTTCGTAAATAAATAAATAAATAAATTCAGAAAGAAAGAAAGAAAGAAAGAAAGAAAGAAAGAAAGAAAGAAAAGAAAGAAAGAAAAGAAAGAGAGAGAGAGAGAAAGAAAGAAAGAAAGAAAGAAAGAAAGAAAGAAAGAAAGAAAGAAACAGGGGATCCCTGGGTGGCCCAGCAGTTTAGTGCCTGCCTTTAGCCCAGGGCGTGATTCTGGAGTCGCGGGATCGAGTCCGGCGTCAGGCTCCCTGCGTGGAGCCTGCTTCTCCCTCTGCCTGTGTCTCTGCCTCTCTCTCTCTCTGTCTCTCATGAATAAATAAATAAAATCTTTAAAAAAAAGGAAAGAAAGAAGGAAAGAAAGAAGAAAGAAAGAAAGAAAGAAAGAAAGAAAGAAAGAAAGAAAGAAAGAAAGAAAAAGAAAGAAAGAAAGAGAACAATCCATCACTGAGCTTCAGTAGTGATATAGTT
This sequence comes from Canis aureus, assembly GCF_053574225.1. Lineage (NCBI taxonomy): Eukaryota > Metazoa > Chordata > Mammalia > Carnivora > Canidae > Canis > Canis aureus. The sequence goes on along the minus strand of NC_135627.1, from coordinate 21,076,924 downwards.
TGCTAATATTCTTCTAAAGGTGTAATCCTGAACGCATGGAGTGTTCACTAGGGCTTCTCAAGGTAAGCAATCTTGAAATCCACGTTTATTGTCAGTTCTTTCATTCTTGGAAAAAACAAACCAAATCAAAACAAAACAACAAAAAAACAAAAACCCTGCTTGGCTTCTGTTCTTTTCAAGCCTGAGGATCATCATATAACCCAAGGAGAAAAATAGCACCAAATGTCTTGGTCACCTCTTTTGGTTTCTCTTTTCTTTCTTTCTTTCTTTCTTTCTTTCTTTCTTTCTTTCTTTCTTTCTTTCTTTCTTTCTTTCTTTTTTCCTTATAAATTTTGATTACATTATTAGCACCGTGATGCTTTCAAATAGACAAAAATCGCTCTGGTCTTATGGTTAATACCAGCAGGAAAGCTGACTTGAAAAAACCTAGCTTGTAATTACTAGAAAGAGAACCTGAAAATACTTATTTTTCTCAATATTTTATTTATTCATGAGAGGCACAGAAAGAGAGAGAGAGAGAGATGCAGAGACACAGGCAGAGGGAGAAGCAGGCTCCACACAGGGAGCCTGATGCGGGGTCTCGATCCCGGGTGATCCAGGATCACACCCTGGGAGGAAGGCGGTGCTAAACTGCTGAGCCTCCCAGGGATCCCTAACTATATATATTCTTTTTTTTTTTTAATTTATTTATGATAGTCACACACACAGAGAGAGAGGCAGAGACATAGGCAGAGGGAGAAGCAGGCTCCAGGCACCGGGAGCCCGACGTGGGATTCGATCCCAGGTCTCCAGGATCACGCCCTGGACCAAAGGCAGGCGCCAAACCGCTGTGCCACCCAGGGATCCCCCTAACTATAATATTCTAACCACAATAGCAATCTGTAAAATACAACTTCAATTATTAGCTTTCAATTTGGGGGAATAATTGAAACATAATACATTCACACACCAAATGTTTGATATTTGCTTTGCATTCAAATGTATATATTGTTATCATATAATGAAAAGATGTGGGATCCCTGGGTGGCGCAGCGGTTTGGCGCCTGCCTTTGGCCTAGGGCGCGATCCTGGAGACCCGGGATCGAATCCCACATCAGGCTCCCGGTGCATGGAGCCTGCTTCTCCCTCTGCCTATGTCTCTGCCTCTCTCTCTTTCTCTCTCTGTGACTATCATAAATAAATAAAAATTAAAAAAAAAATTAATAAAAAAAAAAAAAAAAAAGAAAAGATGTGGGCAGCCCGGGTGGCTCAGTGGTTTAGCATCGCCGTCAGCCCAGCCTGATCCTGGAAACCCGGGATCGAGTCCCATGTAAGGCTCGCTGCAGCATGGAGCCTGCTTCTCCCTCTGCCTGTGTCTCTGCCTCTGTGTGTGTGTCTCATGAATAAATAAATAAAATCTTTAAAAAAAAAGATGGAAGTAGATTAAGTAATAAATGAGAAGTGTGATTTGAAGTCATATGGATATTACTGAAAAGCTAAAAAAAAAAAGTTAAGAAAATCAACTAATAAGATATCAACAATTTACTTTGGCTTATCACATGTGTTTCTTTACTGTATGTGCTGTAATAAATTACCACAAACATGTTGGCTTAAAACAACAAATGTATCCTCTCTCTCAGTTTTAGAGGCCAGAAGTCCAAATTCAGTTTCACTGGGCTGATTTTAGATGTCAGCAGGGCTCTGGTGGAGAGTCCTTTTCTCCTTTCTTCCAGCTTGTGGGGGCTTCTATCACTCTTCATCACATATCTCTTTCTCAGTGACAGACACTTTCTGTATGTGTGAGATCATGTCCATCTGGCTCCCTCTTACAAGAATACATGTGGTTGCATTTAGGGACTACTCAGATAATCCAAGACACTCTCCCCATCTCAAGATCTTCATCTTAATCATATCTGCAAAATTCTACTATGCTATATAAGATAACATCCACAAGTTCCAGGGATTAGGGCATGGATATCTTTATTATTACTATTTCTCAACATACCGCATTTCCAATCTCTCAAATCTGCCAAAATCAGGAAGACGGATTTACAATAATGAACGATATTTTACGTATTGATTATGCACCACTCTTTTAGTAATGACCCATGGCATTGCTTTGTTTCATTGTTTTTAGGCTGAATATGATTATGATTATGATTATTTAAAGATTTTATTTATTTATTCATGAGAGACACAGAGAAAGAGAGAGAGGCAGAGACACAGGCAAGGGAGAAGCGGCTCCACACAGGGAGCCTGACGCGGGTCTTGATCCCGGGTCTCCAGGATCACGCCCTGGGCGGAAGGCGGCGCTAAACTGCTGAGCCACCCGGGCTGTGCTGAAAATTATTAAAGTAGAAATGGAAGGATGACATTACAATGAATGTCAATGTATAACCAGCATTTATAATAATAGATGAAAGCATATCATATGACTGCAATTTGAGAAATATTTAAAATGTTTCATAGGAAATATTTACTGTAGCCTGTTATTGTAAATAATTTCTATTTAAAATTAACCTCTTATTTTATCTAGAGGACTACATTTTCATTATCAGTCCTTTCAAGTATTTATAGATTGTGTTATCACAGAAACTTACAAAACAGCAGAAGCTATTTAGTTCAAAACTTGAGTGCCAAGTATTTCTCAGTTCTAGCTTAGATTACTCTAATATTTTACATTTTATCTTAAAGTCATTTCTATTATCCTCTAATAATTTTATTTTATTATTTTTATAAAGTTGTAGTGTATTTCAAATACCATAGAAAAATACAGAATTTCATGTGTTGCTTAGAACTTCTTAGTTTGGAGACATTGAATAGGATAATATGATTCTGTTTTAATTACTGAGTATAGGTTGGAGAGGACCAAAAAGGTTCGGAGTTTGATCAGGAAGCTATTGCATTAGTTTAGGCAAGAGAAAATAAAAATTCAGATAAAAAAAATCGTTGATATATGTACAAAGAAAGGATGAAAGGGTGCATTAAAGTAATATTTAGTAAATGACTTTGGTAATAATTTGTAATGGATTATTTATGGAGAATCTGATAGTACATACTTGCCTGAGGTAGGAAATTCTGGAAAAGTATAGGGTTTTAGTTGTCTTAGGAAGATATTATGACTTTATGAGGAGCATTACAAAATTAATATTTTGTTGAGATATACTTGGAGTGCTATCAAATAGGTAGCTGGGAAGAAGCTCTATAAATAAATAAATAACTACTAGCAAAGATTATTTTCCTATTCTGTGGTCTCTGGTATGTTCATTTACTGCATAACAGAATAACAAATACTCCATTACATACCCTGACAAAGGAAATAGAGTAAGTTTTAAGTGATATTTTCACAAGAATATTTAATGCAAATATATTATGTACTTCGCCTGTTGCTGTCACCTGAGAGAAAACTACTTGTGCATTCTTTAAATTGTCTTTAAATTATTTTAGTTGTCTTTAAATTGTCAACAATCATATTAATTTATTAAGGCCATAGAGTTTAAAACTGTCTAAAAATTGAGCTTTATAGTTTCCTCAGTATTTCACATTTTATGGCATATATATATATATATATATATATGTGACTATAATAAACATTGAATATGGAGTTTTTTTATTATTTTTTTAAAGATTTTTATTTATTTATTCATGAGAGACGCAAAGAAAGCGAGAGAGAGGCAGAGACACAGGAAGAAGGAGAAGCAGGCCCCACTCAGGGAACCTGATGCGGGACTCAATTCTGGGACTTCAGAACCACGCCCCAAGCAGAACGCAGATGCCCAACTGCTGAGCCACCCAAGTGTCCCGTGAATATGGAGTTTTTAATACCTTATTCCTTTTTTTGGTGATATCAACAGTCTAGTTTTTAAATATATGTCATTATTAAACACAGTGTTTTAAATATAACTTATGATTACATATGATATTAAAATTTCATTTTACCACTTCATCAATTATTATTTAAATCATGTGCTTGCAGATTTTGGTTTCTCCCAACACAGTTGTTAACACTACTTTCCTGTTTAACCTAATTTAAATGATTGAAAATGTAACTTTAGACATGGTAGTAATAATAAAATGACCTTGATTTATTATTTTTTTAAAGATTTTATTTATTCATTAGAGTCACAGAGAGAAGCAAAGACATAGGTAGAGGGAGAAGCAGGCTCCCTGCAGGGAGCCTGATGTGAGACTCAATCCCAGGGTCCTGGGATCACAACCTGAGCTGAAGGCAGGCGCACAACCACTATGCCACCCAGGTGTCCCCCTTGATTTGTTATTGTGCAAAAAATCTATTTATCTTTGAGTTTATATATGGCATATGAAATGATATTTGTGGATCATATAAAGTACATGTATTTTGCATTTGGACATTCTTGTTAAATAAGTTAATAGACACTGTAAACTCAATTCACAGCAGATCTAAGAGCCAATAAAATAGATCTGCAGCCCATTCCAGGTAAAGTCCTGTTGACAGTCACTTAGTGACTTGTGAATAAAGCTAAAACAAATGTCCCTTATTAAAGACATGGACAAACAATGGCTTAAACAGTCCTAAGACACAAAAAATCTCCATGAAAGGGTTGGACATACTGCATTTAGTTGACTAGGTGTCAGTGATGTCCTTAAGGACTTAGACCTTTGTCTTTAGTAATAGAAAAACCTAAGGCAACTTGATCTTCTTTTCGATTTTGTTAAAGAATTTATCTTCTACACATTTCTGTTCCTTTAGGAAACTGGTAGAATAATATATTTTTGATAAAATTTTGATTATCCTTCAATTATTCTGTGTTACTTTCTTGCAGAAGCACATATGCCTGCCATATGCGGACTGATTTCTGCCACTTTTCTATATTCTTGCGAAATAAACTTTACAACATTCAGGACTATTATTGATATTTGTGCCAGTCGTATGTAAACATAAAATTTATTCTACATATTTGTAAAGTACGTATTTATACAGTAATTTTTACATATTTGTAATTTTTCATTTTTCATACTTAAATTATAATATAAATTATATTAAGAAATAGATTAATGCAATGACCCATTGTGTAGAACAATAATATGAAGATTAGTCAGTCTCTCATACTATTTTTAAGAGAAGTCACAGATACTACAGATGCAAAGAGTTTTGACTTCCAGTTTCAGTGAAATTACAGGTGTTATTGGTCTAAGTTTAGTTTTAGATACCTTGAATGCAACAGCTTCAAATGGGATGAGAAATGGTCATATGCCTACTAGTATATACATAAATTTTCTTTGTACTTAGAGATAACTCACTTAAAAAAGAAATCATTATTCTAAGTATGTTTTTTTTTTTTTTTTTTTTTTTTTTTGATAAAAGAGAGCACAGAGGGAGAATGAAAGGGAGAAGCAGATCCCCTGGTGAGCAGAGAGCTCCATGTAGGATTAGATCCCAGGACCCAGAGATCATGACCTGAGCTGAAGGCAGATGCCCAACCACCCGAGCCACCCAGGCACCCTAAATATGAATATTTTTTAGATATTTATTTATTTATTCTGGAGAGACAGCACACGTGCATGAGCATGGGGTGGAGTGGCACAGGGAGAGGGAGAGAGTCTTAAGCAGATGCCACACTGAGTGCAGAGCCCAAGGTAGGGCTTAATCTCACAGTCCTGAGCTGAAACCAAGAGTCTCCCGCTTAACTGACTATGCTACCCAGGTGCCTCTAAATATGAATATTTTAATCTCCATTCCTATGATGTTTTTTTTTCTAAATATTTTATTTATTTATTATGAGAGACACACACAGAGAGAGAGAGAGAGAGAGAGGTAGAGACACAGGCAGAGAGAGAAGCAGGCTCCATGCTGCAGGGAGCCTGACGTGGGACTTGATCCTGGGTCTCCAGGATCATAACCTTGGCTGAAGGTGGCACTAAACTGCTGAGCCACACAGGCTGCCCTGCTGTGATGTTGTTAATGAAATAAACTACCATAAATTTTCAGAGTTAAATTAAGAATGCTCAGTTTCAGCATTGAGAATGCTCCTGAGTTCTTAGCATAGTGTCTCTGAATCCATCACATATTTCACTCACTAGTTCTTTCATGATGACACCCGTTGGTTACATTCCTTCCCACATTAAGAACTACACATGATCAGGACACTTGAGTGTGGGTTAAGCATCTGACTTTGGTTTGGGTCATGATCTCAGGATCTTGATATCAAGCCCCACATCGGGCTTCCTGCTCAGTGGGGAGTCTGCTTCTCCTTCCCCCTCTTTTTGCCCCTCTCTCATTCATTCTCTCTCACTCTCTCTCAAATAAATAAATAAAATCTTAAAAAAAACAACACATAATGAACATCCTAGACTATGTAATCCTATAAATGTTTGTGAATTTTTTTCAGATATACACAGGAGTGGAATGTTTGGTCTATAGGTCATACACATATTTATTTCCACTAACTACTGCCTATTTTCCATAAAATAGCAAATAGTTTCCTCTGCTACCTACAGTGCACAAAGTTTCTTGTTTTCTCAAATTTTTTTTTTTAATATTTTATTTATTCATGAGAGACACAGAGAGAAGGCAGAGACATAGGCAGAGGGAGAAACAGGCTCCTCGCAGGGAGCCCGATGTGGGATTTGACCCCGGAACACTGAGATCACGCCCTGAGGCAAAGGCAGATGCCCAACCACTGAGCCACCCGGGGGTCCCTCAAATTCTTGAGACTCTGAAGCTAATTTACAATATTAGTACCAGTAATGTGACCCTTAAAAAAACAACAGGAGTGCTGCTGTATACTTTTAAAATAACATGCAACTTTTTAACCTGCAACATATAATTCTTTCATTCTTCAAAAGAAATACAGTATGTTTTTATCTAAGGTCATATAATGTATCATTGGCAACTCATGGCAAAATAGGCATTGGTCTCTCAAGCAAACAACTTACCTTTTGTATTGTCTTCAGTGCAGTATCATAGTTAAGTGCTATCATTAATAGGAATTTGGACATTAAAAGTATCTATCACAAAGAACAGCACTCTCAATTATATTTTCTATTGTGTTTTTAATGGAGATCTACTTCCTAAAATGGATGTAGGTACCAAATTTATTTAATTCATTTTCTACATATAACAAGATAGCTCTTTTTTAAAATCCGATTAAAATTTGTTCCCAGAACCCAGCAGTCATGGCTTAGATTTGTCATTAAAGTGACTTAATCAAAGTTGACTTTGTAAGGAAAATATAATGGTTTTAATGTTTCTATTGGAGACAAACTTAGTATTTGAATGTCACTATTATTTCCTGCAATAGACTAACTTATGTCATAGAAGAATAACACTTACTTGAAATAATTTCTACATGGAAGTTCTTGTAAAAGCATTCCTGCCTCTTAAAACTTAATACTAAAAATTAGCAGCAACAAAAATGATGTAGAACAGTATTTTCATTGGAAAAAACAGGAATTTGCAATCTCTTTTTTTTTTTCCATTTGAAAGCAGTCATTTATTAACTGACCAGATTATAAAAATAATCATGGTAGATACGTTAGTTCATCCTTCTAATAAGCCTGTTGATCTGGTCTTCCCTGTTGCCAGCATCTCCACCTTCTACAAAATGAGTGGTCTTTTTCTTCATTCTGCCACATGGAGAAGATAATTTGAAGGGCCATAAAAAGTTGTTCGCTTCTTTGAAACATTTTCCAATGGTATAGATCTTGCAAATCAGATCCTCTATGTAGATGATGCTATATTTACCAAGAGATCTGGCAATCAATGTGTTATCTGTCAGGGCAATTCGCTTCTTGTTGATCTTGTCATATGCATGCTTGTAGATCAATTCATTCACTGACTTCAGGTTTGGGCCCCCCCATGCTGTATATATGGTTCCACAATCCTTAGCATGTTAACTGAAGCCTTGTTGAGCTTAACAAAGGTGCCACTGAAGATCTGGCAAAGGCACAGAAGCCGCAACACCTTTCGAACCTTTGGGTTCACACCATTGATACTTCCGATCCAAATGCCAATTCGAGTTCTGCGGGCATGTAGAAGTTGCTAGCTTTTCTCAACATCCTCACCATTCAACTCTCAGTTCTGTACATCTGCCTGTGCTCCTTGTGGTAATGCTTAGCTTTTTCATAGATAAGCTTCCTCCTTGCCTTTCGAAGCATCTTTTGGGCAAATTTTTTTGATCTTCAACTCTGCAAAATTCCTTCGCTCTTTCTTAAGGGTTTCTGTCACAGCAGGAACCTTCTTTTTCTTCTCTTCTGCACCCTTCATGGTTTCAGCTGGAAAAGAGGGGAATTTGCAATTTCATTTTTATTCTGTAACTCTTCAGTTTATTTGTTTTGGTCTAGTGATGTACCTTTTCTAAATTAATATCTAAGAATTTGTCAATAATTCAAGAATACTTGATTTTTATTTAATAATACAGACTCCTGGTATGTTCTCATACCTTCTAAAGCATTTTACTATAACCCACCTGCCCAAAACTAATAAACACATTTCTACAAGAAAAAATGATCCTAACAATTCATATGACAGCAGCTTAAAGTAAAAATAAGCATTGTTTTCTCCTTCAAATCTACTCAAGGAAGGGAATGTTGATAAAAATGCATACAAACAAAAATCATTACATGTTTATCTGTTAGAAAAATGTGATTAAGGGAATATAAGCAAATGCTCAAGATTTTAGGACCCATTTAGCTCATAATAAAATTTCTTCCTTTTGGGAATATTATTGCCTTTGGTCACATTTTTAGTAATTCAGTTCATCCCATTAGCATTTTCTATGAGTCTCGTATAATCCAGTCCTCCAATACTGTGTGACCCCTCAAATTCAGGACACCCAGGATATCTCCTGGCATCTGCAAATTAAGAAAAATATTCTGTAGGTAGTAAAATATATTGAGGCAACATTTGAAAGCTAAAACTCTCTTCCATTTGAGCACTTGTGAAACTTGCATCATTATGGTTAACTAAAGTTACACCAACCAGCATATAAAACAATCCAATCCAATCCAATTAAGACCACTGCTCAGAATACATCTGCTGCATTTTCACTACCTTGAGCTCCACTCTGATTTTATTCTCCATCCTACCTAGTATTTCCATATGACATATGAAAATTCTGCCACAATATTAACAGACTTAGTGCCATCCACATTTCCATTCACACGTTAACTGAAACTTTTCTACTCTTGCGATGCCACATTTTCTTTTAGGTCATATGTAATTTCCCTTTATTACAGTCTTTACATACATGTTGTAATCTAGAAGCTCCTTCCATCAAAATATTTTTTAAGACTTTATTTATTTATTTATTCATGAGAGGCAGAGATAGAGAGAGAGAGAGAGAGAGAGAAAGAGAGAGAGGCAGAGACACATGGCAACAGGCTCCATGCAGGGAGCCCGACATGGGACTTGATCCCGGGTCCAGGATCACAGCCTGGGCTGAAGGCAGGTGCTGAACCTCTGAGCCACCTGGGCTACCCCCAAACCTTTAATAGTCAACTAAAATTGTTATTTCCTTATTCCAAATCATGCCATTAACAGAAAAATATCATCAAATATGACATAGCTAAAAGCGTCAACCGTTAATTTGATTACCTTAAGAGCAAGATAATTTTCTGCATTATTTGGAAGTAGAATCACTTCAGGGTCTTGTCTGCAGCAAGTAACTGCTTTATTTCTGAGATCTCTTACCCAGCATCTTGCTCTTTGACCACAGCTTTCTATAATTTAGCTCATTACCATAGGTTATCTCAACAAGAACAACCACACACAACACACACATAACATTTTTTTTGGTCCTAGTCATCATTCCAAGTCCTTTATTATACTAACTGAATTCTCAAACATTATCATGATATAAATACTATTACCATGGTCACTTTAAATTTGAGGAAACTGAATCACAGAGGATTCAGTCACCTGTCCAAGGTTACTATCTTAATAAGGGCACAAATTAATTTCGAACCAATGCAGCATGTTTTAGTGTCTGTGCCTTTAATTACTGCAGTTAATTACTCTTGTGTATCAAGAATTCAAGCCTATAGGGCTATCTATATTTATGTTTGTCATCCTTCTCAATTCTTGATCATTCTCTGACCAATATCTTTACCTTTACACTGTACCAATATGTTTCTATTATTAAGCCTGGAAAACTTGAACTCAAATTTTTACTATGCATCCATATTTTCATTTATTAATAAAACAATTTAAGTCATCTGATAAATATGTCCATGTCCTTCTTTGTCTTTTTAAATAAAAATATGCTATTGATTTAGTAGAATATCTTTCACTTATCTATTATTTTATACATTCCTATAAGCAGCAATATAGAGGCATAGATCAATATAGATATATTTTGCTCATTTCTGCAATCTATAAGCTAATATTGGGTAGATTTATATTGTTATTTTAACAAAATAATAAAAAAATATTTTTTAAAGTTTACTTTTATTATTTCTCAGGGACTAAGGATATCTACATAAGGAAGACTAGATAGTTTAATCAAATATTTTTCTTGAGTGATTATATTTGTTGTAATTTATCTAATATAATAGTGATGGTACAAGTGGTGTTGGCATTCCTGTCACTCTTAGATATTCTTTTTTTGGGCAAATCTCTAGCCAGACTATTGGTTTCCTTCCTAAGCTGAATTCCTCTGCCTATGATGAACTTCAAGGTGAAAGTGTAGGACAGTTTAAATAGCATCTGCCTATCTATCATCTATCTATATAATGCTCCATTTTATAAACATGCAAAAATTTCACTAGAATTTTAGCTTGTCTTCTTTATGTTGACCTCCATTGATATCTGACAGTGAGTATGACACTGCAACACCTGCCTGTACACTGAGATTTCAGCTCAATTATAAACTAGATTATGGTTTCAGGGGCCCCTGAGTGGCTCAGTCCGTTTAGAACCTGCCTTTGTTTCAGGTCATGATCTTGAAGTCCTGAAATGTCTCACCAGTCAGCCTCCCTGTTCAGCTAGGAGTCTGCTTGTCCCTCTCTCTGCCTCCCCCACTTATGCATTTTCTCTCAAATGAATAAATAAAATCCTTAAAAAATAAGTAAACTAGACTATAGTTTCTATTGTTTTGCAGCATAAGACACTGGAGAACATCATTTTTAAAATCAAATAATTGACTTAGTATTTGTGGCATCTGTCTAACCAACTATTATTTGTTCCACTGGGGCTACAGGAAAATATTGCAAAGATGAAATTCACATCTGACCCCAAATCTAATTTTAGAAAATAGTTGAAGCTTCCCCTTTGTCAAAAATTAAAGCAAAATTACCTGGTTTGAGCAGTCATTTTCTCCTTCAAGGTGAAAATACTAATGAGGGTGAGGGGTTTTAATAGCAAATAAATTACTGTACCACAAAAATAATTAAATAAGCAAAACACAAACATGAGCTTTCAGCCTCCAGGAAGAAAAATAATGAATTATGTGAATAATTATTTCTCTCTAGAATATACATAGAAAAATGTTTTCCAGTAAGTATTTGAGAGAGAAGTACTGTGATATATTAACTGCTGATTTTTCTCTTGATGTTGACTTCTCCTAGAACAAACATAAATATTTTAATATTTATTAATATTTCATATTTGGTTGACATATTGTCACCAAATATGTCAAGTGTTTGTTGACACTAAGGTACATTGTGGAAAACATTTTTAATTAAAGGTACCAATTGGAAATATAAAATAGGTTTCTTAAATCTTATTTATAAAATAGCTGTTTCATATGTTATGATTCAAAGTAACAATTACCCAGATTAAGTCCAAATTAATCCAGATTAAGTCTTTTGAACAAGGAGCCCTATAGGACAGACACCATAATATTAATAATTGTATTTTAATTGTTTGATTTCCAAAAAGTGGCATTAATCATTTAAGAAAGCAAAGTTTTTATAAAAAATGTATAGATTTGGGGGCATTCATACTATATGTTTTTAATGTATACTGATACTAATACTACCAATAATAATAATAGAGAATAAAACTGAGGATACAGTATATAACGTGAGTTATCTTAAATGTGTCCTTGTAAGGAGGAGATATTGTCAGTCCATTTTACCTGAGGAAACTGGAAGATGGAGCACCTAACTGATAAAATCACATCACTGATACTTGACAATACCACATTACAAATCTCATTTGACTAAATTCAAAACTTGGAAACTTAAACATTGATTTATAACACATTTTAATATTCTACAAGAGTTAGTTTACATTGCTGAACATATCTACAATTTAAAGATTTTCGATTTATTGTAATCAAAGAATTTTTAACCACCTTATTAGATTTCAGTTAAACTAATAGTTGTCTTCAGTCTTTGTATTGTTAAAAAATTACATATGCATTTTTATTGGCACTAGGAAATACAGAATTTATTTAAGAATCTCTTCTTATAAAAGGGACATTGAAAAATCTGGCATAAATATAATATCAAATACTAACCTAAAAATTCCTCTGAAACAAGGTAACTTTGAAAAAAATAAGTTATTTATTATGTTTTGCTCTAGGAATTTGTAAGAAAATTATTCTGCAAAACTTTTAAAGGCAGTTCCTGAAACAAATAGGTCTGTAAGTAAAGAAAATAGTGGAAAGCAAAGGAGAGTATTTTCTAGCTTCTCTTAATATGTGATTTCTTTCTTTTTAGGATTTTATTTATTTATTCATGAGGGACACAGAAAGAGAGGCAGAGATATAGGCAGAGAGGGAAGTAGACTCCCTATGGGGGCCTGATGTGGGACTTGATCCCAGGACCCCAGGATCATGACCTCAGCCAAAGGCAGATGCTTAGCCACTGAGCCACCCAGGCATCCCAAGATGTGATTTTTTTTTTTTTTTTTGATAGCAGCTTTATTGAAATACAACTCACATGTAGGGACAATTCACCCATTTGAAGTGTACAACAACCTTTCAATATACTCTTACATATTTGTGAAACCATCACCATAATTAATTTAAGATCCTTTCATCACCTTGGAAAGAAACCCTGGACTTTTTACTTATCATCCCATAACTAATTTCCTCACCACAGCCCTAAATAATTAGTCTATTTTTTTGTCTCTATAGTTTAGTTTATTCTGTACATTTCATATAAATGGGATTATATAAGATCTGGTCTTCTGTGTATGTTTTCTTTCACTTAGCATAATAATGTCAAGGTTCGTCCATGTTTTAGCATGTATTAGTACTTCATTTATTTTTATGGATGAATGCTATACCATTTTATAGATAGGTAAACTACACTTTGTTCATCCATTTGTCAGTTTTTGGACATTTAGATTATTTTCTGCTTTTGGCTATTACAAATTTCGTAGCTATGATCATTTCTGTAGGAGTTTTTTAAATGAAATATGTTATTACTTTTGAGTATATTCCTAGGAGTGGATTCACTTTGGAGTCAATGTTATTTTATGTTTAACATTTTGGTGAATTGCCAGACTGTGTTCCCAAGTTTCTGTTCCATGTTACTTCCCACCATGTGCATGAAGGTTCTGATTCCTCCACATTGTCACCAACACTTTTTTTCGTGACGACCATCCCAGTGGGTGTGAAACGGTACCTTAGTGTGGTTTTAAATTGTGTTACCCTGATGACTAATGATGTTGAATATCTTTTCATAATCTTTTTGGTCATTTGTATGTCTCCTTGGAGAAAAGTCTATTCACACATTTGCTGTTTTTATTTATTTTTTTTAAAGATTTTATTTAATTATTCATGAGAGAGAGAGAGAGAGAGGCAGAGACACAGGCAGAGGGAGAAGCAGGCTCCATGCAGGGAGCCCGATGTAGGACTCGATCCCGGGACTCCAGGATCATGCCCTGGGCCGAAGACAGGCACTAAACCATTGAGCGACCCAGGGATTCCCACATTTGCTGTTTTTAGTTGGCTTATGTGTCTTTTAATAATTCAGTTGAAAGAGTTCTTTATATATCATACAGTTCCCTTGTCCAATACATGAATTACAAATATTTTGTCACATTCTGTAGGTTGTCTTTTCAGTTTCATGATGCTGCCTTTGAAGGACAAAAATTTCATTTTTGACAAAAGTCCAATTTATCTGTCTTTTAATCAATATGTAAAGATCAAATATATTTCTATATACTAGGAATAAACTGTGATGGAAATTGAAATTTTAAAATACCATTTTAAGTAAGATCAAAATATGAAATATTTAGGGATAGATATGACAATATATATGTAACACTTGCATGATAAAATCTATAAAACATTGTGTTTAAAATTTTTAAAGGCAAAATAAATAAATAAATTTAATTTTAAAGGACCGAATACATGATATTTCCTCTCTGTGGATTGAAAACCTCGATGCTCTTAAAATGACTGTTCTTTCCAATATTTTTTAAGAGTCAAAGAAGTAACTAGAAAAAGTTTTAAAGAATTTTTGTAGAAATTGACAAGGTGATTCTACATTTTTGAGAGAATCCTAAGAAAAAAGTATAGGCAAAGAGAATTAAGAAAGAGAAAAAAAACTGACTTACCTTCAAAATATGTTTTTATATTTTATATTTTCTTTCTTATTTTGTTCTTCAATTTTAAAATATGTTTATGTGTGGCCTTTAAACTTTAAGTTTACTCTTCCCCCATGATTAGTACAACTTTATCACCTATTAGCTATTTTTCATTAAATTCCTCTTTCTCCTCCACCTGGAACACCAATTAAAAGTGTATTAAAGTCTTCTCTTCCCCTTTACATCAATATTTCATCCATATTTTCTGAAAATGTAGGTCTCTGGTTCTAGTTAAATTCTGAACTATTTTATAATAATTTAATTCCATCTTCAGCAGTAACTAACAAGTTTCATAGTCATTCAATTACTTTTTCATTCATAGCAAAAGAAATGTTATCTTTATTTCAATTGTGGAAGTTTTATTTTTTAACAAATCAACTGTTTATGTTTTATTTTTCTTGTTCTTAAAGATATTTAAGCTTGACTTTTTACTTTTGTTCACATTAAGGATAGTGATTTTATATTTTCTTTCTGGTATTTTTTTGTATTTACAAGTCTGCAGATTTTTTGCTTCCCCAACCACTTATCTGTTGGTTCTACTCCAAAAGAAACAATGACTTGGTTCCTTTTGTGTTCATTACTTTCTATTTCTTTGTGAAAAGGCTTGGAGCAATATATGAGCCCTAGGAGGGAGGCATGTTCCTCCATAGAGGATTTGCATTTGCTTCTAACAGACACTCTGGTACCACCAGTCCAAGAAAAATTTAAACTAGAATTAAAACATGAGTGTTTTCTCTTTTTTTGGCACTTTAATTGTTTAATATATCAGATAACAGCTTCAAACAGATAATTATTATTATTTCCAGATAATGCATAACAGCTGAGAGAAATACTTTTTAATCCAATTTACCTGTATGATTATAATGAACTTGATATACTAAGAAAATGATGTTGACTTGTCCAGAAATAACAGTGATACCACTATGTTCACCTTACAGTTGATTTTCTATTTTTAGGGTTGGATTTCTCCTTTTGTCTGGATCCCAAATAACTATCAAGTTCACCATGCTTGCATTAGGTATTATATTAAATAATTATAGATTCTCACTGAAGAGAAATGATGCCAACACAAACTCTTTAAAAATTACTTTAAAAAAAATTATTTTTACTGGATAAATAAGTTGACTGATTACAGAAGGTATTCATGTGGATAATTTATAAGACTATGAAGTCAGGAGCAAGTAAACATCATTTTATATATTCTAGAACTTAAAAATTAACATCTTTGATCGAATCAATGCATTCTTTTATCATGAAATAAATTTAGGATCTACTACTTCAAGAGACATAATTTTCTTCTTCCCTTGATATTTTAATATTCCATTAAATTTGCCATAATATTTCAGACTTTCTTTGTATTTTCATTTTTCAGTCATACACACCATTATTTGCTTGAAAAATTCACTTTCATATGACTCTTAACACTTCCTTCAAAACCCATCATAGATAAAAAGTTCTTTTTTTCCTATTTCAGTAATATTTATTTTTTTAATGTTTACATGGATTTTTATTTTTTTATAAATTTATTTCTTATTGGTGCTCAATTTGCCAACATACAGAATAACATCCATGCTCATCCCATCAAGTGCCCCTCTCAGTGCCTGTCACCCAGTCACCCCCACCCCCTGCCCACCTCCCCTTCCACCACCCCTAGTCCATTTCCCAGAGTTAGGAGTCTCTCATGTTCTGTCTCCCTTCCTGATGATTCCCACAAAACATGAGTGTTTTCAACACACAATTTGATTAAGAAATCCAAAGTATGTTTGCTTCATGGTTATACCTTTCAAAGGTCTTTTCCTTTACTTGCCTTCCCTGCTCCATGTCAAGTGTAGTTGCTCTGATATGGGGATACAGGACCCAGGTTTATCCCTCATTCCCTCTTCCATGTCCCCAGTAGTGTTTAATAACCTAAGTGGATTGTTATCTAGTCGTTCTGTGTCTTGTATGTCAGGAGAGCCATGTAAGCACATCACCAAAGTAACCGAACAATCTCAAACAAAAACAACTTTATGACTCATTTTATCAATCTGTGCTTGCATCTTCAGGTTGAGTGTGTTCATAAAATTTGGGGCAGGGAGTTAGATATATGTTTTGTCATATTTCCCCAGAATTTTTATATGCTATCTTAACAGATACGTAACATGTCTTATTGCAAGAAATAGAGACACAGCTGTATTTTATCATTCTACTTTTTGGCTAATTCACTTTGGCAGATACTTTATGAATACATGTGTAGCTTTTAAATCTTATTCTACATGGTTATGTTACTTAGGTTTGTTTGACTTTTTCATATATATAAGCCAGGCTAATGCTTGTACTGTAGTGATCTGTTTGAATATTAAAGCATTTCCAAAATTCTTTTAAGACAAAAATTCTGATTTATCCTTTCCAAAGCATTGACAGTGTTCAATTTCCAAGGATAATTTCACATTAAATTATTTCAACCTGTGATCTGCCTGTCTAGTTTTCAATTTCTCCTTTACATTAATTTTTGTGTTTATTTGTTGTTTGTTTATAAATGTAGACCATAGTTTGCAGAATTTTCAATTAAAAAAAAAAAAAAACTTCCTACCCACCACCAAAACATCATTTGGAAGTTTTATGATAGGCAGGCAGAATTTTGGGAGAACCATAGAAAACCACATAGCTTTGAAAACTTATCATCAGGGGCTGGAGGCAAATTTAAGTTGACAAGTGATTTGTATAAAACAGTGATGGCATTGCAAAAAAAATAATAATAATTTACAAGTCTTGGGGATATCCTGCACACAACCTGAGGTAAACTTAAATCAAACTTTAATATGTAAAAAAAAATGGTTCACCAAGTAGTAAACACTCTCTGAGAAAACAGAATTAAGTTTATGTGAATGGATATGAAAGTTGTTCATCTTCAAGCAATTTATTTGAAAACATGAGTTCTATGAATTATATATTGCAGATTCACCAATTGTATGTGTATACCTTAAATCAGAAAAAAAGGAAAATTGCTAATCTGAATGGTACTATATTTACTAGAAAGTTGATACCACTTTTTGCTCTTTTATTCTTTTAAAAAATGAACATTTTTTTGTGTATCTAGTTATCCATCAAATAAGGAAGCTAAGGTCAAAGTAAAAATAATTTAAAGAATATATGAAACATTAACATTTTTTTTCACATTTAAAACAGGGCAGGCTAAATGATGTATCTTCACTTATGGTAAAGAAAAAGAAGCTGCTATAACTTAATTAGCTTGCCCTTCTCACCAGCAACCTTAATGAGGACACCACTAATTAATGTAGTATACTTCCAGAGGGCTAAATAGAATCAGCTTCTTTGAATTTGACCTGCGAGGATATGCCATGAACTCTACAATTTTAAGAAATTAAGAGGCTCAAATTTTGCGATTCAACATCTTTTTTAAGCATTCTGAAAAAAAAAAAAAAAAGCGAATTTCCCAGTTTACAAACTACAGGGCATTTCCTTAATGATTCAACTTCTAATTAATAGAAACTATTATCATTAACTATATTTCTTAGTATTTGCATAACTTAGTGTATGTAAATATATTGAAATAAGCTCATATAGATGATAATATATGTTTGTATTAAATTACATAAATCTGCTAAGTAAACAAATTCCAGTATATCAAGTTAAATCTCACTAAAAATTCAAGTGAGAAAATTCTAAAATTATTTTTAAGATCCATAAAACAAAGTATGCATTAGACTTCATAATGCCTGAAATTCCATACTCTGTCTTTCATAAGATGTTCTCATTGAAAAAAAAAAAAAAAAAAGATGTTCTCATTGTAGTTAGTAGAAGATAAACTTGACATGTTCATAGGTGATACCCAGTCTTATTCAGCCATCTACTTTCCAAAAAATTATTCAAGACTATAAATACCTGACACACAGAACCAATCTCATTAATGTATTTTTAAATTGATAAATAAGTATCATAAATGTCTTTTACAGCAGGAATACATTCATAAATATATAGTGGCTGCATTCCTAAAGAAGGTCATATTGCCTCCCTACCGTATTCTCTTGGTATTTCTTTATGTGAATCGAGTTGAAAGTAAAGAATAAGGGAGGGACTCTATGTAACCCATTAAAGTCTTCGAGCATACTGTACAGAGGAGAAGGATAAGATAGAGGATTTGGGGCAAATGGAGAATATTTCAACACAATCTGGCATCAGTTGATTACTTTCAGAATGTTCACATGCCTTTTCACCTTTCAAATCTCAGAATCAAACATAGGCAGAAATTAGTTACTATGCTATGGACCTTACCAAGGATGGAGATCCACTCTTACACACATCTATTTTACTTTTATCACAACGAGACTTGGACCTTCTATTCTGATTCCTGATATTCAAAGAATTCAACTGACAAGGCTCCTTGAAAAAGAAAGTTGGGCTTTCTAGTTCTACCACTCTGATTGCTTAAGACAAATTGTTCAATAGAGTAAATTCCAGATATTGAAAAATAGAAATAAAAACAAAAAATATAAATCATGTTACATCTTTGCTAGGTAGAAGAATACAATATGATAATATATTAGAAGTTTGAAAGATATTTCCCACTACTGACTGAAAAATTGTCATTCAGAGGAATCCTCATTGAATTTGGCAGGATAATTTCTACTGCTTATAGTCTTCTATCCTTAGCAAAGAATAATAAAAAATAAGAATAAAGAATCATTACATCACATCAAAGGCATCTCACATGGCAAAACAAATAATTCAAATAGCTGCAAATACAATGAAATCTGTAACACCAAGTGAAGTTATTTACTTAAAAAAATACCAATTAATGACATTGTTCTAATAATCCTAACAGAGAAGGTTAGAAATAGTAAGCAGTTTATGGACACATTCCTGAATCCAAGGCAATACAGAGTGGCAACAGACCATTGGGGCAAATAGAAAAATTATGGTTGCATTATTTTTCAGCGAGATGTTTTACTGTACATTTGGGGCAACCAGCTTGTCAGTAACTGATCCGTTAGTGTTTTGTTTTCTGGCTATAATAGTAGTACTTGATATGGTTGTTCTGAAGATTAAATGAATGTGTTTCAGTGCTTAAAATATTGTCTGGTACATGGTAAAATTATATTTGATATTTATAAACTGTTATAAATATTATAGTCAAATGGACCCTTGCCAAATATGCTATAGATGAAGAAACCAGGAGAAAGAAAACCAACTTGGGAAATACAGAATTTATCAGCTATTCTTTAAAAGGTGAATTAAAATAAATTGCATGGGGATGCCTGGGTGGCTCAGAGGTTGAGTGTCTGCCTTTAGCTCAGGGCATGGTCCTGGAGTTCCAGGATCCAGTTCCACATCGGGCTCCCTGCATGGAGCCTGCTTCTCCTTTGCCTGTGTCTCTGCCTCTCTCTCTGTGTCTATCATAAATAAATAAATAAAATCTTAAGTAAAATCTTAAATAAATAAATAAATAAATTTTATAGATATAAGTCAGAGCCTTCCAAAATGAATCAAAATGGTGTTTATTCTTTAAATAATATTCATGCGATGAAAAAGTCATAGTAGCAAAGGACTATGCCATGTACATTAGTAAATTGAATACTGAACTAAATGAAGGTAACTGCATATATTATTGTTATAGAAGGAAGTGTTAAAATGATAAATCTTTAAAAGCAGAAGTTGTTAAAAACTATCAAACAAAAAACTGGAAAGGAAAAGAAAATAAGTCTAAATATCTGTTTCATCATCTTTCATATTTGGAACTTAACAGTTATTTCATAGTTTTTCATTTGATAAATATTTATGTATTCATGTGGCAAAGCACCCTAAGTATCTGAAATGCAATATTAAACACAGTAGACAAAATCCACAATTTCATGATATTTGCTTGCATTGGAGAGAAGCAGAAAATACACAAATACATAAGCAAGAAAATATCACTTTATGTTAAAACTTCAATTAATTCAAAAATTTTTAACAAAACTCTACATTATCAAAACTCAAGTTTTGACAAAATAAAGTCTGAAATAGTGGCCATGAGATCTTGATTGATTTCCCAGAAGAGTAATCAAGTTGTGTAAATTTTCATAAAATTATTTAGTAAACGTTTTTCTTTTCTGAAATCATGTGCATGTCTTTACCTGTTTTTATATTGAGTTGATTGACTTTCTTACCTGTTTGTAGATATTCTTTATATGTTACTAATACCCAAAAATATCCAAAATTTAGATCTGAATTTTTGTCAAATTTTCAGTTTTTAAGAATAGTTTTAAAAACTACAACAATACTTCATTACCCTAAGGTCCAAATATTTCTTAACAAAATTTTAAAATATTTTATTTTGCAATAAAAACACATGTGTGAAGTAGATTTTGGAGTTATTTGTGATTTATGAACTATTTGTGACTTATGATAAATGACTATTTCAGACCTAATGCAAAGTTACCATCTTCCCCAATTAATCTGAGAAGTTACCTCTGCAACTTCCAATTTTCCATATATGTGTAGGTTTTCACAGAGCTTTCTCTTTCTGTTCATTGATCAATATGTTAATTGCTGTACAAGTACCATACTGTCTTAATTACTATAGCTCTATGATAAAATCCTGTATCTGATGTGATAATCTCCCATTTCTCTGCTCTTCCTTTTCAGAAGGATCCTCAATGTCTTCTTCCCCTTTATTTACATTTTTAGGTTGATGCATATTGTAGAGTTTCAATGAATGTTTTTTAAAAAGTTAAGGAATTTTCTATTACTAATTTGCTAATTTAATCCCTAATGATTTCTGATATCAAGTAGGATGGAGAAGCTTATGGGAGAATAATACTTCCTGTAAGAAATAGAAAAGTGAGATAAAAATGTCAGTGTAATGGGTTTAAAGGCATAAAATAGCTATTGAAGCATCAAGAACTAGAGTGACCAAGTTTTTACAGACAAGAACTCTACAGAGGTGACCTGTGATCTGTTGGTATCTTTAGTTTCTTGCCTTTCTTTCTTACTTGCTTCCCTCACCCCAAACCCCGCCACCTTTTATGCTTGTTCTATGCCTAAGGTTAAACTATATCATGGTTTTCATTTCTCCTCAGGGAATTTGTCACTGTCAAGAATGTAGAGGAGTCTAAAATTGCATCTGTTTGAAAGCTTTCTAGTTAATCTGTCTTGGGTTCACAGAAGACATAGATACCTGGATCAGAGACAAAAGGCTTTATTACTCATGGCAGAGCATGCTGCATGAGCTTCCTTCATATCAGTTCCATTTTTACCCTCCCCTAAATCACTGGGAGGGATCCAGAACTAGATTGTGTGGATGCCAGGCACATAGTGGGTTTGTGTGGCAGCTGTAGAACACTAAGTTCAAGAAACCTCCAAACTTATAAGTGAGCTACTGGCAAGTCTTCCCATTCCTCCCTTCTGGAAAGAAACATTATTTTTATTACTCTGGAAAATGAGCAAATGGTGTCTGGTGAGAGAAGAGAGGTCCTGCCCTTACTATCTGAGCAAATTGGTGTAAATGCCTAAACATAAAGGAGTGTGAGAGACACATGGAGAATTGTGTCCTAATAGTCATATGATTTGCATCCTTCATTTTGTTAATGTGGTATCTCACATTCACTGATTTGCAGATATTGAACTGTCCTTTCATCACTGGAGTTAATCCCACTTGAACATGGTGTGTGATCCTTTTAATGTATTGTTAAATTTGCTTTGCTAATATTTTGTTGAGGATTTTTTCATCTATGCTCATCAGGGACATTGGCCTATAATTTTATTTTATTTTTTTATAATTTTCTTTTCTTGTGGTGACCTTGACTAGTCTTAGTATCAAGGTAATGTTAGCCTCATAAAATGAGCCTGGAAAAGTTTTCTCTTCTAATTTTTGGAAGAGTTTGAAAGGATTGGCTTTTTTTTTTCATGTTGAGCATAATATATCAGTGAAGCCATCTGGCCCTAAACTTTTGCTTGTTGGGAGGCATTTGATTACTGACACAATATCCTTACTAGTAATCAAGTTGTTCAGAGTTTCTATATCTTCATGATTCATCATAGTAGCTTGTATGTTTCTAGTAATTTATCCATTTCTTCTAAGTTGTCCGGTTTGTTGGTATATAGGAGTTCATAGTATTCTTTTATCATGTTCATATACATTAAAGCAATGTTAAGATGTAATCATTATCCTATCATTCCATCAAAATATTCAGTCAATACATTTGCTATTTTGAGCCTGAAACAAATAGGTACTCTCATAAACAGTCTGGTTGCCTGTAAATTGTCAGAGCTTAAAAAAATATTTTATCAAAATTTGTAATTATTATTAAATAATGACTGAAATTCAAGTTGAAACCAAAATGAGTCATGATTTCATTCCTTCCAAATATTGCAGATTTGGAGAGAATGAAATCATGACTCATTTTTTTTAACTGGGGGCATTTTATAGTAACTTCACAGTACTACTTTCCTTCAAAATTTGGAATTTGCCAACTCATCCACATATCCCATGGCTTCTAGTCTGGACTACTGCAGAACAAATTGCTCCCTCTGCCACTGTTATTGCACTTCTGATAGTTCTTTACTCAACTATTTGAGGTATTTTTGAAACAATACATGTTCTATAATCACTACTAATAAAATTAAAATATTATCTCTTGCCAAAATAATTTTTAAAAATTATTTCTATGGCCTGGAAAGTCTACACGTGATGATTACTTGCTCCATGAAGAGAATTGGAAAGGGAGAGACAATAGAGAGAGACAGGAGAAGAGAGAGGAAGGAGGGAGAGGAAAAATGGAATGAACAGGAAGAGTTAGGGAGAGGACTCAGAAGATTTACACATTTATGGATTTTTCACATATTGTATTATGAGCATCATCATCTTAAACAGGGAAATCAGTTACCATTTAAACAATGACAAAAATAGTATGAAAGTCTTGAGAATTGGGACTCCTGGGTGGCTCAGCGGTTAAGCATCTGCCTTCGGCTCAGGTCGGAATCCCAGAGATCAGGATAGAGTCCCACATCGGGCTCCCTGCATGGAGCCTGCTTCTCCCTCTACCTGTGTCTCTGCCTCTCACTCTGTGTGTGTGTGTGTCTCTCATGAATAAAATAAATAAAAATTAAAAAAAAAGTCTTGAGAATTTGACACAGCAAACTGAGTAGAGTAAAATAGGAGCACTCTTTCATTTTTTTTTTGTTTTAATTTACACATAAGCATAGTTAGGTCAACTGAAACTGTACCCTCTATCTGTAAGAAGCCAAACAATGAGCATGTTCTTAGTTACACTATGCTGATGACATGGTCTTTCTCTTATAATAAAGGATGGTTTCTAGAAACAATGGAACATGTTGGTCAATTACTCTCAGAAAGAACAGTTCAGTAACAACTATGTCAAAATCAGAATTTTTGACACAGGCAGAATATCTTTTTTCTATCCAGATGGATAATACTAAACCAGCCTGTCCATCATATTCATTCATTTCATGATCTAAGAAAACATTTCATATTTTTTTTCTAGTTTTTATTGTGACAAACACATCAAAACACAGTTTGACTGAAAGACAAGTAATTTTTATAGGTCACTCTTTATTTATTGTGTTTGTGATGTTTTTGTTTTTCTGTTTACTAATGTACTATTTCCACTACCTTCAGGGCTTCTGGTTGGAATGTAATTTTTACATATTATAGTGCTAGGTTTTGAGAGTTGTATTTCAACTTGGTAGCAATATTTTAGCAACAAGCCTGAATATTCTTGGCTTGGCCTGACTTTATTAGGCATCTGCAGACAAACTCTGCACAATAGAGGTGATCTATACAGCTGTTTCTATTTCTGACTGTATATTATTATACCTTCCTACCTCATGCATCTGTTTCTATCACCCATTGTTTATTACTTGACTTTTGTTCCTATTTATATCTTAAATGATTTCATTGTATCTATATTTATTACTGGAAAGTCACTAAAAACAGGTATGAAAAGTAACGTAACAGTATAGACACTAAAATTGTTAGAGTTGCTACCTGGAGCAGTGTTAGGGAAACTGAATAAGCATTATCAAAGCACCATGGGTACGTTAATTGAAATATTGATAAATTTTACTAAGTAAACAACCAACTCAAAATTACCTGATTGATTTTTTCCCCCAGTGTTTTAGTTATTTGTATGGGAATATTTACTCCCAGATTATAAACTTCTTTAAGTTGGGGAGCCAATTCTAAATCATCTCTACTCTAACATCTAACATATTAACCTAAATCATTTAAATCAGTATTCTAGGAGCTATCCTTATTGTCAATAATAACACAAATAAATGCGATTTGTCAAGCTCTACAACATGCCAGACATGTGTTTTGCATATTTTAATTTAAAAAATCCTAGCAACTTTATAAAGTAGGAACTATTATCAATCTTATACTAAGGATATGATGGAACATGCTGAAGTCAATAGTTAACAAACTTAAGTAAACTACATGCTTCTACTGTAAAATATAAGGAAAAAAGAAAACTCTGTAACTGAATTTCCAAAAGAGAGGCATTTTTGAGCAGTACTGAGTTGGTCGAGCAAAAAATGGGAAAGGATGAGCTGTCATTATCCTTTCATTAACCAAGGTGCATTGGACCTTGGCCAAAGTCAGCATAATGAGGTAGTGCAAAAAAAGAAAAAAAAAAGTTGTTCTGACCCTTTTCTTGGTTGTACTTTCTTCTGGAAGTTTGATATTATCCTTCCTTGGAGAAGCTTGTTTATAATTGGATAGATTTTTTTTCAAACCAATGAAAGTAATATTTTTGTAGCCCTATTTGTTTGATGAACTATAATTTTACTTATTTTAAATGACTAGATGCTTCATCAGATATCTTGATTTCTATAGTATATAAAGAAGCATAGAAAATGATGGTATTTCCAGACAAGGATAGCAATGTTAGAAAGGAGATGATCAAAATTAATACTTAGCCAGGAACTCGTTACTATCTTAAAAAGATAATTAAGATGCAGTTGAATAAAGGCAATTTTGAAAGAATATGATATTGTCTTCAATATTGCTTCATATGTAGGTTATCAAAAAGTTTATGTAGGAAAACCTAAGTGGATCACTCAGTTAAGCTTCCAACTCTTGGTTTCCACTCAGGTCATGATCTCTCCGGGTCTTGAGATCGAACCCTGCATCAAGCTCTGTGTAGAGCTTGGAACCTGCTTAGGATTCTCTCTCCCTCTCCCCAGTCCCCACAAAATAAAAAAAAAATCTTTAAAAAAAATAATTTATGTAATTTTGAACGTGCATATTAAATCTTGAATTTCCTATTTAGCAATGGCAGACCTAATCCAAATCAGATGTATTTGTTTCCTTCCAAATGGAATATCAACCTTTGAGTCATGTCTTTGTTCTTATGTAATTGAAGAAAAATTTATTTATTCTTACCTATTATATAAATGATGCATTTTTATTCAACTTACCACAAATAACAGTTTAATTAAACTTACCCCAATCACTCTTAATCCAGGATATAGCCTAGCAAACTGGAAAGCACTGAATATCAATTATATTTCAGTCAATATTTACAGAGATGCTAAACTTAATTTTTACTAATCATTTCATAAGTTATTTACCATATTTTAAAAAATATTTTATTTATTTATTCAAGAGAAACACATGGCGAGGGGGCGGGGCAGAGACATAGGTAGAGGGAGAAGCAGGCTTCATACAGGGGGACCAATGCAGCACTTGATCCCACAACTTCATGATCACACCCCTAGCCAAAAACGGGCACTTAATTGCTGAACCACCCAGGCATTCCAATTATTTACCATATTTGAAACTTTCTTCTTCATATATACAACTCAAGAATGAAAATTTAAGCACTGACTAAAGTATTTGTTTGTCAGTACACCAGATTACTGGGAATATTTATTTTTCCTTAAATTTAATTATCACTCATACACACCATCCACATCCTCCCACAGATATAGATCATGGTTTGTAATCCATTGAGAGTTGAAATCTCTGATATTATTGACAGAGGACTTAATAAGTCTTTGTGGTCTCATTATGTTCTCAAATTAGCATTTGTCCTGTCATGACTTTGATTTTATGGTGAAGATCCGTTTATTAGTTGTTACACCAGGACAGGTTGATTGTAGGGTTTAGTTTTCTCCTAATATCAGATAACCATTCAATTAACCAATATTTGTTCCTATCCATTTAAATATTGACATTTATTGAACTTGTTCCAAGTAAAAATTATCATTGTACTTTGACCCTTATCTTTGAAGTAAAGCCTTTTCTGCTCTACAATTGCAATGCAAATTAACATTTAGACGTGACTTTGTAGAACTCTACTAAATAAAAAGGGTTTGAGTATTTGATATACACTGGTATCAAAATTAGAGGCACAAACTTGAAATTTTATCCTTATTATTCTATTTATTTATTTTATTTACTTTTAGAGAAGGAATGGAGAAAGAGAGAGAGGGAGAGAGAATCTTAAGTAGGCTCCATCCTGAGCATGGAGATCTTGATCCCATGATCCTGAGATCATGACCTGGGCCAAAATCAAGACTCAGACACTTAACTGACTGAGCCACCCAGGTGCCCCAACTAAATTATTGAATAGATATTGAAAATCAGTAAAATTTTGTCAACCAAAGAAGTATGCTAAATAAAACTACTTATTTTTTTTAAAAAGATGATAATCATAAGTTATTTAAAAGTAGTTTATATTATATTTATAATATGTATTTGTATATACTCATATAATTTGTATTTTATTTCTATATCAAATGTATATACATATGTAGATGATTAAGTTATTTTGCCTTAAAATTCATAAGTTTCAAAACTGAGACAATTTAAGAAATTTGTTGTTAAATAATTGTAATGTTGATGAATTCCAATCTGTTCTTACATGAAAAAAAATCAGCATTTTTTCCATTTACTTTAAATGGAGAGCATTTTCTGCTATCATTAAACTAGAATTAAATTATAATTGTAAGTTATAATTGAAGTAATTAAATTAAGTCATTTTTAATTTTTCACTACTTTATTTGAAGTTATTTCTTTGTGTAACAGAATTGCTATCTCAATTAATTTTAATTTATCATCAAGTGAAAAATTAAAGTAGTGAATTCAGTATAGTATTTGGTCTGATGAAGCATGCTTTTTTGTACAAGCATCACATGAATAAGTTTTGCACTTGATGAATTACTTTCCTACCAGTAAAATCTTGATTTGTATTTTAAAAATAAACTGTGGATTATGTTACTGATAACAGTAAATCAGGATTTTCTAAAAATACTAAAACTTTTAAAAAGTGAAAAAATTCCATCCTAGATTCCTGAAGCCATCTGTGTGTGTGTGTGTGCGTGTGTGTGTGTGTGTATGCAAGGATGATTGTGGCAAGTGATGTTCTGCTGTTCACAAAAATTTCGGTAGAGTCTATGATTTCAAGGACCCATACTAAGTTGGAGATAGAAAAATATTTTCCTTTACACACTGGATGACTACATGTAAGGTGCTATGGTAAAATAAAGAATGAAGAACACAGAAACCAGGCTATTTTGAAAATATTAAAAGATAAATAAATGGAAGAAAACTGGAAAACCATAGGCTATCTTAAGAGAAGGCAAATTGTCCACTTACAAGCTATGTTGTCTTTAGAGGACTGGGAAGAGTTATGTTCAAAGAGCCAAGTAAAGCTAAAATCCTAAACTACCCTTACAGTCATAAAAAAAATGTATAAAATGCTAAAATCAACTGGGTAATAGTAGCAAATACATTTACATTTTAGGAAGTTGATGATTAACTGGAAATATATTTTTTTTTGGAAAAGTGGGAATCGGTGATATTAAATTAACTGAGGATATCTTTTTGTTTCTTGAAACCATGTATCCAATCCCATGAGACTGCTTAAACCCTCTACCCCACATTCTTTATACTATACCAGGATGTCAATTCTAAAAAAATAATTAAAATAAAAAGCAGAAAGGATAAATTAATATGATGTGCCTGTTCTTGCTTAGAGCTACTCAGTCAGTCTATAATGTTCATTTAGACTTGGTTTACAGTCTATCCCAATGCTGGGATAGTCACTGATGCATTCTCACATGCAACAAAGATGAGCCCTATGCTCATGCAGGCCCCATTCTAAGGATTATTCTGTATTTTTGCCTAGTTTTCATATTAGACCTCACCAGTTTCTTTCCCTATCTTATAGAGACCTTAGTATGTAAGAATGTGACTCTTGTGTATTTAAAAAAAAAAAAAAAAACAATTTTAGTATACCCAAAATAGTCTAGGCTACATGGTAGATGTAAGGATGCAAGTATTTCTTGTACATTGGCAAATTCTAGGACTACTCCTGATGTATAAATAGCTCCCAAATGTTCCAGCTCTACTCAAATAAACTATCATCAAAGGCTAATTATTTGGATATAAGACTAATAACCACATTGAAATTCATACTTTGTTATCCTTTCAAAAGCACACTTCCACAAACATGTGATTTTCATTTGAATCAGATTGCAGGGACAAAACTTCTTTTCCATGTCAGCTGGATTTTGTGTCTCCTCAGTCTGTCCTTTATTCCTTGATGGTTCAGAAGGAATCTGAAAAACTCTCACAAGAAATGGGATTTGGGTATAAATTAACTTCTGGTAGATTATGTATATAACTTTTATTATAATTATGAATAAAGTATGCATTAATAGAATTGTGTGAATTTGGGAAAAAATAAGTTACCTAGGTAAAAAAAAAAGCATAATTCATTTGAGGCTAAAATGAGACAATAAAGATACAGAGATTGAAAACTAAAATGCACTGTGCACATAATAGATTATGAATGTTTAGGTGTGAAGTAATCAAAAAATGATAAAAAGGTCATTAATTCATTCAATAAATATTTATCACATATCATGTGCCACATAGTTATTTAGGACCTAGGATACATTAGTGGAAAAAAAAAAAAGTAATGATTCATGCCCAGGCAGAGCATGGCAAGCAGGAAAAGATAAAGAGGAAATGTTAAAATCTGAAAATAAATTAATTATATAGTATGTGAAAAAGTAATTAATTTTATAGAAAAACAATGCAATAGTGGACCAGGTAAAGATGAATGGAAGTATTAATTTGGGGGGAGGGTTGTGGCAGGAGTTGCCTTAATAAATTGCACAATCAATCATTTTTGAAAAGATGAAATTTGAATATATGCCTGAAGTAAATGAGGGATTTAGCTACGCATATATCTGGGAATAGTTTGATCAGAATCCCACAGTGAAAGTATGTTTGTTGTATTCAAGAAGATTAATATAATAATACCTAAGGAAGTAAAAAGAAAAGTAGCTAGACAGGACTCAAAAATGTTAGTGACAAATCATACAGGATATTATGGCCTTTGTAAAGATACGGAGAGGTATTGTAAAATAAACTGGAGGGGATACAAGGATTGGGACAGAAGAAGAATATAATTTGACATATTCTGAAAAAGCAATCTGTGATTGAGGCGGGGATGGAAGCAAAGAGTAGTATTGGAGACTATTATAGGCAAGAAAGGACATAGGCTGGACCATGGGAATAGCAGTAAGTAAAAGCCAGTAAGACATTTTTAGAATCTTTCGTTTCCAGTGAGGAGACAGTGGGATTTTATTTGAATGTAAGAAGTGAGAGAAAAGGAGATGTTAAGGGTGAGTCCACAGTTTGTTGCTTGAGCAAAAATAAGAGAAGAGCCATCAACTAAGAGGAAGCCTGCTGTGGAGAATGTTTGGTGGAATCCATGACTCACAGAATAAATTTAAGTTCCTTGTCTCCACGTTTCAAACCTTTCAACATCTGACCTGGGCTTTAGTGAGGTTCTCAGCCTTTCTTCATTTTAAAGAAAGTTATTACATATTTGTTAAGACAAAAATAACTTGCAATATAGTGAGCATCAAAGACAGTATAATATCCCTCTTCACTTACAGATCACACATTTCAACAATTTTTTTTTAGATATTTATATTTTTGGGGGATGCCTGGGTGGCTCAGCGGTTGAGTATCTGCCTTTGGCTCAGGGCGTGATACTGGGGTCCCGGGATGGAGTCCCACATCGGGCTTCCTGCATGGAGCCTCCTTCTCCCTCTCTCTGCCTGTGTTTCTGCCTCTCTCTCTCTCTGTCTCTCATGAATAAATAAAATCTTTAAAAAAGATATTTATATTTTTCATATCACTGTCAAAGATAACCCTTCAATAGACACCCTTGTTCACAAATACTTGTTAAATCATCTATTTCAGACTCTTACAATTTACTTTAAATACTGGCCCAAAGTCTTTACTATTTTAAAGGATTTTGATATGTATCTCTAAATCCTTCTATAGAGAAGTTTTAAAGGATAATATACCCAAAAGCTTTGAATATGAAAGTTTGTATTTCCAAAGACATTTATAAGCATTGCCATTTTTTTTGTCAATATAGATAGTAAAATTTATCTCACTCTTTTGTATTATACACTTTTATATATTTTTAAAGCACATTGCATATATTATTTTAAGAATTACTTTTCTGGAGGCACCTAGAGGTGCAGTGGTTAAGTGTCTGACTCTTGCTTTTGGTTCAGGTCATGATCTCTGGGTTTTGAGATTGAGCTGTGCGTTGGGCACCATGTGGGCATGTAGCCTGCTTAAGATTCTTTTCTACTTCCTCTGCCCCTCCTTCTTCTCTCTTTCTCTAAAAAAAAAAAAAAAAAGGTAATAAAAAAAACAGAATTGCCTCTGATATTTCTATGATTTTATATTTCAGTATTTTTTCTTTTATTAGACAGCTATTTATATAGTGATAATGTTAAATTTTTGAAGGATAAAGGATTTCACAAATCCATTTTTATAATCTGTGGCATTTTTAATTACATATTTTGAACAAAATTCATTTATTCTGATTTACTAGCTTGTCTCTTTATATTAAATACATTTTCTACCTAAAAAATACATTTTCTTTGTTATGGGAGAAAGGCATGGATGTCCATCTTCAACAATTGTATTAATTATTATCCTGAACAATAAGAATAAAGGTTAATTGAAAGCATAATTAGGAAGAAAGAATTAAAAATTATCTCAATTTGAAGATGGCATAATTAAGTAGAAAACCCTAAAAATCAAACAACAAACCTTGAAAATTAGAAATTTAACAAAATCTCAGAATACAACATCAGCAAACAAAAACAAAATGTAATTCTATAAAAAACACAATTAATGAGAAATATTTGAAATTTAATTTTCTCAAGTATTAAAAACTAAAAAACATTCATGGAAATTTGAACTATATATGGGCAAGTCTTATAGAATGAAAACTATAAAACAATTCTAAGAGAACTTAAGCAAAATTTAAATAAATGATATCACAGAAGTGACATACTGTGTTCCTGGATTGAAAGATTTAATCATTTTTAAGTGAGTACTTCTCAAATTAATTGATTATTAGGAAATGATATGAATTATAATCACTTTTCTTTTGGAAATTGACAGTTTTATAATTCTAAAGAAAATGCAAAGGACCCAGAGCAAAGGAATCTTGGAAACATAGTGTATATTTGGAGTACATATACTAACTGATTTTGATGTTTACCTTAACAGTGTAATGTGAAAAGCAAAGTGGCAATGGCACGGGATAAGTATGGACAAAATGGAGAACTCAAACAGATCCATATTTGTATGATAGATTGATTTGAAACAAAGGCAAAAAAAATTTCAATACCAAAAAGAATATATTTTCAACAACTGGTACTGAAACAATGAGATACTTATTTATTCAAATCTCTGATTTATCCCTCTAGATACATTCTGTGTCTTTCTGCTAACTTTTTTTTAGGTCTTTTCCCCCACAGTCTGTACATTTACTTCACTACTTAATAATTCTATCATTCTTGATAACCACAAGTGACATAAAATCAAAACAAAACAACAAACAGCATAATGGGTAACAGAAATGGAATTATTGCAAAGAATATGGCTGGCATAAATGGTCCAGAAAAGCAGGACCTATAAACATAATGATGGAGTAAGAGTGACAAAAAGTAGCTTCAAAACATTGAAAACAAAAATATGTGTTTTATTGTTCTTGCTTTCATTGTCGTTTCCCTTGTTTTGTTTTGCTCTGGGACCTATTATTTTCTGAAATTATTAATACAAAATAACAACAGAGTGTCTCATTTTGAACGGCTGGTATTCACCAGCCCCCACAGAGGCCACTTAGCAGGGCTCTGTGAAACATAAGCCATGGATAATGCCCTATTCATATATGCCTTCATGTATTACTGGTCAAGCCCTGAGCAGCAAGCAGAAAGAAGAACACAGATGAACAATAATCTTCCCTATCTTCCCAGAAGTCATCCCGTAAGATCTATAGGCAGGAAAGTAAAGCAACAATTTACATCTAGTCAGTGAGGGGTGGTGGTGTGATAGTTTGGGACTCAGAAGCTATGGCAGCCCATAAAAAGAACAACTAACTCCTGTGAGGAGTGGATGTGAATCGTAAAGAACGTTATATACTATATGCTAAAAGGTCTGGAGTAAAAATAAGGCTTCTAAACCTAAGTGCCTCTGAATTGATCTGTCCAAGTGCTGAAATAATTAAGGAGTACTGCTATATTTCAGGTACTGGACAAGCTAAAATATGTATATCATGCATTATTCTTTAACCCTTCCAGCAAATATGTGCACTGTCTGTTATTAACTGAAGCCTAGAGAAGTTAACTAATTTGTTCAAGATGCATCCATAGCAAAATAGGGATTTAAGTATAGTTTGGTTGTCACAACTGGGAGAGTGGTGCTATTGGTGTCGGTCAGCAGAGGACAGGAATGCTATTAAACATTCCATAGAGGACATGCCATTTCCCACAACAAAAAGTTATCCATCCCAAGATGCCAAAAATACCAAAGTTGAGAAACTCTACATTATACTAGCCCAAATAGAGCCAAACATGTTTTCTTTAGACAGAAGGGATAGTATGTTCTGAAGAGATTTGAGAGAACATCAGTTTTCATAGCTATAGTTGAATGCCATGATAAAATCTGAAATGTATGCTAATACCAATAAGCTGCTGGTGAATATGTCAACTATACATTATAATTTTCTCCCAAATTCTGTTCCTTTACAAACCTAGATGGTGTGTTTGTATTGCTATTAAATTTTTGTCCTCACATTCTCTTCAAGAAATAATTCAGAAACTATTGAAACATACAGATGTACAGACATACACATATATCACACCAAAATAAAAATGAATGTCAATATAATGAGGAACTGCATTTTGATTGTGAGATTGTGTGTAATTCCAGAGAATTAATAGTATTAAATATATTTTATAATTTTTTAAATGGTGAGTTGTATGCATTTTCAGAACACAACATGCCAAGTCCTGTACATCTAACACAAAATACTGGAAGCAATTCCATTTATAAAAAAAGTTCTTGATTTCCACACCAGGTAGAATTTAGAGAAGGAGCAGTGATCCGAGAAGCTTACCAATTCATTTCAGTGCTACCAGTTCACACCGAGGAGATGGAAAAGGGGGAGGGGGAGGAGACAGGAAAAATGGAGATAGTAGAAAGCTCATTTCATTCCATTTATTATAGATCAAATCTACAAAATCAGCCGGGGTGAGCTTTCATGGCACATGGACTGACCTCTAGTAGGCTGTCAAGTGCAGCACATTACCACATAGGAAGGTAAGACAATTTGGGATTGAGTGATAAAAAAAAAAAAAAAAAAGTATGTAAATGTGGCACATTTTTATATATTTAGCAATAATTTTTCCAAAAATAACTATTAGTATTCCCATAAAGAATATTATACTTTTGATTCTTATATCATGTGAAAATGATGGCTATTATGATATTATATAGCTATCCACTTAATACTCCTTCTTAATTTTCCCCTTAAGAATAGAGTGCTTGGCTTCAAGCAAAAATATGAAATCACAAAGTCTCCAATACTTTGAGAGAACTTAAATTAAAAATCGGCTAATCGGGATCTCTGGGTGGCTCAGCGGTTTGGCGTCTGCCTTTGGCCCAGGGCGTGATCCTGGAGACCCGGGATCGAATCCCACATCGGGCTCCCGGTGCATGGAGCCTGCTTCTCCCTCTGCCTGTGTCTCTGCCTCTCTCTCTTTCTGTCTGTGTGACTATCATAAATAAATAAAAATTTAAAAAAAAATCGGCTAATTGCTCAGTTAAACAGCTAATTAAATTATTTTCTTCTGTCCCTCTTCCACTCCTCTCTCTCCTTTCCTTTTCTCTCTCTTTCTCTCACTCTAAATCCAAAACAGCTTTTAGTGGCAAACAGAAGTTGTTGGAAATTGAGATATTATCCATTAACAATTTAATTTGCTAAAATGATGACAGAAATAGTCATACCTCAGGTAAAATACACATATTTATTTCCATTGGGATTTTAACTGACCTATTTCAGAGCATAAATTCCTTTTTTTAATATAAATTGATTTTTATTCAATCTGGAAGGGGTTAATCCTTCCAAGGAACTTTTTTGAGTGAGAAAAATTCTATCTGTATACTCTGAAACTTCTCCCATCGTGAATATTTCCCTTAGGCAATCATTTATTTCTGTATAATATATGTAGGTTAGTACTTTCTCATTAATTTTGTATCTTTTTCTAAGCATGCTACATTGTCTATTTAAGTACCTATTTTGTTTCTTTGTCTATTTAAGTGAATTCTGATCAACAGGCACAAAAATGTTAGATTTGTTGCTTTTTAGAATATATTGTTTCTCAAGTATATAATGTGAATAATCATTATACAGAATGATTAGGGGATTTTTATTCTAACTATAACCTCATGATTCTTTATTATACTACATGCCAATTTCCTCTAAAACATTAAATACAACAAAACCCTGAAAATATAAAGTAGGTGTAAAAATGTATGTTTTTAACCTTACTATTGAATACAACCTCAGGAATAAATGGAGAGATGAGGAATGTTATAACAAAATTTCAGCTGTTAACCTATGAGGTAAAAAATAGTATTTAAACTATTTACTTTGGACACTGAGGGGATTTTTTTTTAAACAATTGTGAAAACACATCATACTTTAGAAAAAAGAGCTGGAAGAAAAACGAAGAAAGAACCCTCTATTTATGCGGAAAAGAGATCTATCCAAGACTTACGACTGGAAGGTCCATAAGAACACTGACAAGGTCACACCCCCATATCCAGAGATAAGTGTGAGCCTAAGACTGAGTTTTAATCAGAGAATTAACTTCACATCCATTATAGTGACAGAAGCAGTAAGTGATTTTGAAGAGTGGAGAGAGGTGCTCACTGACATGCACGCAAAGTAATAGGAGAGCAGACAAAAATTTTTTGCAAACCATCTTTGACTGACACATAAGATAATAAGGGAGGAATTTAAAACCTCCTGTGCACTGAGAGTAAAGATAGAAAAAACAAAGGTTACACTAAGTTTAAAAATATAAAGTAATGCATCTGTGATCTGTTTATAACATCTGATTAATTTCTAGGATTGTACCATATTTACATCCTCTTTGCTTGCCAAATCCCAAAGTGTCTTGGCTTTCTATGTGGTAATGTCCCACAGTTGACAGCTTTTAGATATCACTTTGTATGCTATGAGAAGCTCACTCAAAAGCTGACCTTTACGATTTAATCTTAATCATCAGAATTCTTAACTGTCTTCATTTTCCTTCTTTCTCCCTCATCTCTTGAATGTGTACTGATAGCACTGAAAAGAGTTGATTTTCTTGGATCATTCACTGCTTCTATAAATTTCACCTAGGATGGAATTTCAGAACTTTTTTTTTTCTTTTTTGTAGATGGGATTACTGCCAGGATTTTGCATTCATTGCAAAATGAGACTTTATCAAAAATTAAAAACTCTAAAAAACAACAACTACAAAAAAAAAAAAACAGTAAATGAATAGAAAGTAAAAAAAACTGGAAGAATATATTTGAAAATAAGATATATGACAAATCTTGTATTCATTACGCCTTTTTATTTTGTTCGTATTTTTCTAGGTTTTTGAGAATGAAGTTTAAGTAAATTCGAGACAATTCCTTTGTGCATGTATTTAGTGTTGTAAAGTTCTCAACTTTGCACTAGCTGTGTCACATATAGTTTGAAATTCTGAATATCATTTTCATTCAGTTTAATGTATTTTTAAAAAATTTCTCCTGAAATGTTCTCTTTTTATCCTAGATTAAAATACATTGTTTTGTTTCCAAGTATTTGGAAATTTTCCTATTTTCTTCCTATTTATTTCTACTTTGATTCACTGTAGGTGGAGGATTCATGCTGTATGATTTCAATTCTTTTAAATTAGTGGAGATTTTATTTATGACTCAGCTTTTCATCCGTCTTGGTGGGAAGTTCCTTGAAAATTGAAAAAAAAATGTGTATCCTGCTCTTGTTTAGTGGAATAGTCTGTAAATGCCAATTGGGTAGTGTTGGTTGATATTGTTGATTTTTTCTAAATCATTTCTGATCTTCTTAGTTGTACTATCAATTTTTGATGGAGAGGAGTTGAAGTCTTCAGTGATAACTGTGTAATTCTACTTCCCTTTTGTTCCATATGTTTCACACATGTTGCAGTTCTGTTTCTTGGTGCACACATATTTAGACTTGCTCTCCTTCCTGCAGATTGGTCTTGCATGGCAGTAGAAGAGCAAGAGAGCTCCCTGGGTCCTTATTATGAGTCACTAAACCAATATAGGGCTCCATCTTCATTATCTAATTACCTCTCAGAGTTTCCACTTCCTAATACTATCACCTTAGGGATTAGATTTCAACATGTAAATTTGAGCAGACACAAACATTCAGCCCACTGCACTGTCTCACTCTTCAGATCTCAACAGAAAACTCACTTCTTCAGAAAAGACAGTTCTGTTCTATACAAAAAGATCAGTCTTTTTTCCTCTCATACACGCCTGATAATTTCCTATAGTAAGTTATATGAGTATATTAAGGATGTATTGTTTCCCTTTTCCATTTAAAAGTAAGCTCCATGAAGGCAGGAACCATTCTTGTATTATTTGTGGCTATATTCTTAGTGCTGAGCACAGTAACTGGTACCCAGCAAATATTCATTGATTGAAACTAACATTTACTTACTGTAATAATATAAAGATATATTAATAGTTGTCTCATAACAGATATTTTATACTCTATTAAAAACATGAAAATCATGGGTATGATAGAGTTTGTTGATTTGTTTGCACATGCAAGTAATGGTACTCTTAGTCACTCAAAAATTCTCAGAAAAGTTCATAATTTATTAATCTCTGTTCTATTGCAAGATGCACCTGTGAACTTACATAATAAAGTACATTATCACTTATTTTTCTAGTACGAAATAACTTACAATCCACTTAGGGCATCATAATATTAAACTAATCGCCAAGAGGATAATAGCCTTTATTCTACCAAGTATTTAATGCATTCTGTCTGGTAGGCTGAAAAAAAATCATATCTAATATAAACTTTAAAAATTTTTAACTCTTAGGTGTGTTAGCCTTCTATTGTCATATTTATAGACTATGCAATAGCAGCAATAGGCTGAAGGAGAGAAGAGTAGATAAAGAGAAGTAGATGTGAAGGTGGGAAGAAAGAGGTGAAATATCTTTGAATGTCAATATTCCTAGCTGAGAGCTTGGAAAGAGAATATCATTAAATATTTGTTATATTCAACCAAGGCCACAAAAATTAAGAGGCAGATGGAGAAAAATGTAATGTAAAAGGGAATATGAGGGGGGTAGAAATGGGAGCAATGAAAAAGAAAATTAATTGTGAATGGAAGAAAGAAAGAAAAATATAACAAGTCAGTGGAGGATTGCATTATGTAATATATTCTGTACTTTGTCAACCTCTCAAATATATCTGTATTATATCTAGGCTACATTAACATAGTGAATTTATAGTCTAAGAAGAATTGGTCAAAGCC
Source organism: Canis aureus (assembly GCF_053574225.1). NCBI lineage: Eukaryota > Metazoa > Chordata > Mammalia > Carnivora > Canidae > Canis > Canis aureus. Next base: position 21,038,517 of record NC_135627.1, on the reverse strand, counting down.
TTCAATGTTTGTGTATAACTTTTAATCTTATGAAGTAGCTATAGAAAGTAACTTTATTCCTTTATTAGAATATAGAAGGACATAGCTTATCAGTCATCATGTTTCTATGATTCTAGTATCATTACCATAAAATGCCTTAAACGTTGTTTACTCATTCTTCTACAGAGCTTACTTTAAGTAAGTAGAATTGGGGTTTTTAACTTATATTAAGTAAAAGATTTCTAGATTTGAGTGCATCTTTCATCTTCCCTGTTTCATAAGGATGAATCAATAAAATAGCTTTTGTACCTGCACAAGTTGGAATGATTTCAGAAAAATTAATTTTTACTCCTTTGCTGCTGCTATCACTGTGATAGAAGCTCTGGTGACAGTGGAGAAACAATGTTTCTAGCCATATTCTCATGATGGAGCAGTGAGAGAGAAATTGATCAGCAAGATCCTTTCTCTGTCACAACTACAAACAGACAGGACCAGCAGTTATTCATTCTTATAAATAAAGATACTAGCAGCCCCCCATTGTGAATGTGATTATAAAATTCATTCCTCTACAAATTACATAAATATCCTACAATCCCTGTAGAGGTTTCTAGCATGATTTGCAAGAAGCATTTGAAGTGGTTTTAGTACTTGTTTAGTATTTGTTTCTGCTCAAAGCTAATATTTCATATATCTGCAACTATGGTAAAATTCTACTTATGTGTACACACAGAAACACACACACACACACACACACACGTTCATCTTTTCTAAAACCTTGCTCAACTTAATATTAGCTTAAATATAATTAACCTTAATTAAATTCAAGAGGGAGTCTGTCTCAACTTAGAATTATATTTTAAAAGATGTACCAATAACCATTCAGTTTGAGCTGATCAATGGCAATAAAGATTTTAAAGATAAGATGTATTGTGCCCAACTCAGAAGAAAGGGCTGGAAGATTACCTTACCATCAGTTAGAGATTATTTGGCTACTTAACTTCCAGATATGAAATACTGAATATATAGGATTGACACATAAATATTTAATGTAGGGTCAGGAGGAAATAGAATTATGAACATTCACTGTACTTAGTCATCATTGATTATCACTCTAGATATCAAGGCTGAAACTTAGTTTCCTAATATAAGTAAGTATATTTATAGAGTTTCATTATATAGTATACCTAAGGCCATTCAGACTTCATGGAAAGTGTTTATAAAGTTTGAAAAATTTCCGAAATCTTATGCAAAATCTTGCTTTGAAGGAAATTATGCAATATTCTGAGTAGAGTGTTTATAATCTTTTTTTTTTTTTAATTTTATTTATTTATGATAGTCACATAGAGAGAGAGAGAGAGAGAGAGAGAGGCAGAGACATAGGCAGAGGGAGAAGCAGGCTCCATGCACCGGGAGCCTGACGTGGGATTCGATCCGGGGTCTCCAGGATCGCGCCCTGGGCCAAAGGCAGGCGCCAAACCGCTGCGCCACCCAGGGATCCCGAGTGTTTATAATCTTAATCAGATTATCTTTATGTTAATAAATCCCCAATCCCAGTGTTAAAGAGCCTCAGTACTAAAGTAAGTATTTAGGACTCAGAAGCACCATTCTTACAAAACATTAAAGGGAAGAGATTATACATTGACAAGAAGAATTTAATAAATTAAAAATGTCAGTACTCAAAAGGAACAAAGCATTTATAAAATAGAGTGTCACCAGAAAAACAACATAACAGGAAGGTGGAGGGGACCCAGATTGACTAAACAGCTATTCGTACAAAGTTGCTTCTTTTGTTAGGCTGTTTGACATAACTAGTATTATAAAGTCATGGGACCAGTGTACCCATAAAAACTTCCTTGACATAATTATAGGAAGAGACTTACCTCAACTTGCTTATTCCTGACAAAAAGAATGACTTTCCCCCACTGCACAGTTCTTGCTTCACGAGTGAGAACAACTTGTCCAGCATCTCCCTAGTACACATACATGTTCATGACACATAGGCAAACACACATACATCTGCATTTGCACTTTGCCACCATGGTCATTTAGCATACAACTGGTCACATACTACTCATTCATTAAATTCTAATGCATCAAATTGATAAATTAAAGGAAAGTCTCAGTGTATGTAGTTCATAGACACATATGGTTATCCTAGATACAGAAAGGTATTGTTTTCTTGAGAATGTTGTCACAATGAGGACACTCCAAACTCCTGGTAAAATTTAGAGTTAATGCTTATAATAATATCACCATTGATGGTATCTTTCAAATAAACCATGAAATATATCTGGTGATATCTTCAGATGCATAAACTATGATAATCATGTTAAAATACTTTATGGGACAGTAATATTTCTCTTTGTTGATAAATTAAATGGATAAAACAAGTTTTGCTTCTTGACACAAGAGGTGGGGTACTCAGGCAACATGTCACCTATATTAGGTGTTTTCCAGAATTGTATTGAAATATTCTGAACTTCAGTAAAGCCTTAAAGTACCTATCACAAAAAATAAAATGATAAAATAATCTTTATTTGGAAAATTGGCATGTACTTTAATCTGGAAAGAAAGTGTAGCTAATATTAGCCATAAAGGGTTAATAAAGTCATAATGTGAGATTATACTGAAATTTTCAAATTTTTATTAATATATATTCTATTTGAGAGATAAAAAACATGTTCAATGTGTTATTGTTATCTATCAACAAAACAAAATACAAAAAGCTGACTTTAGCAAGTTTCAAGATATGACTTGCTGTTCATTAATTTCAAGACCTCAACTACAATTTTCTGTAGACTACAGTACATGAAGTGCAATATAGCTATTGAAGGAGACTCAACAAAGACTTAGTCAGCTTTACTGTGTGCTGTATACTAGAAAGACACTTGCCATGCATCATCTCCTATAACTCTGTCAGGGAACACAGCAGTCTGTTTTCAGTAGTGTGGATTCAGTCACAAAACTAGAGCCAATTCAAGAATTCTGGGAAGAAAAACAACAGTTTACTATAGGAATTACGGTTTACAGAATCTTGGCATGCTCAGCACTAAAACAGCACTTGCCAATGTCTAGGGAGCTGCCACTGAAAAGGCAGCAGATACTCAATATCCCACTATACAAAAGGAATGGTTTCTCAAAATCACACCCAGAAATTGCTACAATTCTCCAAAATCTCTGAAAAACTTCACACCAACCATTTCAGGATACTGCTGCAAAATAAGTGGAAAACAAATACTTAATGAGAATTCTCCGTGAATGTCACATCTGGTTAAAATTACCTCCGTTCCAGTCCATCTCACACAAAACACTTTAACTTGATGATGGAGTATGGCTACACACACTCAAATCCAAGGCTTGCCTGTCTGATAGCATTCAGTTCATGATGGGCTTCTCACAATGTCATGGTGCCTTGGGGGCTATGGATAAGTGGTCTCCACAAGAGTCCAGCACCGAGCTTTAGCTACTAATCACAAAGGAGGTAGATACCTGTGGAAGAGAATATGGATTTGCTTCAGGATACAAAATAGATTTGCTATAGGCACTTCGATCACCCTTGGATCCATTGAATCAAACAGCAAAGGCGGAATAGCTAACATGGAAACTAGACCTAATCCAGACTTTTAATTTAATTGGCAAATGAGTCAGAGTAGTAAGTCCAAATAAAGCACAGGTTTGCTACTGAAATTCAGAGACCCAGGAGGTATGTATCTTTTCTGGGAATATGTCAATAAGGATCATCTTGAAGACAATATATTGACATGCCCTATACCACTGAACCCATAGAGTCTTTGCCCCCTAAGAATCATATGATATATTTCTGAGCCTCTGGCATACATTTATCTTCTAAGGTTCTATTCTATCTGTTAATTCCAACTCAACAGATTCAATCAGATTGATTTTTTTCTAATCAGAATGATTTTTGTCAAAATAGTGTCAAAATAAGCCTTAATAATTTGGGATTGAGCTGAGGAATTGATACAGCCTTGACATAAGACAGTGGAGCTTTGATACTGTCCCTGCCAGGAAAAGGCACTCAAGCTTTATCAACTAATATGAGAGTAATTTAAAAGAATAAAAGTGCACATTTATGTAAACATGTACACATAGGCACACAGTGGTGTGTATACTAATATGCACATTGTCTTATTAAACATTTATAATACACCTAAATTCTCATCACTAGTGTTGTATTACAACCATTTTGATTGTAACCCAATTATACTAACTTTCCCTAAACTTTCTTTTCAGTGCAAACTTTACTTTCTAATTAACTTTAAAATAATGTAATGTTGATCAAGTAAGCATTAATCCTCAGACAATGTAGATGACTAAATCATGGCCTCACATCCTCATTTGCATTTTTGTTCCATCTATCACATTCAGTAGCAGTTCTAGTTTTATCTGGTTAAGAAAATGAGTTCTCACTTAATAAAAGAGATAACCTCAACCTCAAAAAGCTATGATGTTCAAGAACCTCCATTTAAATGTACAGTAGTGTTCACTTCAATTATAATAGCTCTAAGAGGAAAATATGTGAGCTTACATGAAATAATTAAATTTCCAAAATGTCCATTTTACTTGTTATGCAAATATAGTTTTAAAGAGTTTAAACTTGGTATACTTGGGTGGCTCAGTTGGTTAAGCATCTGCCTTTGGTTTGGTTATGGTATCAGGGTCCCAGGATGGAGTCCCGTGTAGGGTTCCCTGCTAAACAGGGAGTCTGCTTTTCCCTCTCCCTCTGCTGCTCCTCCTACTTGTACTCTCTCTCTCTCTCTTGCTCTGTCAAATAAATATATAAAATCTTTTAAAAAATAGTTTAAACTTCTTCACTAGGAATAAAACCGTCATGGTAACTACTACTACTTTAAATAGCAAAAACAGCTAAGATAGAGAAATATAATTGAGAAGCACATAAGACAGAATTTAGCTGGTACTTTGTTCATTTAATTTTGTATAATTTTTTAACTTAATTTAGGATCAATATGCAGGAACATTTATTTCAATATTTTTAAGTATTCTGATAGAAAGAGATACCATAGCTTGATTTATTCATTCTTACATATTATTTGTACTCTGGTTTCAATAAAATAAAGAGAATTTATATCAAGCCAAAATTATATTTGCAGATTTTGGAAAGGTAACTTTGCTTAAGGATGGCAATATAAAAATTAAAAAAAAGTAGAGAGAGATGCCTCGGTGGCTCAGTGGTTGAGCATCTGCCTTTGGCTCAGGGTACGATCCTGGGGGTCTGGGATGGTGTCCCACATCAGGCTTCTTGCAGGGAGCCTGCTTCTCCCTCTACCTACATCTCTTCCTCTCTCTCTGTGTCTCTCATGAACAAATAAATAAAATCTTTTTAAAAAAGTGTAGAGGATTCAATTGTGGAACTTTTGCACGTAAATTTGCAATACCATTTTAAAAAATGGAAAATAAAGGCTTTTGTTTGAGGAAAAAAAATAAGTAAAAATTAAATTAGTTCAGTATCCAGAAGTATAAGGTAAAAATGCTCTTGTCCAATCCTCTCCTAAACTAAAAGGTTTGGACATTTTGTATAAATAAACACTAAAAAAATAAAATAAAATAAAAATTAAAAAACCTCTGAAAGTAGAGAAGAAAAAACTTACCAGCTAGTGACTTCCCTGGTCAAGAACCTTCAGTTCCAAGGACTTAACTAGATAGTGAATTTCCTGGGTTTTCTTACTGCTTTGTAAATCATTGACATGAAGCTGAAACAATGAGCACCTGGAAATGTCCATGGTCTAGACAAAAGTATCCCAGTCTAGTCAAAGGAGTAGCAAAGGGGTTATCTAACAAGACAGAAACATGTTATACAAGTTCTACACTCCAACCAAACATCATAAATAAAACTGTAACCTCACCACCAGCCCCACAAGCAAAGGCCAAGCGGGTAGACTAAATTTCAATTATAGTCTGTATGCATTCAGCTGAATGGTTGATTTCTGCATCTTCCAAACACAGCAGCAACCTTACTAGAAATGATCACCTCCAGTGATATCTACCACCAATCAGGATGCCCTTTCTTTTTCATAAACATTAACATTATTACAGTTATATTACCATTTATTTTCTCATAATAATCAGATGTGTAATTATGGCTTGATTTATTTTTATCTATTTGAAATAAAAGTATTCTTTTAAATGAATAAAAGTGCACTTTGTCTTTAATAATTGATACAGACATCAAAATCTTTTATAGGATTTGAGAATGTGTGATAAAAATTAATTTACCCATTAATCCATTCAATCAAAAATATTTTGTGTGTCTGCTCTGTTCTAGGCTCTTGGACTTGAGCAAAATAGGAAAAAAGTCTACTTTTCTAGTACTGAATGAAAATTACAATAAATAAATTACATAGGATAATAAAGTGACAAGAACTATATGAAAAATAATAGAGCATTACATTGAAGGGATGGGAGGTAATTTTAAACAGGGTAGTCAAAATACATCCCATTGAGTATATGACATTTGAGAAAAGACATTTGAGTTATGTGAGACATCATGAAATATAGAAAACTTTCGAGTAGAGTTTCTGATGTAAGTTGACACTGCTCTGTTTAAATACCTTATCACCAAATATGTAAATTAAACTTTAGAGTGGTGAAAGTTTTATTTTTCTTAGGACAGAGGTGTTAACTTGTCTTCTGTGCATATATATATATATAGACAAGAAGCCCTCAACAGCCTGGCCTACTGTGGTGGGAACTTCTAGGCTCTGCCTGCTGTAAAGGGAAAAGCAGCAGGACCTGGTTACAGTTGGGCAATGGGTGAGGTGTCCGGTAACTCCCTGGTGCAGGGCTTACGTTGAGTGAGAAACTATAAAGAGTTTTGGAGGCAGGTAATGGTCAGTTCAAGATGGAAGGGCCTCCACCCAGTAACTGGGAGAGAACTCTGCCTTGTCACCATCCAGTCCCCCAAAGCACCATCTTCACCTTCAGCCAACTAATCCTTCATTTTTTAAACTAATTGTTGGTGACCTTTTGAGTAAAAAAAATATATATATATTATATTTTATTTTAATTTTAAATATATAATATATATTATATATATTATTATATATACGTATATAATATTCATATCTGTCCACACAATGTACACTTTTGATATATATATATGAAATACATATACACATGTATGTATTATATATATTTATTTGATTTTCTGGATAATGCAAAGAGTATTTTATGAGATAAAATTAGCAAATTACTAACACAGTGATTATAACAGTGCAAGTGAAGTTTGAATTTACCTAACTTGAACTCATGTTGAATATTCATCGTAGATTTTATGATGTACAAATTGCAACCGCCCATTGGAAGCCAAAGCAAACAAACAAAACAAAGCTTTGGGACTCTTAGATCTGTATAGTAATTGGTATGTTAATTGATTGGTGTAAGCTAGATTTTAAAATCTCCAACTTTAAAAAGTTAATATTTAAAGTATTTGAAGAATTAAAGACATGTCATGGTTGAACAAGCTCTTTCTGTTTAATTAAGTAAGTTATTTTTCAAAATATTAAGATATCCAATTTTATAGAGGTAATGTACTTAAAAGGCTGGTCAAGTAATTAGAGATAACATTTTTCCCCATGTTTGAAAGTGTACTATAACAGATATTAAAGAGGATTTCAAAAGAGTTTAAACAAACTTAAAAGAAAAAAGATAATATTTTTATAGAAGGATTATTTTAAACTAATAATAACTTTAAGCAATCGATTGTAGGCTAAAACAGAGAAACACATGAATTAATTTTTCATTACAATTAAATTTTTCATTGCAATTCTAATTGTAATATTATCTATATTGCGTATTATATTATCTATATAATACACCCATCAATGAAACCCTATATATTCAAGTGGTATAGTAAAGCACACTAAGTAAGAAAGTATGCTTTAAAATAAAAATAACAAAGAATAACTAAATAAATATTAATAAATTAATAACTTAATTTGCTATTAAGTCCATAGCCTAATTCAATTTTTCAGAGCAATTCTGTCTTATTGGTCAGGGCTTCAGGTATGCTATATTGAGCTAATAGAGGGATATCAGTTTGTTTTATATCACCAAGCAGGAGAATTATCCAGATTCACATTCCCAGTCTATCTGCATGTAAGCCATTGTTTTATTCAGTACAAAACCTGATTGTCTCATTCATTCATATATAACATTTCTTTGTAAATCTCTCAAATTTTATCAGCCATCTGATATTTCTTTTATTCTCTAGAATCCACCAACTGCTAACTGCCGTACATTTCTATTTTGCCCCCCTGTAATCTTCTCAAATGAAATTTGTTCACACACACACACACACACCATTACCTGCAAGACCAAAACTACCAACTCCTCAAAATGAGTGTCTTATTTTAATCACCACCCTACTCTTCTTGTCTATAAATACTATATTTGTGCTTCAGCATGTGAAAGAAAATTTTACCCACTTCGGATTTCTCATTGTTAAAAGAAACTCTATGATACATAGCTTTTCCCCAGTCTAAATAATTCACCTTTTGCTGTGATCAATCTCTCTAAACTTCCCAAGCATAATTTTCCAACTATTGCCTTTTAGTTTCCCTTCACTAAACTGTTTGCATCTGCTATGACTTCTGTATTCTGTTTTGCCTATTTTACAAATAATCTTATTTAAGACTCACTTTAAATTAAACTTTTTATTACACCTTTTTATTGACCACCAAATGTGAAAGCAATTTCCCTTTACTCGAGAATCATACAGAATGAAAAATAGGTTGTTCATTTTATTCTCACCTTTTACAGCATTGAAATTGGCAAGATTTAAACAGAACATATGGAACGAAGACTGCTCATCACACTGCTCAATCTATTCTCTGTCATGGAAGATGAAAAATAAGGTATATTTTGTGTCTCTCTGAATTTTAAAATAATCTGCACATCCAACTCCAGAGTGAATTAGACCTAGGCATATGGACTCCTGGAAAGATGAAAAGATGGCAAACAGTTAAACCAATAATCTTCAAATACTTATTTTAACGAGGGCAGGAAAAAATGATATTCTATTAACATGATTTGATTTTTTTTCCCTTATATCTAAATTAGCCATTTATAAGTCCATTTATTATGTGATTTTCTGAAACAGGAATTTTGTTGGAGAAAAGTAATATTAAGCAATTTTAACGTTTATATAATAAATTTAAAATAACCTTTACAAGTGAATAGCATACTAATTTGTAATGTTCAGAACCAGAAATTTAACTTGTGATTATGTCTGGGTTGTGATTGGATTTTTTGTTACTAACAGACCATGTTTTTTAGAGCAGTTTTAGGTTTACAGAAAAATAGAGCAGAAAATACAGATTTCTCATATACCTCTTTTTCCCTGAGCATCCTCCACCCCTAGAGTTTTCTTATTATTAACACCCTGCCCTATCAGTGTGGTATTGTTTACTGGATTCAACGAATGAGTAATGTCATGTATCCACTTTTACAGTATTGTACAAAATATTTTCACTGTCTTAAAAATCCCCTGTGATCCATCTATTCATTCTTCCCTCCTTTCCTCCGCCTGAAATCTTGGCCACCCCTGATATTTTTACAATCTCTATAGTTCTGCCTATTTCAGAATGTTTGTACTTAAAACCATATAATATGTAGACTTTGAAGATTGGCTTCCTTTAGAATTCATTCATTTAAGGTTTCTCCATGTTTTTTCCTGGCTTACGAGGTAACTTTTTATGGCTTACTAATTCTCTCGTTGTGTGCATGTATCACAATTTAACCATTCAACGCCTTGAAGTGTCTCTTGGTTGCTTCCAATTTTCAGCAGTTATGAATAAAGTTGCTGTAAATGTTCATGTGCAAATTTTGGGTTGCAGAGAAATTTTCAACTCATTTGGATAAATATGTAGGAGGGTGATGGCTGAAAACATCATATGACAATGTTTATAAGAAACTGTCAAACTGTCTACCAAAATGGCTGTGTTATTTTGCATTCTCACCAGCAATGAATGAGAATTCCTATTGCTCCATATCCTTAGAAGTATTTGGTGCTATTTGTGTTTTGGTTTTTAAGCTGTTTAATATGTGTATAGTGGTATCTCATTTATTTTTTCAAATTTTTTATTTAAATTCTAGTTATTTAACATATAGTGTTTTCAGGAGTAGAGTTTAGTGATTTATCAATTACATGTAACACTCAGTGCTCAACATAACAGTACTCTCCTTAATACCCATCACCCACTTAGCCCATGACTCCCACCTCCCTCCATCAACCTTAAGTTCTTTCTCCTTAAGAATCTCTTAAGGATTGTTTCCACTTTCTCTTTTTTCCCCCTTGCCCTTGTTCATCTGTTTTGTTTCTTAAATCCCACATGTGAGTGAAATTATATGGTATTTGTCTTTCTCCACCTGAGTTATTTCACTTAGCATGATAAGTGAAATCTTTATCCATTCATCAGTCAATGGACATTTGGGATCTTTCCATAATTTGGTTATTGTTGTTAATGCTGATATAAATATTGGGGTACATGTATACTTTCAAATCTGCATTTTTGTTTTCTTTGGGCAAACACCAAGTAGTGCAATTGCTGGATCATAAGGTGGTTCTATTTTTAACTTTTTGAGGAACCTCCAAACTCTTTTCCAGAGTGGCTGCACCAGTTTGCATTTCCACCAACAGTGTAAAAAGGTTCCCCTTTCTCTGCTTCCTCACCAACTTCTATTGCTTCCTGACTTGTTAATTTTAGCCATTCTGACAAGTAGGTGGTGGTATCTCATTGTGGTTTTGATTTGTATTTTCCTTTTTAAAATTTTTTATTTAAATTCAATTAATTAACAGAAAATGTATTATTGGTTTCAGTGGTAGAAGTCAGTGATTCATGAGTCTTATATACTTCCATGCCCATTATATCACATGCCCTCCCTAATGTTCATCACCCAATTACCCAGGCCCCCCACACCCTTCCTCTCCAGCAACCATCAGCTTGTTTCCTATGATTGTCTCTTATGATTTGTTTCCTTCTCTGATTTTGTCTTATTTTATTTTTTCCTCTCTTCCCTTATGGTACTCTGGTTTGTTTCTTAAATTCCACATATGAGTGAGATCATATGATAATTCTTTCTCCTATTGACTTATTTCACTCAGCATAATATCCTCTAGTTCCATCCACATCATTGAAAATGGCAAGATTTCATTCTTTTTGATGGCTGGGTAATATATATATATATATAATATATATATGTATATATATATATATTATATATACTACATCTTCTTTATCCTTTCATTAGTCGATGGAAATCTGGGCTCTTTCCATAGTTTGGCTAAGTGGACATTGCTGCTTTAAACATTGGGGTGCAGGTGCCCATTTGGATCACTAAATTTGTATCTTTGAGGTAAATGCCCAGTAATGCACTTGCTGGATCATAGAGTAGCTCTATTTTCAACTTTTTGAGGAACCTCCATACTGTTTTCCAGAGTGGTTGCACAGTTTGCTTTCCCACCAGCAGTGTAAGAGGGTTCCCCTTTCTCCACATCCTTACCAACATCTGTCGTTTCCTGACTTATTAATTGTAGCCATTCTGACTGGTGTGAAGTGGTATCTCATTGTGGTTTTGGTTTGTATTTTCCTAGTGCCGAGTGATCTTAAGCATTTGTTCATGTGTCTGTTAGCCATTTGAGACTGTCTTTCCCTTTCCCCCTGCCCCTCCCCTTTAAATAAATAAATAAATCTTAAAAAAAAAGAAACACAACTGCTTTTGCAGATGTCTACATCCATACCACCCTGAACGTACCTCATCTTGTCTGATTTATATTTTCCTGATGATGAGTGATGTTGAGCATCTTTTCATGTGTCTGTTAGCCATCTGGATGTTTTCTTTGAAAAAATGTCTATTCATGCCTTCTGTCCATTTCTTAACATTTCTTGACATATGTTAATAACATATGTTATTTTTGTGTTAAATTTGATAAATTCTTCATAGATTTCAGATACTAACTCTTTATCAGATGTACCATTTGCAAATATCTTCTCTCTTTCTGAAGGTTGCCTTTTAGTTTGTTGACTATTTACCAGAAGAAATGGACAAATTCCTAGAAACATACAAACTACTAAAACTAAAGCAGGAAGAAAAGAAAACTCAAACAGATCCATCACAATGAAGAAATCGAATCAGTAATCCAATCCCAACCAACAAAAGTCCAGGGTCAGATGGCTTCCCAGGGGAATTCTAACCAGATGTTTAAAGAAGAGTTAATACCTATTCTTCTCAAACTGTTCCATAAAAATAGAAATGGAAGAGAAGCTTCCAAACTCATTTCATAAGGCTAGCATTACCTTGAATCCAAAACCAAATACCCTACTAAAAAAGTAGAATTACAGGCCATATCCCTGATAAACATGGATGCAGAAATTCTCAACAAGATACTAGCAAGTTGAATCCAACAGTACTTTAAAAGAATTATTCATGACAATCAAATGGGTTTATTCATGGGCTGCAGGAGTGGTTCAATGCTAGGAAATCAATTATCATGAAACACGTTAATTAATAATTAATAAAATTAATAAAATTAATAATTAATGAAAGAAAGGATATGAACCATATGATCCTCTCAATAGGTGCAGAAAAGGAATTTGACAAAATACAGTATCCCTTCTTGATGAAAACTCTCAACAAAGTAGAAATAGAGGGAACATCCTTCAACATTGTAACGGCCATATATGAAAGGCCCACATCTAATATCATCCTCAATGGGAAAAACAGAATTTTTCTTTTATCATCAGGAACAAGGCAGTGATGTCCACGCTCACCATTACTATTTAACATAATGCTGGAAATCTTAGCCTCAGCAATCAGACAAGAAAAATAAATAATATGCAAATTGGCAAAGAAGTAACACTTGCACTATTGGCAGATGACATGATACTCTATGTAGAAAACCCCAAAAGTGAAAGAGAATAAATGAAAAGGAGACAAAATGAGTGAAAATATCAGTGAGGGTGACAAAACATTAGAGACACCTAACTCTGGGAAATGAACAAGGGTTATTGGAAGGGGAGGTGGGCTGGGGGTTGGGTGACTGGGTGATGGGCACTGAGAGGGGCACTTGGTGGGATGAGCACTGGGGTTATGCTATATGTTGGCAAATTAAACTCTAATAAAAAAAAGAAAAAAAGAAAACTCCAAAGACTCCTCCAAAAAATTGCTAGATTCACTACATGAATTCAGCAAAGTGCCAGGTTATAAAATCCATGTATGGAATTCTATTGCATTTCTGTATAACGATAATGAAGCAGCAGAAAAAGAAATCAAGGAACTGATTCCATTCACGATTGCACCAAAAACAGTAAGATACCTAGGAGAACTACAGAATACTTATGAAAGAAATTGAAGATGACACAAAGAAATGGAAAAGCATTCTATGCTCATGAATTGGAAGAATAAACATTTTTAAAATATTTTATTTATTTATTTGAGAGACAGAGAAAGAGAGAGAGAGAGAGAGAATGAGTGGGGGGAAGGGGGACTGAGAAAGAGGGACAAGCAAACTCCGTGCTCAGCACAGAGCCTGATGAGGGGCTGAATTCCAGGACTCTGTCATCATGAACTGAACTGAAGGCAGATGTTTGACCCACTGAGCCACCCAGGCACCCCAAGAACAAACATTCTTAAAGTGTCTATACTACCCAAAGCAATCTATACATTTAATGCAATTCCTATCAAAATATCAGCATTTTTCACAGAGTTAGAACAAACAATCCTAAAATTTGAATGGAACCACAAAATACCCCAAATAGCCCCTCCCCCCAAAAAAAAAATCTTGAAAAAGTAGAAAAGCTGGAGGCATCACAATTCTGGACTTCACAATATCTTACAGTATCATACTGTAGTGATCAAGACAGTATGGTCCTGGCACAAAACCAGACACATAGGTCAATGGAACCGAATAGAAAACCCAGAACTGGACCCACAACTATATGGTCAACTAATCTTCAATGAATTAGGAAAGAACATCCAGTGGAAAAAATACAGGCAGGTATGTGAGGCAGGAAACCATTAAAATCCTAAAGGAGAACACAGGCAGCAACTTCTTTGACATTGGCCATAGCAACTTCTTATTAGACACTTTTCTGGAGGCAAGGGAAACAAAAACAAAAAATGAACTCTAAGGGCTTCATCAAGATAAAAGCTTCTGCACAGTGATATCTCATTTTTTAATTTGCGTTTCCCTAATAATATATACAGTTGAACATATTTTTATATGATATTTGCCATCTGTATGTTTTATTTGGTGAGATTTCTATTCAGATTTTTTTAATAATAAATTTATTTTTTATTGGTGTTCAATTTGCCAACATACAGAATAACACCCAGTGCTCATCCCGTCAAGTGCCCCCCTCAGTGCCCATCACCCATTCACCCCCACCCACCACCCTCCTCCCCTTCCACCACCCCTAGTTTGTTTCCCAGAGTTAGGAGTCTTCATGTTCTGTCTCCCTTTCTGATTTTTTATTGATTGGGTATATTTTTGTGTTCTATTTTTGTTGAGTCTCAAAATTCTTTATTTTGGATACAATTTCTTTATCAGGTATATGTTTTGCAAATATTTCTCCCAGTCTGTGGTTTGTCTTGTCTTTTTCTTGAAACAGTTTTTTGTGTAGCAAACTTTTTAATTTTAATAAGTTCTGTCTTTCATAGATTGTCTGTCAGCATTGTATCTAAAAAGTCACTACTAAACCCAAATTCATCTGGATATTTTCCTATATCATCTTAGATAATTTTTATAGATTTAAGTTTTAAATTTAGTTCTATGATATGCTTTTAGTTACTTTTTTTGAAAGAGGCATCTAACTATATGTTTCATATTTTAGCCAACTGATAATTTATTACATTTACATGGTTATACCCATTTGTTTTTGCTCATAGATTTCTAGTGGCTCCAACACCACTGTTGAAAAGATATACTTTCTCTCCATTTAATTGCCTTTGTCCATTGTCAAATATTAGTTGACTATGTTTATATAGATCTCTTTCTAAGATTGCTATTCTTTTCCATTGATCTTTTTGTATGTTTTGTTACTAATGAAACACTGTCCTGATTAATACAGCTTAATACTAAGTCTTGAAGTAAGGTAGTAGTAGTCTTCTGACTTTTTTCATCTTCTTTAAGATTGTGTTGATTATTCTGGGTCTTTTGGCTTTCCATATAGATGTTAGAATTAATTTATTAATATCCTCGAAGTAACTTGCTGGCATTTTTACTAGGATTATATTGGATATGGGAACCAAGTTGGGAAGAAATGACCACTTGACAACATTGAGACTTCCTATCATGAACGTGGAATATCTCTACATTTATTTTTTTTTATTTATTTTTTTTATCTCTACATTTATTTAGATCTTTTGGATTCTCTCGTCAGAGTTTTATAATTTAAATCATAGAGACGTTATCCATATTTTGCCACTTTTAAAAAAGTGTTTTGGGAGTTTTTAGTGTTAATGTAAATGGTTTTGTGTTCTTAATATCAAAATCCACTGTTTCGGGCAGCCTGGGTGGCTCAGCGGTTTAGCGTCGCCTTCAGCCCAAGGGCTGATCCTGGAGACTCTGGGATCGAGTCCCACATCAAGCTCTCTGCATGGAGCCTGTTTCTCCCTCTGCCTGTGTCTCTGCCTCTCTCTGTGTGTGTCTCTCACGAATAAATAAAATACTTTTTTAAAAAATCCACTGTTTCTTGCTGATGTATATAGGGAATGATTTGAATTCAGTATATTAAACTCTTACTCTGCAATCTTATTATAATTACTTACTACTTTTAGGATTTCTTTGTTGTTGGTTTTTAAAATTTTTCTCAGGGATCCCTGGGTGGCGCAGCGGTTTAGCTCCTGCCTTTGGCCCAGGGCGCGATCCTGGAGACCCGGGATCGAATCCCACGTCGGGCTCTCGGTGCATGGAGCCTGCTTCTCCCTCTGCCTATGTCTCTGCCTCTCTCTCTCTCTCTCTGTGACTATCATAAATAAATAAAAAAAATAAAAAAAATAAAT